>NC_089981.1:54188267-54870267 GCF_036417845.1 Apteryx mantelli
TTGTAGTCACTTGGTATTTTAGTCAATCAGCTGACAAGCGGATTAGTTTCTTGATTATGTGGTCATTTGGTTAATAAGGAATTATTTTTACTTTAAAAAACACCTATTAATAGAGAGCCATTTGCTGTAGACTTCCTGGTAAAGCTGTTTTGGAGGTCATCAAGCATTTATTTCCAGTGTATTTAGCTTAACAGGTAGAGACTATTTGTGGCAAGATTGGTGTTGGCAAGCATTCCCAGATCTATCTGATGTACTGGCTTTTAGGTTTCAGGATGTACTAAAGGTTTCCTGTATTTGTTTATGTATCTGAGACTTTTTTTCTCTTATCTACAAACTTTTGTTTGCTAGACAGTTGCTTTTTATACAGAGATAGAATGTTTACTTTCTTAAGCTGCATAGTTTTAATACGAAAGCTGCTTGCCTTTTGCAAAAGGGATACATCTGGCTTCCACATGTAGACAGAGTCAGCATAAATCTTTTCTTTTTCCAGGCATGGAATTCCACCTTAGTTGACATCACAAGCTGTCAGGATAAAAAGACTCTTTGAATGTAATATGATGGCTGTATAATTTTACTTAGTATTTAATTTCAGTGTGTCCGATTAATATTTTGTTAGTGTATTTTAAGATGGAAAATTGGTATAAATAAGATGAAATATTACTATGGAAAAAATAAAATTTGACATCACAAAAATATATAAGCTATCGTAAAGATAATTGCAGGAATATAGATTGATCAATGGAGAATCCTTTAAATGATTTTTACTTACCTTCTATCACAAGGTTTCAAGTGTTCTTTGTTAAACACTTTGTTAAAGTGTTCTTATGTTGTTCTTTTCTCTCTGCTGTTGTTTCAGCTCTAAATAGTGTGCTAGTGACTTTACTGGCTTTCTTTGCAAGTTCCAGTCATTTTGAAGTGATGACCTTTTATTTACTGTACTTTGAAGTGAAAAGATAAGGGGTACTGCAACAATATTGATTTTCAATAGGATTAGAAGAAGAATAACTAAAGGAGAGGGTATTTCAGCTTAATTTAGAAAATGGCTGAAATTGTTGTTTAGATAATTCATTGTTTTGTTTGAAACACCAAGTTTCTTAAGTTACTTATGGGGATAGAAAGCTGATTGGGAAGCAAGTTTAACTGAAAATGGAAACAAAAATCTTTAAAATAGAAGATTAACAAGCAAAACAAATTGAATAGTGTTCCATGCATTAACCCTGTTTTTGTATCCGTTGTGCATGTGCTGAAAACAAGTTTATGTGCATTTACTCTAAATTTTCCAGAACACAGCACTTATGTGCAGAGTAGTTTTTGGTTGGATGAAAGTGTTTTATTCTTTAAATTGAAAATTAGCATTAATAAGACAAAGGTATAACAACATCATAAGTGCAGGACACTGACATTTCTTTCTGTAGGATAAATCTTAGTAGCAAAACTGATACCACAGATACATATGTGTGTGTGTATATATATATATATTTTTTTTTTCTTTTACTATTGGGGACTGTATAATCCCGGTACACAAAGCAGTTAAATGGCTCTAACCAGGAGGAAGTAAGTTTTGCTCGTCTTTTTCACAACAGCAGGCAGGTTTGCTTTGCTAAGTGTAAACAGACAATGCAAGTATTCTCCTAACGGTTCCCAAATTTTCCAAAGTGTGTTTGAATAGTAAAGGTAAAACCAGATTTTTAACACACCATTTAAGGAGTGAATTTAACAGACTGTTCATACTTTCACATGAATGATAAACCACAAACACTTTCAGAGAATTGCATACCCACTGGGCAACTTCCAGGTATCAAGGGACAGGCTTCAGAGATACAACATCACTGTCCAGCAATATTATGCAGATGTATACAGGAGAACCAGTCTCCCGACACTTGCATTTCCTTACACAATGTATTATCTCTAAGTGCCTTCAAAGCCACAAAAAGCAACAGTGGAATGAGTACTTCCTGTTCAAACTTCTACGAATACTTTAGTTTAATGTCTGAGAAGGCAATACAGCATAAACAGTGAACTGCAGTTAGGTACGTGAGCCTTCCTAAGAAAGAGTACTTTGTCGCACTGACTAGAAAATACTCAGAATGCGGCAGAAGGTCAATCCCTTTAAAAAAAGGGCAAAACAAAGCTTAGAACGGTATGCCAATCAAACACAGGCATAAACAAATTAAGATTAATGAAACAGAAACATGAAATTTAAAGATCATGTTTCAATTTAACTAAGCATGTTTTTATACATTCCTAATTTTTATACAGTACACTGCAGATCAGTGGTTTTCAAACGTGAGTTCCACAAACTACTACTCAGGGACCTGGAAAAGATGCCCAAGCAAAACCAGATTATTGTCATACTTTCACCATAGGATTCCACATCTCTACTAAAAAAGAACCGCTAAAGATCTAGAAGTCAAAAAAAGATTAAAGTCTGTCTGTTTAGATCAGTTTAACTACTACAGTTATTCTTTCGTATATTACAAATAAGGGCATATATGATCTTCTGAAAGCCAAAAATATACTTGAACTCTCAAAGCTCACTTACACTTTATATAAGGTTTTGAGAAATGAACTGTTCTAACCTGCCAGCTGCAGTTTCCTTACCTACATCTAATCCATGATGACTCACTGCAGAAGCTGCATGTAGTGCAAGGCCAGTGCTGATGAATGACTCAAACTAGGAATTAGCACCTAATCTTAACAAACCTTAAATATCCCTATACCTGGGTGGGGGCGGGGAAGGAGGCGTTAACCATAAGACTCCTAGATTAATGTCAAGAGGAAACCAAGTACAATAAACTGTCACCCTGTTGCACTTAGTGATCAAAAAATATGTTATTGTACTTTTAGGAATATTTTCTGTTTATTACATTATACAGTAAATAGTGCAACATCCAAGATTAATAATTTATCACCACTGCACCTCAAAAAAAAGGATAAATAAATGCACTCATACTCCCTTAAACACTGAAAAGCTATGCATCTCTCTGGTATTACTAAAATGAAGACCCAACAGCTTAATATGATTCACATTTCAAGTATATTTATGAAAAATATTGTCAGCCTTAATTAAATTTATTAAGCACAGAGGAATAAAAAAAGGTTTGATAATTAATGATCTTAGAAACAAGCTCTCCTTTGATGACTGATGAAATGCACACTGGGAGAACATATTTTGAAAAATGCCAATTACTCAGTTGATGAGCCAACTCTGTTTATCTTGTGTGCATTCCACTGTGAGATTTTCCAAGCAGGATAATAAAAAGGAGAGAGAAGTCATCAGCCTTGTGTAAGGCCAGACTTACTAGAAGATATGTATAATGCAGATACTTATTCTATTTTTAGTCCTAGGAAAAATTATAAGTAGAAACCAATGTTACTACTTTGCGAATGCTGATTACACCAGTGGGTTGCTTGTTTTTAAAGAGGCCCCCCAAAATTCTTGGCCTTAAATGAACAAACTCAGATAGTGCTTGGAGTCAGCTAGTGAGAAGATCATCGTAACACTTTTGACTACCTGGGATCCACAAACAGTGTACAGAAATTTTATCAGGCCTGATTCTCTTGATAGAGAAAATAATCAAGGAACTTCCTCTACAATTTTAGTTTTGAATAAAGAAGTCATCATAAAGAGTGAAAGGCAACACCTTCACAATCACAGTGGAACACAGGAAAGAAAACTGTAGCTGAATAATTTGATCAATGCAAATTTTTTTCAATTGATGTGTTCAGTGTGGTTGAAACAGACTTTGTCTGGGTTTTTTTTTGTTTTGTTTTCCACTTCTTTTCCTCATGGTTGTAAGGAAAGCAACCTTCATGAAAAGGTGTAGTAATGAACAGAGCCAACAGATGAAATAGAGATGTTATTAGAGAAAGGCCAAACTGAGATCCATGATTGAAACTGCTTCGCTGTAATAAGAATTGCTATATCCTCTGTACCACACAGCTGTAAGTGAATGTGAAAATGTCACAAGCCTGTCAACTGGAGAGCACTATACATATATGCTACATGCAGACAAACTGTGGGAGAGGTTCTTTAACTGCACTGATAACTCATAATCCAAGGTATCTGATAATGTTAAGTACAAAGAGAAATGTGACACTGATTGCACTATAATTTAAATCTTTTTCTTTTGAAAACGTGTCGTCTTGTATGATTTCTAATACTGGAGAAGATTAGTTAGTGTAATAAACAAAATCTTCCTAATTCAAACAATCATTAACATTTTGTTGGGCACAAGTAAAGCAAATTACTTCCTCCAGCTTTTGTCAAGCGTATAGACTGTGAATGTTTCAAATAATTATGAAAACCAAAATTGCTGGGGCTACTTTGAATTATAAGTAATTCCAGGTTGCTTGACAGTAATAATTTAATGCAGAAAGGTGTGTATTAACTGATTCTATCATGAAAACATGATTCCATACTAAACCTTGATTCTCACTGTCCCTGGAACAAATATTCTAATGTGTATTTTTCAGAGTTTTCCAGATGGATAATCCCATCAATGGAATACTGACTGTAGTCCTAAACTGTGGACCTCTCCCCGCTCCAGTCATGACCTATATGGAATGCTGACCTATGCTGTCTGCAAGAACATCTGGGAGATGGTCTCAGAAAATGGAGTGCTGGTTGACGCATAGCCCTTATAAGCACCCTATTGCAGAGAGATATCATTTAAGTACATATATGAGTTTCAAGACAGTTTGTTCAGCAAAATAAAAGCACGTTGCTAACACTGCGTTCTTCCAAAATTCCAGAACATTTGCTCTCTTAAAAAAATTCTAGCCAGCTTCTCTACAATGCTCTGACTGGTTTGTAGATTCATTTAGCTTCTTGCATCTCTATAAATAAATAATGAAACAAGCTATTGCATAAGGTGCTACATGTGTGTAAGAGGTCACATGATCTAAAAGGTGACTAAGATCATTCTGGAAACTGTGAACTCGATTTTACAGTACAGTCTGGGATCCATTAAGAGTACATTTACTTTTGCTTCTGCAAGCCCTGAATTGTGGGCATAAATTTTACAGGACAGACGCAGTAAATAGGTTTACTGCGCACCTTCTCAGGAGTAACCTTCATAAGAGGCTACTCAAAAGAAGAAACAAACCCTTTTCGGTAGCTGTAGCCATGTTGTTTGCAGGCTTGCTTCTACAGGACTTGTACCAGACCTATTTTGTAGCCACTGAATTTGTTCACAGGAACTGTCTTTCATAAGCCAGTCGCCTACATAACATACATGAACAACTACACTGCCTGGCAGCATACACAGGCCATTAATACTTGGTGTCTTCTTAAATATTTTCACTCCTACTGCAAGGTCAAATCTGGGCACTCTGTACTGGTTATAATATATTCCAATTAAGAATCTGGGAAGCTTTATGTCTGCTGGATGAATGCTTATGAGAATGGGTACCCTTTGTTTTTAGAGCTGCAAACTTGCTTTTAAATTGATAATGGCCATAAAATGAGAAAAGTGACCAGTCTGAATATGACACAGTAGATGAAAGTGTTTAATTCCCTCATCTGAGAATGACTCTTCATCCACCTTTCTTCTTTGGAAACAGAAAGCAATAAAGTCTCTTCCTCTGAGATGAGATACAAATTCCATGGCTCCCTGCTGTCACAAAGGCTTATTGTCTGTTTGAATAGCTTTTCCTGAGAAACATTCTCAAAACTGGAAAAAAGGAGCGCTGGAAATAGACAATATGAGCATTTTGTGGATTGTTTACTTCTTTGACCTTCATCAGTCTTTTCTACGCTATAAGAAGCTAATGGAGGCACCCTCCTTATGAGTAGAGGATTATGAAGAGCAGATATGATCAAGATCAAACATTCAGTCAGACAGTGCACTTTCTTGGTGGAAACCATACCAATACTGCTGTGATCTTTCTGGGCTTCTCTGTAGGTTTTAAACACTGACAGAACATAGTCCCAAAAATCTGATAATAAACATCCCTGTATCAAAGGTTGAGCAGATAATTTTATACTGATATATTTAAACTGTTTCTCTGGACAGGTACTGTTCAACTTCGGTTTTGTGTGAGAGCAAGAAATACAGCTGGTTTATAAAAGTTCCTTACAAATTTGATGTTTAGGACTTTAATAAAAATAGCTCATATTTTATTCCATCAGCAGCCTAGATAAGACTGCTATAGGTAACAGATGTTATAGCTACCAAAAAATAGGAAGAACAGTGGATTATGTAAAAATTCTCGAAGTATTTTTTGTTCCATCAATCAGTGGATACATTAGTGGCCTTTGTTTTACTGAAAAACATTTTTAGTTGTTAAGCAGATCCTCATGGAATCAAAAGCTACAATAGCATCTAGTTCTATTTCTGAAGCATATGACATCTTAACTATAAGCTGTAATTTTCTTCTAAAATCCAGCCATAACATAGAGAACTAGCATATCTGGTAAAACATGAGTTTCGATCTCAGGGTACTACGTCCTTGGAGATGAACATGAAAAATGAATGAGGGATCAGAGAATTTAATTCACATATTGTTGTCACTGAAGTGACAGCCAAAAGAGAAGCTAATTTTCAGAATAGAAATCTGAATTTCACGGTCTGAGAATATGACAACTAACCTTATGGTGACACTTGATTTCTTCTCCCTAGGGGCCAGCAGTTCTGCGCTCCAAAGGTCAGACCTTTTAAGCAGCTTTAGGGGCTTTTTTATGTATGAAAAAACATCATACATCATATAGGACTGTAGTGCTTTCTCATAAGATTTTTAAAAGTAATCTAATACAAATAGCAAGAATAATTTTTGATAGCTGAAAAATTGCTGTATTACTGCATTCGCATTTTAAAATAAAATGTATATGAATCTACTATTTGTAAGTACACATTACACCACTTGGCAATATGTTTCTTCATCTGTGCATTTTCCTGCTGTAATCTACAACACTCCTCAGCAAGTACTTTGTTTTAAAAAATATACTACTGATGAAAGACTAAATTAACTAGTCTTAATGAATCACTTGAAGATCCTTGAACAGAAGTTGCTGTGCTTTGATGTTTACTATCAGAAGAGTACATGCTTTTCCCTTGCAGGTGTTCAGAGGAAGGGAAGGTAATGGTCATCATATAGCATATGTATGAAATAAAGTCACAAGTTTTGATCTTCAGTTCCAATAAGAAGTTACTTTAAAATAATCCCTTGAAACAAAATCCAGTCATTATTTAAAGTCTAAGTAGTACTGACGTAGCTAAAAGATCTCCTGTAGTCTGAACTCAGGGTCAAAAGTAAAACTGTCAATTATATGCCAGCATCTTTGTCATTTCTCCCCTCTATTTTTTCCAACTATATATTTTGCAATACTTGGCTCTAGTTTATAAATATAAAAAATGAAAAGGAGAAGAAGAAACATAAGCTAAAACAGATAGCCAAACAAAAGTAAAATAGAAAAGCAAAACAAAACAAAATCTAGAATTAAAATAGTCACATTACAAACACACATACTAGTTAAAAGTGGAAACATGTTTCACAATTAAGGAACAACATCTAAAAATAAAAATTCATATTTTAAAAAATAAGAGAGAGATGTTTCTGCAACTCAGTTTCATTTAGAAGTGCATTTAAAAAGTGCATAAAAATGTATAAGGAAAGTGTTCAATCAATCCAGACAGAAGCGTTCATTTTCAAAACCAACCAAATCCCCAGCAATTTGTACTTTGACCTCTCTCTACGTCTCATCTCAACTATCTTCAGGTAATGTTCTTAGGCAGATAAAATGGGAATAACATTTTGTTGCAGCAAAATCTGAAGGAAGCAATCAGACAATACAAAGTATTTAGGCAGTTTTTACTTAAAGCTACCAGTAATAATCAGGCCACTTCATTCTAAGTAGTATGCAGTCATACCCATGATACTAGTACACTCTCTTTCTAAAAATACAGAGTAACTTTCTATATCACGAATGTTTACTGCGTGATGTTTTATGTTAGAGGTTTTTTTATGGTGGTCTATGCTATCATTTGTAACACCTAGGATAAGCATATACATTGCAGTGTTCAGCATTGCAGTGGCCAATGTACGGGTAATACTTGTAAGCACCCAGCTCCTGGCACAGAATCTATTGCTCAGTCACAACCAAAAGAGGACTGTCCCACTCACTGCTTCTTCCACCCACATCCTCACTATGTAATTGTATGTCTCCTCCTTTCCACTGGCTCTGGGGCTATTACACTCACACGTCCTCCTGCTCAGGTCCTAGCTATGTAGCTGCACATCCTCCCTTGTACTAAAACCTTACTGAGCTGACTCACCTTACTAAACCACAAGAGAAATATTGCTTTTTTGGTTGCCAGTTTAACTTCCAGCCATTTTAGCAAGCAGAATCTGACAAACACCAGAGCTGGCACAGCAGGAAGAATGAATACGTTGTCAGGAGCAAGGAAGAGAAATGACAAGGTAGGGTTAGCAGGACTTTCAGCTTCATTGAAGATCAGAGCATTAGATGAGTCCCTACATTTGTGTGTCTGAAATTGAAGAAACAAAAATGCAAAAAGCTCAATTACTTAGAAATTCATGCGTGAAAATATTATTATCAAAGAATCCATTAATTTTGAAAATACATATAATTCAGAATGAAAATATTTTCCCATGAAAGTATCTACAACATATACAAAGCCAAAGAGGTACTCTAAAAGCACAAGGAAGAAATAGGCTCATCTCCATCTTCTGTGTCACAAAGTCAGCCTACTAACAGCAGAACTAATACAAGACAACAGGATCAGTATACTGGCAATCGCATCTCTCTCACCAGCATCTCTATACTGTTACTCCTCAGCGTACTACCTCAGAGAAAAGCATTCATTTGTGAATCCTCAGTGAGAGACACATAAATATTTCAGAACATATTCTTCTAGCAAATTTGGGGCATAGTAACCACACACTGGAAATTCAAACCATTAAATAGATTTTCTTGATGTATGTCCAGGGATGAAGGAGAACAAGGATCAGAAAAAACCTATTATGTAGCAAAATCTAAATATCTTCAGGTCATTAAAGGTTGTGTCAAATTGCATTGTAATATTAATTTAGGCACTTTCTGACTTCTGAATGCTTCCTAGTCTAATCTTTTAACTGTCCTTTTAATTCATTATTTTTATTTACATTTAAAACAGGTAAGAATTATTTACAGCAACAATAAAGTAACAATCTTTATAAAATAAAAAATACTACTCCTGATAACATTATCACAGAAGATATCATTTTCTTTTGGAAGACTACAGAACTGCTTTTTAAACTTAACTTCAAGTTATTATATGCCACCAGACGGGAACAAAAAAAACAGGAAAGGAAAGCACAGTAACTGTTACAAAGAGCTTTAACACGAGTAGCTACTGAGGTTAAAGAAAATTCACCATTTTCCTCAGCAGAGCATTCTGTGATCAATCTTTCACTACATTCAAACTACAAACTAGGTTTGAAATGTAGTTTTTTCTTCTTAAACCAGAATAAAAATATCAGATGGGCGGCCACATTCATTTTAAAGGTATTAAAGACAATTAATGAAAAATTTAACCCAGGGATTAAAAAAAAAAAAATCTTATCTGGCTTTAGTTACACAACATTTACTAAAAATAAAGATGACACACATTTTGTTTAAAAACACTCAGGCATTTAAGTATGAAAATCTAGCATGTCTTTATTAACGGCACTCTCAGCAAATGTCCTCCTGGTTAGAGCCATTTAACTGCTTTGTGTACCGGGATTATACAGTCCCCAATAGTAAAAGAAAAAAAAAATATATATATATATACACACACACATATGTATCTGTGGTATCAGTTTTGCTACTAAGATTTATCCTACAGAAAGAAATGTCAGTGTCCTGCACTTATGATGTTGTTATACCTTTGTCTTATTAATGCTAATTTTCAATTTAAAGAATAAAACACTTTCATCCAACCAAAAACTACTCTGCACATAAGTGCTGTGTTCTGGAAAATTTAGAGTAAATGCACATAAACTTGTTTTCAGCACATGCACAACGGATACAAAAACAGGGTTAATGCATGGAACACTATTCAATTTGTTTTGCTTGTTAATCTTCTATTTTAAAGATTTTTGTTTCCATTTTCAGTTAAACTTGCTTCCCAATCAGCTTTCTATCCCCATAAGTAACTTAAGAAACTTGGTGTTTCAAACAAAACAATGAATTATCTAAACAACAATTTCAGCCATTTTCTAAATTAAGCTGAAATACCCTCTCCTTTAGTTATTCCTCCCTTTTCTATCTTGTGTAGTTCTGTGCACAGGAACTGCTTACCACAAAGCAAGGGGATATGCAAGGGCAGAGGTCAGTGCTGTTGTGGATTATACACACAAAGGCATTGTGTAATGTAGGAGAGAGGGTACTTAGTACTTTCTACGTGATTCACAGGTTATTCTCTGCTGAAATAAAGTATTTTGGGATCAGCACATGGCTATTATGTTCCAAGTAGACTGGAAAGTCTTAAGATTCTGTTATCATGGTCAGAAATCTGGAAGAATCAGTTTAAACAAGGTGAAAAGCTGGAAAAAAAAAAAAACCCAAAGAACAAAACTAGAACAAGTAGAGTGGTGAATGAATAGGAGGGGAAAGCTTTAGCACAACATTAAAATACATTATGGAGTAATCTCCTAAGAAAAGTTGGGCAACCTGTATTTTTTTGACTATACAGAACTAGACCACAGAAGAAAACTACAAATAAAGAACAACATAAAGTTGTTATGCATAGTGAATGGCTATGATAACAGTGCTCTTTGATTTTAGCCTTACTGTTACTATGTGATACATCATTTCTTCAAGTTTTAAAAAAATGAGTTTTAGTATAGCTGTGGTGCTCTTTAATTGTATGCCAATACAATGATGGAAAAAAATGTTCTAAGTGAATATTGAAAAATGAACACCAGAATGCACGTTTCAATCCTGCGCTGTTTGAATATAGAAGATATTTTAAAAAAATACTTATGCGTTATTCAGACCTGCGAATCATTGTGTATCAATGGCATATATTTAGCCCAGATGGTGTTTCAGTCATCCACAAAACTATAATTCTTCATTCTGTGTTATCTCTTTATGTTTTTTAATTTGTGTAACAGCTGTACTTCTTGCTACTAATGTAGAAGAAAAACTTGAACAGGGCAAGAAAGCTACAGGAAATGTTGCTAAGAGTTATTGCAAGTTACAGAATGGGGAATTGCAAGTTACAGAGTGTCGTGCATTCAGTGGAATGGACCCAGCTCAGTGGTCAACACTGGAGGGTGGTGTTTTTACTTGAGCTACCCCAAGCTTTATTTAGTTATGATATTATTATGATATTATTATGATATTATTATGATATTATTATGATATATTTAGTTATGATATATTTGTTAGAAATAGATAGAATTTTAGATAGTAAGTAATTATTTTTCTCTTTCTAATTTACAGATCTCTTAAGTTGGATTCATGCATGGCTTGAAACTTTGCATTGTAACAATTCATCTGTAGCAATGGGAAAGCTTCTTTGTAGTTGATTGTAACTTTTTTTATAATGGATATCTTCTAGCTTCCATCGATAGATTTATTTTTGCTTTTAAATTTAAGTGGACCTAGAATGTAGTTGCATTTTAAGTCCTCAGTAAGACAAATCCAGTATGTTTGCTTGCTTGTTTCCAATCTGAAGCAAATGCTTACCAGTCTGTTAGTTTTAAGTTGATGTCCAGACCTCTCTGGTAAGCCATTAGGCTACACATCTTTGGAGAATTACGAGATGCACGTAAGTTAGAATCTGAAATAAACTACTGTAAATAATGATCTTGTAATGGAGACAGGAGCAGAAACTTATTGCAAATGCTGTTGATCCAGATAAGTATGGTTTTAATTTACTAACCATAATTCCATGGATGTTTTTAATATTTCATTTTAATGCCAGAATATTTCCTGGGCTCTAAGCAGTCATGAGCTGATAGACAAACTGAGAACTACTTACTGTATAGGAATTTCTATTAATCCACTATGAAGGACAAACTTGCATCTTTCTTAATATGTATTACAATACAGGTATGTGGAAAGATTGATAAAAGGCTGTGCACTCCTTTCCTCATGTTTCCACACAATCAGTGCCATTCTCCTTTTCTGAAAAGGAACAATTGAGCAAGCGTAGGGCAACATTTATTTTGAAATGTTCAACCCCCCAAAACAGATAGGTAAAACTGTATTTTCTGACAAACTATAACTACTGCCTGTATATATTTAGTCATAGCTGCCTAATTTACTGAGAAAAGAAATTGTTAAACTATTTTGAAAACTGTGAGTTCTGCAGACCCAGCCCAGGTATGCGAAAATGAAATGGTGGCTTTTCTGAGTTGTTCACAAGAGAGAAATATCAGCTGAGCTTCCTTGTCTTCCCCGCCTGAAGACCTATGCAGCTCCCCATAAGAGGGCATGATCTGCAAACAGGGAAGTGGCTTCTGTGTGAAGGACAGCAGGTTTGGCCAGTTGAATCTGTAATTGGTAATGTTTTATGAGCCAAAAAGTCACAGAGGTTTCTATACATTGAGCAGATGTTTGTGGTAATTGACAGATACTCGAATACATAGCTCTGTCGTGTTACCAATTACCATATTTTGAAGTGATTTGGGATTGTAAAAATAGAGTTTTGTCTTAATACTAATTTTGTTTGAGTTCTAAAGTGATTGAACTCTAAAGACCAAATTCACCTCATCGTTCTTTCTTTGCTCAGCTGTGCTTTCATGTTATAAGGTTAAATGGTGGTTAGTCTTGTTCAGTTGGGTAAGTTTTTGCTTTCATTTTCAGCTCCATTTTCTGTGTGTGCTTTCTAATTTGAACTGGGCTAAAAGTTGTGTGAATATTTCTGGTCTTACACAGTCAACAGTCTAGACCCAGACAATTTTGATGTCTTGTCTGACTTGGCAAAACAGAGTATCTAGCAGTTTCCCTTATTTCCTGTTCCTTACACTTTCACCTGTCGTACTTTTTTTGCAGCTAGTTGGCCTATGTTTCGAGGTGTGTTTCCCTGAGAGGCTAACCCCCCACAGTGTGGTCCTGGCGGTTCCTGCCCCTCACTTGATTTGTCTCCATTGCAGCTGCATCTGTACCTAGTATGCCTTGATTCTTTTTTTTTTCATCTTCCTCAGCTTTTAAGGTTAGGCTCTATGAAGAGTGAACTGGATAGGTCAATACATGAAATCTTTTATATCATTCTTTATTTCTTCATCAAACAATTTCTTCAATCAACCAAATGAGATAGGTGAAGACCTCCAATGATAAACATAGTAACTCAAGTTAGAGTGGGATTCCAAAAGTACCTTACAAATGGGAAGAAATACTTTCCAAGCTTTTGTGTTCTTATTCAGGTGGAGCTTTACTAGATTTACCCTTTGGTAATTTTAATCTTTGTAATTTTATTAACATATCCAAAGAAAACACTCCTATGTCTTGTTTTCTGAAGCTGCACTTCTTGTTTCACTATATTTAAAAAAATTTCTTGCAAGCTTGTGTTAGTGGTTTGACTTGCCATATCTTGCAGAACCCTTCATAAATGCAGTGCAGAGAGGAAAGCAAGCCAAGCCTTATAGTCAGTATATCAAGCAGCTTGGATATTTTTAGGCCTGCACCTTTATTTATAATTCATAAATGCTTTTGAGAGATAGCCCTATAGACATGGCATTCTGCATCACTTGCATGAATAGTGAATTCTGCATTAGGAAAAAAAGGTACTAATTCAGATGTGATGTTATTAAAAACATCCAGGACAACAGCATAAATAATATTTATTAATAATATTGTATATTTTGCAACCAGTGTTCTGACAAGTACAGAGTAAGGAATAAAACTGTACCACTGTACCACTAAGAAAAATTCCAAATAGTTTTGTTGGGTTGTGAAATTATAATAAAAGGACTGTCAAAGGATGTGTATCATCAGCAAAAGTTAAGACTGTCTTTAAATGCTTAAAATTAAAGCTTGAATACTCAACTGTCAGACTGTTTGAAACTTTCATGACTTGTCTGTCTATAAAAAATTTGAGGGAAGGTGGAGAGAGAAAGAGGAATTTTCCCAGTGCTTGTATCAGTGTGGCATTTAGGAACTACAGATAGCAAACTTTTTTTTTTTTAATTGTGTCAAGTTAACGGATATTATGGGAATAAAAATAGCAGTCTGCTTAAAGTAAAGTATTGCTTAAGTTTACTCATTTGCTTTGCTCTAAGATGACTGTCTCAATTTCTTGAAAAGTAGAAATTATTTTTTGGAAGAGGATACAATATAGAATGAAGGAGGACTGATTCTCATGTACTTGCACTGTTGCATTATGAAACTATTAGTTATTGACAATAATCTTAAACTCAAAGAATTGAACTGCATATTTCAATATACATACTTTAGCCTACACGAATAATTATCTATGGTCAAGGGAATGTTGGTTGATGTAAAGAAATAATGTCATTGAAGAAAGCTAAATTTCAAAAATGATAAGAAAGTTACTTAAAGGATTTTGGATTTTTCAGGCCAAGTAAGACCTATCCATTCTGACAGCATATGTACAGAAAACACTGGTCTTGCTAATGGAAGTTTATGCAAACCAACTACTCTTTGTTAAGCATGCTAATTTGAAATAAAGTACTCCTATATGGAAAGGTGCAAGAATAATTCTGGTATTATGTGATATTCTCACCTCCCAGCAATACAACGCTGTATTTGCACGCAGAGCTTAAACAAGAGGTAGAATGAACAGTAATTCAAATAAAGAATAGTTAGCAAGAACTTCTGTGCTTAAATAGGACAAACTAAAAAATTTAGGCCAGTGAATGCAGTTCAGCAACATACCATAATATATTAAGATGCTGTTTATGATGTTCTTCCTTCTTGTAGCTAGTGTGACATTAAGTATCTAAATAATAGTGGATATTGCATATTTGAAATACATATGTTTTACTTAAAATTTAATTGGGAAGAACTTTCAGGTCCTTAACAGAACTGAGAAAGAGAGCTCTGCCAAAAAACCAGCAGTTATTGGACTAAACGCTCTGCCATGTTCAGACCAGGAGTTTTAAATCTGAGCTTTCCAATAACTAGTGATCTAGCTAGCATTTGTCAAAGTTTGAAGCCTTGTTTCATTATATGCAGTAGAACATTCGTTATATTTGGATTTAGAAATATTGGAAAACTTGGATTTTTGTGTGTAGTTTAGGGGAAAATGAAAACTTCCTGATTAAAGTGCAGAGGTTATGTCCTCAGTTATGGATTATTATTATTTTTTTAACTTCTCGCAATACCAGAGCTCTGAAGCATCGAATATTGCATTACTTTCAAGCTGTGGTGTCTAAGTTTTGAGTAAAACATGCTGTTTTGGTTTAACCTCAGAAATAGTTGGCTCTTCTCTGTTTATAATTGAACTGTTATCAGAGCTTTCATTTCTTCTTTCAAGTGGTTGTGCGAGCTTAGGGGGACTGTGGTTGCCAGGGTCTCGAGGCAGTGTTTTTCCTTCATAGACTCCCTAGGGGAAATGGATGCTTCTCCCTCTGCTGCTGGTGCCCACTTGCTGTGGCTTCTGCACAGCTCCTGGAGCAGTAGGTGAGGTGGGGACACAAGCCTTGGGGGTCACTGGCTTCCATTCTACTTGGACCTTGCTCCTTTTATTTCAGATTCTCTTATTTTCATTCGATCTCCTCTTCCTCCTTCCCCACTTACTCTTTCGTCAGATTCTGGCTTGTGCTTTGTGCCAGTGCCTGCAAACCGAGGGCTGTTCTGAGTCCTTCAGTTTGGTGAATGCAGAACTTCCTCTGCGGGAACTTTGCCATTTCTTCCAGTGTTGAATTTCAGCTGTGCTTCCTGGCACACGCTAAGCTGAATAACCTCTGTTTGTATAGTCTTGGAGAAAACAAGGTTTCTGTGAAGGGCCAGATCGTCTGGTTCCTTAAGCCATTGGTTTACAAGGATCAAAAACTCTACTAAGTTTCTTTTTTCTGTGTTGGGTCCAGGCATATGAAAACAAGTCCTCTCCCTTTCATCCAAAGGAGAGTTGTCAGCTTGTCTCCCTAGGGAGAATCCCAAATTTCACTTCCTTGTATGTCATGCTGAAACCACTAGGACCAAACCCCCCCCCCCCCAAAACAACCACTTTGTTCTTGGGTGTTTATGGATTAAGTTATCCACAGATCTTTGCCTTTTTTCAGCCTGTCTCTTGGATGATATTGCTCAAAACCCAGCATGCACTGTGTTTTTCTTACACTTTGTCTCATCTAGCAAGCTGGTTGTGGTGACATTTAAAAATCACTAAGTATGTTATAAATTAGTGACCTGAAAAAAATGACACTAGAAAATGTCATAAAGCATTAGGAAAATGTAAATATTGAAGGTGACTAGCTTAAATTTAATGAAAGGTTTAAGCTTAACCTATGGGGAAATCAGTAACTTCACACTTAAATATCATTTTATTATTTATTCAGTAAAGAAGTGAATAACGGAGAGGATGGGATTGGTAGGTATTTATGAATAGTCACATCAGGCTAGTATCTTTGGGTGAAATTTTAAAAATGCTTTTTTGTTCAATGTATTTTGTTTTAATATTGTGCATTCTTACTGCACTCTAAGAGCTGTAACTATTAAATATTTAATCAGAATTATATGTGGAAATGTAGTGGTACATTTAACAAAATGTGGAAAAGTTAATAACAAGGAGGAGAGGGCCTGTTTGATGCTGTTTATACAATTTTCTGTATGGTAACGTGTGTTGTTTCTTTATACATCCTGCAGTAAATTTATGTGTTACCTACTTTTCCTTCCTGTTTTTCCTCCAGAAAGATAACTAATAGAAAAGGTAGAGCTGTACAAGTAAAAACTAGATATTTGCTTACTTCAAGATTGGTTGTACCAAATTAGGCTCAGGGTCCGTCTGGAGACACCTGAGGTAAGGTGACTGAACATGCTATGATATGCTACTTTCCTAAATACTTTCTTGACCTCCAAAAATTTGTGTCCCAGGGACTTAGTGAGCCAGCTGTGATATCTTTGTATTTAAAAATCCTCTTTGCATTGATCTCCTATCCCTCCTTGCATCTGCAGAAGCTTCTGTACCATCCAGTGGGAAGAAGTCCCACAGCTTAGCTCTGCCTTTATGAAGATTTGCCACCTTTTATTTGCTTTAAGCGCATTTCCTGCTGGCTTCCCGTGATGCCTCCAGTCCTTATTTGAGAAGAGCCAATGAACAGGCAGTTCCTATCTGTCCTTTTCATGCCTGTCATGATTTTTATAGATCTCTGTCTTGTTCCTGTGGTATCCCATTTTTCTTCCTCTTTGTTTAGGCTGCTAAGTTGTTTCTCATACAGGAACTGTTCCATGCCTTTTCTAATTCTGCTATATTTTTGTCAGATTGGTGATGGGGAACCAAGACTCTGCGTAGTATTCAAGGTATAAATGCATGGTGGAGGTGTAATTATGTTCTCCATGCTGTTCACTGTTCTTTCCAAATACTTCCAAATAGTGTATTTGTTTAGCACTGCTGAGCATTGAGATCCTGCTTCTGAGTGGCGTTGGTCAGTTCTGAATTTATTTTATTACATGAAGTTAGGATTGCATCATTTGACAGTATTGGTATTGAGTTTCACCTGCCATTTTAACATCTAGTTTCTCAACCTTGTGGAGTTCTCCTGTAATTCTCCACAGTCTGTCTTCACCTGTGCTACCATCAGGAGCTTAGTGTCATCTGCAAACTCTGTCACTTCATTATCTCATCTTTTTTTTTCTTTTTTAAATCGAGTGAAGAGATTAAACAGATCAGGTCCCAGAGATCTGTATTGGTGATTTCCCTTACTGTGAAAATTGACAATTAATTCTTCTTCCTACTTATAAGCAATTTTTAATGCATACAAGGACCCCTTTTTCCTGCTCTTAAGTCTTGGGTAGGGGACTTCAGTGAAAGTTTTGAGAAATACATGTAGATTATATGAACATGGGTCTTTTTTCATTCAAAGAATCTCCTTAGATTATGCTGCAGAACTTCCCTTTTCAAAAGCCATGTTGACTTTTCCCCCAAACACCACGTTTAGCCACATATCCATTAAATATCTTATAGATTCTACTAATTTGTCCAGTAGGAATATCGAGCTTGCTAGTCTGCAGTTCCTGGATCTACAAATTTGATTTTATTGTCACCTTTGGGTCTTCAGGCTCCAATGTAGTTGTAAGCAAGAAGTTATACACACAACTGGAAATTTTGGCTGTTTCAGCTTTGTGTTCCTTTGGAGCTCTTGTGCGGTCATGCCCATTTGTAAGCGCTCAGTTTGCCTGTTTGTTCCATGATCTCTTCTACTGACACATCAAACAGAGGCAGAGATCCCAGTCCCCCACAAAGAAGGGTTCAGCTGAGCAACTGCCCAAATTGTTGGCATGAAAGTAGATGGTTCGTTTTGATTTTTCTGCTGCGGCCTTACCTTTGCTAAGTAGTCTTTTTATATTCTAAACATATACTGGTCTTGCATGTTCTCTGGTAATGGGCTTTTGCTGGTAATGTATTTGAAAGATTTTTTTTTTTTAATTAAATTTCAAGATTGCTCTTACACATTTTTTCTTTTGGCTTGTCTTATTGTATGTTTGTTGTATATATTTCATGTGGTAGTTTTATGATTCTTTCTATTTTCTCATCTGAACATTACTTCAGCCTTTAAGAATATTACAGAGCCATTCTTCAATTACCTTGATATTTAGCCTTGCCTGCTACTTTTCATTCTTTCTTGGGACATTAGGTGGTATGCATTTGACCTTCTGCCTCTGACATGGTGTCCTTAAATACTGCTTATGTCACCCTCAAGGCAGTTTAATTGTCTGAACTGCCACTTAATTTTCTTTTCAACAAGCTTCCTCATGTTTATATCATTCCTTTTTTTTGAGATTCAGTGTGTCTACAATGAATATTTTAAACTACTTTTGCTCCTGCAAGGATGTTGAATACAGGCATACCTTGTTTTATTGTGCTTCGCTTTATTGCGCTTCACAGATGCTGTGCTTTTACAAATTGAAGGTTTGTGGCAACCCTGCGTCAAGCAAGTCTGTTTGCTATTGAGGCTATGAAACATGCATTCTACTTAAATCAATTGATTTAATTTGAAAATATATTCAAGTGATAGGAAAACCTGATGTTTTAGACCTGCTGTGCTTTCCTAATAAAGTTATATTTTATACAGTAATGATTATTAAGGCTTATTGTAAAAGTTATCAAAGATAGTGTGTAATGTTTACTTTAACGCATTACTTCTAGCTGCTCTGTGTTTTTTGAAGGCCGAGAAATATTTGTAAGGAACAGAAAACCTATTCAAATGAAAAAAAGCATGTTTTATATTGGAAGGAAGTCAGAGTCATTGCAAGATTTTTGATTAGTATTCATGGCATGAAAGAAAGTTCTTTTCAGGCTAAAGGAATTTGTGAAAAGATAATTGGTTAGACCAACATTCTCATTAACCTAATTTGCATTAAATATGCTTTTGTGAATTGTAGTTATTGCTTTTTCATTTGAAAGGCATGCTTTGTTAACTTATTTAAAGAGCCTAGTTAAACTACAGTTTAAGTCATACCCTTTAATTCAGCAATATAAAACTGTGGATCTGTTATTAGCTACCTTGTGGGTGTGGAGAATCATAAACCAGTTCTTGATCCCAGTGGATTTTCCTGCTGAGGTAGATTTGTTTAGCTGCTTTATGTCCGGTCGTTCTCAGATGCCTAAAGCATCCCATTAATCCTTTTGTTGAATTTTACAGTTACAGTTATAGAGCAGTGAAAACTCTCACTTCCTTTGTGACGCAGCATGGGAAATAAATGAAAGTCTTTTGGGTGTTTTTGAAGAAAACACTTATAAATGCCTTTGTTCTAAGAGTGTAAAGGTTCTGACAATCACTTGGTTTAATTATTTTTCAATAAAACTTTATTTTTACATGTATAACTAAATTGAACCATAAAAATATGATCTGTTAAAATGTGAACTAATATGCGTGTTTTGGTACCCATTTTAAAATCATGAGATTGAAGAATAAATTTGGATTTCTTTAATTTTCAGCATGTTATTATTTATTAACAGTATTCTATATGTTTTGAAAGCAAGGGATTTATTTACTGTTCTGTGTCATATGCAATGAAGAAGTAGACACCTTTGTCAGGAGTGAGCGAGCTCTGAGTGCTCAAGTTAAGTATTTGCATCTGCAGTTAGGCACATAAATAAAGGATCTTATTTTTCTCTGCCTGCTGAGCACACCTAGATGTCATAGAACTTCAGGTGAATTATATGAACTAAAGATTTGTAAAACCAGGCTTTTTTTAGATGCCTAAATGTAAATTTTGGCACTTAGTTTTAATTATTTGCACTTGGACAGTTTGACATTGGCTGCTTCAAAACAGCAATATCTGGAAACATTGAGTGTAAACTGAAGCTTAGCTGATCACAGCAAGTTGCATGTGTAAGCTGAGTAATGCTGAACAATATTGGAAAAAAGCTTCGTGAAAACAGGGACGCAAGTTCAAGGTGGTCTTGATAATAGTCATCAGTATCTATATAAATACATAGCTGAGAAGGTCACTTTCTTGCTGGAATGGTTCTAAATGTGATGGGGACGGATGTGCCTGGTATGAATGCTGATGGTATTTGCACGTGCTCAGGGTACCCGAGTACATTGCTTAGCCAGTTAGCAAATGTGAAATTCAATGGATTAGATATGCTCATTTAAAAAACAAAAACAACCCCCCCCCCCCCCGCAATGGCCAGTAAACTTTCCATTCCAGTTGGCAGTTGGTTAGGTCTCACTTTTTATTGTTTGGCAAATAAATCTGCCAGTTGTGCTGTTTTGCTGCTTACTCATTCTGTTTGCAAAACAGAACCTGGTTGATGGTTGCACTGTTGAGTCAAACTGATTGCTCAAAGGCTTGAACTTGCCTTGCTTCTGGGACAAGGCAGACAATGGAAGAGAAGCCACTGTTGGGAACTGCATCTTATGTGCTAGGGTTTTATGTGCTGGATTAAGGACATGGTGAGGAAATTGTCAAAGGTATAGCAGTTAGGCTATAGAAAGCCAAATGCAAGTTCTCACAGAATCACAGAATAGTTGGGGTTGGCAAGGACCTCTGGAGATGGTCTGGTCCAACCCCCCTGCTTTTTGAGGGCCACCTAGGGCAGGTTGCCCAGGACTATGTCCAGTTGGATTTTGAATATCTCTAGGGACAGAGACTCCACAACCTCTCTGGACAACTTGCTCCAGTGTTCAGCCACCCTCACCGTGATGACATGTTTTCTTGTGTTCAAGTGGAATTTCCTGTGTTTCAGTTTGTGCCCAGATGTGAGTTAGATGCTCAGTTGTCAGTAATGCCGTTGAAAACTTCCTCTAGAACCGTTCACTCTCCATTAGAGCTTGGGAAGTGATGAGCTTGTGCTCCTCAGCTAACTGCTAGACTAAATCCTGGTGACTTGTAGGTGATTTGAAATTCTTAGGATTGGATTTCATCTCCTTCACACAAATCAGTTCAGTTTTCTTTTGTAGTGTTCCCGAAGCAACTGCTTGTTCTCCAACTGCATGGTCTAAGGAGGCATATATTCCATGTTCTGCATCAGCAATATATTTGCTTCTTGTTATTCTAGACCTCTGGTCATTATCTTTTTCTTCATTCAGCAGCAATTATTAACCAAATAATCATCTCTACATTTTCTGTCTCCTGTTTCTAAGAATTTTTTATGGCATATTTCTTCACAAATATGCACCAGGAGTTGAAAAAAAAGAAGTGTAAGTGTCAGAGTGCATATTCACCTCCCTGCCCTCCCCCCTTCTTTTTAATTGAAGTATCCCATTCTTTAAATGCTGCCAACATCTAAAAGGATTAATTTTCAAACTTAAAAACAAGCCAGCAATGCTACATTTAATAGAAACATCTGAAAGTGTGACTCACTTGGCTAAAAGACTATGTGTGTGTGTATGTGTGTGTCTCTGTGTGTGTGTGTCATAAAATATGCATGCATGTATATGTATATAAAGAAGTTACTACTACTAATATTTATTAATTCTTCCAAAATTATTTCTAATCTACTTTTTGGCTTTTCACTATGTTATAATATGTTTTAAATATTGCTTTAAGTGAAAAGCTTACCACACAAGAACTTTAACTAGGTTTTCATGGTGCTTCCAATTTTACATAATTATGCATTTGATTAAACCCTCTCTCATTCCCCTTAATCTTTCATGTTCCATTTGTTACAGAACTTACTAATTTTTTTGAGTTCCTGGAATTATTGTGTGGTTTTGCAGTGAACAGACTTATAGGACTTTTTCTATTGGAACCCAGCATGGTACTGCAAAAGAAATACCGCATCTAAAACAAAATAATAACCCAAACCTACCTGTATTAAGATTGGCAGGTGTCTTGCAGAAATGTAATAGGAAGTTAGCAAATAGCTAAAGTTACAAATGTAGCTTAATTAACCCTAATTAAGGTTACTTTTAATTTAGTCACTTATGCATGTGAATTAAATTTGGTTTTCAGTGACTTCAGTGCCATTCTTTTGACTGCGTGCTGGAGTAGGGACTAGTGCAAGGAAGGAAGAATCTGGAGAATTTAGCTGCCAGACAACAAGTCTTTACTGGTCCTGTAACAAACTGTTTTTTAGGACATTTATAGTCCGTTTTAGGAGGGATTTGCTTGTTGATAGGAAAAGACATATCTGCAACACGTTCACATGTGTCCATAACACGAGTCTGTATTACATACTGTATTGTTGGGAGTCTATTTAAAAAAAATGCATTCTGCAAATGTATGTATTCTTACTGTGTTGTTCAAATCAGATTTTCAACTAAAATCTTGCTTATTGAAATGGCACCTAGCATCACCTCATTCCGTTTTAATCTGTTTTGCAAATAAGAGATTAAAAAATATGTATACATATATGTATACAAACACTGTATTGTATTTTGACTTAGAGAAGTTTAAGATTTTTGCATGAAAGCAGCATTAAAATTTAATGCAAATCTGCTGAAGAAGCATGGTTTATTGATTGAATTTATTTATTTAGGGTTGAGAATTTGGGGGCAGTTATTTTGTTTATATATATTAAAAAAAAATACTTTTTTTCTATAGGAGACTCCTTTACACAGTTTCGACTTGCTGAAGAGAAAGAATGGGATACAGAAAGCATATGCCATAAGCAGGTAACAGAAAAATTATCATTCCAATAAGTTTGTGTGGATAATCACCCTGAATCCAACTGCGTTTCAGTACTTTTAATACTGAATGGGTACTTTGCTATGTTAAGTACGCTCCACATCCTAGGTAGAATGGCTTAGAAGGAAGTAGTATGCTTTCGTACAATTTAGTATCCTGGCATGGAATACACAGAGGTGGCTGTTCTGCAGCATTTAATACAATCTGTAGCACTCTTTATTCTGTGGCTATTTTTATTAATTGTCTCTAATGCTGGAGGGTCTGGGTTCTCCCCCTTCCCTCTGCCCCCCCCCCCCAAAAAAAAAAAAAAAATCAGAGCAGCAGGCTAGATTTTTAAATAATCTTAAAAGAACAAGCAGATCTATCCAGAGAAGGGAAAATAACGGGTTGTCACCTTGCTTCACCAACATATCAAGTCAGACTTTCACTTCCAGGTGTATTCAAAAGTAGTAGTTTAGTCAAATATATGAATATATTCATATAGGTTCTGTTTTCATCATTTTGCTCTGGAGCGTGTTCTAGTTTTTTCAAATTAACACACCGTCTGATTCAAACTTCATCTTTCAGATGCTGGGTATTTTGTTTTTTCATCACATTCTTTGAATTTGTGGAATATGGGAATGTAATAGACAAATCTTTTTCTTTTTCTTTTCTTTTTTTTTTTTTAAATGGAAGCTTACTGTGTGTTGAATTATATTTCAGTTATCTGCCCTTTATGTTGACTGTCAGACTTTGGTCCAGGCCCTTCAGGAATTGCCTCTACATCTAAGGTTGAATGTGGCTGCTGAACTTGTGCAGGTAATGCTGTTTATTCTCACAGTATAATGGAAATATTTTAAGTGAAACAGTCTATGCTAGAATGATTACTTTAAACATGGTCTTTGAATGTGACTTGCGTGTATTTTATAAGTAAATGTATTTCCTGAGATTGGCAAGTCAGCAGGCATGTGAATCAAGATACCACGCATCAGCACTTCTTTAGCTTTGTTGATGGCTTTAAACAAAATGCTTCTGTGTGCAGTGGACTGGATTTGAAACCAGGTATCTGGGTGTTTGACATGGAATAATGCACTGTTTTTGTATTTGCTTCTCTTTTTAGCAACTGTTATAAACTTGCACTTAAATTTTGAACGTGCTTGCAAAGTATATCAAATTAGATAATTATTTTAATTGGAATTTACTATTCTGTATAGTTAATATCAACATATATGTTTATTCTATGAATCAAATTTAGGTCTGTGTTAGAACATGAGCTGTCAATCAAGCAGGTGAAGAAAATGTTATTTATGCTCTGGTTATAGAAAATTAAACACAATATTAGCAGAAGTGTATCTTCAGGCTGTGAAAAAGAAAATATTAATGTAAAGAGAAAAGAAATAATGAGACTCAAGTTTAAAGACAAAAAAAAATCAATCTGCTTAAGTAAGGAAAAAAAATCATGACTCTTAGAAGAAATTTTACTTCTGTTTTTGGAGTGCTCGATGCTTGAAATGCTTTTGTCAATGACACAACTATCTTCTTTCTTAATGTGTCTCAAAGATGTCTGCAGATGTAATGTCTAAGGAAATCTGCAAATATATGTTATCTTTTCAAATACAGTTCCCTTCCTAAAAGTTAGAGACCATGACTAGACCTCTTCTGTTTTGCCGCAATTGCTCCAGGGTGGTGGGTGTTATTTAAACATACTCCCCCCACCCCAGAAAAACAATAAAAAGCGATTTGTAATTAGGTGTCAGACTACCTTAAAAAAAAAAAAATATATATATATATGTAAATATGGTTATACAGTGTGTGTTACAACATTTAATCTTTTTTTTGCTGTTGCTGTTGTAACACATGATATGGTAATCTGTGTGTACTGATATACAGCAGCGATATTAAAGCCATGGCATCCTGATAAAAGCAGGATCTGTGCTTTAGTATTAAATAATGAGTTGTCATTTCTTGCTGTGCTGTTTGATAGTGTTTTATATTCTGGTTTCATTTTTCAAAGTATCAGTGATGTAATACAGCTTTTGTCAAATCATTCTCAGCAAACTGTAGTGTGGTTTGCTTTCAAGATGAATTTTGGAGGGAAGATCTAAAATGGGATAATGTTTCTAGGCAAATTTTGTCTTCGGTCATTCCAAAATTCAGAGTACTGACTGGGTTTAATTATAGAAGAAAAAAGAAGCAACTGTGCAGGAAGTATTTGTGGAATGATGGAATTTCTTGTTTTAGCATACAATCTCATATTTCTTATTAAGGGATACAAGGAATTTGTAGCTTGTAGATGCTCAGCTACCATCAAGTTAACTTTACTATACTTTGTTTCTGAATTGAACTCTGATGAATTTAATTCTAGCTTCTTAAGTGATGAAACAGGAAGTATGAATTACAATCCAAATTAGACAGAATAATGAAAGTTGAGTTCATCATTACAAGGGCTCATCATTGAGTTCATCATTACAAGTCTTTTCTTGTACTCTTAGGCATCGACACCTGTTGAGCTCCCGCACATGAAACTTAAAAACATTGAAGACAGCAAGAGAAGAGAGGTTCTGTTTCAACAGCCTTTGGCTCAAAGTGAAACGGTGTCGGTCTCCCATCACGTTGGTGATTCTATAGCCCCATCAGGGCCTAGAGGTAAAGATGCTCATGCAGCAAGTGCAGCAGAACCATTTCAGAGAGGCCGTCCACTATCAAAGCAAGAGACTGACCATTTGGATGAAGAATTAGATCTTCTCCTAAATCTGGATGCTCCCGTTAATGCAGAAGACAGATGTGTGTCAGGTGCATTATCCTACAACATAACTGAAAAAGATCAGAAAATGGATTATAAGGAAAAGGGTAAGATTTCCCCCCCACCACAGTTCCCTTATTTCATTTCCATTGTTCTCTTTCTTGATGATGTTTTTAAAATCATGACTAGCAAGTCAACAGTACTGCTGTCATCATCCCTGTCTCTCTCATAGAGCATTGCATTGACCTGGGATTATGTTCTGACCCATCCGTTCCTTTTCAAATTTAACTCTGCCTAAAATGACTTCAGATATGTAGCCCTCTTATTCAGCATACTGATGTTCGAAACATGTTGCTGATGCTTATGAAAATAATATAGTCTGAATCTTTTTTAGTAGAAGCAAATTAAATCTAAAGCTTTTAAAATGCAGTGAGTGAAAATACTCCTTTGTTATAGCTTCTAGAGCTTGTTGGAATGTGGTCTTTTCAGTATTTGGCCACTATCTTATAACCTGGCTTTTAACTTTTTTTAATTCTAAACACATTTGATAAAGTGTGTACCCAATAGAGTATGCACGTTTACTGACTTTCAGACATTATGCCTTTATGATTATATGGTTAGTAGGATAAATGAATAAAACAATGGGGCTCGGTTTTCCATCTCGCCAACGATGGATGATCATATAATAACCAAAGTAAAGCTACAATGGAGGTCTTTAACTGCAGCAGACAAAAACCTAGATATCCAAATAAATGCCTGGAGAGATAAATATTTCTGAAACAGTTCAGTACTTTACAGGATGCTTTAAAAATTGCTATGATTAATTTTTCAAGCCCAAAGAAATTGCACAATTCTTGTTTCTCTTATTCACAGTGGTGTAATCTTCTGTTAGGCAGAAAAAGAGCTATTTTGTTTTTGGCCTTTGAACACAGATCTGCTTTTTCCTTTTTGATAACTTCAGTTGCTTTCACTCCTTTCATGGGGCTGTGTTGTATATATATTATGTATGAATCAAATCCTTGACCTGTTTCAAGGATGGCAGACTCTTAATGGGATGGCAAAAATCTATCCTTTAGGATGAAAGGGTTGGGATTGCCTGCAGAAATCCTGAATTGGTTGTCTTCATAGAGATTCTATAAACCCCTCATTGCAGTAGGTACCCCATTATTCCTTCTAGACTCCAAGAAACCATAGTCCCAGGTCAGTAGATATTAAAATGGTTATTAATTTACTTACAGCAAAGCTAGTCATTTGGTAAGGTGAAGTGAGAGTTGTAAGTCATCCTATCAGTTTCTGAATACTCATGCTTTTTTCATTTTCTGAGCCAAATTTGGAAAATGCTATGGGAACTGTTGCTGACAGGACACTTTTCACTCTAGCACAGAGTAAATACAGAATACTGTGGTTATCCTGGAATACTCTTAGTATACGGAATACTGAAATACTGTATATTTTGTAGAAAATATAGCATTGCTAAAATTGTTTCCACTAATATCTCAAATGTTATATAGAAGACTTTAACAGTACTTTCCTTTCCAATAACAGTAAGTAACATCAAGAGAAGTACTTCACTGATGTGCTGAGTTTCACCACTGTCAGCATGTTCATTTTAAGCATTAAGAGAAATACAATTCTTCTGCAGAACAGCATTGGTCTTATGATTTAGCAAAATTTAAAAAAACAACAGAAATGTACTGCTGGAGAGTTTTAGTGAGTGATTAAGATTAATTAAGATTAAAATACAATTTCTGAGTAACATTAACAGCCCTTATGCCTCTGTGATGTAGTATACAGAAGAATCAATAGGTATTTCTGCTGACTGATGGTAGATGCTATTTTCAAACTTCACTAGCATTAGTTTTACTTTTTTAAGGAAAGAAAACACGTGGAAACATTTTCTCATTTAAGAAATTAACTGAACACTTTATTTTGCTTGCATTCCTTTCTTAGAAGTTCATGTATATTTTACACTGTTAGTTCTAGTGGAAAGTAGTGCTGTTCCTCCCCAGCTCACAGTGATACAAAAGAATTTTTAGTGTCTCCCATTCTTTGTGTATGACTTTGTTACTAGGTTAAAAACTAAATAAAGGTGGTTCAACATGTAAAGGTGTCACAACAAGCAATGTGGCAAGCCTCGTCACTGAAGAGAATCTTGAAATACTGTTTCATTTCTGTGGTATGTCATGCTTTCCACTCCAAATCGCAGTGTAAATCCCTTAAGAAAACCATGCCAACAGAAATGTGGAATCCTAGGAGCTCATGCTGTAATAATCAGGCAGTGAGAGCTGCTGGTGTGGCCTCCTGCTGCTCTCCCACGTTAGAGAAGATGCTGCCTCTTGCAGGATTGAGACCAGCTCTCAGTAGGGGATCAGTTAGGATCTGTGGGCTGGAGACCAGCCCCCACCTGCCCCCTTCAATCCAACGGAAGCCCCACTGTTACTGGGAAGTTTATTAAGCCGCCTTATTTTTTATTGTTGCTGCTATTTTTGGAATGTGATTCTCCAGCTGTTAGTAAGTAAGTTGTGCATTAAAAAGTGAAGTGATCAGGGACAAAAATCTGGTAAGGAATTGTTTCCAGATTTTTATGTCTGTTCTTTTTACTTTTCTAGACCCTCTAAAACTAGATGTGCCTGAAGAGAAGAGTACAACATCACAGCAGCAGCAAAGTACATCTAAAAATGTCACTGAGGAAGAGCTTGAAGATTGGCTGGACAGCATGATTTCCTGAAGTCCAAATTCTCTTATGTGAAAATATGAATATAGCAAAAGTTAAGTAGAAAGTATTAGTTTAAGGAATGGAGTGAATTCCTTTATCTCCTCTTTATTTTCTTTATTTTGCTTGGTTCAGTATGCCCAATGCCTAATTTTATTTGACAGCATTTAAAAATCACTCATCTTAAACTTGTTTAATGTGATTGAAAATTCTCTAAAGTTAATATTCTTGGTAGACAATACTTCCTTAAAAAGTTTATATTTTGTAATGAAATTAGGATTTTCTTTGCTTCAGATGTATGCCACAGTACAATAACAGAGAAATTGTTTCAGCCTGTACTTGCTGTATGTAGTCCCTATAAAATAAAACTGTGAACATAAAATACATGTTTTTTTAATCACCATCCTACACCTCATTTCCATTGCAGTAGAAAAACTAGAAAAAAGAGACAATAAAGCTATTATTTGGTTTATTATACTTTATTGCAGTGGGCACTTTTCATTAGAAGAAAAAAAATGCATAAATCTAACAGCTTCTACATACAGATGACCATAAAGCATTGTTTTATTTTGGCCTAAGATTTAAATTTTATTCATTTTGATACAATGTATTTCTTTTAACAGCAGCATCTAATAAGCTGTTATTGAAGGTAGAATATAAACAAACTTCAAGTGCAGTTTCATACAGAAAGACAGAAGAGCAACACAGTTAATGGATCTGTCCATCTAGAACACTAACATTAAAAAAAAGTTTGCATAGCTATGTCTACAGAGGTTTTAAGGCACTTAATTGATGTTTCATGGTCAACAAAGTGTTTGAAAATGTTTTATTTTTAACTGCCCAAAGCTATTAAGCTGTATCGTAATACATTCACTAGCAAATACTGTGGGGAAAAACGGGACTGCAGTTAAAATACTTTCTGAGGCATGGCCTCTGATGTTCAAGTTCTTAAATTTCAAATGTTGTGCAATTAAGGTGTCTTTTAGCCCTTTCAGCTGTACTACCAAACACTGGGTTAATGGTGTGCTTAAAAATTTTTAATCAGGCCCTGTTTGAAATGGAAGGCTTCAGATAATTTTCGCATAGATTTCAAATTGAAATTTCAACAAAAGACCTGTTTCATACATGGTGTAGGCAAAAAAAGCCTATGAACTGGTTTCAAATTTTATGTATGTCTTGAAGGTTTAAAGACATTTAACGCAAATACGAGCTCTGAATTTACACCTTAAAAAGAAAAGGTAAGAGGTTTTTTGTTTACTGCATTTTAACAGTTCATGAATAGAAGAGTTTCTTTTGTGATAATGTTAGCCAAGCTGATCCTCATACTGTTTCCGAAAGCAGTCTCCTGCTGGGAAGAAATCCCAGCATCTTTCTTGGTACATCTTCCACACGAATGACTCCTGTAAATGATAAGGAGTTTTTATGTTATCACACACCTTGCAGCTAGCACTGTAGATAGATAGGCACAGTACTGGTTATTGTTAAAAGTTTATTACCATAAAGTATAACTGTGAAAACATTGAAACTCCCAGATCATCATTCAAGAATGCTTGTAAAATTACTTTTCTGCCTGATGTATTTGTTGGAGGTAAGTACTTCTTCTGATTCAGTACTCTTGAAAGTTAAGCCTTAGGCAGAAAAACTGTTAAGTATAAATTAGTCCAATTATTATATGAGAGCAAACCTCTATAATCTGTATATATAAAATGTGTTTTATTTGCTCAAAAAACATTTTGAAGTTTAAGCTACTTTCATAGTGTTTGCATTACAGCTTCTTATTTAAATAAATCATACTTATTTTCTTATTTATTTTTAGGGCCTAATAACATTAAACGCTCACACACCGATGTAGACTATAAATATAGTAGTTTAACTACTTAATTTTGGGGAAATAATAAACTTTAGCTACTATATTTCAGGGTTTTATTTCAGATATAAGGTGACAGTTAGATAATTGGTAACTGTCTTTTCCAGAAAGACAGTTTAGTGATGGATAGAATTTTATTTTATTTTACTTTTTACCCTCCCTTTTATTCCCAGAAAATCTCAGGGAGGGTGATATTTGTCTCTACTCCTTGGTGGTACATCAATCAGTTCCATCTAGTAGTACATAGGTACAAGGCTGGAGAAGATTAAAAATAATGAAAGAAAGAAAATTTAAATTTTTGATTAAAGATTATCTTCTACCTACCTGGCCAGTATGCTCAGTTTCATCCTTGTTAATGAGATACATTAAAAAGAACCTGAAACAAGCACATGAAACAAGTATTAACGCAGAAAACATAACATCTCTGCTTCTTTCCCAGAATGGGACATACATGGGAAATTATGCCAACCAGCAAAGTAATGACCCTGCTTCTAAATTAAAAAAAAAAAAAAAAAAATTTAAGGAGAAAATTCTGTCCTCCAGTACTTAACTCCTGTGGTAGTGCTAACAGTTGTAAAAATCTGTAAAAGTGTAAAACTTGTTTTAGCATTTTGTTTCAGTGCTAGGAGCAACACCTGAATTAGGTTTCATCCTGTCCCAGCTCCCATGCTCAAACTATCTCACCTTGGAAGAAGGTGCTTACTACTAGTTTATCTTCCAGAGATTATGCTTTTTTTGTTTTGAACATAACTCTCAAAAAAAAAAAAAAAAAAAAAAGGAAAGAAAAAAGGGAGGGGGGGCAGCTTTTCCTTTTGGTGCCATTAGTTCTTGCTAATGTACTCCATTTTCTCCAGTCCGCAGACAGTCAGAAGTACTATTTTAAATCAGCAACAAGTTTCAGTGGCTTCATCAACATTACCAAGCCCCCACTCACAATCCTCTCCTCTTCCAAACTAAAGGGACTTACAGAGCGGTGTTCAATGCCATTCCACATATCTGGGTTTCCTTCCAGAGCAGAACTTAACTTAAAGCAGTGGTGTGCCTTCAGGTCTCAACCTGCTAAGCTAGCTCACATGTAGAGTGAGCACTGTAATGACAAGCAACAGTGTGGAGTGGAGGAGAGGAACCCAGAGAGGAACAGAGATCCTCAGTCCTGCAGACTTCTGTCTTAGGATTGTTCAGCAGTGTGTGCTTCCAAGTTACTCTAGAGATGAAAGGTTGCTTTATTGTAATTCCAATTAATGTAGTAAAACATACTTACAGGTAGTTTGCCAAGTTGTGCTCTTGCAAAGTATGTGTTTCAAAGCCATGTGGGGTTGTGTCAAAATAGTCATTGCCGATTCCACAAATAAAACATTTGGTCTGGAAATGGAATTCAAAATGTTTAATATTCAGTTTTTAACTCCAAGCCAGCATTATTACTAGTAACAATCTAGATTAATAAGAGTAGAGAAAAATGTAATGTGCTTACTCATACCTCCATATCCTCTCTCACTTGTTCTTGCTGGTCTCTTAATTCACCAAAAGCATCAATAATCAGACCTATTTTGTATGGAAAAAAGCAAAACTTAAGAACTTAGCAACATTCATATTTCATGCAGTGCAGAAAAGTAACTCTGACTTAATCAAATATCCTCCACTGTATTTGGAGTCCAGCATACTTATGTCTAGGTGGAACAATTCAAGTTAGTTACAATCTCTTGGATTCCAGACATATAACATTTGTTTACACTGCATTCCCAGTGGGAATTTCTCTGACACAGAAGTATTTATTATCTTAAGAGTGGGAAGGCTTTTCTTGACATGCATTTTGGTCAATGTAAGCTTCCATCAGGCATGTATTCTCATATTTCTTGCTCCCATGAAGGAACTTCATTTTCATTCTCATGGGGCTCTTGCATTGCAACTTTTGTTTAATGAAGGAAACTTGTCGTCTCCCACAAGCCCAAAAGAGTGTTTATAATCACTTCCCACTTGTTGGTGATGCATCTTTGCCGCTGAAGCATTATTTCTCCACTGCCAATGTATCAAGAAGAATAGAGCTGGATCATTCTGGGGACATTTGTAATTTTTTTATATAGACTGATTACTTTTTTTTTTTTTTTTTGCCATCAGATTGCCTGATAACTGTGGTTTTGTTTTGCTTTTTTTTCTGACAGCCTTAGGGCAGTTAGTTAGTTACATAATGAGTGTTGTATACTGACAGTTATTCAACATGGTCTGATTCTCTGTAACAACAACTGCAAAACAAGTAGAACTGCAAATCAACCTAAGGAAAGGAGGAAATGTGTATGTGGCCATGGTGTCTTGTCAGAGAGGAAACCCAAGGGGAAAGACAATGAATTATCCAGCCAGCTGTGCTGGTTCCAAACTGGTTGTGTGAAAAGTCTACAGCAAGGCTTTCCCAGTTTAAATGGTTAATACAGCAGGAGGAGTGATCCTCTGCTAACTAAGTGTGTCATTGCTGGATAGTTTCCAAAGGTGTTCATAAATAGTGTAACTCTTTCTTTGTACAGTACTTAGGACAATGCATATGTTTATGAATTAAGAGTAAAATTATTATTTCAGAATTAATGATTTTATGAACTCAGAAATAAGTCTTTCTACCAATACTGCTTAAATCATCTCAAAGACAAATATGGTTAAAAAATACATTTCAGAACTTAAGTGCACTAAATTTTAACAGTTTCTACTAAGGTAAGTAAGTGACGATACCTTGAATAATGGCCAGTAGGATAACAATGACAAAGAAGAAAAATGTGATGTCAAAGACAATTCGATACATTTCGTAAGGGTCTCCAGCAGGATCCTCGATTTCATCTCCAATGCCACCACCAGCTCTTACACCCACATACATGTGGAACAGATAACACTAAAAAAAAGTTTGTAAACTATAGAAATACTTAACACGAATAAGTCTGGATTTTTTTAATGATTTCCTCCTAGTAATTTTCTTCAGAGTTTTTATCTAAACATTATAGAAACAGACAACATGTCATTCTTCATGCATCACCCACTTTGCACAAGAAATCTGTTGAGTATCTTGACCAATGTGGTTACATCTTCAACTAGAAGTAGTAAGAGAGGGAGTCAGCATCAACTGTGCTACCCCTTCCTCCCTGTCCCCCCGCAAGTCTTCTTACATAAAAAGTAAGACCATTTGGGGGGCATTTTTCTTCTATCCACTACTGTACTCAACTATACTCTACCACTTACATAAATTCCTAAGGTTCAAGCTTACTCTGAGTAATCAGAGGACACCTTTTAAGTCTTGTAATGGAGTGTAGGAAATGCTAGCAAGTATTGTCATAAAATAGTGACATATTTACAATAGATCCATCTCTGTTAAGGTGGTTTTGGATAAATTCATTTTTGCAATATTAAAAGTCTGTTTTATTATGTTTTGAATGATTTATGATCATACATAACCCATGTTCAGTTTGCGGCAGAAGAAATCACTTTACAAAAATGTTGCTCTATGTGTTATTTTTTAAACATGTAAGTCTTCATGGAAAAATATTACAAATCTGACTGTTTAAGCTATGCAAGGGTATTGGAGTGGAATCTTCTGCTAGAGCTGTATACTATTTAATGCTCCTGTATAAATAAACTACAGAATCTTGTAAACCATCTTCAGTTGCATGATATGGGTTAATAACAAACAAAGGAAAACTCTAAGCTCAAACAGTGTTTTGTAGTCACATTAGACAGTAATGATGATGTTAAATAAGCATAAAAACTGACAAATCTGGTCTTTCATAAGCAAACACTAAACAGAACTATACATTCATTTTTAGAATGCAACTTTACTATTCAGGTAAGATACTGCTACTAGTTCAATCATACTTAAAAACATAAATTGGAATTGATTTACCTCACTTGGCAGAGCTGTTTAAAATGTAATCCATTTTATGACTCTGGTGCATGAGCCTTATTTCAGGTCAAACCTTTGTATTCACTTCACAGAGGGGCTAGTTAAATATAACAGTGGGCAGTTTTCATCCTTTCTATAATTTGCACATCTGGCTTTCATTGAATATTTGATAGAATGGTCAAGAATAGGGAAAATCATTTTATGTAGTCAATGATGAATCTCTGAGATTTTTTTTTACTATCATCTGTGACATGTAACACAGGGCAGATGATAGTGACCCTGCCCTAGAAGAAATGCACTGTCACCAACTCAGAACATGAAATGTTTAATACATGGTATTTTGTGCTGTTTTATTTGTACAGTAAGAAAATCAAATCCTCTTCATACTGTAAGAAATATCTGTAGGGTATCTTTTAATATGTCAATACATACTATTTGGTTTTCTGTTGTGACAAGTGGAAAGAGAAGGGAAGTTAGTAACATCTGATTATTACTCCTCTTAAGCTTTAATTTCCTCCTGCTCTACTCACCCTTGATTTCTTACTTTGTGACTAAATTACCAATTGTGAGTAGTTTGGAGCAGGGATCTATAACTACTGCTAATAACATCATATACTTAATGCAGTCTGAATAAGGATAGGAAGAGCTTGCACACTTGCAAATATCTGGAACAAACTGAGCCTTATTTGTGCTGCAGTAAAAAAGCTTTGTGCAGGACTGACAAATTTGTCATGAGCTTTCTTCCATAGACTTTAAGGGTTTGCTCTCTGCACGTGCCAAAGAGCTGCAATCAATCACACACCACAGTATTTAGCAGAAAAATCCAAAATATCTTCCTATACTAGTGAGCAGCATTTAGACCAGTAGAGAATATTGAGGGAACCATTTGAAAATTCAGGATGATATTTGAAGCATGCTAGTGATGTTTTAGTTACCGTCATCATGTCATCGCATTTCATGTCTGGTTCATCTTCATCTTCACTTTTGTTGTAGAATTTGCGGAAGAAGTTGAACGCCACAACAGTGTAAAGATACACTACTACAGCCAGGAGTCCTACAGTAAGCACAAGCTGTGTATAGACAAATGACATGAAAGTAGGGTTCAATTTTATTCGGTTAGAGCAGCTGAGCCAGATCAGTGTATTGCCTTAAGTATTGAAAATGTATCATCGTATTGTATCTTTCCCAAGAAGGGAACTAAAGATAGCAGTTATGATAGCTCTGAGATATCCCTATTGCTTGGATCAGCAGAGGGGCAAGTGGTATTCTACCCTGCTCTCATGTGAAAACCATATGGAAAATGGTATCAAGAAGTTGCAATTGTTTCCATATTTCTAAGCAATATGCTCACAAACTATGTATCACTGAAGGAATGTTTTCAGTATTCGAGATAAAAGTGAAATTCAAGTAACTTAAAGAGCTGTATATATAGTAGAAATCAAATGATTAAAAATAACCCCCTTCAATTAATTTGATAAATAATTTTAACTATGACTTAGTATGACTTATCATAGCTTATTTTCTGTACCAAAGGTAGTAGCAAAGTCAACTCTAAAGTGAGGCACAATTTCTTAGATAGATAAACAAAAAATAATTTCCAGGTCTGGCTTTTAAGTTAAGAAGTATGCTCCTTAAGTGCACATTTCAATTGGAAAACCTGTAGTTGTCTTTCAGTGTTTATCTCTGCTGACAAGAAGATCAATAGTATTGAGGAATGCTAATCTTCGCTTGTTAAGAAAGATACGCTTTCTAAAAGCTGTGGTCTTGAGTTGAAACAGTTTTGTCAACTATACTTAGTTTTGGAGTATGATTTCACATTGAGAAAAATCTCATAAAGAAAGTATACCAATCATTTAATTTAAAGTAATACAACTCTGGTCATCCTGGAGGAAAACGAAGAGAACAAAAATACAGATCTAATTTGTTGTTCAGATGATACTGAAAACATTACCATATGTAATGCTTTAGTAAACTGTATGCTTGACAGAGCATAAGAGTGGGCTTAGAAATATATGTTACTGCATTTGAGAAGGAATGGAACTGCCTGAGATGCAATTTTGGGGAAGTTCTGTTAGGAGAAGATTCCTCAAATGTGAAGGAGAAAAAAAAAAGAGGCATGTTAGAGAAAAGCATGTATTTGTTGGTATGGTAGATAGGAACAGAGTACAAGGATCAAAGAATGACTCCCTGTCTAAGTCTCCTTATTTTTGGAAGCAGATCTTATTAATCTGACTTTTGCAGGACTTAGAGACATATAAATATATTCCACAATGCAGAATGCCCATACCTGTAAGCGCATTCTTATTACCTAAATATTGAAATCTCAACAGCACCCAGATCATTATTGCTGCAGTAGCTGAGGAGAGATTGTGAATTCTTAGTAGTTATCTCCAATCTCAGTTCATCAATGATCATACAGAAGGAGCTGGCTAGGTCATAATTCATATTCTCATGTTTTTCCAAAATGATGGGTCTTGGTATTGTATGCAAAACATCTTTAGGTATCAATGACCTATGGGTATAGATTATTAGAATTTTACAGGACTTAACATGTATTAACAGTGCTGCAGAAGACACAGTGGGGTTTATTCTTTGCTCTATTCATGGTCAGAATGGATTGCAATCCAGTATTGCCCAGGTACTGCAAGATTTTTTTTCCAGTACTGTTACAAAATCCATTCATTCTCAAACCTCTCTATGTAACACTCACCTGTTTGCCATTGTGAGTTACTGAAGACAGAATGGTTCTCAATGTCTTGAAACCCATAGCAATATCCAGCAGATGAGCAGCAAAGAAGAAATTGTTGTAGTGCCCAAGGATAGACATAGTTGTGTACCAAACTAAGTATAAAAATGACTGCAGAGAAAGTGAAAAGTAGCAGAATGTTAGCAGGTAATAATGTGTATTATTGGATCCGAACATAGCATTTTTTTTAACTCACTCAATTCATTTATGAAATAAAGTAATACCATCATGATTGGATCTGAATCACAATCTGAATGTAATACCTCCATTTTACACATACAAAGAAATTGTGTTACTTTGTCTCTTAAGATCTCCACTGTTCATTTAAAGTGTGTTTATTGCTTAGTTACGTTAATGAAACCTTTATAGTTACATATTTAACTGCGGTCTTCAGCATATATGTTATTAACATCAAAATCTCCTACCTTAAAATTGTTTTGGTTGGGGAGCTTGTTACACAGTACTTTGTATTTTAAAGGAGGAGAGAAAATACACTGTATTACTCTTAGGCACTTTGTGCTGCTCAAGTCTCAGACCATGTCAACCAGGAAACCCAGAAGGCATATAATGTAGCTTACTCTTTTAATGAGTAATGACCTTGAAGCCACGTTGACATGAGAGCTCTTATTCAAGAACTATATAGTTCAGTATGCTTTCAGTCAGTGCACAAAGAATTTATACATCTTCGCTTGATTCACCTTGACCTTGTTTGTATGGGAATGCTCAAGAAGATGCATGCAGCAGCTCTTATTTGCAAAAAGGAATTCTGAAGATGAGCTTGGACTTTTCAAAAGAGAAGGTATGAAAGAAGAGAACTAATCCATGAAGTCAAACAGATAATTCAAGAATAACACACAATAACTTTCTTTAGACTCTGCCTGATCTAAGAAAAGATGTCTTTGGTTGCTAGACTGACATATACCAAATTACATGAATGTATCATTAACTTCCAAACATCCACTGCCCTTCGGAATCAAAACCAAATATTCTAATGCAAATATAATTTAAAGCAATTTGCTAAAACACAAGACAGGAAACAAAATAATTTATATTAGTTGTGTAATTCAGTACTGTTTGTGTATGTTTGCTTATTAAAAAAGCAGATGGTGGAAGACACACATTCATGTTTAGAAGAACATGCTTTGATCTACTCTAGGTTTAACATACTTACATTATCGGTAAAAACAACACCAAGCTTCCAAATGTGGTACTTTGTATCAATGGAGCTTAACCTAGGGAATATCAAATTTTTAGAATGCATAAATGTCAAAACGAAGTATTTAATAGTTATGATAAATTTCCTTTTCTTAAATTACATTCAAACATCTAAGCATATCTTTGCATAATAACTAACCTAATAACTAGTATTTTTTCCTTCAGAAAGTATAAACAACGAACTAGGCTTGGCACTTCACATTTGTTGGCTGAAGGCTGTGATACACGGTAGCTGTTTCTTTTTTGAGTCATACAGAGGCTTCAGCAGATTTCAGAGAGAATTCACTAACACAAAACCCCATTACACAGTTTCTAAGCCATTGAAATTGTTGGAGCAATTTCAAATAGGTGTGATACTGCCCTATTCCAGACTTACAAAGATTAAAGTGTGTGTTAAAAGTATTGAAATGCAGATACTGAATTATCTGAATTGAAGAGGTAAGTGTTGTTTTGTCTGAGGCAAAATGTTGCAATATTACCATGAGAAAAGCCAATGCCTTCTGTAAAGTCCTAAATGTTTCAATAGCCGTTAGATGACTTGTGAACAAAATTCCTTTTCATGTGTGACCTAGGTATAGAAGAAACCAAACTCTCATAGGAGGCTAAATTAGTGAAACAGGACTTGGATGACTTGCATACCTCTAATCTCTCATCTTCATTAATTCAAAAATGGAAGCCACAAATCAACTCTGATTTTGTTTTCTAGATATACGTTATCAGCAGATTTTTTTTTTGTCCTTCCATTTTAAACTAATTCTGTTGTAACATCTAAAGAACATTTAAATGCTGCACTGTTGTTTAAAATAAAGTGCCCAACTACTTCAGTCATCATCAACATTTGTGATTTTTTCTTATTTTTATAACACAGGTATATGCATGTTTTCTTAAAATGCTTGTTTGTTTTGCTTCTTCACTAAAAAGACTTAACCATCTAAATTTTCAGTGCAGAAGAAAACATCACTGCAATCTCAGTACAGAATCCGTTTTCATCTTTGACAGTGAAGATACGTCAGCATATGATTTTGTTTGTCTGTAAAGTCCAGAAATCATACCATGATACAAGAGATGCCTCTTCTGGTTCGCTCTCTTCTACTGGATTAAAATCAAGGGCGTTTTTGTCCAAACCCAAAAGTTCTGCTATGCGCTCTGCTCCATATAAATCCCCGTACTTGTTAATAACCTAAAAATGGAAAAAGAGGAGCTTTTGCACAGAGCAAAAGATTGGAGACATTCACTCTTCCCTAAGCCAGTAGCTGTCAGAAATAAAAAAACAGTCTTCCATAGTTAACGCTACGGGAACAGTGAGAACTCGCAGGAAGCTGGCGGGGGGGTGGGAGGGAAGAGGGGGGACTGGGTGTAAAAGCATAAAAAAGAAAAATAGAAGCATTAAATGCTATTATCTGAAAGCTTCTGCATAATTTCAAATCATTTAAACTGGCATGTTTTTCTTTTTTTAGGGGGGTGAGGGGGTTTTGTATCCTAAAGATGACAATGGCTGTAAATTAGAACTGCGTGGCTGACTGACAGCACCAAGTCATTGCAACGCACGAGTCTAGGAACTGAACCAAAGCACTCTTTCTTTCTCCTTCCTCCCACCTACGCTACAACTGCCTCTTAACTCTGAGATTTACCACAACAATGACTTCCATAAAACAAATTTCAGTTCTCAATTTTTTGTATATTTGTGTGTACCTAAATACATTACATACAGATATCCAAATTAGCTGAGTAGTAGGTTATTGCTATGGCTAACATAATAGAAACAGACAGAGCTTACCTTCCGTTTTACAAATTTGTCCCAGTAATTGTTAGGAAAGGACCTGCATAGATAAGGCAAAGATATTTCCAGTTATTTAACTTTTGTGGGAAGGAAAAAAAAAGGCAAAATAGAAGGAAATGGCATGTTCATGATCACTGCAGATTTTCATACAATTTTGTTCACTCACACACTGCACTTTGAATTATGAGAACAATTTCTTTTGATGCAGATGGCAGTTGTCAGGACAACCTGTGGCCTATTTGAATTTATGATTCACTGCAACATCATCTTTCTTTTTTTCCTTTCCTTTTTCTCAGCCATAAATATCTTGATTGGCTACAAAAGGACAGCAGGTTAAATATTATCACTTAATGATCCTAACAACTCAATAATAGCAGGGTTGTCACTGTAATATCATTGATCTCCTAAATAAATCCTTTACTGCTCCCAACCACAAGATCAGGATGGACAAACAAGCCTTGCATTTTGTGATGGAAGTAAGAGAGTTCTGCAGTATGAATAATTTTTCAGTTCACTGGATTACATTGCAATTTGAGGTTGAACACTTGGGAACCAGTGGACAGTCTGTAAACATGTAACATTAAAATTCAAAAATTATTCTAAAATACAGAATATTGCTATCACAGAATCACAGAATCGCTGAGGTTGGAAGGGACCTCTGGAGATCATCTAGTCCAACCCCCCTGCTCAAGCAGGGTCACCTAGAGCACATTGCACAGGATTGCATCCAGGCGCATTTTGAATATCTCCAGAGAAGGAGACTCCACAACCTCTCTGGGCAACCTGTTTCAGTCCTATGATCATTTGGAGAAAACTGGGATTACTGGTAATCTTGTTCTTAGGTGCATCATATCACAGATCATTGTTACTGGATCTGAGAACAAGACCAGATGAAAAAAAAACGTTTACAATTCTAAAGCTTCAAGACACCTCAGCTAATGGGTGTTTTGCATCTTCCCCCATCCCTCTCCCCTTCCCCCACCTCAGAACAGTCACGCCCACCGTGCTAAGTAAAACAAAAACTGTTGTGTATAGAAAAGAAAAATAAATGGAGCAGTAAATCTTAAATATTTAAGATGTGTGAGGCTGGCTGTTCTTGAAAAATTCCACGCTTTCTGCAGAGTAGTGAGCAACCATAATGCTTCATGAAGCAACAAGTTTTATCAATGGGAGATCTTACAACAGACACTAGGAAATACATCAACTTTGACCCACAAGAAAAGAAGATAATTTTCCTGGAAGTATCCATCTTTTATACAGTATTCTTTCTTAGCAGGCTAGCAGAGTTTCCCTGATCTTCAGCTTGATCATAACAAGTATTGCTCTTGAACTGTCTTATGAATAGCAGTGCCTAGGACTTCCTCATTCTGACAATTTGGCTATATACAATGTCAGTTAGGAAGAACTCTAATTTGTCAGCAGGAAACAATAAAAACTCTAAGGTTTTTCTCTCCATCTCCTGGATGAGACATAAGAATTGCAGCTATCAGAGTGAGCAGTGTAAAAGAAGTTAGAGATCTCTCTGTGCTGCTTAACAAAATGAAGTCTAGGGCATGTGAATATACAGGAAGGTAAAGAGGAAAAATAACTGCTTAATCTAAAGGACAGTATTGGTAAAACAGAAGAAAGCTTTAAGCAGATGACTGACATTCTAGAGCACTGTTCTACTATGAGGATTTGAGGCAAATTTCCCAACTATTATTAAGATGGTGCTTGATTTCTGATTTTATGAATTGACTTTCTGAATGAAATTACTCCATACAACTGTTTCAGATAAAAGGCAAAAATTTTCAGTTACTCAGTATATTCTGGTGCAATGCTCTATAGTCTTCTTTCTGTCCTTGGTTTCTGAAACTTTTAAGCAAGGTCTCTCTCTCTAAGTTAGCTGGCTTGTGCCAATGCCTTGCACAGCAAACATATAACGGTGCTGCATTTAGGGCACCTCTTTTGTCTCCTTAATTACCTTTCTAACCTGTGAGCAACTCTCAGTGAGCAAACTTGTCATGCTCTGACTTGAGGTAAATGGCAAAATAGTCTTGTTTATCAAGAACTGAAATCACAAAGCTGAACATAGATTTTAAGTTGTTCTTATTCCTCTCAGACATCTTAGATCTTCAGGGGTAAGAGGAAATGCAGAAGGCTTATGTTAACTGCATAGATGAAAGAACCCACTAATCGAAATAATGTGGAAATTTGCCTTTGAGGCCTCTCAGCTCTCATAGAAGAAAATATCTGAAAGACAGAGGAAAAACTCCATTTTTCTGTCTTTTGTGCCAGCAGAAGAACATGAAGGATGTTTATAAACTGAGTACAGGATTTTTTGAAAAGCAGTGCTCAAGAGCAATTAGTTACTGGTGAGAATTCCTGAGGCAATCAGGGAAGTAGGCGGTAAATTTACTTCTCAAACATCAAAAATGGATTATTAGAGTAGCTTTGGAAACAATTCTTCAAGGGTAGTGCAGTGCAACCAGTCAGCTGGGTTTGCATTAGCTTTGAGCTACAGAGAGGTGGGAATTTCTGTCATATTCAAACTAAGGAAACCAAAGAGCATGGGATCTGCTGCAGAGGGTATCTTTTGAGAAACAATTTTATATTACATTGAAAAAATAGTTAAAAGGGTACAGCAGATTTTCAGACAAAGATAGATAAGATATTCTTACAGAGGAGAGTTAGCTTCTAAGCAATGTTTACAACGGAAGTAGCAAAACAATTCAGAAACCTGGAAGGAGATTTTACAGCTTTGGGTCATTCATCTAAATTTACTAAGTTCTGACTGATCTGAATACTGTTCACTGGCCATATAAAATATTTTGTTTCAAATTATAATCCATCTCTCAGTAATTATTCCAGATGGTGCTCTTGACAGTAATTTCAGTGTAATTTGATTTTGCCAGCACAGAGCAAGCCTGCACTTCTGGTACCTATAACTATTCCTATCTTGCACATGTGTCAATAAAAGTATCAATCTGTCAGGTGTCAATACAAAATTTAATTTGGAAGTCACCTTCCTGTAAATGAGATAGTATATGCTCATCAAGGGTAAAATGTATATGGTTTAGTTGCTCCAGTTCAGACCTGACATTTACTTTCATTCAGTATTTAGATTTTGTCTTTTGTACTTCCTCTGATTCTTCAATTCATGTCTTTTTACGTGACAAAAATCCATCAGCCTTATGTAGCTTCCTTAGGAAGTTAGTGCCTAGGTTTGGGAATCTTCTGCTGTAATCTGTTTAATGAGACCTCAGCCTGTGAAAGTACTGGCTGAAAGACATCACAAAAAACAGAAAAATAAAAAAGTGAGAAACTCTTCCTGATTCAGCTCTTTCATCTTAGAAGAGCCATTCAAAGCTTCTGAGGTCAAAGAAAGTCTGTGGATATTACATATTCTGCAAAATTTATCTTGCCAAAGGGTGATTTATGTCAGCTCTCAGTGACAACGATAGAAAATGAGAGTGTCTGGGTACTACCTAAGTATTGCCAAAGAAACACAACAACATCAAGATTTTTCCGCTTCAGAGGGCATCATCTAATTCACTTACTGGGTTAAGTCTGGCTAGCCCAAGACACATGGGATTAAAAAAGCCTCACAATGAACACCGCCTTTTGGACTCCCCAGAGTAACCACAGGGAAAAAAATACATACTCTAAGGAAAACACACTCTATGAAATAGTAAGCTTCCTATACTAGCACTGCTATCACATACTACTATTTCTTGCTTGATACCACTGCTGCCAAATGCTGTATTTTGGTACTGAATTCCAGCATGAACAGGCCATACAATATGAATCATTTAATTCTAGAAAGTCTGCTAAACACTTTTTGGGACTGAGATCCTAGAAGAATGCTAATATCATGCTGTAAGAGTAAGAAAACCTGGTTAACTGATCTTTGTGTAAAGATTATCTAAAAGCACCTCTTTGTCATGAGTTTGAGGTTGCCCCACAACAGTCTTTTTCCTCGTGACTAAGTTTCTGTTCACATGCCAAAAAGGTGTGCTCAGGTTATGCTGCCTCAAACCCATCTATCATTTCAGCAACTTCCCAGCCCTTCTGCTTCAGATGTCTAACCTTTGCAGAAGGCTTCTTTGCACAGCTTCTTTACAGAGCTGTGGGGCAACTGCTTCTGTGTCTCATCAGTCAGATACTGTCTCATTTATAGGAATTTAAAACTTCTCACAGGGAAGGAAGAAAATATTAACACCATCCTTGGAAAAGTATCAGTACAATAGATGCTAGCTACACCATTACAGTTGTCAATCTTTGTACTACTCTTAGTGAACCAGGAGTCAGAATGAAGAAACAAAGGAAAGAGCTGAAGAATAAGAAAACATTGAATGATAGTTAACTGCTATCTTCCAAAGGGAAGGCTGATGAGAAGGCAAATTTTATGCTGAACTGAGCCATAAGAATTACACAAATGTAATTTCCTATTGTTACTCAAGTCTGTACTTACTCAGAAAAACAAATGCCATCTTTTTCAAGTATCTATACAAGTATTAATAACACAAATCAGTATTCCACTTAACTGCATACATTTAATTTAATTTAAAGAGCAGCCATACTACTGCCAAGACTATATATACTATCCATAGCAGAAAGTAACCAGAAAGGAAGGCATAAGGAATTTATGTAAATGAGAAAAATCCTTATTATCAGAGAAAACAAATAAAAACAAACTTGCAAACTGAATTCTGCTGTGACTGACAACACATTTTTCTGAGAAACATATCAAAAATAAAATTGCTTCTCAGTTTATTACTCTATATATTATTGCACTTTCTAGCATTCAGTGATCTACAAACAAAGAGCCCTCCATATTTTAAAAATACTTTAGCAGGATTTTTTAAAAAATTTCAAGTAACCTTTTTATTTTAACTTTAATAATACATGCTAGTCAATGGCTCAAAATGAAATTAATGAAAACTTCTTAAAAACTCAGCTGTAGGAAAATAAAGCACTCAAGAATTTCTAATATTGTAGAGATTCTAATGTTAATGAAAATGCTAAGGGCACTATTTATAACAGCCATATTCAAAAACTGAGTATGACTGATAAGATAGATATTTTGACTATTTGACAGCATATCACCACTTTTCTGCATTGAGTTGATGATTTCTGATGGCTTGTTTTTATTGAATACTTGCTTATGCCTGCACATATTTGAATAACAAGTGCTTTACGACTTGTAAATAACTTGATACATCTTTGCTCTTTTTCAAATTTCTCTTACTGTCCTTAAAATATGATACTAATGGGGAAGGACAGAAATCTAAGCCTAGGTATACCATTTCCAATATGTGATTCTAATTGTCTTGAAAGACTAAATGATGAGAAATAGCCTGTAAACTAGGCATTGTTTCAAGAGAGAAGCATTAATTTACCACATTTCTCTGTGTCATTGCCTCCATATACAGAGATCTTTTTCCCCCCAATTCTGTGTTTTCTCTGTTCATACAGTACAAAGGCACAAGACAAGCTGGTTCTGTTTTTACTTCTGGCATTCCTGAAAATGTGTGGTATATTGCTGTAACATATAGTTACATGCTTTTTGATGAAAAACTGAACTCAGCTTCAACTACTTGCACACAATCCTGCTGTTTATCAGTTTGCCCAAGGGAGTACATGAAAGAGATGAAGGGGACTTTTATGTTAAATTTACTTGACTTCTTAACTGCCATAGGACCTTGCTTATAAAAGTATCTAAAAGTAAAGGTTCTAAATGAATCTGTTCAAATTACATAGTGCTGTTTTCACTCTGCTAAACTGAGAAATAATCTGTTTGACTACATTTGTTAATGGTAATTTAGAATGACTCATATATCTAAGCTATTCCTGTAATTCAGCACCTAGAAGGGGGAAAGAAAATCAAGGTGACCTCTTGAACAGATTGCTGCAGCTCAGCAGGAAGAACTTACTCTATGTTTCTTTCTCTTGCCTAACTTTGTAGCATTCACACACAGAACAACAGCTGAATCTCCTAAAATCAGTGTATGACTACTACACTATTTGTTAATACATACAACCAGACAGTAATATCTGTCTGACCTACTCTGGGAATTCTGGGAATGCTATTTTACACTAGATTTACTACTGCTATATAACATGAACGTGAAATTGAGTCAGGAAAAAGGATGCATGCTATCTTTTAAAGCTTTTTCACAAGTGACTAATTTGTGAAACATCTTGGGGAGGGCTTGAGAGGGAAGATGCACAAATCTTGCAAACCCTAGAACAATACAAAGGAGAGGGAAAATACATCCCTGTTATGATAATATTTATTAAATAAACAGATAATACAGGATTTCACATTAGAATCTACTACTGTTGCATCCAATATAAGGTGAAAACACATTTCTTTTAGATGGACTACATGGCATGTGGACAGGTAAGGTTCTAGATCAGTGGCTTAGTTAACTATAACATTTATAAACAACTAAACATATAACCATTTAATTTTACTTACGGAGTGTTTATAACCAGGCGGTCCCATTGTCCTTTAATATCATCCTCAGATGGCTGTTCAGTTATGTACAGACCATCAAATTCCAGCTTTCTAGCTACTTCCTTTTCTCTCTTGAATACAACCAGAGGAACCTAGGAAAATGACAGTGGACATGTTTGTTATGGTTTACACATTTTTAGAAGCTGTGATATGTACCTACAGTATTAAGTAATCTTTATAATACTACATTATACCAAACATCACACTAGCATCCTGAGGACTAGACACACCGCTCAAAGATGTTACTGTGAGGACTTCTTATATCAGCCATAGGGTGTTTTTCTGCCTTCTTATTTCTGACCAAGAAGATCTTAACAGCTCTTGGAATAAGATCATCAATAATATGAATATATTCATGCTAAATAACAAAACTCAGCTTTTAGCATAAAACAAAAATTAAGATTCTAGACACTGCTGCATTCACTGCCCCAGTTACATAATCTTAGGGGACAACGGAGACTCCTGATGCTAGCAGTGGTAGTATTGATACAGTATGACTCTGAATTCCAAAATCAACAAGCCAACAATAAAAGCAAAGGAAGAGGAACTGAGAAAGATGGATTGCCCTGGCCAACTGGAATAGATAGGTTCAATTTGCTTCCTTCATAATTTCACACAGAGTGAGCTTGCCATTACTGCCCAAAAATTCAAAAGGTGGCTGGAAGCATTACTGCTTTTCTTTTCTCAGATTAATGCCTTGTAACGCAGACGATTAGATTAGTGCAGACAAAAATTTGGCTACCAGTATGTAAAACCCTGTGCTTTCAGCTCTGAATTGTTTAAATGACACTGTAACATGCTTTAGTACTGCTTCACAGCACTGAATTACCTACAGATACTGAGGAAAACATCTAAATATTAAACAGTGAGCATTTGTAAGTATCTAGATAAAAACAGGTATTCCAATCTCAACTCCAAAAACCACTTTGGGACAGACTGTCCTTTAACAAACACAGATTAGTAGTCAAATTCAGAACTTGCCTTTAAGCAATAGTATCCAATCACACAGACAAAGGAGATAATAGTATGAATAACTGCCAATGCTCTGAGAGTAGGTGCCATGTAACCCGTACTTTCTTCTAAAACAAAAAACACCATGCCGTCCTCCTCTTCCTCTTCATCAAAAGTGTTCCAGAGATTAGAGTCTTCCTCTGCTTCATCAAGTGGCTCTTCTGTTACCTGAGAGAAATTCAAGAGCATTAAAAATACACAAGGAGCTTAAAAGCTTTTCCTCCAGTTCCTTTACTATAATGACAAATCCCTAATTTCTTCCAAAAAACCTGATGTTTGTTAAGCCTGCTCTGCTGAAGATGACAGAGTATTAGCTTTGAAAAGTAGTGTCCTTCAGTTTCAGGGCATGAGCAGCAAAGGTCTCCCATATCACTGAAAAGAGAATCTAGAAAAGCAAGTACAAGCATATCACCATTTACAAATCTCTCCTTTAACAGTACCATAGTGAAAACAAAACAAACAATGAAAAAGTTATGCACAAATGCCTTATTAGAGGAACCAAGCAATGATGGGATGATCTGATATGACCGAATTCAGGTTTTATTTTGTAATCTATATTGTTCATGATTACTAAACTCTAGGAAGAAACAAAATTCTCTTGTTATCAACTCACACATTGCTCATGAATTTTTATTTTGTGGCTTAGTTTAGATCTTACAAATTAATATAGCACTTAATTAGTATTTCATAAATATCCTAAGCCATAAAGCTGCCATACTGCCCTAAATACTGCCAGCAGTGTTAGAAAACTGGCCTTTAGAATAAAAGCGCTCAGCGCCTGTCTTCTGACAGCTTTCTCTGAAAACCCAAGTCCCTTCTGTCTTGTTCCAGCTCCCACTGACCCTTTCCTTTCCACGATAGATTAACTTGTGTTGATGCATATGAACTTTTGTCCTCCCTCTGCAATACAGTGAACTGTTGGCTGACCCGCAAGACTCAGTGAAAAGCAGAAAGGAGTGGCAGGGAGAGGACTGGCAAAGACAAGCACATTCCTTTATATTCATTTCAAGTCCACCTTCTCTAACCAAATGGGATGGGAAGAGAGAGGCAGGGTAGCCCTGACTCTCTCTCTCTCTCTCTCCTGAAATGGCCAACAGAAATTCTTCCCAGTTTTCAAGTGCCTTTTATGTCTTCATCTGCCCTATTTCTCAGACTATAATTGTATGTAGGAGTTGGTTTTCAAGATATTTGGATCAGGATTCAGCTCTTTATAGACTTAATTGGCAATGTTCAGCAGGCTACTTTTGTCCTCTGTGAACTTCTTTGTTGGGAACAACAGAACTAGGAAATGTAATACTGGAAAACATGACACTCATCAGCTTATTGCAACTTGCACCCCATGTCTAGAAGGGAGAAAATTAAAAGGCCCATATTCCAGGTTAAAGACAAACCAGGACTTTTCACATGGACTTCAAATCTATAAGAACAGGAAAAATTAAACCTTTTTAAGGATGGGAATTCTCATCAGTGAATTCTACTCCTTTTCATGGAGGGATGTTGTGAAGACTCGGGAATAAAGTTAGTGAAGGCTAGTTAAGGATGTTCTGCTTTGTATCATTGGGTTATATATCAGAACCTGAAACAACTTCTTGGTTTGGTTCCTAACCTAATGTTAAACCTAGGCTTAAAGTATGTGCACATAACCTTCCTCACCAATGACCTTAAAAAAGAATTGTAGCCTACTATGTAAAGACATCTTTTGCTTTATATTTTTTCTGCCTGCTTATCCCAATCAATTAAAACCCCAATCCCAGTAGAGAAATATCTTCATCCCAACAGTCACTGATTAACAACATACTGGCAATGAAAACACAGAAAGCAGAACAAGTAAGCATGAAAAAAGAATTGCACTCTCACATGGAAACATAGTTAAGAAGGGGAAAAACACACTTGATCTTCTTCTTTTGGTATTTGAGTTATTTCAGTTGGATTTCAACTTTCCCATGACAAGATTTACAATTCAAACGTTAATAGACTTATGTGAGTGAATGAAAAAAATGCCTAGAACTCAACTATACAAATGAATGAAATAAACATATATTTTCATTGATCCTGAGTAAAACAAAAACAGGGTTAGTATCTCAAAGTTTAGTAATGAAGTTTAGAAACTTTTTAATTATTTTATATCTAAATGCTTTTAGTTAGTGCTTGAAGGGCTTCAATAATGGCTTTATTAAACAAGCCTTAAAATCAGCATTAAATATTCTTTCAGAAATAACAAAAAATCATTGAAGTAACAGTGGAATAAGCATAATCTTACCTTGTAAAATAGCAGGATAAAGTTGATGGCAAATGCAACAAACAGAGCAAGAAACCGTAGGTTATAAAAATTTCTTGCCAAGTAATGCTGGGAAAAAAAGGAATAAAAAGAGAGAAAAATGAGAGACAGCCAGTAGCTAATATCAATACAAGGAAAGTAGGCAGTAAGGTTTCTAAGAAAGTAAATGTAAGATTGTATTGCTTTGGACTGCCTTCATATAATGGTTGAAAAGAACAAGGGCATTTCCTGGCAGTCTATTCTCCCATTCCATGGTAAATAGGATTAAAAATAATGGGCTTAAAATTACAGCGGAGAAGACTGAAATAGAATATTAGGGAAAACTTTCTAGGAGTAATGACAGAGAAATACTGGAATAAACTACTTGAGCAGGTTGCAGAGAATTCTTCACTTGATATTTTTAAGAAGAAAGAAAGATATTCTAGAAAACAGGGCACAAGAAGCTCAAGAGGTTACCTAATCCATTCTGTTAAGTCAAGGTAAGAGAAATTATATATATATACTTTAATTCTTATAATGCTATGAAGCATTACAAATATCACAAAAGAATCAGTACAGTCAATCTTTTGAAAACTCATGCCAACATTCCTTTTATAATGAAATGTCTCCCTCCAATTTCAAACACACTTAATATATGTTCTGTATTATATAAATAAAAGTTCAATGATTAACAGAATTTAAGTAAAACTTACCAGCATTTTTGTTTGATAAATTTCCAAAGCTTTAAAGAAGTTAGCCATAACAGCCTCAGGTTTCTCAATTTTTTGTCCATGCCTTCGCTTCTTTTTCTTCATTCTTCCCTCTTCCAGATGCTCAGATTGTACTTCCTTTGCTTTATCTTGCTTTTCACCATCTTCCATGCTAGAAGAAAGGTTAGCTAAACAAAAATACCTAGACAAATCTGCATATTATAAAAGTTTTCATTTAGAAAGAATTCTAATTCAAAAAGGTTGGCTTTGAATGCAAACTATTTTGAGACAGTGAGTGAAGGTCACTTTAAGTAAAGATTTCAGATAGAAAATAAACCCAAAGTCAAAAAGTGACCTTAGTTCCAAGTGATATAAAAGAATAACAGAGTCACTGAGTGAACGCAGGCTAGGTCAACAGAGTAAAAGGCCAAAAACCAGGTAGAAGTTACTGCACCAAATGTAAAGTGGATAGCTACTTGCCACCAAAACCAGAACAAAAGCAACATAAAAACTGTAAGAGTTCACCTGTAGTTTCTTGAACTTGAGGCTGAAGAAAAGACAAAGATTTTAGGATACAGTATGCAATATCGTAATAGACTGAGTTCATTTCAGTCAAGGAAGTCACTATTGTTAAAGGGATGAATGAGTAATGAAGGGGAAGTTCCCTTCAGAGGGTCCCACCTTACAAAATGTGGAGATGACAATCATTCCTCCTCTAAAAAGGAGCTGCCTCTATGAAAAGTGAGTATCAAGACTAGATGTAGTAGGAAGGAGATTTAGTTACTAAACCCCCCAAAAGCTGAATTTGCACACACACACACACACATACATATATATAAATAGTTCACGGTATTGCAGTACCAGTGCAGCAGGAAATATGATGGATGTCTAAGAATGTGTTTATTGTTTTACAAATAAAATCCCAGGGCTTATACATATTCTGAAATGTCCCTGTTGCAACCTCAGAAATGTAAGCCATATAGAGAAAAGCAGGTTAATTTTAGTAGAAACTGGGGAGTGAAAAGGTTTAGAGAATGTTGACTGTCACTCTTTACACAACCAAAAATTAGTCAGATGGCTTGCCAGGAAGATTGACTTAAGGGGAAGCAGACTTTTAAAGGCAAATTTTTTAACTGAAGGCAATTTCAATTTGCTGCAAGAGTACTTAAGTGGAGAATGAAACATGACAGACAGAGACGACAACAGGGAAAATAAGTTCAATAAAACAATAAAAGGAGAAAAAGATGATGTTTATGAAAAATAAAAGGTGAAAAAGACTAAAATAGGAAAATGAGTGAGATTTTGGGTTATTTCCTAGGTATTTATAAATTGCTTCACTGAAGCACTGGTAAATGCTATTAGAGTCTGAATCAAGAGACCAAAATCAATCAGCAAAGAGCAGAACCTCCCCCGCCAAAACAAAAGTATCACCCAACAAAACTTTTAAAAGGGGTGATTCAACCAATCTAAATATTAACTAACAACACCATAGTCTGGATAAAACAACAATTTCTGAAACTGCTTATCTTTTCTCTGAGAAACACTCATTAACAGATTATTTGGATTCTTGGTACAGAAGAACATAAAAATGTTTAAGTGCACTTAGCAATTAACGAAAGTACTCTAAACAAAGAAAATAATATGCTTAACATCTCTGCAGGGATTGAGGGGGAGACAAACCATATCAAAACAATTCTGTGACACTAAAATGCAAGGAGGGGACTTTCTTTAATGAAGAAATGAAAAATATACTGAACCATCATGGATGATGTTGGTGACATACTTTAATGAAGTCACAGAAAAAAAACATATAAATACATACGTGTGTGTACATATATAAGTATGTGCATGTGTGTGTATACATGCATATATATGCATGTATACACACACATGCATATATATATATACGTATGTATGCAGAACAAAGGAATAAAACTATAATTTTCAGACAAGCTATACAAAAAGTATCTGGTCCTAAAATATTGACATACATTAAAATAATAAACTCTGGTAGAGAAGAGGAGAAAGATGAGTGAGGATAAAGGAAACATTTTAAAAATGAATCGCAATACAAAACGAAGACAAAAAATTGATGTGTAGCATTTAAATAAGCAGCTATCCCTAGGTGATATTTCGTGTGTGTCTACAAATATTTTAAGGGCATTTACACAGATTGCAAGCCCCCAGTGTGGCTGCAGGTCCAGAAAGACAGCATGGCTCTCATAAAATTAGGATGCTTCTAAGGCAAGGAAAGCATTTTAAAAGCTATTTGTAAGGCAGTCATCTGTAGGACAACTGGATGAAGGAATGTATCTGCTCTCAAATTCACAATTGCTCCTAAAAACACTCAAGAAGAAAAGAACAGACATAGCTACACTTTTAGGTTCAACTAAGAATAAAAAAAATTGTTGGGGTAGTCAAATCTTGTGTGTCAATAATCACCCATTGTCCTATTTGTTGCTTGAAAACTACAGCAGTCAGTAAGGTAAGTGTAAATAGCAGCAACAAAAAGTTGTAGTTTTCTCAAGACCAGTGCTCATTTTTAAAGGTGGTTACAAGATTTTTTAAAAGATAGCGATTGTAGATTTATATATGCAGCATTGTCAGGGTCCTCTGAAATCAAATTAGTATTTTGTAGCCCACTGGGATGGACTGCCACCTCTCGGGGATTGTGCTGCTTTTCAAAATACTGATGAAGTGTTTTGAATACTGAGCACTGATCAGATTCTTTCTGGCCAAGTTATCTAACATTAGCTAGAAGTAGCAAGGAATTAAAGAGCAATTGTGTAAAAATAACTTACTCAGCCTTCTCAGATTCTGTTTTTCTTTCTGTTTCAGCTTCTTTTGCTATTTCAGGTGCCTGCAAGAACATTTTAACTGTCAGAATGGATCCTTTCAAATAAAAATTTTGGTACCTTTAATTACTGTTTTTAAGAAGCAAATAAAATAATCACCACACTATAATTTTTATTAATACCACTTCTCCAGTTTTAAAATGTTAGATTTTTTAAAATAGACAGCTCCGACTAGATTTTAACAGCGAAAACTACAGAAATTCTTCTAATAACCTTTTATCAGTATAGTGTTAATCAATACTGTAACTAGTCCAGTTGACTGAATAACTTAATGGAATTATTCAGGGTTATGAAACAGATTACGTGACCAGTTGAGGATGAAAGTAACTTTATCCAGATCATAAAATACAAACGTCACTCACGAAGACTCAGTGCTGTTACTGGTTATGTGGAAAATGAGCATCAATTTGCCTCATTCCAAATATAAAATTAGGAACAACGTATTATATCAATGACAGCATCAAAACCTGGAAAAGATCTGTGTAATTATTAGGCACTACAAAACCCAGATACTTTGTCAAGATCAACTAATGCACTTGACATCAGGCAAATATTGAAACAATGTGTACTTATGCAATATTTCTCTTCAAACTATTTATCTTAGGTGGGTAGATGATCCATTAAACCACTGCTGGCACACCTCACAACCATCCAAGTATTACATTTTACAGTAGTCCCTTGAGACAGTGAAAAACCAATATACTATTTTACAGATGGCTAACTGCAGCAGAGAAGTCCAGGCACATTTTTTAAACATCTTTAGACTCATCGTTGCAAGACCAAAGTAATCTCATTTCAAATGCAGTTCAGGTATCCAAGCTTCACTGAAAATCAAAGAGATGCAGGCTCCCAAATTCTAGATTCACAGAGGAATTTAAAGCACCTAAATTCACCATTTTGGTACCACTCACTTTTGCAAAAGCCTGTCTTAGCTCTTAACCTCTTCTGTATTCTCTCAAAGTGCTTAGACACCGCTGTTTCTATTGGTGAATTCTCCTAATTTTCTGGTTCTCTTGCTAAGCATAAATACAAAGTTATCTAAAGCAAAAGTTACCTAAACTTTTCCATCACTAGTCACCTGGAGGCCTTCACACAAGTGGTGAAAGGATTTACTAAACAGATCTTCTCTTGCTTACCTCACCTCTCACCTGTGAAACTTCCTCTAATACACTTGATGCACAAATGTACAACTCTTCCACAAAATATTCCCCCCTCAAGCTGATGGAGGATAGCCCCCTAATTCTTAGGGTGGGGGAAGAATGAATAAATCCATATCCACCCTCTCTGTTCCTCTATCATACACGTTCTGCTGTCTCCTTTCCAGGCTGAAGAGCCTCAGCCTATTTAATTTCATACACAAGGATTGTTCCATACCTTTGATAAATTTTTGACCTCCACTGAATTTTTAAGTTCTATCATATTCTTTTTGAAATAGGGGAATCTGACCTGTGCAGTCTTCAACATGCAGATATACCTTGGGTTCATGGGGCACAATAACCTGGTTTTGTGTTCTCTCTATTCCTTTCTTAAAAATTCAAACTTTCACTCTGCTTTTTTCATCTGCATTGATTGACATTTTCGTTGAACTGATGCTTTCGCACAACTATTTATTATAATCCCAAGATTTCATTCCCAAATTGTAATGATGAGCTTGAAGTCCATCATTTTACATGTAAAATTAGAACTTTTTGTCCCATATGTATCACTTCACTGAATTTTAAGGTTCAATGCCATTTTAAGGTTTCTCCTGCAATTTCTCAATTAGCTCATTTTTAACTGCTATGAATACCTTAGATTTATCAGCAAACTCTGTCACCTCACTATTCATGCTTTTCCTTATTTGTTTCCTTGTTTCCTGCGTGGTGCTCAGCATAGATCTCTGTGGAACTTCACAGTAAAAACTATGTCCTAACAATTTCCATCATGAAGCCGTACACAATTTCACTGGTTATTTTGCAGTTTCTCTGGCTATACAGTAACGTCACTGACCTTATGGCTACACAATTGTTTTTTTCCACAATATAATGGCGAATTATATTCAATTGTGTATCAATAGCTACAAATAAGTCTTAGAGAAACGTACATTTCAAAGAAAACAATTGTTCCAACATTTCTTGAAGAAAATTACAAAATATTACTCAGACCTCCCAGGGTCTTAAAGTTCAAAAAGACTTTTTAAACATCAACCACATTACATTTATGCTAAATGAGACATGATTTAAAAGGACTGCCATTTTTAATTAAACACATGTAAATGAATGAATAAATAAGTAAGAAAATAAACAGAAAAAAATAGTTCTACTTTTAGGCAGTAAACAAATCTTGGAGGAAAACATCTGAATAAAGAGGAAATAATGAACTATGAAGTTGTACAATGCGGGCTTATGTTGAAAATACCTGGCAAGCATGCTATAAAGAGCTGGACTAAATCTGATGAGTAGAAAGAAATCTTTGAATTACAAGTAGAAACAGATCTGAGATGTAGAGTGAAATATAATGCCAAATCTGATAGAGGCATTCAGATTTTGACCTTTAGCTCAGGCCCATTTTTAAATAGAAGAACAATAAATTATATTTAGCTTAGCAGAGTGAAACAAAGTAAACTGTTCATAAAACAGAATAAAAGTGAAGTATGATGCTATGATAAACATTAAAGTAACAATAAATTCAGGCAAATTATTTCAAATAATAGGAAATACAAAGGATATTTGATTGCTTATAATCACTAAAGCAACTAGAAGAAAGAAGTTAAGATGATGATAAAGAATTATTGAGGAAAAGGTATATTGTAAAGGTAATTGATGTATACTGTAACAAAATGAGGAGTGCAGAATGAAGTATACAAGACTGTAAACTGCTTAAAACAAGAACTGTTCCTACAAAGCTGCTAGCATTTCTAGGTTTGACTAAAGTCCAAACGAACAGTAACAACAATTCACTGAAGTGAAATCTAGACACACTGGGCTGAATTTTTCTGCTATGTAAGCTCTATTTTTTTAAAAGAGTACAGAATAGGAAGTATGTTCTCAGCCAGTGCATTTCTTAATCAGTTAACAGCCAAATAATTCAGTTACTACTAATAGAATATTCAGTAATATATTTGTATTATCTTCTGCAATGAAATACCAAATCTCTTTAACCTACCTGTACTCCTTTTTTCTTACGAACTGTGTTTTCCAGAGAAGAAGGAATATCAGAACCAAGTATTTCTGCAATATCTCCAAGTCCAGCATCATGACCATGTTTAGAGCCACCTTCTTTCTTTGTATGAATGCCAAAAACATCTGAGATGATGTCACTTTCTCCCTTTTCACCCTTTACAAATTGCACAAATTCAGCTCTAATGCCATGCTCAGCACCTTCAGCTTTTTCTGCTTCCATAACATCATCATGGATTCCAAACTGTGTTGGGTCAGGCATGTCCCCCAATATTTTAGTAACTTTGATGTTCTTGGCTCCTTCAACCAGGCCACCCCCAAATACAGTGCTCCAAAGAATCTGGAAAATTCCCCATACTACAGAAAAGAACAGTTGGAATATCCCTACAAATAGCATCCAGAAAAAGGAGAAAAACACTTTCACCATCTCTTTTACTGTCATCTTTCTAACTTTCCTGTATTGTTTCCTTAGGTTCTTCACAGTGACCATTTTAAAAAAGTTAGCAACATTCTTCTTCACTGCAACACAGGCTATTGCAAAAGCTGAGGCCGATTCCAGGGACTTTTCTTCCTCATCATCTCCAATATCCATTACATAATAAGGCTCTGCCACTTCCTCCTCCTCAGGCCTTTCAGGTAAATCAGTCTCAGAGATCTGGGATGCTAACTGCATTTCAAAGATTGTGTCTTCACAGAAATTCACAAAGAGCTCCATTTTTTCTTGCTCTCCACCTTCATTCACAACGTCAAATATGAACTGCCTTTTGGATTCCTTCACCTGTGGCTTCTCCCACTGCATTCTGCTGGATTCACTGATTTCAAAGTAAACTCTCTCTATCTTCTTGGCTCCACCCATTATCTCAATACGGCCAAGGTAAGGTTCAAAGTAATTAAGAACACTTTCCGCAGGTTCTAGTAAGCTCTGAAGGCGTGAATCATTAGGCATATGCTCCGAAAGATTTGTTAACAATACTGCTACATTAAATCCAATGTCTTTGGCTGGTTCATGAAATCGTTCCACAAAATCAACATAGTTAAACATATCATTTTCATCAGCTTCTGCACAGGATAGCAGGAATTCAATCTCTGACTGTATGTATTGTTTCTGAGCTTCCATTGATTTCTGGAATTCTTTCTTTGAGATGATGCCTTTACTGTCTGGGTCATGCTCTTTGAAAGCATCTGAGTTAGTTAGATCTTTTAACTTGAGAAACATGTCAAAGAACTTCAAAATCATTTCTACATTGCTAGATGATTCTACCAGCGTGTCTACCATTTGTTTTCCAATAGTTCCATTTACAACGTTACCTATATTGTGTATTAAAAAAAAAAAGTTATTTAGTGTCGCTATATTTTAAGTTAATAATTTCATATTCATGCTGAGAACAAAAGAAAAATGCCCATTTTCATATTTCATTCTTAAATCTCTGTAAGTCTCCTTTCAACTTGCTTTTCAGTAGCAGCGCTCTTTTTCATGGCTATGTTCACCCGATAATAATTTTTAAATAAATATGAAATAGCTTTTGTATTGGCATCATATAAAGGCAAAGTTGAGAAAGGTGAATAATTATCACATTTTATGTTATGAAGCTGTGATAATAATATGTGACCATTAAAAAACAGGTCCAACCTTCAAGCAGAGACAGCAGCATTACTACCATATCCTTTAGGAGATCCAGTAGTTCTTTAAGCAATTCAATCTGAGCAGAGTCCTGGAAAAAAAGTAGAGTTAAGGGTTTTTTTCCTTTGCATGTATCTTATGGGAAAATAAATACCTGTGGAAGAAACCGCATGCAGGATGGTCATCCAAATATAGTTTAGACACTTTACCAACATTTCAGTGTCATTTTACTACAATCTGCTATCAGTAGGCTTTTACAATATGAGGGTAACCTACTACAGCAGAGGTTTTAATAAAGCATTAAGGACTGCTGAAGTGCAGTTAATGGACAGTAGAAACTCATAAACTTTGTTACTCGACAAATCTGGCAGTATTCACCTCAGAAAGAAACTGTCCTTTCTCACTTCACAGTGACTATTTAGTGGTGTAATGCATTACCACTCAAATAGAACTAGAACTTCAGTAAGGTTGGAGAATGTGCTACAGAACATGAGGAGACTAACTTGGATTTGTGGCTAACTTGAAGGGCTTAGAACTGTGAAGTCTCCTTAAAATTCTGATACACTTCTGCAGAGTGGGAAGAAATGTTATGAACAGGTCAGAGGGTAGCAGAGATACTGACAAGGAGTAAAATGACTCCCTGCACTATTGCATTCAGTGTCTCATGGCTTGAGTGTACTGGTACAGTAAGAAGTCACCAAAGAACACAGAAGCGTGAAACTGTAGAGTGGGGTAGAACTCTCCAAGGCCCTGCATGGTGAAATGAACACTGCTTGTTGTCCTCCTTCCCACAGACCGTGAAGAATTGACTAAACAAGTTGACTGACTGTCACATTCCCTCCCTCTCTGAAACTTTCCCAGCTTTTCTCTTGCCCTCCCTTGCTGTAGAATGGGAACCTTGCTTTTAATGGTGCTTCTGCTATGACAGATCCTCTGGTTTTGGCAACAGGAAAGAATGGACCAAATTGCCACCCTTGTTATCAGAAAGATATAAATGAGCTGAAAGCAACAAAATTGTGAGTTTAATATTAGAAAAGGTGAGCATCCACTGATGATTGAGACTAAAATAAGTGATATGAAGATGTAAATTAGTCTTAAGATTCAGTGTTGGACCTCTACATGACAAGAAGAAAGCTATGCACAGCCAATGAGTGCCAGTATGCTAACTTTACAGCTTTCAACATTCACTTGACTGTATTTTATAAATAGATGCAAAAAATAACTACTGAACTAGTGAAAATACCTGTGAAAGTTTCATCTGCATATTGGCAAAGACATGAAGGAAGCCAACAACTGCATCCCACAGCCTACTATGAGCCAGACTCTGTTGGTTACCTATGCAAGGGCCCTAAAAAAAGATTCAGATAAACACATTTTTTATTTATGTATAATCAAATTTAAAAAATAATTTGCCTGCCTAAGATTTCTATTTGAAAAAATGAAAAAATAAAATTTAGACTTCCATGAAGCTATACTAGAAAGCTTTCCAGGATTTCTTTGGTGTCTAGTGCATAAATTCTAGCTTCTATCACGTTAAATTTACAGCCATTCGCATATTTTAATATTAGCTTTACACTTGGCCAGTGATTCCATGTAACTTTATCAAAATCAAGAAAAATACAGCCAAAATATATACAAATTTTAAGGCAGGACAGGATCAGGCCATGTAAATGTATAACATCACTGTTAATAACCCGGGCTAAAATTTTTTGTTTACCTGGATATATTCTGTAAGTGAATTGAATATTTGTTTGGTGACAGCCAAAGCTTTAGAGAAGTTACGTTGTCCTGATTCATCAATGACATCTTTTCCTGAATAGTACCAGTAGAAGTCACTGATTGATTCCTAAGAAAAAACAACGTTTTTATTTTCTACTTCTGAATTTTGTACACAATATTTAGTGCCTACGTTCATATAATCAAAAGTTGAGGCAGCAGATCAAAATTAGTATTTCTGTGTCGATCTATTTCTCATGGCAATAACTACATTTTTTATTTAACTATGTTTTCCTCACCTGAAGACGCAAGAGATAATCAACTGTACTGATGATAATATTGACTGTTGTGGTGTTGCCCATCTGAGTACGTAGGTAATTTTGAAAATCTGAAATAATAAATGATTTGTGTTTGGTAAATATAAATGGAGAAATCGAAGACACAAGATTATCTTCATGTACTGATGTGGAAGATACTCTTTTAAAGTACCCTCCCTGGGTACAGATGCTTATTACATGGGCTAGAAATTGAATTATAATATATCACAACATAAATACAACTGAAGAATTGTTATCCACATGCCTTGCAATAGACTTTGCTATTAATGACATACATAAATTCTGAAATTAAGTTAAGACTTAAAAATTCAAATTAAAATGCACAATTCACATCTTTGGCACACCACTTTTCCTCAGAAAACTAGATCAACTAGTTAGAGAAAAAAAAATCTTAGAATCAATTCTGTTTAGAGAATAAATTTAACACACATTTTCCCCAAAATTAATTCAGTTCACTTACCATTGTTATGCCCTTCACAGAGCAGCTGTAGAAATCTAAATAGATCTCGAGTAAATTCATCATGCTGCAGCACTTTTTCACCTTTAAAATACATAAATACAATGATTATGTGACTATTGTTATTGTTAAGCACACAGAACACATCATCTTCAAACAGCATCCTTTAAAAAGCAATATTACAAAAGCTGTCTTAAAGTAATTTAAAGAAACAGACTGATAATAACAAAAATAAAACAAACTATGAGACAGAAAAAGCACAGCCAAAATATTTAGCACTCCAATGCATTCATGGTTTTAAGAAAAAAAAGGTTACTTGACTATATATCTAATAAGTAAATGGTTAATTACCAATAAAACCATGCCTTAAATATGAAAGACACTTCTTTAATAAGCATCAAACTGTTCATCCAAGCTGAACACACAACCCGCTGCAGACCATAAAGCTAAACCTTAAAGGATGTCTGGGAAGATGCAATTAAAGATTACACTCTGTATTTGCAACACACAATAGTATCAAAATCTGTAAACCCAAACGTACCACGCTCACGAACGATGACTGTGGATCAAAGAAAAATAACATGAATACAGGATAAGAAAATTGGAAGTTACAACATTTTTTCTTAAAAATGATTGCTAAAGATTTTGTAAATATAAAGCATATTCAGAACTCAAACTCTAAAATTATTTTTAGTAAGTCTATCAACAGAAGCTTCAAGCCACAATAAATAACAGTTCCAGTTAAAGAAGGAAGCACAAACAATGTTTTAAGCACTACTAGAATCAATTTTGTTCTACTTACGAGTTCCTTCTTCAGTAACCATTCCCAGGCCTTCTGCTTTATTTTGTCTCTCAAACGCATTCAAGTCAAGAACACTTATATTAAAAAAAAAAAAAAACAGGAAAAAGTACTATAGTACACAATGAAAAATTAATTTCTGCTAGGAAATCTCTGGAGGCCTTGAACAACTAGCCTTGACCAAATGTGATATGCATGGCCTCATATTTTATGTAACATGCATATAAAATAAAAGAGCTTGGGAGAAAAATAAAGGTCCAGTGTCCATTTCTGAAGAGAAACAAGTCTCAAGTCAGGTCTTAACATTCGCCTAACTTAATTTCCAGTAACGTCATTTAGGGTTTCACATATAAATGAAAAGAGGAAAAGGAATCTTAAATATTACTCTCTATATTGACTTAAACCTGCCTGCAAAAAGGGCATCACTGGAGTTTATTTCTCAATCACAATGTTTTCCACTAAATTATCCCTATTGTTATTATTATTTTGTTATTCTATATATTATATATTATTACATTATTCAGAAGACATCAGAGAATCCATATCTTCCAGTCAAAGGTCAAAACATACTGAAATCTTTATCCTTTTGCTAACTTGGCATATACCAGGGTTCTCGGCACACAGTCAGAATACTTCCATTCAAACAATCCAAATATAATTTTATGATTATATAAATTTGTTCAGTTGAACAGTAATGCAGTCACACGTTTTAATTTGAAGCATTTTTCAAAGTATTACTTTCAATCTCTTTTGAGTGATCAAGTCAGTTTACCAAAACCACCTTTTTAATGAGGTCCTGAAAGATATGTATATACAACTGGCAATAGTATCAGTGCAGATTCTCTTTGAGCAAGTCCTTGCTAAATTGTTCTACATAAACAGAAAGATGACAAGATGGAATATATGATAATTAGGCTGCAACTGTTTTGCAACTATTTATCGGTAATTACTATAGTGCAGGTCACCAGTCCTTCCTCAGTTTTCCTGCCCTCGTATAGGGTTGCTATGAACTTCTCCATATCTAAATCCCAGTCTACTGCTTCTGACCCTTCTGTTGCTTTAAAATGCTGAGAAAGAGAGGCTGTCTATTGTAAGAGTAATTAGGAACACCAACAGTTTTCCACCTTCTTTATGGGAGTCCTTTACCTAATTTCATTTGAACTTCCAGTTTGTCAAGGAAATGAACTACTATGGGCTCACTGGCCACGTGCCACCTCTAACAAACTTGATACATATGCAGAGGATTCAGATGAAGAGACAGAGATTATGGAACTTGTCAGAGATGTGCAGAAACTGACGGCTTAGCAGAGCTCCACTGGCCTGTCCTCTCCTTCAGTGATGGCTTTTATCCATCCTTAGAACCACCCAGCCAGAAAATTTCAGGGAGCTGGGACCAGTAAAGAAGCCATTGCATTTTATTTTTCTGCCATTCCAAACTAAGCCTTTAAAGGCATACTCAGTCACTCTCTGCTTCGATTGTGCCTTGGAAGAATATTCTAAAAGATTAATGCACTGATTCACAAAAAATTTCCATAAAAGCACTACAATCTGTGACTCCTGTAATTCAAATCTAACAAATGCATTTGCATTGGGCAGTAAGCCACCAACCTGAATAAAACTGAAACTTTAATAATATGATTTATGTTTTACCTGCAAGACTGCATCAAGCCAGAGAGACTTTGAAAAAATCCAGCATCCTTTTTCTCCTTCAGGTAGTCCAGCATTTTCTACAGGATATACATTTGGGAAAAAAATCTATATTAAAATTATTGTAAATTAACAATTTCCTAAATTACCATACTAAATGCATAGCACTGACCAGCAATAATATCATTTTTCATGTAAACAGACAGCTTGCTCTTCCCTTATTATAACAAAACTACCCTGATATTTCTTCATCATTTAACTTAAAATTAATTGAACTCTTCCTAACACAACAACGCAACAGGACATTAAAATTCTCCAAATGACTTCCTTCCTTTATACAAGCAAGACACATAGCAGTTAAAAAGAAAATTACCTGTTGAACTATGGTATTCCCACCATTTAAAATAGCAATACCAAGTTTTAATGTTTCAACAACCATGGGTCCTGTATGGCCTGTCAAAACAAGGACACAGTCATTAAAACTGCAATTATTAATTATTTAATCAGAAAAGCAGTCCAGAAAACTTTACCTAATGTAATTTGTAATTGACATTTAATTTTGCCTCATTATATATCATATACAAGTTGTATAAGATACACATATGATATACAGATATGTACTTTAACACTTCACATAACATTACCTTTGCTTGCACTAATCATCTGAAGGACCATCTCAGCAGCTCCACGATCATGCAAGCGAGCTTGCTGATAGAGAGTTCTCTGTTTTTCCATTTCTTTCTCCTGGGTTTGGAAACAAAAATGGGAATAGAATACAGACTGGAACCGATTTAGGCAAAATATGATGATGTGATGACGAGAAATCTGATGCTGTTGAAGGAAGCACCTGCTTCCATAATCCATAGCTTGTCTAATTCCAGAACTTCAGAACACAGAGTCTTTCCTTTATATGAATAATCTAGTAAAGCAACTCAATAGACACTGTTATCCTTGCCCTACTCTAATAAATATATTTAAAATGATGTCTTGCGCTTTAGTCAATGAGAAAAAAAAAAAGGTTAAAATTTTACCTCAAATGTCTTCTCTTTTTCTTCATCCTCCTCTTCCTCCTCTTCATCCTGACAGCTCTTTTTATGTTTGCAAAAGAAATCATAAGATTTTGCTTAGTATGAAACGTAACGGCTATTTGTATTTCAGTATTTGCACTATAAAAATGACTGTTCCAAGAAGTTTTCTAAAGCAATAATTCAATCCATTAAGAAGATTTAAGATCCCTGTAATCCTAAATATTTGTGCTCAGCCACACTAAGCTGATATTCCCTAATATATGAGTGGGTTTCAGGCTATTTATCCAACTACAGGCATACCTCTAACTGTAGGTTATGTGTTCTCGTGTCTTAGCTATTTCTATCTACAATATTTATGTTTCCAGTTAAACTCTCCTCATATTTAAGTGCCAGCTATAATCAACACGTTGGAAATATTGATTGCTTTTGACAGACTTCAAATAGTAGCTCAAAAATAATTATCTAAAGAATAAAGATACTGTTAAGATGTCTCATGAGTTATCCTATACAAAACTAAGTGCCCATTGATAGCAATGGGATTGTGCATATCACAGTTTGATAATTATATTTTAAAGCAGGAAATTTCTTATATATATAGCTCTGAACAGCATTTGTTTCATTAAAAATACAGAAACTACTAATATTAAGTAATCCACATAAGAGATAGAAAGTTTAAAAAGGATCTCAAATAAACAGGAAGTACCTGAGTGGGGTGAGAGATGGAAGCTGAAATGATATATTTACCTTTGCCATCATGGCAGAATAGGCAATATATAAAGGATCATCTTCTAGTTTGCTATAAAGAGGAAAAAAATCATTTAAAAATTTTTAAGATGTAGTAATAAAAAGCTGTCATACTGCTACTAATACGTAAGTTCCATTTTTATTAATGGAAAGTATGTATATATCTACTTGAAATCCCTCTGTACTTGAAAATCCTATTACAAATTTATTTCCTAATCTCAAACCAAATCTACATGACTTTTTAATTGAACAGTTTACAGGTATATTTGGATATCCAACTTAGTCATTTATAAGGATAAGTAAGACTAAGTGGCTGATGCAAGTCCAGAAAAGCATTATGGACATATAAGTTATAATTATTCTAATTTTTAACAAATGTCAGATGGTAAGATTACAGAGTAATCATACAGAAAAACATACAAAGCTCTGGAGAATTTTGCTACTTATATGAAATGTATATTCTGATCAATAGTCTAAATTCAAAACATAAAATGGCACTGAAAGAGATTCACTCTAACCATCAGTGGTATTTTGAAACCTCTTCTAACACATTGAATAAAATTTAATGAAGGCCAACAGTAAGAACATTTATCCATTACCAGCAGATACTGGAGGAATACCCTGCATGGAGCAACCATTCCAGTAGACCTTATGTTTCTATGTGAATTCAGGCTTGGCTATTTCTGTATTGGGTATTTACCAAGTTTTATAAATGTCAAAAATATGTCAACATTTGTCTCAACATAAAGTTTATATTGAGGTTAATGCATGAAAACACTAAGGAAAAGGAGAGGTAGAAAAGTGCTCACCCTGGACAATACTGAACTGCAGTTACGTTAAATCACTTTTGTAATGTTATTAGCAATCCATGCGTGATTTTACTGAATATACTTTTAAACATGGCTCTTTTTTACCTCCTCTCTGTGAGAGCACTGCGACTAAAATAGAGGATAATCTGATGAAGTGGATCAGGATGTTTTTTCTCAGTCTCTTCCTCTTCCTCTTCCTCTTTTTTTGGAGGTGTCTGTGTCAAGATTTATATCAGAACATACAGATTAAGCTTCATGAGTAAAAAAAACCTGAACAATTAAGCTCAGAAAATGATTTCAGTAATTTTTTTTGTCCAGTTTGTATTAACTTCCAGTATTCATCTTACTCAGCAGCTTGCAGCAGAACCTGCAACATTTTGTGCCTGTATAACTAAGAAGCATAGTATCTGACTCTGTTATTCTTATTTGATAGTAATATAGTTTCTCATTTGCAAGGTATTGGGAATGAGACAGTGAAAGTTTTAGGCAAGCCTTATTCAGCAGAAATTATATGTAGGTTTCCAATGGACCAGAACTGAAAGAAAGTCCCAACTCAATTATTTAGCAGAATTGATTGGGAAATTGAACTGTTTTTAAGACTGTCATCAGATGCATACCACTGAGGCTGCTATTTGCTATAATACTTTCATGTATCATTTCTAGATAACTAATCTTGATTCAATAAATGTAAGAACTGCTCTTACTATCAACTTCAAATATTTTTTCGCAGTCTGAAAGAAAACATATCCAGCACTGGCATAAAAGGAGGGTATTCTTCTTTACTTGTACTGTCACTGGTAGGATTTGTAACGTAGGATTATTACTACATTTAACATCAAGGTATGAATAATGTCATATGATAAATATTTCCTTCTTTGCCACTAACTTAAAAAGAATAATTAGCATTATCATAAGAATAACAATGATCCAATTACAAAACGTAATAATAATCAAATTACAATGTAACTGCTTTCGCTAACACTGAAGCATCTGCTTGTGATCCATGAAGCCATTTATTCATGGTGTTTAGATATCAAGGACATAGGCCCCTCAGAAATATTTTAGACAAACTGACTACAGAGGAGGAAAAAAAAAGCAGCAGCCTTTCTGAATCAAGATTAAGTAACACAGTACTGAAGTTTGCCAATCACCTTCATCAAGTTCATGTGTAAACTAAATTTTTGCTGAATATGGCTGCATATATTTATGTCTCCTTATGAAGTATCAAAAAAAAAACAGCAAAACTAATTTGTATTCAAGCTGAAAATGTTAAAATTAAATATTAAGCACCAACAAAAATTTCAAAAAGGGGAAAAGCATCAATTGTGTCAAGCTTTAAAAAAACAGTAATTAAAATATAGGAACATAGGAATTAGCATAATGACAAATATAGACTGACAGTTCATCTGATCCATTTCTATTCCCAAGAATGAGTATTGCATACTTCAGCTGAAGGCATGAACCACCTTAATGCACCTCAGTGTGCATCACATGGCAAACGTCTTTTTGACCACAGCAGATAATGTCCTTATGCCTTGAAGCACAAGGATTTTATAAATTTATGCAAATGTATACAGTACATAAAAATTATATATATGCTATAATAGATACATGAAATATAGACTAAAGTGGGCACTGAAAAATATGCCCAGTTATGTCAGTACTTACAGCCAAATCCTGAACTAGTTTCTCCTCAAATGAATATTCCTCTGTTTCTATCCAATAGTTCTGATAGCCATGGAGGAAGAGGTTAATAGAACGGTGCCTGGGGGGGGTTGTGAAAGTGAGATCAAGAGGGGTAACGGAACACAGTATAACAGCTCAGGTGGTTAATGATTAGTAAGGATACGTGTTTGTACAATTTTGATCCTCTGATTGGTCAGTGAAACAAAATTCAAAATCTAACTAACATTCAGTGAAAAATCTGAAAGTATTTCTGAACATTCTTGCTATTATCTAAATATTAGTTTTCATTCTGAAAGCTTTGAGAGTGCTCAGTTATGTTATACATGAAATTGCAGGACTGGAGTTTTAATACAAGCATGGGAAAAATTCATATGTTAATACACTGAGAATGAGTGGGTGGGATTTACAAGTTAATTAAACTCGGACACTGAGACAGCAGAAGTTGGCTGTCAATAGCAAAATAATATCAATTTTTTTCCAGCATGTTATCTGTGGACACTCACTGCCTTCTTCCACAAGCAGAAGCCTATCCTCAGCTTCTTTTCTTTCAGCTACACCTCAGGGCAGTAATAATGTGTCCTCAAAAAAGCTGGATTAGACATGCACAAGAACCGCACTAGAAAAAGACCAACTCTAGAAGACTGTTAGGCATATTGATTACTACTATACAGTTGGATTAATTTAATTGTACAAAGTTGGATTAATTTAATTGTACAACTCTCCACAGAAAACATAGTTAATGATAACAAACTACACATAAATCTGGCCAAACCATTCCATATTTTCATTGTATTTGTGAGGAAATTTTGTTTGGAAGCACACTGTATGAATCCTGTGAAGTAAGGTTGTTCCACATAGTCTTTTCATTTATTTTTATCTTGCACCAATACCAGAACCACACAAACTGTCTGTACATAAGGCTTAGAAGCTCTATATGCCATGACAGATGTATTGTGCACATAAATTATTCTTATTCTACTTTTGCAAAAGAATGCTATTTAGCCAATCCTCTATGCTCCCCTGCTGGCACTGCTGCCATTTTCTTATCAGATTGCAAAAACTGACCAATCAGAATCCTCACTGAAAATTGTACAAATTCATGTTTTATGATAACATCAAATCATGGCTGGGAAGGAGTAAGTGTGCGCATAAGGAAGAGGCTCTCCACAAGTTACATTACCGTTAACTTGAGTATAAGCCTGTCATACTGAGTTTTTTCATGTACTTTTTCCAGCCAAACACGTTGAAAGGTGCTCAGGAAGAAATTGCTAATTTTGTGTCTGAAGAAAAGCATATAGGTTTTCATTGAAGAACTAACAACAAAGGCACAAGTTAAATTCAATGAAGTAGTCAGAAAGAATGTTTTTTCAAACTGTGTATGAAAAATTTCCATGTACAATTTTGCTGTATCTATGTGCGTATACAGATGATAGACAATAAAACAATTTGCAAATTAACTTCCTTAAAACATCAAACACTTAAATACACATGTCAGAGAAAACACACTTATCAAATAAGACACTTTTTCAAAGCACTGTACATATATTCATTAATGAACAGAGAACACAAAGAATTAGCATAGGTAATTTCACCATTTTTTTTTCCTGGAGAAACAAGAATATTTGAAAATACAACTACGATTTCCTTTGTATCTTAAGGTACTTCTCAAAACAGAGAGAACTTGGAATATTTACGGAAGAAGTTACAGTAATTTCTCTATGATTTTTCAACCTGCTATTTTAACAAAGACCTGCACATCAAGGGACATCTTAATTTCTGAAACATCTCACTGGGGTTCCTAAAAACTGATATATATTCTCATGAAGAAAATGGATTAAAATGGGAGATTAATATTAAAGTATGTTGAAAGCCACCTAAATCTCTAGAAAATTATCAGAGGAAAGAGCTCATTATCTACCAAAGATCATAATCTTTTCTAGGATGAATGAAAGGATATTGCCATTATCAATTTCCTTACTGCCCTTTAAATTAATTGTTTCTATCATCAAATTTAGAACTAACTCCCAATATAATACTGCAACTAAAACGAGGAAATATACAGGATAAGCAGAGCTGCATTTGAAACTGTGGTTCAATGGGATTTATGTAGCTCTTAAAATTAATCATATTCCACTTGAAATAAAATCCCTAGGGTTCAGAGATGCCTTCATAACACAATCAATTTAAATGATGGATAGATAGTTATGTACGCAGTTAGGTGCATAATAGTGTGATAGCCTTATTTTCCTGCCAGAATCTTAGTATTTATCTAGAAAAATCTGTGTCCATAACTAACGGAGTTTAAAACTTTGCTCTGTACCTAGCAATTGAGAAATATACCTAGAAGCCCAAAGTGTTTTTCACTCTTGCCTGTTTTGAACTGCAGATACCAAAATATGTTGGCTAAAACAGTTTCATCCAACCTCATTTTTAGAGTCTGCAAGAAGAAATAACTGGACAGATTTGTCTCACATTCAGATTTCTTAAAATTAGGAGTAAACTCCATCATAAAATCTACCACAAAGTCTGAAGAGAAGCGGTTTCAGTGTTTTTAACACAGAAAGATATACGAACATTACAGATAAAGTGAATGTTCTTAACATTCATATTATCTGTAGTTTTCATAAAAAATATTTATAAATCCAGAACACGGTTATCAAAAAACGCTCAGCTTTACTGAAATGGGTGTTCATTCTACCACTTCCTCTCATTTCCCCAAATACAGCTCTTGAAGATAAAATAGTTGATAGCCTCAAAATTAGTCAGTTTGCTTTTTATTTAAACCTTTTCATTTCTCTCTGGCTCCGCAAAGATTGGCTGATGGTAGGGAGACGGGGGGTAGGAAACAATTTAGAGAAGTTATTATAGTCTAGAACTACTAGCTTTTGTAAAGGAAAAATGTGTGCCTTTTACTGTGCATCTGGCATTTATTTGTCCTGTTACAGCAAACCTAGCTTTCTTCTCAGTATGTTAGTGGCAGAGCTACAGACCTTAAGCCGATGTTGAGCATGGAGATAAGTGTTAATAAAGGCATTTTTAAATGCAAGGAAATGTTTCTGTTAAATACTTTGTGAGCAATCTTTAAACAAAAATATAAATCATGAAAGGTGAAAAAGTGCAAAAGAAGGTAAGAAGCAAACATCATTGAACGCATGCTTATGCTCTATCTGAATTAAAAAAACAGTTTTGGTGAGAATGAACAGGGTAAAGGAAATTATTCCCATGTAACATGGTCTTAATATTCTGTTTAAAGCAGTGGATAGATCAAGGCAAGGGATGCACTTTATCTCAGACTTTGTGATATCTACATTCAACTGGAGAAAGAAGCAGAGCAACACACAAGTCCAAAATCTCATACTGCACTGCTCTGCCCTAATAGCTGCTTTAAATGCACATGACATCCTGACATAAGAGCTACAGATTGGCTCATACAACCTAAAGAGCATGAAGTCTTCATGCAATAGGAAAGAGACCTGAAAAAGCCACAAAAAAAAGGAAGTTAAAAAAAGGAAAGATTATGAACACAGGAGAATAAAGAACAAAGAGAGCAATCAATTAGAGGCAAAAAAAAGAACAGAAGCAACAACAACATTTTAACACAGTTTTTGGAGATAATTATACATAATATACAAGACAACAGCTGGCAAAAATGAAGCATTTGGTTTTTGTAGCAGTGTAATTCCTATGGTCTTTCTCCCCTCTGGTTATGTGTCATGAAAAAAAAATATTTTGTTACTGTGAGGACCTGGCTGATAACTAACTATCCTGTCTGAAACTCATTACATAAGCCCAACAATCAGCATATTTCTAGGGCTACCCTTAGGCAGTATTTGCACTAAGAAATATGAACAAAACTTATAAAAACATAAACCTTTAAGCCATCTACCTTGGCAGGTTGTATAATGGTGCCATTCTGAAACATGCAACTACAGCCCTTTTGCGTTGTTTTGACAGGAGTTTGTGCCAAACAGCTTTCTTTGATCTGAGCGGCTGTTCAACCTATGGGAAAATACTTTTAGTACATACAGTGGAAACTCTTCAACTCTTATCCAAAATTTTCTTTTTAACTACTGCTTAATGTAGTTAACGAATTATAAAATGTTACAAAAGCTCCCTGTCTTTTGAAAGAAAAAAAATGTTTTTAAAATAAAGTAATCTGAAAAAATACTGAGGGCCCTCTATAGTGCTTCTTGGTTTATACTGAAAGGCTTTAGATGTCAGAAAAACTCCTATGTGGAACTCACAGGAAAAAATCCAAAATGGTTATTTTATGTCTAACTCTGCAGATTCAATCAATCATTCATGTGAACAGACTTCTTGCTATATCATTTCTGAATGAAAAGGATGAATTTTAAGGGTGCAAATGCCTTTGTGTTGAAATTGCATAATTTGAATGAAGAGGCAACAGGATTCAAAAGTTTCTACAGCATCCTCATGTGCAGGAATGGAAGACGCTGAAATGCGTATATTAAAGAAAATGCACATGCAAACAACTTTTCTTAAAATTACAGAGTTTTCAGCTACTGAATATTGACCTTTTGTACATAAAAGTTCATGAAACTGTTTACACAGTTGTGTAGGGGTAAATACTTCCTGAGTTTTCTCTGAAGCAAGATTGAGGCACTTCAGCAGATTACATTGAATACTTTGTATATATACACATTTCTCTGTGTGCGTACATGTGTGCATGTGCAAAAATTACTTTTATCTGGAAACTTAAATAATTACATTCAGCGAAGTGGAAATAATCTCTATAAGGAAAGAACCTCATTCTAATTTAAAATAAGCACAGTATAGGTATGTTGCTTTTTACCTGCTCCAGATGATACAGAGCAGCTGATATCCTCTGCACACGTTCCACAGTTTTCTCAGGGTCAGTAGGTTCATCACTCTTCAAAATGTCTTTGTACAGATTTAACTGCCATTTCACAGCTGGATCATCAGACTGAAAATCAACATATTTCATACTGAAGCTGCTGAATGAAGATACTGAATATGACTACCTTCATTAATATTCTAATGGAATAATAAGGAAAGTTATAGATATCCTACATCATCTGTACCCTTTTCATCAAAATTCCCATTTGCTCAAAAAATGGCACTAGGTTCTATATACTCTTGGGTAGCTGAACTCAACTCTTAAGCAAGCTTCTGCTTTTACTTCATGAAACCAAATAAAGCACCCTGGGAATTCTGCATCACATTTAGCTGCATTAAAAATAAGGAAGCACATCTAGCATTAAGATCGACAATACTACACTGTTGAATAGATATCTAGTTTGACCTATCAGTGCCTCTTTGTATAACTCTTACACTTTTACAATTTAACCCCTTGCTGGACTTTTGTACCAACAGAGGAAAGCTGTATTATGGAAGCTACCAAAGACAGCTGGAATTTCAGTAGCTGAAGAGTCTCAGTCAGAGTTTTTGGCTTTTTTGCAACAAAAGTGCAGGAAAACACATCAGAATTTTTTAGTGTGCCCAGTTTAAATTTAGGTAAGCACAAATGTCCAACAATTAAGACAGCCATTTCCCATCTAAGATAACTGAATTATTTCCATTAAGTTCAAAGATTTGGGCCAGAGAGCTAAATTATTTAATATTTACAGAATGATGATGACTCCATTTTGTTATCACCTTTGACACTATATTTTTCAGGGTCTAAACAGCGGAAACATAGATATACCGTAAAACTCTTAAGTGTTAAGACAGTACAAGGCTTTCTTGATTTTATTTCATTGTATTCACTTTAAAATGCATATATTTATAGAAACACTATTTAGTGGTTAAAGCAAGTTAAGTTCAAAATGGGAAGCTGAAACATTATGTTTTCAATTTTATTTTTGTCTTAGATCCAAATGATTTTAAGCAATTACAGCTTTAAATCTACCAAATATAATTCTTTAAACTTGTCCAGTTCTACAGAACTTCTTGAAACCTAAAAATACCAGCCAAAGCTAGAAAGAAGCTAGTTGTTATGGCAAAAAAACCAGAAATGCTAAAATATCATTTTTTCTGATAGCTTTTCATTTTCTTTTATCACATACCATGAAGACGATAAACAAGTGCAACATCCATGTTTAAAAAGGCTACACCAGTATATTTAAATCAGATTTTTTTTACATTACCTTTTCCTGTAAATGTAAGTTGTTACGTAAATGTTCTTTGACTTCGTCATCAGTGTCCCTCTGTAGGAAGGCAGAAGTATTTTTCAGTTCTGATTACGATTCATTTTGTAAGAACATGCACAAGAACGTGCAAAAGAACAGTTATTCTTTTAACATTGAAAGTTAATTTCTTTTGTTTTCAAAGTATGTAAGTTATCAGAGGGATGGGGAAGACAAAAGGCTTTCTTTAATTGTGGGCACAAAACAAGAATCACACTTTGAAGGGAATAAATGCTAACTAATGACCTTTCAGTATTTTGCTTTTATATATTTATAATTTAAATTATAATGTATTAGAATCAATATATTTGTTCAGCTGTTTATACACACCATCTTGTCTTGTAAAAACACAGTTTGCAGCTGTACTTATATTGCAAAGTATACACTTACATAGCTGTATCTAGTCTTAGCCAAAGAGATGAGCTCTTGATCTCCAGGAGTACACATATTCAAGCCAATAGGAAGCATCTTTTTAAGTGCAGCTACAATCAAGGAAGTTTGTATTGAGTACAAATCCCCTCTACGTTTTGATTTCTTTCTTTCTTGATCTTGTCCTCCAGACTATAATTAAAAAATAGAAAGGTAAATTGTAACTATTCTCTGATCACACACTTTTCCAACACATGCTTCTCGTAATGGTCCAAAAAAAACTATATTCCTGATGTAATACAATAAATTAAAAATGTTAAATTAAAGGCAGGAAGTACAGTCTTGAGTAAGAAATGTAAAGGAATATTTTTAATATGCACCAATGCAGAAGCTGCAGTAACAGTAATATTTTAATAGCAGTTAATAGTTTTGTGTGCATTCATACATATGAATCTACATATATTTTCTGGATCTTATTTACCTCTCAAATCAGAAATAACCATAGAATTAAAAACTGAGTCAGTCTTAGGGGACACTATTAGTTTGTAATTTTACAGAGACAGATTCAGGTTGTGTACATTTTTGTTAGAAACTTGCATAAAGATGTGGTTATCTACGGTTTAAATGAAGACACGGTTATCTAGGGATGAATGAATATAATCTGATTTGTTTCAATTGAAAAAGATCAGTATCTAAAAGGCTTGGATTCAATGCAATAAAATGCCAGTGAATTAGTGTCTCTGGAAAACCACTGTCCTTTGGCCTTGGCTAATGTAACTAACCCTCGGATGAAAAATGAAGCCTACTGCAGCTTTGGAGATCATAAGTAATAGAAGGAGAAAAACAAAAGAGACAGAGAAGTAAACAGCACAACAGAATAACATTTGCCCTATCTACTTACAACAGACAACATACAACAACACTTCACACACAGCTTTTCATTTATGAGACTGCAAACCAAACCCCTTAAAACAGACCCATATATTTAATAAACATATGCTAAACAACAACAACATAAAAATAGCCCAGTTCTGAACTCTGTACCTAGATTAAACTCCTACTAAACTCAAGGGGAGTTTTGTCTAAGACAAGATTTCAGGACTAGGCCTGCAGTATTATAAAACACTACAAAAGAGCAAATGCTTGCATTTAACCCTCCACATCCTTTTCCCTCTGTTGATTAAATTCTACTGACTACTGTTTATATAGTATCGTGCAGAGTTCCACATAAGGATACAGCAGAATCCATTGCAATTCATTATTTACCAATTATTACCACACCATTCTCATAATAATCACTGAAGGAAGAAAAAAGGTAGCCATACATATTCTACTCAGTGGTAAATTTTGGCAAATGGTGTCTTCTAGATGGTGAATCACTGTGTATACAGCTGGTGTTAACGGCATTTACCAGGTCAGAGGGAACACACGGTGGATGTGGCTTCCTTTCTTAAGGAACTAACAATTGCAAGAGAGTACTTTGCCTCAAAGCTTTGCTTTTGGAAGTGCCTTAGAAAAAGTTTTCTACAACAGCAATGATGTAATGGCTATAATAATGACATTATTTTTACTCTTCATTGATAGCAGACAAACAAATGCCACAATGTATCACTGTGATCCAGTGGCGTCACCATGCATCTTGAATAAGGCATAAGGAATACCAAAATTAAAAAAAAGAAAGAAAAAGAAAAAAAGAGAGAAAGACTGTTTTACTTTTCTGCATCTTTATGCTTGGGAAGGTCATTTTACATATCCAATTTTTGTAATTTTCGTTTGAGATTAACAACTAGGTATAAACAACATATACAAACTTAAACCAAAAATGTTTTTAAAGCATGAAAAGAAGATCCATTCTGCCTTTGTCATCAAATTCTGCTGTCCATTAAATTACAATTCCTGCTGATAAACGTGTAAGTAGAGTCACAGAGAGAAATCTATACCGAAATGACAATAAAATTATGTCTCTTTCAGTTCTGATATGCACCTATATGAGTAAACACAATACCTTCATTTGATATGTAGAGTGTTAAATCAGATATGTTTTGCCTAAATAATTTACTGTGCTAAAAGAACTTCTAAAACAATTAGAATGATATACTCTGGTTATCTAACAGCACATAGTAATCTTAACTTGCCTGAGGATTTAAACACAGAAGTGGAAATTTCTTCAACAAACATATATAGAATGAGAATTACAGATTCTCCTGCAGATTCAGAATCATTCAGTATATAATCAAAAAGGAGGAGGAATTTATTTATATTAAAACATTGGCTAGAGTTAGTCAAGACCCTGGGACTAATATTTTTAGTATTTCTAATCCTCCTTGAGCAATCAGTTCTCCGAAGTTATCACGACAGTGTTCAATAAACCCTATTCCTTATACCTGGGGAAGTCTGACAATAGCAAAGCCTGAAACCAGACCTGCTAGTTTAACACATCTGTTAATTTTTTAACTTATGCCTCTAGTCTGATTGCTTAAAAACTCTTCACATCATAGTATGTGGTTCTCAGGACAGGCTAAGAAGGGAAAGATGAATAGATTTTATGCTCTATTTTGCTGTTCGTTCTGCTTCACCAATGAAAAACACACCACAGGTCAAAAAGCAATGATATATATTAAATTCATATTAAAAAAGATAATATGAATGATGCAAAGATGGACTACGGTTCACTGGAGAAAAAACAATCTTTGCATACATTACATAAAAGAAACAAGGATTATTCAAAATCATCCTCACACCTTGTCTGCTCAGGAAAGATTTTTTTTTTTAATTTTGGAAACATGGTAGGATTTGAACCCTAGATCTAAGTTGAACCTATTAGATCTAATGTAATATTTTATTCATTTACAGACAGGGTCAAGGCTATAGCATATTTCTCCAATATATTATTCTTGAACAATATAATTCAAATTTATATTTCTGATGACTCTACTTAGGCAGTTTTCTTACAACATCTGCTTCAATATATTAACCCCAAAAAAACCCAGAAGGCAGAAAGACAGCAGAGGGGGGAAAGCGTATCTAAAAAAATTATTAAAAGTAACTTAACTACATTTTTACATCAAAGCAGCATGTGGGTGTGTTAAAGGGAATTTCAGCTGCTCTGATTAAATATTGCCACTTTAACCATGAGAAAATTCATGGTAGGTGGAGCCGGGGCCTTCACTTTGTGACGCCACTGCTATGATCAATGGAAAGAATGCTTGGAGCCTGATCATCTCTAAAACTAAAACAAAGACACGTCATGCACTTCGACCTGTACCTTTACTTGCATGGCCTGTATGAAAGAAAAATAAAGGGAAAAACATAAGTAAAAGAGATGTAACGAAGATAATTTTACAAGTTAGTAATAAACTTATTCAGCTCTACCAGGATAGTAAAAATATTGCAAGTTTGCAGCTAAAACAATAGTCTGTGAATGTATAATCAAATGATACCTTAGCAAAGTCATTATTTTTATTCAACTTAATCCATATTAAACAATTGATCTTTTACAATTATCTGTTGCTATTCAGCATGACAAAATAGACAGTATCATTTGTTACTTCAGCAGATAAAGTAGTACATCTAGTAAGTCAATAGTGAGTGAGTATCAGTATACTAAATTTTGCATCTTTTCCCAGTACTGTTAAGAGGAGGAGGAAGTCTGGACTCTGATTAATCCAATAATAAAAAATATTCAAATTATCACCAGTATAATCCTTTCCACCTTTTTTCCTCAAAAATATGTATGAGAAAAATTATGTTTAGAAATAGAAATGAAAATCAAGACACCACTGGGAAGATGCAGCATGTCATTTATAGATGTATTTTTCCCACTGTATAGGATAATATTAGTGTTTTGTAGACAGCCTGAGAGAAAACCAGAGTTAGGCTCATGTCTCTCAGCAGTACCCATTTTGAGAACACAGCTGTAACACTCACAAATACTCAGGGTTTTTTTTCCTCTTTATTATGTAATACCATAAATATATAAATACACCTAAATAAATATGCGTTTGCAGTTTAAATCCAGATCACTGTGCCATGTAAAATTACAAAGATAACATCAAAACTATGTAGTTATGGTAAAATAATAAAAAAAATTCCACCAGTAATTAAAGGAACCCTTGACTGGGCACAGGGTAAAATGTTATAGAAAACTGTCGGTTAAAAAAAAGGGGAAAAAAAAACAGGAGGAACAGCTCAGCACGGTTTTATTTTTCTTCTCTTGATTACTCTCATTATAACCTTGTTTTCTTGTCACACTTGAAGCATCTAATATGTCTCCTTTTTGGCCTCAAAGTGTTGAAGCCAAGCTATAATTAATATCTCTCTTTATATCCTGCTATATTTATATCACATAGTAAAGAAAAACAGCTACAAGTCAATGAAGAATGAAAGACTAATCATCAAATTACGCATTAAGCATCTTAGACTCTTGAATATGTAAACAAATAGCAAATTTTAATTGAAAATTTCAATTGGGTGAAATACGTAGATGCTGTGCAGAAATGGCAAACATTAAAGGTAAGCAAACAAATGAGGTTAATTCCATTTTATTTATTAGGGATGACCATAAAAGTAAACCATTCATGTTTTACCATAACATAATTAAAGGAAATGTATTCTATGCAATTGAAATAGTATCAAGGAAGAGAGTTAAAATTCTTGAAGAAAATACTAACACATGAAATCTTTGAATAAACACAAATTTTCAAATAATATGTATTACATATTATAAATGGGCACAAACCAGAACGTTCGTCCATTACTCCATGAAGTTAGGGCTGTGGTGTTTGTAATACAAACTTGGATTATATGACTGCCTGAGACTTCTATAATAGGCCTATCCAAATGTGGTTTTGAAATAGATACAAAAATTTAGTAATGAGGGCCAATCAAATATAACTTCAGGAGGATATGCAAGTATTTAGCAACTGAGGTCACATATCCAAGAACACATTCATTTAGATTCCAAAGTTTACTCAGTATTGCTTGAGAAATTGCCCACATATGTATTACACATTTATAATGTACATGTGAAGGTATATATTTTAGACTTTCATACAAATTAGCTGTAAAACACATTTACATCTTAAAAATGCTATATCAACCAACCCTTGAAGAGTTCGAAAAATAACAGATTAGTGAAGTTGAATGAGCTTAAATTCTCCATTTCAACACTTTGTCACAAATCTGTTGTTTCATTGCAATCTAAGTTACCAGTCTCTCTCAGACTGAAAGTTCTCTAACTTACCATTCCCCTCCGAGCAATCTGCTGCCATTTTTTCAGAAAAGAAAAATTAAAAAACTTGGCTCAGCTTTTAATACATTTATTTGAATAAAGATTAACAAAATTAATATTGTGTAATCAAAATATAATGGGTATCGTATTGATCTTTTGACTGTAACAGTGAATCATTTGTTACCATTGCTATTAGCTACTAAAAAATAACATAATCCTAATCCTTCATTGTCTGCATAATTTTTGTATATAAGGCATATAAAGATATAGAACCTTCCAAGCCTGATATCTTATATCATGCCTTACACATTAGTACTATCACTGTATCTTGTGTCCGGGGGGTAGGGAGAGGGAAAGGCTCAGCTGTGAGGCAGACAGTTGCTTAAAGCAGCTTGAGACCCGTATGGGACTTTACTCTTTTAAAAGAGACCCCAAGCTGTTCTGTCTTGGACTGACTATTAATAGCCAACGTTCATATATACATTTATTTATATGTTCTCATGTGTGATAAATACTGGATGTAATTACTACCATTAAACGTAATGTGACGAAAGATGAACTGATAATGAAGAAGGAAGTGTTAAGTGCTACTTCCTCAGCTGAACGTTAATACTAAACAAGGCACCATAAAAATAATGTTTTCTAACGTAATTTAGTCTACTGATTACTCCCTGAAACTATAAATAACAAACCTTACAATAAATCCTGAAATTCAGTTACTTAAAGAATTTCTTGTTTATTCTAAATTATGCAATCTTAAAAAAATTTATTCAGATCTACGCTTTAATGAATGCACTGGTTTAACAGCACTTACATTATATCTAAAGAAATGTTATCAGTTTCCCAGTTAGAAACCACATATAGAAAACCAACACAACACTTCGAAAATACGCCTCATGCTATTTAAGTCACCATGAACCAAATGCTTATCTAAACCAATCAGCTGTTCTGCAGTCACTCCTGCAGATATGGTACCAGATTAACAAAACATTCATTCATGACCAGTATAATCCATTAGTTATGTTCCTATGCTAGCAATAACCATGCACAATATCCAAAAGCACCATGATTTTATATATTGCTTTACTTACAAAAACCTTATATGCATATAAAAAGACTTATAATCTCCCTGTATGGTATACCTATACATAGAAAAGCATATTTACATATGCATCTACATCCATGTTATGTACAAATTTATATTGTTTAAATATACACAAGAGGTAATTGAAAATGTAATCTCAAAAGCAAACCCTTTCAAATTTGTTTTATATAGTTTCTTGATGTTGAATTCCTGTGATTTTATTCAAATCAGAGCAATATTAGGGATACATATTCTTTATTTTGTGAGGAGCTATTTTGTCATTCCTGCCATGCCAGACTGGCTAAAACACACCACCAATAGTTTACATCATTTTATCAGTACTTCAGTAAGATGCAGTTTAGATTAAAAAATGTATCACCTGACTTATCATTACCTTAAATATATATCATGACCTTAAAATCATGACCTTAAAAACAAACAAACAAACAAAAAAACCCGAGACTTAATTCTTTGCTCTTCAAACCAATTCTAATGTACAAGTGTCAAAGCATATGTATGATATACATGTGTGGTGATTGCCATAGGATAAACTGCAGAGCCATGTGATAAAGTATGTTAGTGCGCATTTCATCCTCACTTCACCTGGACTGTGCTCACTACTCATCTCGATATTGAAAATTACACAAACACTTCAGATCTATCACACAATTTCAAGCATCTGCCTTTTCAAAACAAGCAAAATGTGTAAAAAAATTTATTTTCTCCAAATATGGAATTCTCCATAGAGTCTGAATCCTCATTCAGCACCGGTCACGAACTAGTGAGAAGCAGATAATGTTGTATTTTTACTCGTAAACCTACCAACACATGGCTTTTCCTCAAGCAAGTTTCAAAACTTTAAACTCAAAAATTATAATAGAAAAGAAGCAAACATGTTTTTTCAGAGAGTTAAGAAATGTAATGGCGTACTTCTTCTGACTCAGTGTGGTCTAAAGTTGGACTCACGGTAGCTAAGTTACAGACAGAATCAAAATACAGGGAAACACAAAACAACAAAACCCACCACCCCTCTGAAATGCTTTCAAAGTAGGATTTCTCACAGCATAAATATGAATAAAACAACAGGTCCTTGCTATGGTCATCAAGACTAATCTGGAATTACGTCAACTGACTTGTAGATTTTGTTATGAGTAAGGCAATCTTCCTCAGTTAATGTCAATAAGACATTTTTACTATGACAACATCCATTTTCTCCATTATACAGGTAAAAATGTGTTCTGCAACCATCATGTCGGAACCTTGTGATAACGAAAACGAGTAAAAAAAGGAAGGAGTGTGGTCATTAAAAAGCAACAAGACAAACAGTGAACATCCTGTACACTGTATGTATGTCTAAAGAGGTATAAGCAGAGGCAGCACGCCTCTATCAAAGTCAACAGAAAAATACTGACTAGCGCCCACAAGATCAGACAATGCTTCATTTATTTTTCACAGAAAAATCTACCTGATATTTTTTTTTGAAAGACCACATGCTGCTTTTACAGCACACACTCTTTTATATGTGTAACCTTTTCAAAGCAACATCTGTATTTTATCTTGTTTCTTTGACTATTTGACAGATATTTAGTAACTAAATCTAAGGTAAATAACTTATTTTTTTTCAGAGTAGTTTTCATGTTTATCATCAAGAAGCAATACTGCTTTTAATTTCTTCTATCAGCAAATCAGCAGCAATCTGGGTAGACTTTCAGAGTTCTCATACAATCTATTAAACACATGCTGAAGATTTAAGTGATCTGAAAACTTTTATTAACTTACTTTAGACATCTTGCTCTTGGTGTCTCCTGTTAAAAATGCCAAATTGTTGATTTCATTCTGAATCACAAAATTTTGTTCTTCTCTTTTGAAATTCTAAAAAAAAAGAAGAAAAAAAAAGAAAAATCACCAGAAGTTTAAATCATCTGTATGTACCACATTTATATTTACAAATAGAATAAAATGGAGGAAAAAATACACATCTCATCTTACATGTGATTTACACCACAGGATGAAAACTTCAGCTACCATTCGAAAGAGTTCATCAGAATCAGCATCTGGTTTCTTTAGCCAATTGGCTCTGATTAAAAAAACAAGAGAAATTTAAAGTAAGACTACTGAATATAGATATTATTACTCCATTTAACAGATTGGGTTATATTTTTGGAACTTAATTAGAATCACTTCAATTTTCCATGAGCATGGTTACAAAGACTGTTTTTCATGGCACCTCAACCAGTCTCCATCCAAATTCCTAATTCTTGCCTACTTATTTTTGACCATCCCCCTTCCACACAGTGCCAGCACATATTTTTGTGCCTATTCTGTGGACCAGACTAGCAAACAGACCAGCTGGAAAATAAATACTCTTTTGCCTAGTATTTTTCTCTCTCCTTTTTTTTTTTTTATTTTAAAGTAACAAGATGGAAACTCTCTGGTGATCCAACAGAGACAACTATAATGGGAAGAGGAGAAAGAGAACAGAGATGTGAATAAGTGGGTAGAGCTGTAGGGAGTTTCTAGCCGGATTTCTCTATATCGGCGCTAATTTCATGTTTTTAAAACTGCAAGTGTTCCCTTGCAAACATGGTCTGACATAATAATGTCCTGAGTTAACTTAGAGAGAGCAACTGATTCTCAGTGTCAGTTCACAGCATAAATGATCATGCATGCAAGGAAAATGCTTCTAGCTAGCCAGATATGTATTAGCATCTAAAAACTGTAAGAAGTGGACACTGACTGTGTACAAAAGAACAATGTTCTTAAGGATAGGATTAAACTCTTTTGAAGAATATGTAGGAGGCATGTTCTGGGACAAAGGAAAGGAAAAGAGTAGGCACAGAATATTCCTTCAGTAAATTGCTGAGGAGAAAACCTCCTGATCATTCTAAAGGCAATACAATGTGTCCAGGTATTTTTTATTTCCCTTCTTAAAAAAGTACAAAAGATAATCATCTTTGTGGTATCACCTACAAATACAGCGATTCAACTGAGGCAAGATACGCGTTCTCCATTGTAATACTGCAGATATAACATAAGCAGGTCAAACAAAAAGATGTGAGAAAAACAGGTGTAAATACATGGTACATCAACCTGTGAGTTAAGGATTTTATAATACTCAGGATCCTATTCTCAATACAGCATTAAATTCATTATATTCTTTCTGAACATGGACTCCAAGTAAGTTAACTATTAAATCTGGAGTTAATTATTAGTTTTTACTCACCTGTTGTTGTCTACATAACGAATCAACATTGGATAGAAGGCGTAGAGGTCTCGACAAAGAACAGCAAACTCATCAAGAATGAGTAGCTCAGCTTCTTGGGTATCATTTTTATTGTCTGCTCTCAGCTGCTCCTCTTCCATCACGATCTTTATAGCTTTCTTCTTCAATTTCTCCAATGTTGGAATAAAGTGAGTTTTCAGCAGATCTGGCCTGGCTTTGCTGATGATGGGTTGAGCATAAACTATACACAAAATATATATATAATCCTACAATTAATGCACAATTGATGTTTGAAATTATGTTAATATGAACTCTAAAGTTCCAACACACTTAGAGTATGTAGTGCTCCACACAGTACTGGAGTACCATAAAACCATTAATTAAACTATTAATATAGCTTTGTAATATCTGTGTGCACTGTGAGATTAAATCTAGCAACTGAGAATTCAGACTATATGTATTTCAATCTTACATAGGTCAATTAAACTATTATAATTTTGGCAAGTCACATCTCTAATTTGGTTAGAATCTCAACAGAATAGGAACAGTGACACAAAGACCTCAGAAAATGGTGTGATTTTTTATTGCATATAATTTAAAAAGTAATCTGAAAAAAGTGTTCTGACAGAATTCTTTTATCTCTTTTGACCTGGGCAAAGTGAAATACAGAGGTAAATGACTCAGTCAAGATCACAGAGCTAGTTTATAGATGCACTAGTAATATAATGCAGACCACCTGAGTTGTAAAAGTACCTGTAACAATCATATCAGTACACTATCTCCTTACATGAATATGCAGCCACAACAAAAATGCAAGCACTGATCTCCCCAATTAAGTAGCAAACTTCTTACTAAACTTCACTGAAATCCCTATTATAAGCTAGAGCTCTTCCAAGTATTTACAGAAAAACTGAAAACCCAGTACTGATAGGGGTTAAAATTTAGCAGCAAATATGATTACCTTTACATAGATTTTTTTAATTACCTCATAGCATATTACATTCCTACAGTATTTAAGATGATTGATAAAATTTATATATAGTAAATTTCTTTAGGTAGTTACTAAATGTCATAAAATGAATGTATTTTGAGACATCTTTCTGCTCATTTAATAGCTGGCACAGTTACTCGGACAGGCAAAGCAACTCCTTCTAAACTTTGGTTACTACTAGGATTATTTCACCATATATGCTTTCTCTCTCTTTTTTCCTGATACTTCATAAACAAAATATACAGGAAGACTGAGATCTCTACTGCAATCCTTAATTCCTAGGTGTCTTGAAACTTAATGGAATTCACAACTCCAAATTAGGTACTAAGGCTCTTATACAGTGCACAAGGAAGGTTAGATCGTCAAAAAACAGTATGTTGTATAGAAAGCTCTCTGAATCAGCTACAGACAAACACCAAGAAAAGATGAAAATTTAAGGAAAAGAAGCAAAATCTAAATGAAATTAGGCTTTAATCAATGTCTAGAGTTCATAGTCATAAACCATCTCTCATATTTATGTATCTACTTCTTTACAAAAAGCGCTATTGATTCCTTGTACTCCATGATCTTGTAACTAGAAAATTACCCAGTAATTCACAGTGGAACTCTTTATTACTGAAGCTGTTCCAATCCACATTAAAACAAGATATCCATTTTTGAGGAGAGCAATAGTAAAAGGGAAAAACAGCCTTGTTGCTAGGATTCTGGAAAAGGGGAGCTGATGATCAGGTTCTCATCCCTGCTCCTGTGGAATACTTATTGATTTATGTAAAGTGAAACTGCTTAATGAAAAGGTTTGGGGACAGCTCCATACTTGAATAATCAAAGTATCAATGAAAAAATATTCTGAGGAAGAATTATCTGAGTTCAAAACTAGGCAGGCAGAGGAAAAGATGGAGATCAGGATTTAAATCTGATTTTCAGGATGAATGGTCATCACCAGGCTCCATCTCCTGCCTTTGTTTTACGTGGGAAAGGGCATGCTCAGAGCACACCAACTGGACCAGTTATCCAAAGATGAGTGCCATATAGCTCAGAAATATGAATACTTTGGAGTTCTGTGTGTACGGCCCAGCAAAAATATATGAGTGCCTAGCATCTTGCTGTCAGCAGCCTACACAACAGAGTATCAATACTGTTAGGTCAACAATTCTTATTTATGGAAATAGGGCATCTTCAAGGTCAGGTAGAAGTTTTGAGAATCAATGTTTTGGATGTTATCTCTTCATATCTGTTTGCAGTGGTGCTCAAGATACATGCATAAAAATAAATAATACAATTTTTTAAATTAAAATTGCTTTCTCGTGTTGTTACTTACCTACTTTTAACCTGAGTTCTTCCTGCCGTTTTTTATTAAAATTTATTATTATTAAATCACTGGGTAATACGATAAATTGTAGCAAAGTAATTACACACTATTAGATACAATTACTGTTTGAAAGTATTTACCTGCAATTCTCTTCATCCAAGATGCTTCATCTATTCCCAGATTGTTGTTGATGATTTTCAAAATGTTTCCCAGAATGATGCTCAGATGCTCAGATGTTATCATAGTACAGCAGGGCCCAGAACTTTCGGGCATACTTTCAGACCCTCTTTCCCACCAGTATGACAAATAGTTGCATAGCATGGGTAAGATAACCTCAATTACATGAGGCATTTCAGTATACCTGGCACCAGACTCTGCTAAATCATTAATTTCCTTTATTAGTCCATCCAACTGAGGGATCTCTGGACACATCTCTTCTACTGTATCAGGCATACCTAAAACTGCATGTTAGGGTAGAAAAGGAAAAGATTAATTAACAAAATGAAGAGAGCATCTACATTCATCTATTTTCAAACTCTAAACAGAAACAACATTGTCACTCAGGTTTCTTCTGCCACCATCTTGGGCAGACATGACTATAGTAAGACTTTGGGACACGCACAAGTCTCTCATCTCATAAATTATACCTTGCTGATGATGTGCATATAACACTGACTAAGACAATAGCAGCCACAAAGCTTAAATGGCAAAATTCTTTCCATATGGTCACTTGCAGCTGTCACATGACCAGACTAGCTATGTAAAAATGCAAGATTGAGAACTTATAACAATATTAAATAAACTCTGGCCATTGCTTTTGTTATCATTCACAACTTTCATGTCCACCTGCAAAAGTTTAAATCTATCACAGGGATCAGGAAACAAACAGGTTTTGCAAACAGGCTGCAAACAGCTCAAAATTATGGGTAAGATAAAACTCAAGTGTACCCAGCTCAGATTCATGCTGACCTCTTCTAGACCATTCTCCATGAAAAGTCTTAACTACAGTTGGTTACATTTCAGTAATGGTGACTTAACTATTGAAACTTAAAGTATAAGGAGTGAATAAATTCATTGGGAAACCAGGTAGATAAGCTGTTTTTCCTAGCCACAGGATTTTCTGTCCATTTACTGAAACTTCTGCCTAATTAGACCATTCAAGAACAGCCTCTTTCGTAATTTTTCTAGCTTCATTCTTCTGAACTCTCAATTACATTCAAATGTAAGGTGGGGCACAGAATATTTCTTGCACTTGTGTACTTCCATCCCTCCTTCATAAGATTTTCCCTCAAAGAAGAAGAGCTTAGTTTGAGATTTTTGGTCTAGTGTGTTAAGAGCTGAAGAAGCTGAAATCACCCACATCAGAGAAAAGTTGATCCCCCTCTGCTCCCCCTCCCCCGGCAAAAAAAGAGCCAGGAAATAATTCCAATTATCAAAGGTTTTTATTAAAAACCAAAGAGTACCTATTCAGCAATTAATAACTCATCATAATCTAACTCTAGTCATTTCAGCAAAATTATTATTCCACCATTGCTGCTTGTGTAAGCTTAAACTGTCAGGGAGGAAGGTCTAGCACAGACTTTTCCCTAACGGCTTTTATATGAAAGAACACCATTTGACGCAGTATGGAATTTATCTATCCATCCTTTTTCTTTTCTTTTTTCAAAAGGAACATTTATGAAATTTCAAGATCTTATTTTGGCAGGTAATGACTCTTACATGGGTCAATGCCAATGAGAGTCAGTCAAGAGTAAGCGGAGAGAACAGCAAGTGAAGAAGTTTGTAGTGTTAGTAGAAAGACTCCTCCTTCTTTGATTAAGGTTTCATGTAATCAGATTTCAGTGGAAGTTCCCTATACACAACTGCACTGGAGTACTGGATAAGACAATAAGATAGTGTATGTATTTTTCCTAATCACATAAATAAGGAAGAAAATGCACCTTTTTCATGTTGCCAGTAAGATCAGATAATTGTAGAATTTTCTAAAACATTTTATAATGTGGATGTGATCTTAGACTAAGCTTCAAATGTTACTGTGTGCAACTTCGGAAAAGAATTCAAACATGTTTAGAAAAATACCCGCACATGCTGGGAGAAAGGGAACAATATTAACACAGTCTGAATAAAGGAGAGCTAGGCTAAAATGGCAAGTAATGAAAGACTAGCAGTGGGAGTTATTTACTGAGCCATATAATCATTTTTTCTTTATTAAAATTTCTTTCTGTTATTCGGAGAGGAGCAAACACCTTTTTTTGGTTGTTGTTGCCTGAGTAACAGTACTTACTGGCTCTTTCTCTTGCACTTTTTGTGTTGAAGACAGACAGAGGATTGTAATGGTTGAGAGAAGGTTCAAGGAATGCTACTGGAATGGCTGCTGCAAGAGATGCTAAGCACTCACCAAGTGCTGGGCGCTGCCTGTATATGACAGATAATAAATGTTATCTGAGAGGAAAAGTCGTTCACTAGGCTTTCAAAATCTAGCATGCACTATAAAGCAGCATTGACACTTATTCCTGATTCAGTTTATCGTTTTTAATACATCAGGAACTATTTGACTATTTTGAAAAACTGTTTCTTGCATAAACAAAACTATTGGAAATTAGAGTGGAATAGGAACCTGGTAAAAATCAGACAAACCCCCTTGTCCCCATGTGTTTTATATTAAAGGTAAACTGTTCCTCAAATGTTGTCCAGAAGACAGGATATCTGCTGGCTGTAGCATTCTGGATTAATGAAGAAAAATCAGCAATTAAAATTGAAAGTAGCATCAGAAAAGACAGGCTTTGGAAAGATACCAGTACCAGTACTTCATTTTTCATATTCCTGACCCCTAAATACTGAAATAATTTGGCTCTGCATACGGGTAAGACCTAAAAAATTATTTAGAGAAGACCTGTATTCCATTTTAAAATAAGCATTATATATGAAATGTTTGAATGTACAGAACGGCACTGCAAACTGAGAGGCTGCAGAATGCACATGCTTGGAAATTTTCAAAATGACTGGATAACAGTCCTGTTAAGATTCTTTCAAGTCATTCCTTCCATCTCATTTTTAATTGCCTAAATAAATTTTGATTTCACAACCACGTAAGAATGTAAAGAGATATGCAAATCTCTCTCTCTCTCTCTCTTTTTTTTTTTTTTGCAGGAGGGACAGATTATGCAAAGAAATTGGCAAAAACAATGGCCTTACCAGACTGAAAAACATTATGAAAGTATTTATGTTCATTTTAGTATATTACAGAACATGATTTATATAAAATTACTCTGTTTCAAGGGTGAGCATTCATTCATTCTCTCTAGAGAATTATTTCCACAACTGTAGTTCATGGGCGTATGTGAGATCAAGTGGAATTTCAAAAAAAAAGTTTTTCTAAAACAAAGAAAAGATTATTCTATGCAAACATGGCTTATCAAGTGAATTTTATGTTTAGGACACTTTTTTTTTAATTAATGGATTATAATATCAAGTTTTTCTTTTGCAGGTTTTTCATAAAATAATATATACAGAGAAAGAAGAACAAAAAGTTGGAAAGAAAAACAGCCATGAGCATTAGGTCGCTCTACAGTGCATTTATTAAAAAAATAAACAAGTTTGTTGTTTGCTGCTGTTTTACTGCCAACGAAGAAATGAAAAAGGCAGAAGTCAAAGCCAACAAAAATAAAAAGAAACTATGCACTATGTATCTAGATGATTTTTCTTACATTCTGCCCATTCATATAAGATACGCTTTGCAATAAAAGACATGATGCAATAATACCACAGATAGCAAACAGAATATTTCATTAAAAAACAAGGTTTTGATGTTACAATTGCAATCATATTTTTGTGCACAAAAATGTTCTCTTCTAATTTAAAATTTAATGAAAAACATCATACTATAAATTCAGGAGATTTCATAAAACCCCCTAAAAAGGAAACTTTATTACATTTTCGCCTGCCATTGGAGGCAAAAGAGAAAAAACTTCGTACACATAAAAAAACCCCAAGTAATTTGAAAAGACTAACATCAAACCCACAAAGGCTATTTAATCACACGAATGAGAATATCAAAATGCATACCCATCTTTCTATAGAGGAGGAGGATATCAGGAAGTCAAAAGAAGAACAGATAAATGGTTAAACAACAAGGATAAGAAAATTACTCTGGGTAAACAGATATGGTCTGTCATGGGGAAGCCCTGGATGAGAGAAATCAATGGAAAGCAGCCTATAATTTTGAAAGACAGAAATTAACAGATATGAAGAAAATTTCAGAGCAGATAGTCACTGATATAGAAAGCAAATATAGTAGCATACTATGAACCCATAAATATGCCAGGGAAGCGAGTGATTGAGTAGACTACCATGGAGTAAAAGACACTTAAAGAAAAACTAAATTAATCCTTTAGACAAAATATGTTAGGAAGACAACTGGAAATATTAGCTTGAAGGCATGAGGATGAACTGTCAGAGGCTGATGTGCCAGTCTTGGAGGGAGTGGAAAAAGCTTGAAACCACCAAATCAATCAAGATGTTGAAAAACCAAAGCAAGATAAAAGACCACTAATTGATGGTAATTAGGAAGAAGCATTCCCTATTATATCATTGTTACAACAGACCTTTTTGAATTGTCTGCAAAGCCTACCTTATGAGCAGTCTCAAATAGGTCAAATTGAAGCCTTTAACTGAACTATCTGGATAACCAGTATGACTGAACACAGCAATTCATTTTTTTATTTATATTTAGCTACATACTTAACCATAAATGTGCTGTCATTTCATAACTTATGCAGGAGTTAAGTTTGTATTTCTTATTATTGATACAGATATTTGATCATTTTTGCTAAAAATCCTTTGGAAATGTGTTTCTCTGAACTGTTAGTTCCAGGAGAAAACCAAGATGCCTTACAGGGACACCCAACTTTTGAGTACTGGGAGAACAGAATTTTCAACCCCAAATTTAGGACCCAAGCAGTTTCCCATGCAGTGAATGGGAGGATTTAGGTACTTGGCTATGGGATTCCTAATAGTCAGAATGCCGACAGCAATAGCACTACACCTGCCTGTAGAGAACTAGGACTTGCAGCACTCAGACTACTACATTTTCTAAATCCAGTCCCCAACATTTATCAGCCATACATTCAGAGAAGAAAGGTCCAACATCAAAAATCAGAAACATCTCAAACAACCTGAACAAGCTAAACGCTTTTAGTATAAAGGATAAAATCCTTGAAAATGAAAGTCTGTCACAACAGGGCAGCAGCAGCAATCCAAATTACTGTCAGTCCTGATCGCCAGGAGCAGAGAGTCTTGTAGAATCACCTGAGCTCTTTCTTTCTTTTTTACCTATGAAAAGTGAACGATGATTCATCCTACAATGCAGGGTAAAACTTCTCAATGTCTCCGCCAAGTTCACTAGGAAAAAAACTACATTTTGATCCTAAATCTGAAGAATGGTAACCAATCACAGCAGCACAACCATGCACTTTCACATTTTCCTGAAATATTGAGCAGTATGTTTGAAATCCTGCTTCCCACCTAGACACTGATACCTGCCTGCAGCCTCAATTTAAGAGCCTGAGTGAAACTAGTGACACACAAACTAAGCGAAATCCACAGTTGGAAACCTCTCACACAGCCTTAAGAGACTAATTCATTTCCATTTCTGACCCAATCACTCTTTCCTTCCAAGAAAGGAAAGTAGAAAGAGGTGATGCTACTAACACCCATGTTTAATATAACTGTCCAGAGCTTATTGACTTGCCAATGAAGTTGGAGGCCTGGGCTGTAAGATAGTCTCATCCAGAGGCAACTTCAAACATAATCTCCTTCTATTTCCTGTGAGAACACCCTGACTGCTAAGGCACTTTCTATTTCTCCTATCAGATTTGTGTCAGTGTATTTAAGATTTACAAGTCTAGAAGAACAAAGAAAGGGTGTAATTTTGTAACCTTTGATGGATGACTGAATGTGCACATATGTGAGGATGAGCTTATGCACACAGCTATATGCCTGAAGACTGGGAGGAAAGAAGAATTGTACATCAGACTGCTCTTGCATTTTGCATTAAAGAATTACTGAATAAACTCTGGGAAGAAGGAAGTGGAGCCCAGCATTCCTCCTCCTAGGCAAACGCTCTCCTAATTGGACTACAGAATCATATTTCTTCCAGTTTAGACTCTCAGATCTTGCGAATCTTAAACTTTTAATTATAAGAAAGATCATGTAAAGTGTCTAAAATAAGGCCTTCAGAAGAATAAGGAAGGGTTATGATTGCCTCTGCTCCTATCTTGTGACAGACAAACAATCAGCACTCCCTTTTATGAAGCAGCAGATGTGGATTTGAGCCTCTTCCAATGGAAAAGGGCCTAAATCCATGTTTTAGAGAGCATTGTAGCTACTAGATTCTTAAAAGAATTGTAGGCACCACTCTTTAAAATGCAAGTAACTGTGATTTCCTGTATAAAGGCTGACAAAATCCCTACCTATACTTAGGTCCCTTTGGGTTTTATGCTCAGGTTAACTATTCCACAGGTGTGAGACAGACACTTAAGTACTTGGCCTACTTACCACAACAATGTGTCTGGTAACATGCAGTAGCCAAATTCTGGGAACATTAATGGTGACCCATGGAAAAATTTAGCTGTCACAGTGGGAAAAACTAAGCTCCCTGCAGACATTTGGCCATTAAAGCAGGGTGGGTTGTTTGCTTTTGTTTTTTTTGTGTGGAACTGGACTCCAAGATTTAGGCAACTACATTCCACCTAAAGTGCGCTTTAAATATGCTCATGCTGTTTCAGATTCACCTTTCATTCAAACTGCTCTATTAGATAAACAATGCATTCCTAAACTAGAGAAAATTTTGTATGGTGAGTTTTTTATCCAATACCTTTCAACATAGATGTTCTTCCCAGTCCCAAGGGAATAGAGGCTACATAGAATTCTGTAACATGAAACTTGTACATCACCCACTAGAGGAAAAAAGTAGAAGATTATTAGTATCTATTCATCTAAAGGCCACTTCCTAAGTCTAAAACAAAGTATATGTTATGCAATGCGATAAATGGTGTCTAAAATTTTTAGCATATATTTTGCAAAACACTTTTACACTGTGCCAGTGCTGCACACCTGCATTATTTATTTTCAATTTCTCCAGTAGCCAGTGTCTATATTCATCCCATAACCTAACAGATCATCAGACATTCCAACAGGCCAGCAGATAATTGTTAATAAAATATTTCAAAGAATCACATTTGCAGAATATAATTTTAAGTTAAACCACAGCAGTCTCCTTGTGTAACCTCAAGGAACCTGACCTAAAGGCTCCTAACCTTATAGAAAATCCTTTCATAGCTATCAGTCTTTTAATTATCTTCTACTTTTGAACTGCGATTCCCCAAATATGAGATTTCAGTTCAGCATACTCCTGAACCTCAAGGAGACATTTCAGTAATTGGAACTACTTACTTCTTTTGTCATTAGTATGTGCAAATCTTAAATTAAAAGATGTTAAAAAGCAAAGAAACTTTAAATTAAAAGAAACTAAAATGACTTTCCAAAGTAAGGAAAACCACAAGGAAGTAATAATGGGAGTTTTCTCATTTTAATCTAATGAGGTAAAAACATGTAACAAAAAGAAGCTAAATTTTATTTTCTACAGGAATCTTTAGTCTCATTATCAACACAGTAGGTAGGGGAACATTTAAGGGGAATTTCTAATTTCTCTCTCACAATGTTTGGAAGAAATATTGCACATAATCAACTTGAAATTTACTGAGTATTACGTTTAAACATGAAATAAAGTACTCAATTCCATTAACATCAAAATATTAAAAACAAAATGCTGCTAATTTCAATTTTAATTCTGGAAATATTTGTGTGTTGAAAGCAGAATTTCATCTTTTACATTCATACGTTCATTATTAAAAGTGTTTGCATTACTATAACATAATAAACACAAAAAGAAAATACAAGACTTACAAAGTAAATCAACTCCAAACTGATACTGTGAAATATGTTCAAAAATTGATGTCAAGATAGGTAACAACGCTACTGTAGTGTAATTAATATTCTGTGAAACACCCTTGATCTGTGTTCGTGAATGGGTAAATTTTCCAAGTTTAAGATTTTCTGATGTTTTTTCCAGATCTTCAGCTGCATTTTCAAAAAAGGCACGCAATCCAGCTTTAACTAGCTCAGATCCTGATTTCATAACAGTTCTGAAAAATAATAAAGAGCAAAATTAATTTTGCATTATCTTCACTATATGTACAGATATATACAAATACATGTTGGTTACACTCAACCAGTCTTTGAAGATACACATGTGTATCAATGAACTTTATGAACTGAAAAGCACAGCTGCATCTACATAGCAGTAGAGGCAACAAATAACTCAGAATATTTCACAAAATAATAACAACAAAGAACTCCCTCAGTCTTGTGCTCCTGTTTTTTGTGATCTGCCTCCAAATATGAGAGTGTCCTTTCAACAAACATCACCATTCCTTTCATAGGTGGTGAGAAGATTCCTCTGTACAACAAGCTCAAGAAAGGTAAGTCTTAACCTTTGCATTTTTATGGACTAGGTATCCAAGTCAGTCTGCATTCTTAGCTGTCTTCAAAGCACCCTACATCTAGAAAAGGTAACCACAATGTCAGCATCACAGTTCCATTTCTTAATCTTTTTCCATATTTCTCCAACTCCTTACCGAAGTTTTTCTGCACTGTTATTCACGAGTTCATTGTCAGGCCACTATATGACATAACCAGGCCAGAAAACTGCTCCAATAGGAAAACTATCCTGGCCCTCAATCCTGTGTTTCAATGTACTTAAGTATTTTAATGGTAATCAGTAAAAGCCAGCAAAATGTAACTATGCCCATATATTAATACCTTCTGTGCACTTCTAATCCCAAATTTTCAACCATGCACTAAACTCTCCCAATATCTACAGGTACCGATACTTGAAGTTCCAAATTTTGTGTCATTTATATTTCCCAATAAAATCTTCACATGCCAATAGAAAGGGTGGCAGAAGCTTTCAACGTTTTCATGTTTTAGTGATGGTGAACAGAAAACTGTGAATGAAACCCTACATCTGCTAATATTGAGGTCAATATCTGAAGTATCTATGCTGCTAATATCATTAATTACAAGTAAGGAATAAAAAATAAAGACAATCCAATTGCTCCTCAGCAGCACTGTGAAACCAGTATAGTTTGTACCTGGTACTGACATGCTGAAATTTTGTAAACCTACCGTGTGTCAAGAGACTGAGCTAAGATGTGCAAGCAGCTCACCATTGTAGCAGAATCACTACCTGTTTTAAAAATAAAAATATATGTTTTGAGAGCAATATAGCAAATGTAGGACAGTCTATTGCAGGTGCAGAGGTTAAACAGGACATAAGTCTTCCATCTCCAGTCACTGGAGGGAGAGAGAGGTCTACTCCTAGATCTAACTTTCTGTTTTGTAAGTCCATTTCTACACAAGAGAAAATAACAACTGGTGTCTACTACTTATGGCTCATTTTCATCTCTTGACACTGCAACATTCTGAACTTGGTTTTAAATTTTGTATCTTGTAGTATCTACCTTTCTTTCATAACTTTCTTACCAGTACCTATGAAAAAGGTATGTTTTTTTTCCCCCTCTACACTCTCCTAAACTATTGAGAAATTAATACACCAGATTCAACATTTGGATGACACAAATTGAAAGAATTCATGTAAGAGGATTTTTGAAAAACTAAAAGTAACTGCAAAAGCATGAGGTTTTAATGAAGTCTGAAAATTCTAGAAGCTGCTATTTATTCATGTTCCAACACTTTACATACTCTATTACCTGCTGCCTTCAGAGGCCTGTTTGGTGCTCTCACCAATTACACCAGAAATAGTAATCTTCATTTTATCATTGTTTTATAGAATTTTGACCATAGTTTGTGACAAGTTTCAGTTACTACAGAAATGTTACATATTCTTCATAGTTTTAACTTCGTCAAGATCTTTCTTAACAACTTACCGAAAAGTGAAATCCTATGTCTAACAAGAGCAGCTAGCTTGCAGAACAAGCTGAAGTAGAAAAGGAAGAAAACAGCAAGACAAGACAAGAATTAAAGATTGGCTTAGAATATGAGGTAAAGAAGAATAAGAATATGAAAGAGAAAACACTACATAATTCCTAGAAGGTGTATTTTGAATCATAAATAATGATAACAGTCAGTCAAATAACTGCATTAAGCAGCATAACCTTTGAAGCTTCCACATTCGCTCATTTCCTAAGCTTCTCTAATTCAGAAATGACTTGAAACGTGAAATCTTCTTTTGATTACAGCAGTTTCCATTACATATTATATGGTCGAGTCATTCTTTATGGCTAGAATTTTTTTTGAATAAGAAGTTTTTTGCAAGAAGAAAAACTGAGCAACATTTTAGTGTTTTACTTGTCACTCCACAGTAAACTAATTTCATCAAGCTTCATACAATTTAAAACAGAGAAGATATCCTTTGCAAGCATTTTACCACCTGTGTTTAGCCACTGCTGATGGGTAAAATTAATCCTGAAATAATTACAGAACAGAAGAACTGCTGGCAAATATGTCAGGAGCTTGTATGTCTAACTTTTAACTGTGAAGATAGTAGGATACATAAGTGAAAGGAAACATCACCAACTTTCTAAAGATAAAGATAATTTCTAAAAACAAAGACATACTTATCTGTGATAACTGGAATTAGGATAATATATTATAGTATTTTATATTATATAATAATTCTATAAATATATAAAATATATAAAACATAATATAACATAACATAATATAATATAATTGAAATTGATACAGTTTCTTACCAACAAAAGATTAAAGCACCCTGCCATTTTTAGCATTTTTATCTTCAGTCAGGAAATACTATACTTTCTATGGGGGAAAAATATTGGTATTTACTTTTCTCAGCTAAGAATGGACAAAGACTTATGAGACATTTCTGGGTTTATAACAGCAGGCACAGAGGCTAGGCGTCTAACTTTTTTCATGTGCCTCTCTAAAGCTATTTTGTAAAGACCTAATAAGAATCTGTGTAGCTTTACAAATATGACTTTAGGCAAGTTATATGAGCACTCAGAGAGAAAGCATGAAATTCAAATGAAATGAAATTTCCACCCTCCTGAAGCTGAGCTGTGTTCCACTGCTACTGGAGGACCTAGAACCTTCTTGTATACTTATATATATTATATCTAAAGGCCAGTAAAGTGGTATCTTACGAAATTAACAGTCACTGTTACGGATAATTACTATTATAAGGACTAAAACCCACCTAGAAGACGGTGAACAAAGGGAAAATGATAATTTAGAGAAAAGCAAAAGTAATTTGGAAGATAAACTGGAGGATGGAACCTAGCAAGTTCAGTGCTAGGTCTGGTCTTACTGATCAACAAGCAAATAATCTCATGCTGCTGGAATTTACATCCACTCCTCAGGGGAAAAAGTAGCCCATTCTGGTAACATAGTGAAGGAAAGTAAGAGAAATTTGAGAAACTGACAGTTTAAGTGCGCATGGGATGTGGCTATGGAGGACCCTCTTTTACCCCTCCTGGGAAACCTGCATGCTCAATCACCTCTCTGAAATGCCTGTACACCAATGCACGCAGCATGGGGAACAAACAGGAAAAACTAGAGATCTGTGTGTGGTTGCAGGGCCATGATCTCATTGCCATTACAGAGACATGGTGGGATAGCTCGCATGACTGGAGTGCTGTCATGGATGGCTACGTGCTTTTTAGGAAAGACAGGCCAGGCAAGCGAGGTGGTGGAGTTGCTCTTTATGTGAGAGAGGAACTGGACTGTATCGAGCTGTGCCTAGGGGTGGATGAAGAGCGAGTCGAGAGCTTATGGGTAAGGATCAAAGGGCAGGCTAGCATGGGTGACACTGTTGTGGGTGATTACTACAGGCCACCTGATCAGGAAGAGGAAGTCGATGAGGCCTTCTACAGACAGCTGGAAGTAGCCTCACGATCCCAGGCCCTGGTTCTCATGGGGGACTTCAACCACCCTGCTATCTGCTGGAAAGACAACATAGCTAGGCACAAACAGTCCTGGAGGTTCCTGCAGAGCACTGATGATAACTTTTTGACACAGGTGGTGGAGGAGCCAACAAGGAGAGGTGTGCTGCTGGACCTCATGCTAACAAACAAAGAAGGACTGGTGGAAGATGTGAAGGTTGGGGGCAGCCTTGGCTGCAGTGACCATGAGATGGTGGAGTTCAGGATCCTGCGAGGAGGAGGCAGGGCACTAAGTAGGATCGCAACCCTGGACTTCAGGAGAGCAAACTTTGGCCTCTTCAGGGACCTACTTGGAGGAATCCCATGGGTTAGGGCCCTAGAAGGAAGGGGGATCCAAGAGAGCTGGTTAATATTCAAACATCACTTCCTCCAGGCTCAAGAGCGGTGCATCCCTATGAGTAGGAAGTCAAGCAAAGGAGGTAGGAGACCTGCACGGATGAGCAAGGAGCTCCTGGCAAAACTCAACCAGAAGAAGGAAGTATACAGAAAGTGGAAAGGGGGACTTGGAAGGAGTATAGAAACATTGTCAGAGTATGCAGGGATGTGGCAAGGAAGGCTAAGGCCTGTTTGGAATTAAATCTGGCTAGAGATGTCAAGGACAACAAGAAGGGCTTCTTCAAATACATCAGTAGCAAGAGGAAGACTAGGGAAAATGTGGGCCCTTTGCTGAATGGGGTGGGTGCCCTGGTGACGAAGGATGCAGAGAAGGCAGAGTTACTGAATGCCTTCTTTGCTTCAGTCTTTACTGCTGAGGCCAGCCCTCAGGAACCCCAGACCCTGGAGGCAAGAGAGAAAGTCTGGAGGAAGGAAGACTTTCCCTTGGTCAAGGAGGATCGGGTTAGAGATCATTTAAGCAAACTTGACACCCACAGATCCATGGGCCCTGATGCGATGCACCCACGAGTGCTGAGGGAGCTGGCGGACGTTATTGCTAAGCCACTCCCCATCATCTTTGAAAGGTCATGGAGAACAGGAGAGGTGCCTGAGGACTGGAAGAAAGCCAGTGCCACCCCAGTCTTCAAAAAGGGCAAGAAGGAGGACCCAGGGAACTACAGGCCAGTCAGCCTCACCTGCATCCCTGGAAAGGTGATGGAGCAGCTCATCCTAGAGGCCATCTCCAAGCATGTGGAGGAAAAGAAAGTGATCAGGAGTAGTCAGCATGGCTTCACCAAGGGGAAATCATGCTTAACCAATCTGATAGCCTTCTATGATGGAATGACTGGCTGGGTAGATGAGGGGAGAGCAGTGGATGTTGTCTCCCTTGACTTCAGCAAGGCTTTTCACACTGTCTCCCATAACATCGTCATAGGGAAGCTCAGGAAGTGTGGGCTAGATGAGTGGACAGTGAGGTGGATTGAGAACTGGCTGAATGGCAGAGCTCAGAGGGTTGTGATCAGCGGTGCAGTCTAGTTGGAGGCCTGTAGCTAGCGGTGTCCCCCAGGGGTCAGTCCTGGGTCCAGCCCTGTTCAGCTTCTTCATCAATGACCTGGATGAAGGGACAGAGTGCACCCTCAGCCTCCAAGTTTGCTGATGATACAAAACTGGGAGGAGTGGCGGATACACTGGAGGGCTGTGCTGCCATTCAGAGAGACCTGGACAGGCTGGAGAGGTGGGCGGAGAGGAACCTCATGAAGTTCAGCAAAGGCAAGTGCAGGGTCCTGCACCTGGGGAGGAATAACCCCATGCATCAGTACAGGTTGGGGGTTGACCTGCTGGAAAGCAGCTCTGCCGAGAAGGACCTGGGAGTGCTGGTGGACACCAAGTCAAGCATGAGGCAGCAATGTGCCCTTGTGGCCAAGAAGGCCAATGGTGTCCTGGGGTGCATCAGGAAGACTGTTGACAGCTGGTCGAGGGAGGTGATCCTCCCCCTCTACTCAGCCCTGCTGAGGCCACATCTGGAGTACTGCGTCCAGTTCTGGGCTCCCCAGTACAAGAGGGATGTGGCACTACTGGAGCAAGTCCAGCAAAGGGCTACAAAGATGATTAGGGGACTGGAGCATCTCTCTTATGAGGAAAGGCTGAGAGAGCTGGGCCTGTTTAGCCTGGAGAAGAGAAGGCTGAGAGGAGATCTTATTAATGTGTACAAGTATCTGAAGGGAAGATGTCGAGAGGATGGGACCAGACTCTTTTCAGTGGTGCCCAGTGACAGGACGCGAGGCAACGGGCACAAACTGAAACACAGACAATTCCATCTGAACATGAGGAAAAACTTCTTCACTGTGAGGATGACAGAGCACTGGAACAGGTTGCCCAGAGAGGTTGTGGAGTCTCCTTCTCTGGAGATATTCAAAACCCGCCTGGACGCAATCCTGTGCAATGTGCTCTAGGTGACCCTGCTTGAGCAGGGGGTTTGGACTAGATGATCTCCAGAGGTCCCTTCCAACCTCAGCGATTCTGTGATTCTGTGATTCTGTAAGCAAGAAAGTATGAGAGTAAAATACGGTTTGAAAGATTCTAATACAAAACTTCCCACAGAAAATAATTGGTACCTCACCTTCAAGGGGGGGGACAAAATTTGGCAATAAAAATATTAGATGACAGGCATATTCATGAACAAATTAAATATGAATTTTTTTAGTTAATTGTAGAAAAATGAAATCTTATTTTTATAAAGGCAACACATTATAAATTAAAAGGCAACTGTCTTTTTAATTAAATTTTCTAGAATTACTTTGAGTCAAAAGGCTGAGTCCAACCAAATCTGACACAGGGGAGAAGTCTAAAAAATGTTTAAACCCAGCAACTTTTGTGTGTGTGTGGGGGGAAAGCCATTTTGTAGAGAGGGAGAAAACCCCAAATTACCCCTAAAAATCTGCATCATGGTATTTTCACATTTTCTGATACCTGAAAATTCAATTGCGAGACGATTTAAATGGCCCAACATGGGATAAGCTTCAATCAGAAACTGCCTTCAACAATGAAACATAAATCCATTGGAAATAAAGCTCTATTTGTTCTACTGCTCACAGAATCATTTATTAATGTTTTTGATGCCATCACTTTCACAATGCAATATTTAGCTTGAAGTGCCTCACTGACAGAAAAAAAAATTGCAAACTACATTAACAGAAAGGACAGGCAAAAATAGGAAAATGTAACTTAGTATCAGGAGAACTGCATAACAATGTCTTTTAGGCTTCAACATCATCTCCAGAGAGAAATGAAGAAGTGTGTGACACTTGGGAGTGAGATCTGCACACTGAATGAAAATGAAAGCTCTCTTACTAAACCACAGGCTACTACTGGACAGTGTCTCAGTGAGGCATAAAACTCTCAGTTTCTGAATAAGGCTTGAAAACCATTGAGTGTGACTAGCAATATTCTTTTGTATTCCTTCTGCTCCAGCACTAACTAGATTCCATCATAGACATGTAAAAAAGCTTCATGGGCCCATGCTGGGCTTCCCTGACTTTGTTTCTTTTGGTTATCATTCTGACAACAATACAGGCAGATGAGATGTCTTCTCAGTGGATCCTAGCTGACAAAGAGCCATTGGGAATTAAAAATAGGAAGGAGGATGAGGGACAGCAGTCAGCTGCTTCTGCACTCTGCTATCGGGAATAGAATTTAGATCGAGAATTTGAGAATGGGAATGAAGATCCTGGGAAAACAGGCAAGTTAGAATAACAAAGAATGAACAATACATAGGACATAATGGGAGAAACTGAATAGATGAAAATGTTCCAGAATACATCCCTAAACAATTCCCAATGATCTATACTCCAAGTATCTCCCAACAATATCATCACACATACACCCCAGACTTTCTCAGTCAACTTTGTTATCCTTTATGTTGTTCCAAGCTTTATGGAAACAGGCAACGGTAAGATACATAGGATCCTTGCCCCCCTTTTTTTAAATGACATTCTAGCACAAGGCTACTCAATTTTTTTTGGTACATTGGGCAATTTTACTAAAAACCACACATAAAAATCAAAGCATCACAGAACATGCAGCAGTTGTCCTCCACTTTCATTGATGGAAAATGGTGCATCATAGCAACCTAGGGACCAGCAAGAAATACAGAATTCTCTGCAAGAATTTTGGGGATGTCACATATTTAGGACCTCTGACAAGGTCTGGGCAAAACTTTCTTGTGATAAAATTGGTATTGGAGCCCGTTAGTTAAACAGTCCTGTTCTATAATATCTCATTTGCAAATTCAGCTGACAAAAGTCTTAGGCCTAGAAAACTGCATTTTCCTTATCCCTTAAAAATGGTTTAGATTTTGCTAAATAAAAATTCCTGAAAAGAGTTTATACCAGTAGAATTTTTGCATTGTGTCAGAAATAATAATTAAAGGGCATTCTGATCAGAGAAGAAATAATTATACAGAAGAACACCGAGATTCTGAACAGGAAGATGAGAAACAGGAAGTTTATCTGGAGTCAGCAGAGGTGGAGTGAAGGACAACTATACTGAGCAGCTCGCAACAACTTCTTCCCCAGTATGTTCTTTGTCCTCCACTTTCCTTTAAATGTACGATTTTTCCACAGCTGCTAATGCAGCTAGTCCTATGGGTTCGATCTTACGGCATTGTCAAAATTTCCAGGTAGAAAACAGTCCATGAGTATGAGAAGAAATAAGGAAAAGTGTCTATCACATGTCAATGTTTGTGAAGCATTAGGATAATACAGTCAAGCTAGTGCTAAAAGATATGAACATATTTACACTTGCCATTAGCTTTACAATAAAAATGCAGCAATACAAGCCAATAATGAGTATAAAAGTCATCAGACAGCTGTCTTATTTCCTGAGAACTATCCATCCTACATATCAGCAGTGTAAATTCTACCATTCCAGTTTGGCCTCATAACTTTAATGCATTTTTACGTTTCTGTATATTCTTTAGGACTTTATACTCATTTCAATGTTCACTAAGTATCATCTGCAGCACAAGTGAAAACAAGGTTCCACAAAAACTGTTTAGATGAACTTGAGACAGGACACTAACATGCTGGAGAACTGCTGTCAGAAGTAGTATTCTACTGGGAGAGAATGACTTAAATAAATCATTCTAGTTATCAGTTTCTCTGCTCTCTATTTAGAACAAATATTTTAAATTATTTTGAAAAATATTTATTTTAGTGATTTATTTTAATCTTCTCCAATTACAAAGCTACTACTATCAATTCTATATAGATGAGGTTGAGTTGTTTACATTTTGTTATTAGGAGAACATTTTACTTTTTGTCTTAGAGCCTAATGTTCTCTGTTTAACAATGAAACAAATTATGGAAGCTTTTCTGGTTTTGGCCTCAAGTCTGTCCAGAGATTGACTGCACAGTATATATGAATATAAGATGCCTGGTTTCCTTCCTCTTACAATGAAGTCAGCAGGAGATAACAGTACTAGAGTTGCTTAGCAGGCAGTACTCAAGGTTCTTGGCTGAGGCATCAATAAAGGTGCTAGTCTAAAGACATGATGCCATCAAACTCTTAATATAAGACACTAAACAGACATCCAGTGGTATCTATTTTCACCAAGAAACCCTTTAAAAATACTCAACTTTATAGAATTCTTAATTTGAGTATTTAAAATATTTATCATAACTTCTATAGTAATATTCAAAGAATAAACAAAACTTCCTTACATGCAGAAGTGACTGAAATGATGTGGAAACTTCACTTTAATAATATTAAAGAATACCAAGATGAAGAATACTATTCAGTTACTACCCTCTACTAAAAATGAACCAATCACTTTCTATATGAGTAAACTGAACTTTTGAACTATCTTTTTCTTTAGTCTAAGAAGAGGCCTTTTATTATCTACATAGAACCCTCCTGTACATATCTTAATTTTCTACTTACCTGGCTACCATTTCTTTTTCCTTATTTGATGCATATCCACTGCTACTGAGTGTTTTTGTTGGAGAAGACAGGAAGTACAGGCAGTGATTTGTAAAGTACTGATCAACTAATGGTAAAAGAACCTAAGAAATACAGATACAAAATGTATTTTTCACAGAGCACAATGGTAAACGTAGCAACAATGCTCTGATTGGTCAAAGCTCATTCAAAGAATTTTAGTTCTGTAATACTTGTATTTTCTTATTTCAGACAGCCATAAGAATGAAAATCTTATGTCTTACAATTTTAATTAAAAGTTAAACAAATACAAAAAAAAGTTACACAGATTTGTAGTTTGGATCTAACACTATAGGGCTTACTCTTCTCAATTTCAACAATGATAATAAGTATCACTGAAATAAGAGGACCCTTCCTCTCCACTATTTACATAACTGTTCAGTACAGCTCTATAAAGGGAGAGGATTTTTATCAAATCCTAAATTTAAACCTAAATGATCCTTACTTCAAGATCTTAATTGTCAATACTTACTGAGTATTGACAGTATTTGTCTTATTAGGTGCAAATGCATATAACACTGCTATGCATAGGAATATGTATTCCTGTTAATTAAATGATACTATGCACCTCAGTGATACTCTGAGGCAAAAATTTTCAGAAACGATTTATATATTCAGCAAGAGTATTTCATTTCATTTTATAAATAAGCTGCCTTTTAATTTCTATGTTCCTTCTCATGTAAAAGAATCTTTTCTAGCAATAAATTCTCCGTTTTGAAATATCTTTTGCCAACATTTCATTCATTACTTACCATGAAAAAAATGGGAAAAATATCATATTCCCTTACCTGCAAAGCAGTCTAAGATCACAGATTTCTGTGTTATGTATAATGGAACGTGTAAGTACATTACTTGAAATATTAAATCACTCACTTTGGCAAAGAATTTAATTTCTTGGTCATGTGGAGATTTTTCAGTTTTTCCACTGGTTACAATGGCTTCTACAAGGATACAATCAGAGCAGACATGAATAAGAATATGAAGTTGCCGAATAAAAAAAATAACACAACAGCTCTTTGATACAGCCTTACAAACTTAGTTTTGAAGAAATACAAATAAAACAGTAAAATCAGTTTAGCCAGTTACAAAGGTCCAAGAATTCAACTGCAACTGAAAAAAAAAGCTAATAATCAGAATCTCAATTTCTTAAATATAATAAGAATAATGTAGTGATCACTAGAAATTTAAACATATCAATGCAAATATTTAAATATCAACAACTTCAATGATTTTTGAAATAAAATCTGCAACTTACCCAAATGCGCAATAAACTCTTGAGCAGAGTCAACGTATTTTAAAATTTTCTTCAGAAACTTAAATGCAAATCTCTTTTCCATGGATGAAGCATCCAACTCCATGTCATTCAGACCCCTATTTTAGAAAGCATTAAGATAATTGGCATTGATGATGACAGTACTATGAAGCATTCCATTCCTTATTAACTTTTACTTAAGGAAAATTTTCACAAGTGAGAGAAAATAACTGACAGTTGCTATAAAAGGTCATCAATTATATAGCAAGATGTTAAAATCAGCTCACATTTCTCTAAGACTTTTAATAACCTTTTAGATTAAATAATCCAAAATATACACATTTTAGCATAATGACTTCAGAGAGTTACTATATTGCAAAAATGAACCATGTTACATTTGAATCTTGCACAATAATGCATTGGTCATTCAATTTCTACTGATGGCAGCTGAAAATGCCAAATGTTTAGGAAGGCGGCAAATCAGTTTAACCACTAGAACTTTGTCCTTAATGTCCTTTGTCATTTTTGTCCTTAAATTTTATAAAAAAAAGACTGAAAGTCAACATGACTTAAGCTTCCAAATGAAAATCTAAATGTAAGCAACACTCAAACTACCACGCTATTCAGAGTATTTGAAAAAATTCATCAGTATGTGCTACTTTTTGCAGATTCATTCTTTGAGATATCTCCAAAGTACCTACCTACACCATGACTGGTGGATGGAATATCAATCTCCCTGTTTCCTGGGGTTATTCCATCTCAGGTGCAGGACTTTGCATTTCATTTGTTGAACTTCACAAGGGTTCTGTCAGCCCATTTCTCCAGCCCAAAGTTCCTCTGAATAGCAGCAAAACTCTCCAATTTATTGACCACTCTCCCCCAATTTGGTGTCACCTGAAAACTTGCTAAGGGTGCATTCTGTCCCATTATGCACATTGTGAATGGTTTTTTTTTTTTTTTTTTTTTTGAACTTGAAGTCACATAACTCTACCCATTTTTAATTTGCTCTCTTTTCAAACATACTTGGTTTTAAAATTCATTAATTCTTTCCTCTCCAGTTCCTTGAGGGTTTTTTGTACATTTTTTTAGTTTGCATCTTTTTCATAGTCTCTTTATGCTTGTACTTTTGGCCTTCCAACTACAACCATACTTGAGATTTCCAGTTGATAGCTTGTGGACTACACTCAGGATAACTAGCTGGCTTGCCAAAAGAAGAAGTAAGGAACTCAATAACATTAAAGGAAACCTCTTGTTACTGTAATGACTACTTCACTTGCTTCTGCACAGACTCTTCAGAAAGCACTACATAGGAAGACACTCCCCTTACCAATGGGAGAAAAGAACGACTTGGCTAAAGGAGATGCAGAAAGCAGGGGGTTGTGAGACTACAGAGGTGTTGGGCAGTGTATCAGAAGTAGGGAGAAAGTGAAGAATTGGTAGTGTGTGGCACTGAGGAAAGAGTAAGAAAGGAATACAGTTGCTGGACTCAGTGTCATGGCATAAAGGAAATGATGCTTTAACCTGAGATTCTTTAGCATTGGTGCAGAATTAAATTTCGAGAAAAATCTAGGGAGGATAACTGGAAGACTAGACAGTTGAAAAAGAAATAGGAGGTGAATCTGAGGAAAAATTAATTCTGTGGGAGAACAACGATGCAGCAGCAGTTCTAACAACAAAAATATCTGATACTACAGTATATGTACTTGGCCATGTCAGAATGGGGGTAAGAAGGAAGGAACAGTTACAGTCTGGGGGAACAGAACCAAGAAAGCAAGGAATGCATTTCCCATCCCATCTTGCACAAAATATATAAAAGGGCTGAGCAGAAGTGGCATTCAGAAATACAGTTCTGTTTCTGACTTTCCTCTTCAAATCTCCCCCCTTCTAGTTTCCTTAAAAATATATATATTTTAAGAGTCCTAGTTTATATACTTTTATGACTTTTATTCATTGATATACCACATGTGAAACCTACTGATTTTTTATGTATTTATTCAAGCATGAGATACACATTTACAACAACAGCTATGTGTGCTTGACAGGAATCTCCTGCTGCCTGATCTCTCAGAGGATAATACAACAAAATTCACAGTATTTTTAGTGAGGTCACCATAAATATTCTCTTTTTGAGTTTATATTATGTCATGATTGCTAAGAGATTACATGTAATTTCTTGAATATTGAAAGAAATTGGTAGTTCTGTTAAATGACAAAGGCAGCATCAAAAGCACTTGTAGAGGTTGAAAGAAGCTTAAAGGAATAGCAAATTGTTTCTAATATATATTTGAATAAAGCCTGAGAAATTTATCTCTGTATGTCATAAACACCCATGAGTCCAGTGAAAAGCGTTCTCAATAAAGAAAAGGACTAAAACTCAAAATGGAGACAGATGGTATATGCAAAGCACACACTGTGCAGCTTACACATTTCCAATTATAAAGAATTTCCATGTTTTCATGATTAGTCCAACATTTTTAAGAATGACATTCTGGAAATGTGATAATTAAAAGCAGCATTTTAAAAGATGTTATATATATTTAAAATATGCATATACTTATATATGAAGAAAATACTGGAAAGAGGATACTGTTGACACACAAAATTCACCCTGATGCAATTATTGCAAATTCTTTGCCCATACCCACAAACAGCCTTAACAGACTTTTTCAAGGTAAGTTGACATGATCCATTATCAGACACTGAAAAGACTGTCCTAATCCTAACAGATGCAGCTACAAAGAGAAATTAAAAATAAAATTTGAACAAGTCCACTGATGTTCCAAGGACTACGTACCATTCATTTGCATGAACTAAACTTTTTTCTCTTATACAATGGTTCTAAATCAATTATGTAGGATAAATGTTTATATATCCTATAATTATGTAGAATAGATGTCTGGCAGCATACTTACATTTTGATTTCAGGCTGACAGCCTACATATTTGGCAGGAGTGATTTTTTCTCTACAGTAATGAAATGCATCTGTAGAGCTTTGTCTTCTAATACCTTTACAAATGTTATTAATAGTTGAAGCCAACTGAAACTAACAAAACTAGCTTTTGCAGATCCTAATCAACAATTTGTATTAATTTTTGAATCTAAACTTTCACTAGAGGCACAGACTTAAAAGCAGAAATAAATGAAAACAAGTAAAGAGCTGTTTCTATGCACGTACAGCAAAATTCCATTCATGAATACAGTTTAGTTGACATAAAATGCTTACTGCTATAAAAATTGCAGCTTCCCATGGACTCTCCTTCAGATATTTCTCTTATAATAATAAAAAATATATACATACTACTTATGGTACAATAACTCACAATTCTGCCACATAAGGCCAAAAATATAATAAAGTAAGTTATCTTCACCCACAGTGTAAGTCCCCGCAGGAGAGCCTAATTCCTGATATAGTAATTCCAGCTTTAGTACAATAATACGCGCCGCTGTTCTACTTGAGCAAGTTAAATAGGAAATGCCTACGGAACAGCCACTTTGTCTTATTGGTTCACAGAACTCTAAACATTTTTCTTAAAAATTGAATTAAAAGCCCTTCTACATAGAAATGTTTCTGCAGTATCAGACCGAAAGTTTTCCCATGATCCTTACTGACAACTGCTGGTTGCTAATTAAAAGTTTTGAATTGTCTGCTTACTTTATTATACTACTGCTGCATTTTGTATTTACTATGAGCACATACTTATTAAAAATTTTACTCCTCCACACTATCTCAGAAGAATCTTTCTGAACATAAAAATAACAAGGACTCTTTTGATTCATAGAAGATATGTCACATAGTTATTGTGTTAATAACTAACAGACTGCAGTGAGATAAGGAAGATTATCATGGATTGCGAGGTAAATGTAAGCAAAACAATATGCACCTTACCGAGATATGAGGATACTATTCACTTGAAGGAATTTAAACAGCTCTTGTGCCTTTTCACGGTCCCGTGATTTCTCCTTGGCTGTCAATGTGTCGTAAGGTACCAATAAAGGATGACTACCTCCACCTTTGGTAAGTTGAGAGAAATGTAAGCTGTTCTGTTGCAAAACTTCTATTTGTTTGTTTTAAATACAAAAAGGAACTATTTAATTTAGATTGTCTTACACTGTCTTCTTTCAGACTGTTTCTTCTCCCTCATTTTCTTTGTCTTTTTTGTGTGGTTCACAGGATTTCTGGCTTACCTTTGCTTTCTAACTCCATTTTCTTCTTTTTGGCCCATATATTATGGTAGTTTTCTGCCATTACCTCAACCATTCCCTGTGTTGCCAAAAAGAAAAAAAAAGATGATGCAAAATAAAATGTGACAATTAAAATTTCTGTAATTCTACAGAAATACAGTTTTAAGATTATGGTGAAAAAATCACAGTTAAGTCTGCCCATGCTCCCCCCACCCCCCCCAATAAACTGACTTGGACTGGGCATCCAAGCCCTGATCTTTAGTAAAGTGGGAAAAGACTCAGAGATGTTTTCCAGACCAATTAAAACAGTGATTAAAAGTCAATACTTATCAATAATAATAATTATTATACTACCCTATCTCCTAAGTGGTTTTAGTCATAAAGCAGTACTCCTTAAGCTAGGTACTGTAAGACACAGAACAGAAGGAGAGTGAGTTTCTGCTCCTGCAATCATATGACACAACTATAAGGCAAGATAGAATGAGAACATAATGACAATACTGGTTAGTGTCTAAGAGTGAATGACTGTATGAATCTATGTCACTGGCAGGAATTGGCCATTAACGCCCCCAAAGGCTATTGCAAGGATAATGGGAAGAAAACCTGCAGAGAAAAAGAGTGAGAAAGTCTTTCAGAACAGATGATGATACTAAACTAAAAACAGATAGATCTTTTCCAGGAAGTACATATTCCCTTTTTGTTCGTATATTCTGGCTTACAAAGGCAGTCTTTGTACACAAATACTGTAACAGGTTTATTATTACAGTTATCATAAAGTTATTATACAGGAGTCTTATCATAAAGTCATAAAGTTATTATACAGAAGAGTCTTGAGGCTATTTCCCTAAAAGCTTAATGATATACCATTTTGAATACTTACGGATGGTAGGATTGAAAAAAGCAACACACTGATTTGCAAATTTAACACATTTAATGGTGGACAGCATCATAGCCCATCAGATATGTGAAAGTCAACTTTCAATATAATGCATGGGATAAGAGGGTAAGAGTCAATGGACAAATTTGAAAGCAAAACAAAGTAATATAAAGTAGTTTATGTCTGTCTGAATACAAGGGTAGAAGCAATAAAGAATGTGAAAATGATAAACACAGGTATTTTCCAAGCAAGTTGGGCATAACTGCAATAGCTAAGACTAGAGAAAAAAGACTGCTGAAGAAATCAAAACATGAGATAATAGAACCCTGGATAACATTTTCATTCATAAGGATCAGACCTTAGATCATATTTTAGAGCTAACACCTCACAACCTAGATTTGCCAGAGACTGGAGTGAAAAATAACACTCAGATTACAGGCCTGAGTGATGAGCAGAATGGTTGTGTCATCCACAGTGATAAAAAAAAGAGAAAGAATGATCTGCTTGAGGAAGATCTCAGTCAAGGATCCACAGAAAGACAGAAGGGCATCCACAAGAAGGACAGAGGATGTGTTTTGGAGAGAATAAAAAAAAAGAAGGTCTGTGATTCATGCTAGTTGAAGTTTTGCTTCAGGAACAGAGATGGACTGCAGAGTGGGAAAGAAGAGTAAGGACAAAGTCATATAGAGACATTACCAAAAAGACGATAAAGATGCCCTTTTAGTATACTTTGAAAGAATGATTAGAAAGGTAGGAAGGGGAGAAGCAAAAAAGACATTCACAAAACCAAATGAGGATATAACTCCCAGAAAACAGCAAGGAAAACTGCATCAAATGTGACGGGAAGGTATTGTTGGACAACTAGATCTTGGCTAGAAAGAGATCTACAGAGAATTAGCAAGAACAGCACCAGTGGAGCTCAGGGATCAGACACTGAGCTTCATGTTGTTCACTCTGAGACTCAAGAAGAACTTCAAATAGTTACTGTAAATAGTGAATTCAGTGAGCTTTTGGATGAAAGGAGAATGCCAATTAAAGACAAAACAAGAGTGAAAGATTTTTCTGTAGAAAAGAAAGAACACAAGAAATTTCAGAACAATAATCTTCAATAAATTAAGGTAAATAGTCATCAAAGACAATTAGGAAAAAAAAAAAGATACTGAGCCTCTACTAATGTAACTGCAAAAGGATTAATTCCCTTCTAAAATGCATTCATGAGACCTTACTAGGACAGAATATAACTCTAGTAATCGATGTGGAGGAAAAAGGCATTCCAACTAAAATAGGTACAGAAAAATTGTGAGGGATGGCCAGGGAAACAGAGATTCCTTCTTTCAAATTGAAGCTAAAAGAGGTTAATTATTTTAGCAAAACAGGGGCTGAAAGGGAACATCAAGTAGACAACAAAAAGGTGAAAAATAACCATCTTTAGCTTACAGACAATAGAAACACAGAAATAAATGGATAATAAACACATTCAGGCTAGTAAGGTTTTGAACAAATAAAACTGTCAGAAAAAACCTGTAAGGAATATAAGAGGAAAAAAGTTTTAGTATGGAGTTTAGTCTATAAAATGGTTTACATAAATGGAGGTACTATATTGCAATGACTACAGATGCAGGGGAGAACTGAAAAGAAAACAGGGAAAGTCATAAAATGGTTTCAGTGTTCCCTTCAAAACACTTTTGCAGAAAAAAAAAATAGTGGCAGGAGGAATATCAGATTTGAAGAAAGGTCAAGAGTGGGTTCATGATAACGGGACTCAAATGATTTGGAAAAGTTGTTTATCTTAGAAGACAGCAGAGCTGAAAGAATCTGGAGAATAAACTTCTAATGAAGAAAATGAGCTTGATCATAGACTCCCACCAGAAATGGAAACTGATGCTTATGAAATGGAAATTTCTGCATCAAAAGAGCAGGAGTGGAGGTAACTGGCATGGCATAATTAAGTCCAGCATTTTGAGATGGACAAAGAAAGAGGGGAAAGATGTAGAGATGAAGAATTACAATGAGAGAGGAAAGCAACGTGAGGAGATGGCTGACATTAGACAAAATGAGAATACCACAGATTACTAGAACAGAAAAAAAGCCTTAAGGTGGAAGATAGGAGGTCTGACAATCAATTTTCCAGAGTATTATATGTACTGATCACATTTACCTTTGCAATAAAAGAACACAGAGGAAACAGCTTTGTTGAGATGGAGAGCTGAAATAAACTGAATGACGAAAGAAACCAAGAAAATATGCACCTTTAAGGTTATTAACAAAGACAAAATTACCACAAAATGAGTATAGAAGAGAAGGGACAGAGACAGGACCTGTAATCAGAAAAGGAAGATTAATACGCAAGTTTGAAGCACAGTGGATGACAAATATTAGAGAGGGAAGGAAAGATTTGCCTCCTTTTTGGAAGACTTGTTATCAAAAAAAATTGGGAGGAGGTGGCAGGGAGCGGGGAGAAATGTTGGAAATAGAAAATAAAATGAAGACGTCCTACACCATTCTAATGCATTAGAAGGGATGCTAAAAGAATGAAAGTACTCTTCAAGAATAAAAAACCCACTTGTTTTCATTCTGGTTGCACTATTTCACTACTACTGCACTATTGTACTATATCAAATTTCCAGAATAACAGTTCACCGATAAGGGTAATATGTACGCTAAAAATAAAACACTGCAAGCAAAAAAACTTGTACAGCTTTCTTTCCTCCAGTAAACCTATTTGGTATTGTAACTCTATGAATTCTTCCATTATACCAAGTTTAAAAGCAAATGGCTGAGAATGCAAATATTTTATGCATCACATCAGGAGCATCAATATATTCAACTGTTTTTCAAAGTCAGCACAGAAGACAGGCTATGCAGATATCTGCCAGTTATTGAACATATGCTGTTTTCGCTCCTTTCCCTAGCTTCATGCTAACTTTTTCTAGGAACGCAGAAAGCACCAGTGGGATAAACAGTAGAAACCTCTTCTTGAAATATGTAAATAATACGGCATGTACCTTTCTATAACATCATATCACAGCCATAATCACATATATGCTAACAGGCTCATAAAATCTGTTAAAATTCAACTCATTAATAAAAAAAGTCTACTAATTATTTCCAGCACAACATATGCAAAACATGAATACAAACCTGAAGCTCCCTAGAAAGTACAACATTAGAAAGATCAAGTGGTGCCGGGCTATATCCGTTTCCCTGAGGGGAGAAAAAGAGATGAATTATTTTCAGATAAAAGCATTTCAGATAAAACAACTATTCAACTATAACACTTCTGTTATTGATCTAATTAAAATGAAATCATTCACATTTCTAAGCTTTCATGTAGAAATTGCGTTCACCTTTTGCCTTGCAATGTGTTGAAAATAGACAGGATGTTTAACATAAAATACATCTGCTGATGTGGAAATGAGAAGGAAGCTGCACATGTTTAGACCTCTTTATTGGAACAGATGACAACCTGCTAAAAACCACACTCTTCAGCCTAACAAAGGAAACAGATCATGAAGCATGCAGGATGTGTCTTCAAAACATAACAGAATGGTACGGCAGCAACCTGAATGCAGCATGCACTAAAGTGAAAGACACTACACAACGAGAAGTTAAAACAGGTTATTGTCCTCTGGAATTTACAGACTAAGAAAAAGAGAAAGGACTTGACTATATTTATTTATTCTTTAAACGTTTAATGTTTGTTCTGTAATCCAATACAGCACACAGAATCAGTGGTTTCACTCATGTACTGAAGTTAATCATGTGCTGATACCCTGCCCTGAATCATGTTTTTATCATGTATTTTGTTTATGTTTGAAGCCATTTTCATTTTATTTGTATCCTTTGGTACTGTCAAGGCACAGTCTGCATTTCTAAAAACAAAAGAAGTCATGGTATGGCTTTATATGAAATATAAACAGACAATTTTGTTAGCCAAACCTTGCTTTTCACAGTTTTTAAACAGCTTCCCTCCCTCCCCACCAAGACACAGTCCTATTGAGGAGCAGTCTCAAAGGCATGTTAGTACTCACAACTACAAATCAAGGAATAAGGCTGTATCACATCGAAACTCTAGGTACTGCATAATTACCTGCAAAGTTTGCCTGCAGATTTACCAAAAGTATTAAAATGGCAATCCTGTTTGTTAGACATAATTTTGTCAAAAACAAAACAAAACAAACATTTCAGGCTCTTCTGTATGATCAGGAGAGAAAATTACTAGATTTGCTTATTATAAAATAAAAGGCTTCAAATTCTCAGTCATGTATTCTTTCAGTGGCTATACAGCAACTCTCTTCAGGTAGACTTCTATGGTCTCTGACAGCCTTCTCAAAAACTGTCTTTTTGCAACACTCTCTTTAGTAGAACAGCACGTTTTTTGTTACAGTGACATGACTTCCTAATCGCAAAACCCTAAAATTACAAGTTTCTTTTCATTAAAAATAACTTAAAATTAACATAATTTTGTGTCATTTATTAGTAAATTGAGTGAACTAGCATTTTGCTTTCTGTATTTAAGCAATTCCACCTTACTTGGCTAGACTGAGACATGTTACGAAGCTTTTCATTTTCACGCTGATGTATCATTGTTTCTCCTCCCTCCTTGGTCCTTTCTAAGCTCCATCCCATTGCCAACATGGTTTTCAGAGATTCTCTGGCTGGCCAACGGTAAATTTCCTTTTCCTTTAAATGAAATAATGTAAAATTACTCTGTGTTCAGCAAATTGCAAAAACCCAAGAAAAATATTCTAGCTCCGATTATAAACTGTCACATGCCACAAGTCAATGAAATTTGTATATGATATCTATACACAGGATATGATCACTTTTACATTAGAAATAAGTTTTAAGATAGATAGGGTTTTTTATTACTATTATTTTCTTACTGGCATTTATTGTTGGGATATGTGATGGTGTATTACAAACTAAGAACACAAAAGGGAGCTCAGGAGCAATAATGTAGTTTGTATTTTGAAACCTATTAAGTGGTTCTTCCAGCACAAAATCACCCAAAATTGATGGCATGACAAGTGCTACACAAGTAGTTGGGCAAGTACATTTGAACACATAAGCCTAAGAGTTCTTTTTTAGTCTTATATTTATATCTCTTCACAGATATAGAACAAACTGATTTATATACCTGTTTACATAAATACAGCCATTAATAAAAATTTAGGGGAGAGCCTGTACTCCAATATTCCTTTGTAAAGCAAAAATATTATAGAAAACAAGTAAAGTTGTGGCAAAGAAAAATTTGATTATGTCATATTAAGTCTTCTCAAATCAACCTGATAGAAGTATTACAGCTTTTACCATAAATAAAAACTTTTATGATAGTTATTTAACATGACACTTTATAAGGAAACACCTAATTTTAGAAATGGTTCAAAACTTCTCATTTGAGATAACCTGGAAAATTCTCTTTAATCTGAGATAATGTTGGAAAAAATAAATTACAACTACTTTAATAATAATGCAAACAATTCTTCAGCTCTTCTCTGAAGATGCCAAAGCAATTTACAAATCTGGGAAATGAAATCTTTTGAATACCTCTCGAGTTCTGTAATCTCTACTTTCTGAATGTGAAAACTGTGGTAAAGAGGGGTAAATGTTACTGACTTATCCAAGTCACCCAGTGACTCATTGCAAGAGTAGGTGAGTTCCAATTCAGTTCAGTGTTCTGACCACTAGAAGACATTCATGCCTCATCAAGAAATTCAAAGAAAAAGTGCATTTAAAATAGTTTGAATGTTGTTTTTTTCCATTTTCAACTGAAGCATTTGCTTCGATTTCTTTAAATCTTTTTACCATCTTTCTGAGTAGAAAAGAAAACTGCTTCAGAAGTGTTAGATTACACTTTCATCTAAAACACAGGAGTTGCTGCCAGTCCTTTTCTCACCCATGAAGGCCTGAAAACTCTGCACTATTGACGCTTTGAATACAAATTGGCCTAGACCTGCGAAGACTGCCTAATGGAAACAAATAGTTTGGTAAAAAGTCTGTGCAAGATTAAGTAAGCAATCACTTCAATGTACAGATCTTGCTATTCTTAACTAAAAGAAGTATAGTATGCCTCTCTTCTGTGTGTATTGTATATTTGAAATGGATTAACAAAAAATGTACACAAATCAAGTTACTTTGTATTAATGCAGTTGAAATTTCCTCTATTACCTTTTCAGTTAAAGTTTTGAAAGGTCTTATTAATGGATGAGTCTTCATATTTTCATCCAATGAAACACCGTATTTCCATCCGCTATTAGTCTGAAAAAATTAAATATACTTAAATATGGAAAGAGATATATAACATAGATGAGTAACTGCAAATCAACCAGTTTAGTTTGTCAGACTGAATTGCAAATCTATTCTAACATCCTACTCTGGCCATAGAAATTTCTATTTAAAGAGCATGTATTCATCTGTGCATACATCAGAACAAAATATGGTCCAGACACTGATTAGATTCTGCATACAAGTACTAGGTCTCATGCAACCAGTTCTGAACCTACTACGCACTGGTCCCTTTCAAACCGACTGCCTTAAGATGGTACTGGCTAAGGTAAAAAAAAGATGAGTGTCTATTCTCTGGGATACTAGTGCTCACAGGTAAGTCAGCAATACAGAATCCTTTGCCTTAAACAATATTAATTGAAATTTGTTTTGAGATTAATGTGAGTATATTTACCTATACACACCTATCTCTATTTTTCCCTATAGATTTACACAACATAGACGGACACAATAACAGAATTGTTTAATAAATTAGTTATCCCTCCCCTCAACTTTCTTCTTTGAATGAAAGTGAGGTTTAAAATTCATGCTTGAACTGAATGTGTTACTTATATCCAAAGGTCTACCTTTTTAACACTTGCAACATACTTAGTAAAAACTGCAACAACTTCTTCAAATTTCATTTTTGCTCAAATTTAACTCTAAAATGTTGATTAACATTAAACTTTTTTTGCAAAGTGTAACATTAAAAACCTCTACTAAATGTTTCATTTTAACATTTAAAAAGGTATTACAAATTACTAAATATATACATTATTGTCTTACACCTCAGTTGAAGTGATGAAAAAGACACACAAGAAAAAGACAGTGCACATGGAGACTCACAGGGGAAATCAATACATAACAGACTTCTTAAATCTAAAAAGGAACAAAAACTCTATCTACATTTTTTGAAATAGTAAAGGAGATTAGACTTCCTAAGTCCTCTCTTAGATCACAGACCTGCTGCAGTAAAATTGATTCTATGACTTCCAGTCAACAAACACCATTGCCAAGGCAAATTGCAGCTAAGAAATATCTATTCCTACTTATAAAACATAACAACCCCCAACTCCCCAAAATACACACAAATCTTGGCCCTAATAAATCCTTGACACTGTTAAAAAGTGATAAATTTCAAAGAACTTTCTTGAGAAAAAGGTTTCTCCCACATATCCCCGAAGAAATATCCAGACATTAATGGACACTCTGGACATGTGTCTATCGGTTAGATAAACTGGACAGTTTTTTTCAGTATTTAACTTCAGGTATTATTTAGTTGTCCTTTGCTAACAGCTGTCAGTCTTAAAATAATTCTTACCTTATCAAAGGCCCATTTATCATGGGAATGTTCGGCATACTTGCTTACAATATACTCCAACTTTTCGGGAAGTACAAGGCTGTAATCAAATGAGAATATAGTCTTTCAATCATAATTTACTGCAGTCTGATCTATGAACAAAATGGCAATATAATACAGCATTAATCAAAATGCTTCATTTCCAGATGGTAGGAAGACATTTTGCCTCTGTAATTACATTTACATTTAGAAGAAATAAAACAAAGTAGAGCTCTAATGACATTTACTGAGAACCTTCAAGTATATAATAGGGACGCTTTTTAACAACTGAAATCACAGGAAATAAAGCTGCTTCACCATGACACACAGGTATTTATCTTGGTAGTTCTCAATGCAGGATAATACTAGCATAGATGCTTCATATTGCATAATTGTAAGTGGTGGGGAGGCAAGAGTTTAATATTAATAATCAACCAGTGATCCTCATTTTCTGAATATAAAACTATCCTATTTTTTACATGAATTGCACAAGTATTAGTAGGAAGTCTATGTCTCTATTAAAACATCTCACATGATCTGCTTATTTTGCCATATCAGGTTGCTAACGATCAGTTCTAAAAACTAAGTGAAGATTTTGTCAAAACCTGGCAATAGGCTAGCTGAATCACTTACTAGATTTTAATGATCTTGAATCATTTATCATCCCTGTATTACTCTCTAAATAATGACAAAGTAACAAATATGTATTATTGATATATATATCCAAAATATTTGAACTCACCCATTAGGTAATACCATACATAATAAATACATAATCCACTACTCTGCGGGTATAATGTGGGAATACTTAACATTGATATAGCACTTAGAACACTAAGTTTTTTATCTGCTCAACAGGCTATGCTGCGGTGCACTATCTGGCAGCAGGAAGCAAGACACTACTTGTAAAAGGTACTAATATCATAAAAAAGTCAGTCACCAACCAACTGTCCCTACAAAGTAGAAAAAAGTGTTAATAAGGAATAATATTAAAAATATTTAAAGAAATCACTATGATAGATATTACTCACTTTGCTGTGCTGACAGGTTTGGGATCAAAATTTCCTTCTGGATCCACTGAAGTCTGCTTTTCCAAAGTTGATCTAATTCGTGTATCTAAATAATCAGGAGGCAAGGCACCAGCTATAGCACTTAGACAAGGCAAGGCCATTCGAAAGAGCTCTGGATCATACTTCTGCAGGAGAGATAGGAACTGGTTGGAAAGTCCAATAGAAAAACATGCAAAATGTTAGTGAAAACAAAGCAGCAACATGCAGAAATATTAGAAGATGCAAATGGACAACAAAGCACATGTAAAAACTAAGCATATAGCAAAATTATTGTTGTATGATATTTACTTTTCTTGGTATTAATGTGATATGGTTTGCAAGACTACTCAAATTAGCATAAGAGTATGCTAACACTTGTGTAAGTATATACAAAACATGTATAAGCCTGATTTTTGAGTCCAATACAGTCCAAAAAGTATTTACTTAGTAAGGTATTCCTCATATCAGAAAGATAACTTCTCCTTAATCAAGAAAAAAGTGCACTTTGGAACAGTAACACAGGAATATGTTTCTTTATAGGAATGTTGCATCATAGTTCTTGAGCTAGGCAATGATCAGCAAACTAACAAAATGCAAGTTCTGTTACAGTGCTTACAACAGTAATTTGATAAGCATATGTAAGTGTCTCTTAAAATTAATGCTATTTTATGTCAGTAAGAATTATTTCAAGAAGTGTAGTAGAGCAAAGGTAAAAGAGAGAATGTTAACTTTCGTTAGTGCATCAAGCAATCTGCCCCATTACTAGAGGAAGGTATAAGGTTATACCGAGACAAAAATTTCACATTTCATTAGTTTGGAGAGAATCCTTCAAGATTCACCATTCAATCTTTCATTAGAATGTTACTTCACTGGAAGTATTCACTATCATACCTCCCATATTATGTGAAAGAATTGCTGAAACAGATACTTTCTGCACTTGGCACCACAAATTATTATAGTAATGCTTTTATAGTCACCTTGAATTGTAACGTAAATTACAGTCATTACCTTATGAGACAAGGAATCAAATATTCCCCAGAAAAGTTTTTCAGTTAAATGTAATTCTTCTTCTGCTGCAATTCCGTAACTTCCCATTCCTGAAGGCAGGCAATAATATTTCCAGCACTGTTCATAGTGATTTGTCAGAAGCTAGATTTTCCAGAAAATAAAAGTGTGTAAAATTCTGGTACTTAACAACATAACATACTGGTTAGAGAAAGTCTAAATGGCTAGCATTTATTTAAACATTTATATGAGTATTATTATTTACTTACATTTCTTTGTTGCTAAGGGCCAATAAACTTTGTTTTCTTTTTCCCCACTTTTATTTTTGAGATAACAGTAGTGCCTGAGCTTTGAAAGTGTAAAGCCTGTGCTATAAGCCATTGCTGCTACTGTGAGATTTTCAGTGACCACAATGAATAGGAAAATCATAAAACTTCAGGTTTGTCACCATTTGAGTACAGATTAGCCCAAAGGATAAAAAAATATAGACAATGAAATAAAGCATATGGGTATGAAACTGGACACGATAGATTCTGGTAAGAAGTTTTACAAATTCAAAATTACTATACTTCTGTCAATTGTAGCTTATGGCCTCAATATAATTCAAAACATTGCAAAACACAGTTACAGTACACCCTTTTCAAATTAGCAATGTCTGGTCATCTGTGGAAAAATCTATGGAAAGAACTATTGCACAGACAATCTTTAACATACCAGTTAAAGGACTAGCATATACAATTATTGGTGCACTTTCAGCACCAGTTCAAACTTTTACCAATTTCTTCTTTGGAACTCAAAATTCCTGACCCAAGGAAAATTCAAAAACTTCACTCGGCATCAGACAAAATCCTTACATTTTAAATTTTCCTGCAATTTTGCTGAGGAATAAAAAAAGAAAATCAAAAAACTCACCCCACCCCAAAGGCACCCAACAACAACGCTTGTGCTATAAAATTGATGATGCCCCAGAAGATATCTGTGGATTTGGCAGCTGCGCTTTAGAGGGCTACAGTATTTCCACTCTGCCATAAAATGACTAGCCTGCTGACCTAAGATCTGGCCTGTTTCTCCCAACAAGAACATTGCTCAGGAGGCAAACTTGACAGGTAAATTCTAAATAACTGTATTTATTTTCTCACAATTATCATTCTCTGATTGCGGAACAGAAAGATGGGTAAGACTTCAATTCAAGATTGCTCAAAATTTTCCCCTTAAATACATTTTCCTCCTGGATAATAGACAGTGAGTTCTTTTCCCTGTATCAAATTCCCTGAATCACTTCTTTTAAAAGTTATTGCTGGTCTATGCATCCTACCAAGAGCTATTATAAAACATACAGCAGAGGAAGAAAGATCAAGATAATGCTAACATTTAATCTGCTTCTTTCAATACTACTTCTGCTGAAGCAGTGAAAAAGTTAACAGTTCACTGAACACAATCACACAATCAACTTACAATATACTGCTACCATAAGGCAACATCTCAGAATGCCTTTAATCATTATATTCAAGCCTAAAGCCTTATAAAACCATAAAATTAGTTTAAATTTAGAAGTCATTTCACGTTGCTTTACCCTGCCCCGTTCTGTTTTTAAAAACATGACAATGACAGATCATTGTGGACTAAGTTTTATGCTGAATATGTATATATAAAGTACAGCACTTACCTTGAGAGGCATTTTACAGTATTCATTGAGCAGGGGTACATCAAAAACTAGCCTTCTCAACAGCTGTTGTAGCATAGAGGGGCGTAAGTGGCTGTAAAAAAAAAAAAAAAAAAAAGTGTTCTTGTTAGTAACATTCATACATTCCAGTGAAATTGTAATATAAATTGAAATCAATTTGCCTACTGGAATTCAAATCACTCATTAAAAGTATATGGAAAAACACTGTTACGTGCACAGAAAAAACAAGCTGTAGACTAAATATCCTCAGGTACATAAAAACAACAGAAAAGAAACTCTAGACCTTGATTAAATTTGAGCTTAAGGAATCTTACTATGCCTCACCTATATATAGGAGGATATAAATGCAAGGAAAGTGAACATTTGGACTCTCTTATATACATACAGCACATATGATTGTGCCATATGATGACATAAGCAAGGGTGCTGGATTTTTTTAGAATTCTTCCAGGTGGTTCAAGTATGTTGCAGGGGCAATCTAAGCTAAATAAACAGAATATTGTCCTAAAAGAATGGTATCCGATATGAAACTAAAAAGCAGCAAAATACTTCTGATTGACACTGGTCTAGGGAATACATTATGATTATTAATGTAAGAAATAAATCTCAAATGGGAGACTGAACAAATTACCTAACATCTTTTCTAGCTATTTAATTTCAGTGATCTAGATCCTCCAAATCAATGTAAAAAACCTCTTTCATATCTTCCTCTCAGTCATCTCTTTTTCAGGCTGAAGATTCCTGGTCTGCTAAAGCTGGTACAAGGTAGGGAAACCATTCCTTATGTTGATCATTCTTGTTGTGTTTGCGTTAATCTTTTCCAGTTCTACTATATTCTCTTTTCGGTAGGGGGCCAGAGCTATGCACAAACTGAAAATATACACTGCATTCCTTTTTAACAGTCTACTTGCACAGACAAGTAGTATGAGACATGAGATATGGCCTCAGTTTTATGCTTTCTGGCTTCATATACTGCATGCATTCAATGTTTGTTCTGAATTCCCAACTATACTCATAAACAGTCTTCCAAACTGGAGAGCCCTGGAAGCTCCTACCCCAAATGCCTTACTGATTGTTAACAGAAATGCATAGCTCCCTTCCATGGGCTGCTACCCTTATCACTTAGAGATGACAAAGACCAAGAATTACAGTTCTGTTGGCAAATCTACGTTTCAATTTCTGACATGATTTCAATGCTCACATTCCAGTTTTGGGATTTTTGGAGGGGTGGTTTAGGTTTTGTTTGGCTTTTTTTTTTTTTTTTTTTTTAAACTAAGGCCAAGGTTCTTCAAACCACAGTCAAAAATACAGACAAATCAATCCCTTACATCCCCAACATACACTCACAGTCAGAATCAAAACATTTTCAGTAGTTAATGAGGTTTTGTTATTAAAATAATCAGAATTTATGCTGTACCATCAAAAAGTTCTTACCTATACAACAGCTTGCATAATGTAGCATATGTAATGAAAAGAGAAAACTATTTACTCTTGGGGAAAAAAAATACCTGTCATACACTCTGGTTATTTATTGCATACAAGAATAAGATACTCCTATTCTACATGATACACAAAAAATACATTATTAAAATATGTATGGTTATTTCCATTTACTGGACAAAATAAATGAATTTGCACACAGGTATCATACTTACTGGCAAATAGCAAGCAGGCACTCTTCAATAGTGTCTCTTTGTGCTTTTGTAAGGGACCGTCCCTTGGATAACCTATATATTGTGTGAAGCATGGAGTCAACCAGAGAGGCGTGATGCTCCGTTCCAGAAAAGAGGGGAGCACATCTTTTGAGTAATGGAAACACAGCCGAGCAAATGTATCTATTTAGTGCAAGAGCTGCCTCTGTAGTGCTTAGAGAAACCTGTATGAAGTAGCACATAATTGTTAGTATCATATGGAATAAAGGTTACTAAGAATGAAATCTGTAAAATATAATAATGACATATTCCTGACGTCTCTTTAGTGGTTGGGTACCAACATAGTATCTCCAGCACCTGCATGAGGACAACAACTAATTTTTTAGAACATGAGAAAATCCACATCATCCAGTTATTTCATCAAAACAGATTTCTTGCCTCACTGCATTCTAAACTGATAGAAGCAATAAAGAGAAGAGGCAGCTTGTTCTTTAAATACGTTAGCAAAATCACAAAGCATTAGGCAGCACTTTTCATCTAATTTCTTCATACCTACACGTTACGTGAATTTTTAGTGTAATTCTTGGAAGCACACATGAAATAAAAGTAACCATTAAACCTATTACAGTAAACATACTTTATACTTACTGTATAATAAATGTATGCCTGTATTAAAAGTCTTAAAATTACATTACACTGCTGCTTCATAAAGTGGTACTGAATATGATCAAACTTAAGCACTATAAACGAAAACGTAATTTCGCTATTATTGTTTGTGTACATAGTGAGGATTTTTTCTTTTAATGCTGTTTGGACTTGAAGTTCTAGTTTTTACTCTTACAGAGCTACTGTATCCAACCACTGCACCTAATCTCCGTAGCAAAATACTTACTGTATCCAGAGAGGCAGAGGCTCTTAAATCTGGTAAAAATCCAACTTCCAGTAAGTGAAGGAGAAAGCTTTGGTCCTTAATACCATAGACACGGTCCAAGAAGAGCACCATGGGTGCTTTATGATCAGGACAGAAATTTGCAGACATGTCTGGCTCATTCACTGTGCCGTCTACGTAAATACATACAGCAATTTTTAATAGTAGATAACTGACATAATGAGAAACACCGAGACAATGAAAGACACTATAATTAGATTTCATGTGTAAAATCACATGTTCAATGAAAAAGATATTCTTGTTCAGTTTTCTTGTTTGCTGAAAAAGAATGTGCAGTATTTATTATTTCAAAAACTTTATTATTTGCAATTTATTTAATAGAATTTAAATCTTTCACTTTTAAACGAAAATTTAAGAATGATTAGTTAAAGTATTCTACTTGTTTCATTACCATTACAGAGAATGCTTACCTGGTAAAATTAAATTAAGGGAAAAATCTTACTGCAAATGTTAAGATATAGCATAACTGTGAAGTTTCAGAAGGTTAAGAATTCTAACATTTGTCTCATGTAAAGTACACTAGAAAGAACATACAATCTAAAGGGAACGCATCTTTTTTGAGTTAGAGATGTTAAAGAAGAATAGTACTATATAGAAGGTCAATTCTAAATTTCTAACAGATACCAGTTGTCATTTAAAATAAATGAAGATATTACTTTGGCAGGAGAAGCACAATTCTGAAGAAACCAGAATTACTAATATTTTATGCTTTAGAAAAACAATTTTTTTTTCCGAAGGAAGATACACTATTTAAAAAGAAAGGAAGTAGACAACTCACTCAATTTATAATAAAGATGAAATCCACTAGAGTCAAGCTCATTGCTTCAGAATATAGAAAACATACTAAGATCTATATTATCATTCTCTATAGAGATGATGAACAATTACTGAAAAGTTTTACTCTTGGTTCGTTTTTTGTAACTAAAAAAGTGTTTTTCTAGTTTTAATCCAGTTCCAACAGTACAAGTCTTCAAATCTCCCCCTCTTCCCCCCAAATCACATGCAGCAATTTGCTGCATGTTTTTTTTTTTTTTTTTTTGCAGATCTACTCAGCAGAGAGGAGAAGGATTCTGGCCGAATATAACACAACCACATGGGACAGAACAAGGCCTTCCCTTACAGGAGGTCACCCTGACAACTCTGAATGCTAAGGAATAACAATAGCAAAACTCCCACTCCCACCAAGGTATTCCTACCATTAAGCATTCTTGTGCTTAATGAAACCACCTTAGCTTTGAAATATTCCTTTAAATATAAGCATAAGTAAGAATGTATTTTTAATTAAAAGTACTTACTCTAAATCATGGCAAACATACAGAGCATAGAGTCCTGCACTTACTTCAAATTCTACACATACTTTATGCATACACACAAATAAAACTTCTATTTGCATAAAACAAGATTTTTAGATAGAAGTGACATCATTTTTAAGCCAAGTTTTAAAGCGTACAAGTCCCTGAAGTAGCAGATTTCAGAGTTAAATATACATTTAACAGAACAATAACACAGAGTTTAACTGGCTGTGTATCAGGTAGACCACATCTCTAACTGTAAAGGTGGAATAGGCAATTCTTGTGGAACGGGAAGGACAATAGGAGGAGAGGAAAGTGATAAAGTTATTTTGCCCTAGAAGAAAATGACACATTGGTAGTTTATAGCCTCTGGAACATGGAGAAGTTAGTAGGAAAGATGGAGGTCATGTGCATTAAAACTTCACCCTCTGTTGAGTTTATGCATTATAGAAAATTCTAGTTTGAAGTGCCACCCTGGAAATTGTTTTGCGGAAATAAGTCCACCTTGGATAACCACATTGACTGCTTCTAGGAAAGAACTGACAATCAACTAACAAGCAAGAACACTATCATCAAGACCCCTTTCGATTGTAAAATGGGGAATGTTTTCAGACAAGACAAGCATGTATCGAAATAGGCTGCACCCTAATCAAAAAGAAGCCAGGCTTCTGTGATTGAACATTAGAGGTCAGAGTGGAATATTTTTCCTAGAAACTGGAGAAAAGACAACAGGTGTGGAAGAGTACCTGCTTCAGATCAGCACAGTCCCAAAGGGGATGTGGCTAGCTTTCAATTCCTCTGAAAAGGTCAGGAAGAAAATAAACAGTGTAGTTACAAGAAACAGGAAAGGCAGATAAGACCAATTAAAATGCCATGGGCATTTGCAATCAAGCAAGGACATACAGGAATCTATACTGAGTCATCAGTGACCTGAAGAAGGAAGTGAACAACGAAGCCTCAAAGTCTGCATATAGTACTAAGCTCTTCTGCATGGTTAAATAGTTAACAAAACTGAGTGAGTGGGCAAAGTAGTGACAGCTGAGCATCAGCTGAGCCGATGGCAGACAAATCTAAGATAATGCATCCACAGAAAAATAAGCCATGCCTACATGCTTATACTGAGCTTGGTACTGACATTACAACTCAGGAAAGAGATCCTAAAGTAATCATTGAAATTCTGTGAAACAGAAGCTCAGTGTGTAGCAGTGATCAAATAAGCCAACAGGATACTGGGCATCATCAGGAAGGGTATTCAGAACAAGACAGAGGACACTGTTTTGCTGCTATATAAAATATAAAGTTCACACATAAAACAAACTATTGCGTGCCTGCATCTTGAGTACATTCTGCTCACATCTTACGCACCTTGCGTAGCTCTGTGTTCCACATCTCAGGATGACAGAACAGACTTAGAAAAGTTACACAGATGGGCAACTAAAATGATTAAGGCAATGGAGCAGTAACCTTACTGAAGGGACTAAAAAAAGCTGAAAGTATTCAATATGGCAAAATGAGGAGTGAGAAAGAATATAACTGAGATTTAGAAAATCATTAAAGTAGCTGATAAGGTGAACAAAGAACTGCTATTCACCAAATCCCACAACACTACAATTTGAGGGTGCTCATTAAAACTAGTAGGAGATCAGTTTAAAAAGAGATAGTACTTTTTAATATAGCAAATAGTGAAGTTCTGGAATTTACTGCCACAGGAGCGGTTACAGACAGTATCACAAAGGGATTGGATAAATTCTTGGACAACAGGTCCAGAAACATATACTAACAGGCAGGGAGGTACCCTCTAACATCTCTAAACAAATGACTGTGGGTGTTGTGAAAGTACAAATGAATAGATGCCAGGCTTACATGTTCTACCTATACACATAGCCTCCCCTACAGCCACTCTGGTAGACAGAGTACTGAGATAGATGGGCCTTTAGTCTGATGCAGTAAGGTCTTATGTTCTTAGATTCTCTGCTCCACAGAAGCAAGTCTGTTTTCTACTAGAGCGGGTCTAATTGATGCATATCATCATTAAAATCTGAAGAATGGTTTTCTACTCATACCCAATTCCAATAAAACTACTGTTTCTATTTCACACCTGAAAGCTTGCGTTCCAAAAGCTTTTTAATAAAAAGATCAATTGATCTAATAAAAATATTGAGGTTACCTTTGTTGACTGTTGACAGCTTTAGTGGTATACTTATAATCCCAACCAAGTCTTCAGTTGGCACTAGAGATCGAAGGATTGATCTGATTCGAATAGCTTCACCTTTTCCACTTTGAATAAGCTGTTAGAAAAAGTTTATCAATTAAGAAATTTAGTACTGAGTGACATCAGAAAAATTTCCTCAAAATACTGATATTAATATATTTTTTGTGTGTTTGAAACACTGTACTGCTTGGAAAAAAAGTACACGAATTCAATTTATCACAGCACTCTAATGGAGTAGCTGATTTTCAGCTGATCCTACTTTTTCATCCATGCTAATTTTGATATCATATCAGTACTTTCAGGATATTATAAACTCTCAATAAAAAAACAACAACAAAAAAACCCCCCACATGGATAAGACTCCTAAGCACCAACAAGATAGTGATGAAACTGAAAATTTCCCAAAGATTCATGTTACTTATAGAACCTACAGTGCAAGGTTTTGAGCTTGCCTCTCTATACTATAGATAGATACAAACCTGTTTGCGTTATCTACACATTTTTCTCTTATATTTATGCAGTGAAGATTTCAAAATGCATAAACTATAATCAGGTGACCAATTCTTTTTAACCTTTAGCAGAAATTAGGCATCCATTCTCCGTGTCTCTGAAAATCTCTTCCAGTAATTTTCTTAACTTGCAACTACTATCACTACATAAAGCTTTACAGATAGTAAAGTTAATAGCTTTGGTAGTAACATACATGGGAAACTACAAGATACACAAATACTGCATTTTCAGCTGGATAGACACTACTAAAGAATTTTAAATATAGACAAGCAAAAGTCACTCTAAGTAAAAGCAAGTCTTGCATGTGACTTTTATAGGTACTACAGTCAAAATAGTTATTTTATATCCTTTTCCATGTATCCATGTGGTGTTAATACCACACTTCAACAGATGCACAAGAAAGATAAGCTCTGCATCACATTCTATGAAGATTTTTATGTCTACCTACAAAACAGTATAGGAACAATTTCAGAAAATTCACTGGACATGAAAAATGTGCAACACTAGTAGTTCATTTTTATTTTGATCCCACAGTCATATAAAAATTTCCAAAATTTTACATAAATTGCAAAGTATACAAGAAAGCAAAAGTCAGTGATTCTTTATAAACAGCTTGCAGGGAATACGTTTATCTAGATACAGTGAGAAAGGCAATGCAGCCCACCTTCGGAAGGGAAGAAGCCCTTGAGCAGAGAACAGTTTAGTTAGACACGTACAGTTCTGTTTACAAATCATCTCCCACCTTTTCTGATCAAGTTACAGAATGAACTTACATGCATTTCTGGTGCACAGCGTCCAAGCAAATCTATGAGAGCTGAGTAAAATGACATGATCGCATTGCCCATGTGCACGATTTCCTCCTCCTCCTCTTCATCATCACTAAAGAGTAACCAAAACCAGTGAGTATTTTTGCTGATATACATCTATAGCTCCTCTCTGGAGCTAGATCCATGTTCCAGAGATTATAAATCAGATATATTAATTTCCCCTGGATACAGATTACAGGTTTTCTATACCTATAGTAAGCGCACAACTAAACAGTAGTAACTGGCTGTTCCTGTCAACCTTCTACCTTCCTCTTCTTTCACTTTCTCTTTGCCTTAGCTTCATTCCACAACTGTCGTCGTCTTTGCTTTATCCTTCAGGCTTCTTCTCTTCAGTAACTCTTATTCCACTTCCTTTATCTAGCTCATGATATATGATTTCCATACAGTAACTGTTCATAGGCATGACTCTCTAATACTCTATGTTTGTACAAAGCCTTGCACAACAGGGCCTATTATGCACATACCTCAGGCATGATTAGACATGCCAACTATTAAAACATTATTTGCCAAACAAGCATTCACATTTACTTACCCTTCTCTTTTATAACCCTGAGAGGGAAGGTCACGAGCAGGATTCTCCGAGATCCTGATAGCTTCTTGCATAGCTGCCAGCAAACCATTTCCACCTTCACCCCTAAGGTCTGGTCCAAAGCATTCTGGGCGTCGAATAAGGAGCTTGACAACAACACTTGCATTTTCCTCGACACTTTCACCTGAAGACCAAAAGAAATCTTAGCATTATACATAAAAGCTTCATGCTTTCTGCTGAAAGGTATCCTCAGCTTGGGAGAAGACTGCATTTTCGACTAAATTTTGCAAAATACAAAACAGACCCTCATTCTTATTTCTAAATTAAAAATATATCGTATTGGCAGCATTGGATGTGCTTTACCAAAAACATATCTACTTTTAAAAATGGACAGTGTAGACTTGTCTTGCCAAGGTTTTATTAAACTCAACCTAAAAAATTCACTTTAGAAGGTTAATTTGCCTTTTACGGCAAAGGTTACTCTCTCTTAGATTTAAAATAATGTGGTACTAGCTTCTGGAATGGCTCCTGCATAAAAGTGACTAGAAAACCAAAACATATCATATTGACAAGCGAGACCAGCACTACAAGAAATCCATTTTCCATTCTTGGACAATCTGTGTTAATGACAAGCCATATTTTTTGGTGGGTTGCTGTTACAGACTGGCAGATTTCAAATGTATGCATTCCTGGCTTTAGGAAATACGTTGTGAGTACCAATCCCAGCACAAAGATAGAGACTATCTTACCAAATTTCATGATACCATCCACACATTGTATATAATTTACTTCAGCTTCTGGTGTAAAGGCTAATAATTCCAAGAACCAAGAAGTCTGCAATTTCAGAGGAGTGAGTGTCTTTTCATTTTTAATGGACCAGTCAAAACAAAGAACATTGTTTGACATTGTGTCCTTAGTGCTTCATCACTGGAAAACTGATCTTGGAGTTTAACTTTCTTGATATGATTAAAGAATAGCAACTCTTATTTTAGATTAAATATACTGGAGTAAGATCTCCTGATTCTTTCTACTACATGTTTAAATATAGATAAAATTTTCTGCTTGCTATTTAAAGCCTGAAATAGAATACTTCATCTTTTTATATATAAAAATCATATTACAATCTGCTTTATAGGTCATGGCTTGCCTGAAACATCCTCATTAATAACAGCTTTGTATAGAAAAATATATGTCTATTTGAAAGGTGAAAAGAGTGGCTGCAACTATTGTACAAATTCAGTAAGGGCGAGCAGGTTGTCATCTAGTTGCTTCTAACTAAAAACAATTAGGACTCTTCATATAAATGATCTCCTTGTATATAACTAATTGCTTAGTGGACTGCAGTCAGTGGCACCGGGAAGTACTTCAGGTACAATAATTAGGTCAAAAAAGTAAAATGAGCTAGTAGTTAAGTGCAACCATTTAGAAAATTCACAGTGGATACTTTGTAAAAAGACTGAAAATCTGTAGGATGATAAGAGATTGATAGAGCATGCTGGAAAAAAACAATTTATAGGAAAAGAAACAGAGCTCAGTCACTGAGTACGGGATGTTAGTGGCTTTATCTCCTGATCATCAGCACCAGTACTTTATTTGTGATCTACAGTACTTAACTGATAAAGAAACCAAAGTAGTCAGTTTAATTTGAACTGAATTTTGCAGCTTTATTGGCCACCGAAAGAAATGAGATTAGAAACTGTGGTTTATGTGAGAGCAGCCACATCCTTCAGTGCCACAAGGAAGTCAGAATCAAGGGAAGGTTATGTTATCTCACCAGATAACAGTCAGTGGGATTGACTGGCTCTGGAAAGAGCAGCTAAGAACTATAAACATTTCCGTTTCGTATTTTTCCACTTAAAAAACAGGTATGATCCTGATATGGAACAGACACCAGTCCTGACTTTGCACAGATTCTGTCTTTTTTTTCATTTCATTCATTTATTTTCACACTGCAGGGAAAAAGCAGGATTTTAAATCTTAAGTCCACAATTCTAGTTTGATTTGGTTAAAAACTTCCAAGTGAAGACTTTTAAAATAATGAATTAAATAAAATAATCCAATCTCAAGAATTTCACTAAATACCTCTCTAGAGGTAGCCTAGCAGTCATCAAAATGTGTACAAACATTCAGCTGTAGATACTTGATGTTCTTGAATCCTTGCATGCTTTGCATCCCTTTTGGGAGGCAAACACTAAGCCCTCTCAAAAACTAGTCAGGGGCTGAGTGAATACACATTGCAGTATCAAATATCAACTACAAATAAAATTACAAAATCTGATTATTTTTATTTCAATAAAACCACTACTAATATTGAGTAGCTTATTTCCAGTACTGTTTATGCTATGTATGTAAATGTTAAACAGTTATCTTAATTCAAGGCACATCGACACACCAATGATAGCTATATGTGAGGAGTGCAATTTATGCGCTTTAGAATAAAAGGAAGCACATATCAAAAAAAAGCCACTTGAGGATAGTTTTAATTTAGAACATGTAGGAAAGAAAATCTTATTTTAAGCAGGGATGTCAAATTAATCTTGAGTGTTGCTCTACTTAAGTCAATATACGCTTACCAGGAATTAGTCTACATATTCATTTTACGATTTCTTGTACACTACATCTTATTCTGACCTTCTCAATATATATATCTGACTTCTCTATATGATGAATACCAAATAGATGAAAATAGCCTTAACTTAGTATCTTGCAACCTTCTCTAATTTGCCTCATAGGCCAAGCTAATGAAGAATCTTGCTTGAGGAAAGAAGTTGCATTTGCTTATTTCAGGGATTAATTGGTCAGTAGCAAAATTCATGTGTTTACAAGTGTTTATATGTTGCTTCTATCTCAATAATTTAAAGATTTTATAAATTTACTTTGTAATTGTCCTCTCAAGCAGGAGAGCAAAACAGAGAAATTAGTAATCTGATATCCAAAATACTGACTCCAAAACTGCCATAATCAGAAGGTTCAAAACCCCAATCATAATTGTTTATCCGGAAAAAAAAATAAGTCGAAACACCTGAAACTAACTTAACTCTACTGACTAGCAATCCATCAAGTGCAGTATACTCTTCATACTAATTACACTTTTGCAAGTAAGATCCAAATTAGGAACAGTGTCCTCATCTGATTATACAGAATACTGTAACATTTATTTATAAAAACAACAATGAAACCACACACACCTTGTTAACACAATGACCTAGTTGTTCAGTGCTCGCTGGTTTTATTTTTAGACATATCATGGTTTGACCTAAAATAGTGTAAGTCACTATATTCTATACTATAGTTTACTTACAGGTAGAATTCCTAACTTCATTTGCTGCCCTAACAAGCTACTCTATCAAATAATAAAAGTTGTAAAAAAAATAACAAAAAAGTAACACTAATAATCTACATTCAGAAAATTACATTAAGCAGAACATACTAATAATCCTGTGCTTGTAATGAGAATAGTATGTATTAAACTCTCTTCATCCACTAACACATTGCTATGGATAGAAAAATCATTTTAAGGGAACTTTTTGATAGAATCCGGATGACAAGAAGTTAAACTTACTGTTAACAAAAACTGCAAATCTTAAGAATGACAGGTAACGTTCACCCTCTATAGGATTCCATCCAATGTCTGGATATCCTTTCGCTAGCAATACTGGACAACTCTGCAGGCCACAACCTGCCAGGTAGGTAACAACCTACAATAGATAAGCAATCATGGTATTAAACATTTGTTTTGTGCATTAGGGCGTGAATTACATTCGTAAAAGTACTACCAACATATGAAAGAAAATTAACATCAAGAATTTTTTTTTAGTAACAAGGTTTTTATATATCAGGTGTTTCATCTGAGAAACCATCAATACAGCTCAACATTGTATCCATCTTATTTTCTAGTTCTTGCTTTGGATGATAATGAAAAAAGCTAAGCACTTTTTATTTCTACGGTTACCTAATTATATGAAGACACAATACAACAAAATGAAAAATTTTAATTTGGAATGTGAAAAGCAGCAGAATAAACACTATGAATTCAGATCTTTTTTACAGTACATAAACAGCATTTAAAAAAGAATACTTCAAAATCACATTATTTGGCACAAATGCCTTAACTTGCTACACCAGCAAAATTTAGGCTGTATTCTAGCTTTAGGTTGTAAAGTTTAGGTTGTACTCTAGCTACTGCAATTTCAATTAAATTTTCAAGATGAATTATGGAAACCACAAGTATGAATTATGGAAACATTATAAATTACATTAACAGTTTTAATAACTACCCAAAATATTAAAATTCTTGAAAAAATCTAACATGAAGCTTAACAGAGGTACAAATAATTAAATCATTCAGAAGATTAAGCAATATCAGTGAATTTTTAAAAAGTCTCGAGAACCAGAAAGATTAAAATTTTTGGTTATATGTAAATTCCTAACACACCACTTCTTAGCAGGAAGAGTATGCACAAACAAGACAAATCTTTGAGAAAAGATGATGAATTTCATTAATTATAGTAAACTGAGAATTTCTGAAACATGAACAGAATGATTTCTCAATCACTTACAAGGAAATATGCACCTAACTGCATAAACATATGCAGTTTCTGTTTTTATTTAAAATACAACCCTGACAACATATGAACAACATGATTTTAGTACTTAAATATATTTTGAACTAAGCAATGAACATCACAAACCATTCACGAACCTGTAAAGAGATGTGTATTATCACTTCTTGCAATGGAAGGCAGCCAAAAATGGGTAGAAAAAGGGAGATATCTTATTGTGTTTAAGCACCATATAGAAATTTCTTCATCTATAAGATGATATTTAGTCATTATCTAATGCCCACAAAGAGAAACTAGTTATGAATCCTGAAAGAAGATTTATACTCCTGATGACAGAGTATATAAGTTGCCTTCAAAAGGCTGCAACAGAGGAAATATGGGCAGATGCTGAGTGAATGTATTACTAAATTTTAAATCTCCTCTAGTGGTGAAAATTGACAAAATTAGCTAATGCACAACAAAGCATTCCCTTGCATTAACGATCTCTGATTCACTTGATTAGTACACCAGTTGTTCAAGAGTATCTGAAACATATACACACAGATAGGCTTTAAAGATTGGTTTTGAAGTTGGTGATGCGGTGGAAAGAGACAGAAAAAAGAAAAAAAAAAAAAAAAAAAAGCTCTTCCAGCCAAGAGGTTGGCAGAAATCTCTCAGGTATGTGGAAAGATTGCAGGGAACATGCTTGAGCTTAAAAAGTATATGAGAGTTAAACATTTATGTAAATCTCTGTTTTGTATAGAGAGAAATTATGCATATCATGGCTTTCCACTTTAATAACTGATTAATCTTTGATTCTTCATTCTGGTGCCCAAGACAGTATTCAGAATAATTAGCTCTCAACTAACTGCAAAAAAATATATTGATTACCGATATTTTGGAGGTGTGCAGAATCAAGTAATAAAAAATTCACAACTCTTCATCTATTCTTGTGGAGAACAATTTGGTTCTTAAGGACAGATTGGATAATTCTGAGCATCTATTTCAACTTTCAAAATGCAGCCCACAGAACCCATCTATCAAGATTACTGATTACTTTCATCTTCCTTGAGATGATATATCCAAGGAAAACGATGTTTTCTTACACTGTTTTCCAAGAATCCATTAGTGAACAGTACTAGAGACAAGATACTGGGTTATGATTTGACACAATATAGCGGTTAAGTTCTAATATGTACTAAAACAGAGACTGAGAATGTAAGAAAACAGAAAGAGCAAAATCTCCTGACCATCTCTTTTCAGATTTTATAACACTACCACCAAAAACAAAATTTTAATCCATTTACTTTACTACAGTATGTCATCAGGCCATGGGAATAACACCTTTCTACTGTAATCCTCTATTTCACACACATACACACACACATATAGTAAAAAGAAATCAAACTCGCTACAGGAAAGACTCAGAAGTTAAATTGTCTATGTGTCTTTACTTTACTTGAACACATTTATTATTGTACAGACTTTAATCACACAGAAATCCTGTATCGTTCTGTGAGTAGGATATGGATATGTTACATTCAGTGAACTAATACCTATACAGTATTTCTTTTTTCTTCTGATTCGGTATATAGATTTAGTTACTGAATAACATGTACATGCTGCACTGGATAAAATTATTAATTTACCAAAGTTAATACATTACATTATTATAGCCAAAATGACTGATAAATTTGGAAAGCCCAATTTGAGACACATACAGCCTGATTTTTTAGCATAAAATATTGTATATGTTCCAGCTGATATCTGCTACTCTTTGGACATACAGCATTTCTTTAGGTATGGTGCCAAATGCTCAAAGGTCGACCACCAACAAACAGGGAACACACAGTTGACGGTTAGCAGTGAAATTCAGTTCAAGTGAGCTGCCCAACACTACTTGAAAACTCTGCGGCAGAAGCTGAGAAAGAATCCATTCTTCACAGCAGAATTTTCCAAGAATATACAAGACAGTCACTAATGGTGTTCCAGTCACTAGTGGTGTACCCCAGGGGTTCATACTGGGGCCAATACTGTTTTAATGATGGGACAGAGTGCATGCTCAGCAAGCGTGCAGTGATACAAAATTGGGAATTGTTCTCAGTGCTGCTTTTACATAAACTTGTATATTCTTGTGCTCTCACACGCCTTCAGTTCATATTCCTGTCTTTGTCTTCTCCTAGCTATCTCCATCATATGCTCATTTGTTTCCATTTCCCAACTTCTCTCACTCCCACGGCATACTATAATTGTTATCCTACATCCCCTCCCAGGTTTTAGTCCCAATACGGGGTGCCCCTTACTTCCCAGGGGGGTTTTCTGTGCTAAGCTATCATTTGGGTGCTCAACTGCTCTCCTGTATTCTTATCAAACCCTGCCTTCTGGTTTCTGTTCCCCACTGCTGTGCTAGCACATATTTCTTCCCTTCCCTGTTTTTCTCCTCTGACTTTGCACACATCCTCCATCCCTTACTCTGCTTCCCCTCCTAGGAAAGACAACATTCATGCCATTTTATGTACCCACTTACCCACTGCTTCTGCTTCCTCCCACCCCTACTCCTACCTTCACATTTCCCTTTACTCCTAACTATTGCCATGGATCCTGGATTCAGTTTCCTACTATAACTATCCTTAAGCTCTTGTTCCTATTTCCCTTCCTCAAATATCAGACATTCCATTCTCTTAGATCTTGCCTCCATCCCCATCAATCTCTATGATTTAGTTAGGCCACAAGACCTGCTTCCTTTTTTCACCTTAACTTGCTCCTCCCCGAACAATGTTTCTTGACAAGCCTTCCTCCTGTTTTATGCCCTTTTTCTTGTCCTCCTTTCTACTTGGTATCGATAGTGAAAACTGTGATTCCCAGTAAGTGAAAAGCAGCAGCATGGAAAATACTCCTTAATCAATCTGACCCTGAGACAGCACATACCTAGAGCAACTACTTCCGAAGACATCATATTTGAGAACCCCAAGATAGGGAAACTTTCCTTAAATAAAGCACATGCTTTGGTCTACCTTTTATGTTTTCTTTTTCTTCTCTGCCAAAACATGTACATTTACTCTAGACTGAGAAGTCAATTTTTAATGCATAGTAGCATTCACAGTGTCTTTGCACTTCTACATTTAAAGAAATGCACCCCCTTCCAAGTGCTGTCCTGATTCTACTCCCTTTTACTTTCCTCCTTTTTTCCTATATTTTTATTCCATATTAGCATCCTAGAATAGACCTGTAAAATGGACACACATCTAAGAAACAGAACACAGATCCCTACCAGAGAAGTCCAAAGTCAATAAGAAGCAGGGTGTTAGGGCTTGGAGTGCATCCCCCTTCTACGATTTTAGTTAGTTAAGCTAAAGAGTTTAACTGGCTGGGTGCAAGGCCAGCTCCTTCACTGACAAGAGCTGCTGTGAAGAAAGCTAGAAGCAAGGGCCTGACTCTCCTTGCCCTTGGGAAAAGCTGATGCTTTACTGCTGGCTGCTATCCTAAATTCTGCATCCTAAATTCTACAAGGCTCTCTTTCACAGTAAAAGGGAACCTACACACAGAAAATAGTTTTTTTTCATTATTATTATTATTATTATTATTATTATTTACTTTCACTGTATTCTCTGTTCTCAGGTTCTCTTTTTCTAGCAGGCTCTAAGTAGAAATAAAATTAATGATTTAAAAATTCCAATATTTAAATGGACTCCAAACGAGGTAAAATTAGCTCAGTTATTTAACACCTAGCTATTTGAGTGTTTCTTACTTTTCAATTGGTAACATTACTAACGGATAAAAAGAACATGGAATTGGAATAGTTAATTGTCATTAACAGATGGCTTCACTTTAACATCTATAACTAAGGCAACTCAGCAAGATAATCCACCTACCCTCTGCTGTTGAAAGATGAGTGAGGATTTGTTGCACTACAGTTGGAAAATATTTGTATTAATTGCTCACACAAATCCCCAAATTATTATGACCAAATTTGCCCTTTTCCCTTCTAGTACAAGTACAGTATTTAAAAAAATAGGTCAGAGTGATCACTTACCTTCTCGAGGTCTGGCTCCTCCAATGCTAGTGCAAGCTCATTGTTGTCCATTACAGAGGCTGCTGCAACATCTAGTGGTGTCGAACCTCTCATTGAAGGAAATGCTGCAGAAGAATGTTAAAATACAGTAATTCGATTTAGTTTGCAGTAATCAAGGTCATGCAGCAGAGGGCAGCAGTCACACTGGAATCTAGATCATACTCATATATTAATAGTACGTTTTATGGATGTTTTTCAATCAAGAATATGCTTCATTGTTTTGAGTAGTGATGAAATTAACAGGCAGATTCATTTCTGGCTTGCTACCATATCTATATACAAATACATCGTTTTTAAATGCAGATAAAGAAATCAATATTATCAACACAGCAAATTAGAAAAATATTATACAACTGTCTTTAGCAGAGCAACATTTTGACTATGTGATTCTAAGAAGCCCTACAACCCTCCTAAAACATCAATTCAAGATTTTAAAATATGCCTATATTCAGCAAAAAGAGCCTGTTTCAAGCCTCAGTGTTACCTGTTTTCTTTCTTTCACTCTTACTCCATTTTCCATGTTTAATACAGGCATATGTGGGCATAGGAACAGTTACCATGAACAGCTAAAGCACCGTGAAATCACATGCTTACTTGCCTTGCTATATGTTATTGATATAGCCATCTCCCTATCCAAGACAATTTTTCCTGAGCTACACAACTCAAAGCACACACATTAAAAAAATCAAAGATCCAAGGTTCTGAAGGAAGGGTAGGAGATCACATCAGTGGGCTTAACTTTGGGGAAAAGCAAAACAAAACAAAAACCCCAAACATGCAAAGCATATTCTTACTCATGTTTGGCTCTCAGACGAAACGGGCCAGCACCACAGAGGGTTACTTTAAAATTAGATTTCCAAACACAATTATATCCAATGGAAAAAACGTCAAACAGCATGGATTTGATCCTAAATCTTTCAGGGTGTTTAAATGCACAGATTTACACTACCCTGTGCCTATTATAATTCACAGAAATACAATGATGGAAGGAAAATGGAAAAATTGTGAGTGAAAGGTGAATCTGCTAAGTGGTTTAAGCTTCAGAAAGATCTTCCCAAATGACGTGCTTCAACTTGCTATACAAATTAGACGACAGACCTGTAATATCACAGTTCTTCCTGGACTTGGTTTTAGCTACTACAAATACATAACATACCCAGCCCAACGCTGCTGTTTTCCAGTAAGTAACTAAGATGCTCAAACATGGCTTTTTGGTTTTGACGACTAATTCGACAGAAGTAGCACAGGAATCGACAACAGCTTGCCACCATCTTAGGAAAAGCAATCTGCTGGAGAAGAAAGTTGACAAAGCAGTGAAATATGTTAATAACCAATCTGTTCAGATTCTTCTCCCTCCATGCCTAACAGGGAAAGTATAACGAAGTTACCAAGGCAATAAGCAGCTGACAGTCGCTTTGCCCCTGCTTTAAAGAAAGGGCTTGCATTTCCTTTCATCTTTTTTTCCTCTTAAGGTCATTAGGCCATTAGGTTTAAAATGTTGAAAAATTATTTTGGAAAGAGCTATATGGAACCCGTATGTGAGAAAAATCTCTACATTGAGAAGTAACTCTCAATCAAAGTGACTGGCAGCCTAGTTATACAAAACATTGTATTAACAACTTATGGTAACAAGTTCAACCACCAAAATATTAAGTCATAGCAGAATCAAGGATATCCAAGAACCTTAACCGATCCTCCTATGTATGTTACAATAAGAATATATGTCCTTCATATAAAAGGTTTTTACAGGACTTCTACATCATTCAATGCATAGGCCTGGTAATGCAAGTTAATATTTTGTTTTACCTTAACTGTCCAAAGCTTTTTTCTTTTCAACCTTGCTGCACATTATGTGCAAATAATTTCTCCTCTGAAAACAAAATAGTTTCATCTGTAGCATTCCTGAAAGAATGTTTCACAAGCTGCATATATTCATAACATCTTCTGAGATGAGAAACTTATGCTGTTCTCACATTTCACTAAAAGGAGCTTGTGAGACCAAGATCAAAAATCATGGGACAGATTTTTGATGCTTCTTTTAAGGTTTCTCCAACCTGATTTGTTAAATTTACCTTTCTATAGCACTTTATACATTCAAGCACCCAGTTCAGTTGCAGATCTGCATCTTAAGGATACTCACAAAATTAAGGAGAAAATTTATGACCACCAAGGAAAATTCTTCTTGAAATAAGCTGACTAGGACCCTTTAGGCATAAGCAGAAATAAATTCTAAACATCCCAAGGTGTTATCTGAGTGTTTTAACCATAAAATCATGTTTTTATTTTGTTTTTTCCATCGTGCCTCCTTTACACTACACTTTTTAATTTGTATAATAAATATTGCCTTCTTTACACCACAACTCTAATTCATTCTGAGAGGAAGTGCAGTCTTTTCACTTCATGAGAAAATAGTCTTGTGGAAAAAAATATAGGTGATTACATACTTAAAATGTATATGACATGCAATACCTATCAAAGACTTTAGGTGCATTTCCTAATTTCTGAGGACTTGAATTGTTTAACTCCAGTTTTCCTTTGGTACAGTTTTTGTGTGTAATACATATGGCTCATTTACCCATTTCAGTCAACAACAAGCTATTACACATGAGCAGCATACTATGATATTGCTATTAAGCATACTATGGTAGTGTTAACTAACAGCAGTATATGAACATTTTGTAAAGCTGTAATGACACAGCCAGATACAACTCATAAGTATTTTACAGAACTACACGAGCAGTATCACCAAAAAAGCAAAGAAAGGGGGTGGGGGGTACGGGAGACATTCAAGTAACAAAAAGTTGCCAGAGAGAGGACAAGATAAACACAAGTGCAAATCCTCCCAAATACACAAGAAGGATGACCGGCAAGACCAAAGAAAACAAGATAAGCAATATCAGGAGCAGAGAAAATCCCTCTTTTTTGGGAGGAAGGCAATAGGATAAAAGTATCAGGCATAAGTAAGGAGAATCAGAGAAGAAAGAAGACAAGTTTCACTTAATTTCCAACTTCCCTCAGGTAGCCTAAGTGTCCAGGTGTGCTGCTCAAAATATTTACACTGCTCTGCCTTTAAACTAACACCTAGACATTCAAACATAATGTCAAGGAAATGGAAAATACAACACTGCAAGAAAACTATAGATCAGTTCAAATATTTGAAATTGAGCATTCAAAATTAAGTTAGTACTAGTTAACTAATTTTACAGTCTGTTGTTAATAATACTGCATCTAAGAGGAACAGGTATATTTTCCTAACAGAGCTCCTATGAAGGCAGCCTAACCTATATGTTTAGTTTAAAATAAGAACAAAATCTTTTAAAGTACTATTAAAAGACAAATACAATACTTATAACCCCTCACCATCCTGCTTCTTTTTCAAATCAAGTCTGACTTTGACCACACGTCCTATAATGCTGGTCATCTCCTACTACTGCTGTAATAATAATGTTCAATTTTTAATATTAATACTTACTTCACAGATCCCATTTGGACAAGCAATAGCTCTCTTATAAAAAGGGGGTCTATTTTTTTCTGAATGCTTACTCTTAAACATCCTAGTGTCCTCTGGCAAATGTTAAAGATGAAAAACTAAAAATAAAATTATGGTGAAATTACCTGAGATTTATCTCCTCCAAGCACATTTACCATCACATCCATAACTGTCTCATGCATGCCCAAGACTCTCATTAAGTTAGGATGCTGATAAAACACCTTGTTGTTCATTATATCCCTAAATAGAAGAAAAGGCATCAACGCATTTTTAAGAAAGACCATTTTCATTTAAATCAATGATGCATTATCAGACATTTCAGAAATATGTATGCATTGTAGAGGCAACATTTTAAATTCTGAGATTTCACAGGCACGCACCAAAATACAGCTGCTTAAGAAAGGTAATTTCATAGCAGAAACAGAGAAAAAAAAACATTCTTACACCAGCAGAGATTACATAAGGACAATTTCCTGAAATCCGAATGCTATAAAGGATATAATCAGCAGTATTATGTGTTCAAATACCGCTGATATGACATACTAAATACTGTCTAGTTTGAAATATTTTAGATCACATTACAACTTCAGTGGTTCTACCTAACTCCTTGTACAACCTTACCTATTACAAAGATACCAGCAAGTCTATTCACTTACACATGAAAAAACAAAGTGAGATTTAAGTTTGTGAAAGGTGTAGTACTGACAGCAATACAGACTTAAGCCAGCTATTTTCTACAAAGCTGCTAAAACATGTATATTTGATGAAGCTTCAGCAGACATCTCAAAAACTTTCGTTAGGCTTAACCACAGTAAAAAAGAGCTCAGGTCCTTTAGCTCAGAAAAAGTTCCAAGTTCACAGAAACTTTTTTTGATGCATTTGATATTGATAGAGGAAACAACTGGAGGCATCTTGGAAATTTCTGCGAAAATGGTATGCATCTCTGAGAAACTGGAATGAAATTACTAGACGATAAATGCATTTCAGTACAGCAATTTTCATCCATGCTCTAAAATGAAAGGTTTTAGTAATGTAACACAGAACTTTACTCAAATTTAAAAAAAAAGGTTAATTCCATACCCTAATCCGTTAATCATTAGCAATTCCTCCTCTTTTCCCATTCTGACACTGAGAAGCGAGCGAATCTGTCCCAGTGCTGCAAGCAGATTAATGGTATCCTCCACAGAGACAGCACTAATAGTGTATGCCTTCCTCAGAGCTTGCAGTAGCTCGCCAATGCTGTCATATTGCCTACGAAGGAGGGTGTACATAATCCGAACTAATTCTGGATCTTGAATCTGGTCTTCCTGGGACCAGCGCACCATAGTCTGGGATATGAGTTCCTTCAGCGTAGCTAAAACAATAAAATATGTAAAAATGTTACTAGCTATGAAAACCACAAACTGTCAAAAAATATTTATTAGTCTAAACTATCAGATAACAGCAGACAATGAGGGAGTCGTAAAAGCAAAAGAACATGAGCACATTGAACAGGATTCCTCAGCTGGAAACATAATTTTGGGATCTCTCAAGAGAAGTGATATGCTCCTGAGAGACAGAAAAGAAGAATCTTCTACTTAGTATTCAAATCAATACAACATTTTCAGCAATGAAAACTTCTTCACATATCACAACCCTAGAGTTTCATCCTCATAAGTGAAATGTGAAATTTAAACTTTTAATTTAGTTTCTATATTGGGATTTATAAAATAGTACCAACTGCAGAGCTTTTTCTAATATAAACATCTTTTCATTAGGAATTACTGAAATCTAATTTTATAATGCCATTGAAACATCATCTTCTGGCAGTGACCTCTGGCCAACATGAGCCTAAGTTTGGAATACAAAAGTTCATAATTAAGTTTTCAGTAAACAGTTCATTGGCTGGAAAACGTGAATTCAATCATATAAAAACTATGAATGTGGATTTAACTTGCCAAATGGTTTTGCCCAAAAAAAATCCATTCTAACCCTACAAAACTGCCAGAAAGGAGGATGACATAGCCTCCCTTTTTATCCAATATCCAGTTAAGGACCAAACCAGGATGGGAGAGAATGCACTTCACTGCAGCTGCTCATTCATTCAAAATGAATATTTAGGTATTTTGATGTTCAAAGGATCTACCTTTTATTCAAAAAAAGAAAATCTACCTAGAATTTTAAGTATCTCAGAATCATATGACGATGCACACACTCCAAGGAACAGGAGACACAGATGGATTCAGAACAGGGGAATTTAATCTATATTTCCCACCTGTTAGTGGAAAGCCATTGTCACTTGGGAAAACATTTTCTGAAAAATCGCATTGTTTGGAACTATGCAATGCATACTGCTTGGAGCTGTTCTATATCGTATATGTTAAATGTTCAATGACCCTGAAAAGAATCTTTATAACTTCCTTCAACCAAGACAGTTTCCTCTTTCAGTGCTACTATGTGGTCTCCTCTTTGATTCTTGCACTATCCTCTTCTTCCCTAGAATAATTAATAATTTTCCATAACTTTCCGAGTCATTGAATATGTCACTGATTTCTGGTTATAGAAATCTAACACACTTCCTTTGTCAATAAGTTAATTATCTTATTAACGAAAGATATCAACTTTGAATTTCTGACTTCTAGGAGGAGGTATTGGGGTAAACAGGATAAACAGCAACTTGAGGTAGTAAATTCAGGGAGGAAGTTAATGCTTCCTCCTGAAAAGTAAGAGATGTGGGCAAAAATCTCCTTAAATTTAGAGAAAATTATGTTAGGTCTTCCAAAATCCCAGGTGACAGACCTTCTTGCATGGCTAATGGACAAATTGGGCACTAATTTTTGTCTTCGTGTTTTATGAATCTGTTCCCTCATTTCCTTAGTACTACCCAAGATATATAAATTTGTTGCTGCATTCAACTCGAAGAGATGTTTTTCATTTCAGCAACAAAAATAAAATATTATTTGCACTGAGTCAATTATGAGCCCAATTTTATACGCATAAGTTAACCATCAGATATTTATACATATAACTAAAATATTATTAATATTTTAGTAAAAATATAATATTACAGGAGAAATCAAACATTTTGTTTTCTATATTTGGCATCTCCTAATATGTAACCGAGCCTGATTCTGATCATCAAAATTATGGAATGAGATTGGTTTAAGGAGGTAGACTTGATTTACCCACGTTAGTGGGAAAAAATCACAGGCTCTTTCCGTTGTTATAATACCAGAGATCTGATATATTCTAAGATGGAGAAGACACTGAAGAATCATAAAAAAAACTAATTCTAAAGGAAAACTACAGGTTCATAAGATTCTGTAAGTCAATCATCATACTTAGTCATCCCACTTAAAAGTAAAACTTGGATATATACCATGGAATTCAAAGTTTGATGAAGCTGCAAAAGTAGTAAAGATTACTGCAGCAATGATACTGCCATAACCAATGGTGCTAATGCAAGCACCTCCGTTTCATTCCCACAGATATGTCTACCAGACTCACATCCTCTACAGAAAACTCTGTTGAGCAGGCACTGTAGAGAAAGGTATAATGGCCAACTTACGTCAGTCTAACACATCTGTCAGTATATAAAAAGAATAAGCTATAAATACATTCCACTGAGTTGTATTAAAGAAATATAATACTGTAGAAAATCATTAATGATGAACCTCTAACTTCTGACAATATGGTTTACTACTAAAACATTATTTTATTTTGATATTAAAATAAATATATTATCATAATCAGACACAAGTAACTTTTTATTGCCACAACCACAGTCACTTCATAACCTTAAAATGTTTGTGAATTATATGCAAGAAGATGCTTCATTGTTTAGGACAAATGGAAGTAAAATTGTTTCCTTCCTTTTGTTTAAGCTTTGCTATCTTCCAAGTTCTATGTACTTCATTGAATAGGTCAGGGGAAACACGGCTAAAATAATGTGGGGGAAAATCAAAAGTCTACAATAAGGCACTCTAAGACCTGCTATTGCTTTGTTTTTTTATCTCTGATTTTAAATTGAATATGTTAGAACACTGTCAGAATTACTGGCTTGTACACTTCAGCTCCTAGTAGAATACTACTCTTAACATGTTCTTAACCATTTTCTTTGCTTCAGATACCAGAGAACCATTGACAATGAAGCACAGAGCAATAAAAATGGAAATCTTAATGAAAGAAACATTAAGCAAACATTAAACAAAGCTCTAAGGACTCAAAAGTAAAATCAAATTTATTCTGAATCTTAACACATTTCAAAATCAGAGAAGAGAATGACTCTTAACCAAGTACAAAATTGCAAAATTAAGCCAACATAAAATGAGTACATAAAACATACAATGTAAAACTATCAGGATCTAGAAAATTGCTTGGAGCAATCTGGAATAAGGACATGGTAATGTAGATAAGCAGCTAAAAACAGTTGCTAATGTTTTTTCTGATCTTTAACAAGAAATCCCACTGCCTTAATTATCTTCTGAGGCTGCATAAGGTGTTACCCATAGTTATGCATTGCCCAAGTCATGTCTTGACAGCTATGAAAGTCCTAGGATCATAATTGTCAATGATTTCTTGCCTCAATGACTTTATCCTCTGAGTTTTGGTTTGTTTTTAAAAACACATTTTATTAATTCATCCTTAACACTAGTTTTAATTGCTGGCATTCCCTTCCTAAAATAAAAGTACACTTGTGAGCAGATATGAATGCATGCTTAGAGGAAAGTAAGATTTCTTTGAAGAAAATAGTTCCTTCCAGGTGCCTTGGCTATGAATATTCACACCACAATATGTCAGACCAGACATTCAAGACTAGAGACTTTTAGCCTTATCAATATGCACATGCCATGTCCCCCTCCATCCTTGTGGATATAAAAGGATGGGGATATCTCAGGCCCCCAGTTTCTTTCACCCTCTGAATTCCAAATTTCTGGGGCAGGCAGGCAAGTATTCTGAAGAAGAAAGAGTGCATACATGGACTAAATATCTCAAAGCTCCAGCTGCTGTCAAGTAATTTTCCATAGCCCTTTGATTTTGTCCATGTGCACATTTACACTAAGCATAACCCCAGGAGGAGCTCCAGCCTGAAGAGATTATCTGGAGGCAAAACTCAGCATTTTTAGAAAATCAGATACTGTAGACACACTCAACCAAAGCAGTTCCTCTGCTGGAATCTTCAGCAATGTCACTATGCTAACCAAAACATGGAAATAGCTCGCTATCCTAACTATTTAATTGTGCGGGATTGAAATGTTCCCCAGTAGCATAACCAGGGCTCCTGGAAAGTATACTACAACTCCAACTAGTGTCTCTGTCTTAGGTAGTTTGAAGCACATCTTCATGCTATCTCATACAGTTGGCTTATAATAAGGGTTGGAATCATCCCCTCCTCCCCAGCAAAGATGATAACGTCCAAGAAAAGCTATTTTCATCTGAAAATGAAGTAGAAAAATATATTAATGATACACCCAAATGGTTGGCAAATGATGAAGGCTTGCATTAAGTTCAGATCCTATGCATACAGGTTCTATAACTGCTTGATCTAAAATTGATCTAAATGCTCTCAATCCCCTCAGAAGTCTAAGGTGATATGAGACTATCAAATGTTCTTAACACAGGCAAAGACTGATATCAAAGAGGATATTCTTTGGAGAATCAAAGTTCTTAAAAAAAAGAAAGGAAAAAAGATAAGAAAAAGCCTCTGAAAATGTTATTTTGAATCTCATGCAAATCTTTTCACTTGGAGTGCCTTAAGTCATCCACAAAAATGGTGACAGCTCCTGTAAGAAATGCAGCTGCTAAGCAAGTATTATACTATATGCACTAGCTCTGCTAACAGCATTCAAACAGAAGCAAGAGAATCTCACACCATCTTGTTTATGCAGTGCGTTAAAAAGTGTTATCCTTCTACACTTCAACCTGAGGATTCTTGATGAGTTAGAGGAAAGCCCAACTTGCATTTCTTGTGACCCAAAGCTCCTGTATAAGATACACAAGCTTTTCTATTCCAAAGACCAAGCGTCCTTAGGCTTCAGAAGCGAATACTTTCTGATTCATAAGAATAGAATCCACAGAAACTTGGAAAAAGAAATGACATTTCCCAGATACTGACTGGTCCTACTACCACTAAAGAGAAAACATGGCTAACATGAATCTCTGGGAAATAAAAACTGTATTTTCATGCAGCATGTGAGATTATTATAAGCGTTAGTGTTTTTACATCCTAGTATGTGGCTTAAAGACCAAAACATGTTTTCATGGCAGAAGGCACCTTCTCCGGTGTCTTCTCCATAACTTCTCCATAACCTCTCCATAACAGAACAAATAGATCAGATAAGATGTGTTCTAGGTTATAAAACAGCATTGCTGTCTCACCTTGCACAACTCTTGATGGAATAAATAAGTCTGAAATGAAATTAATGGTTCCTAGTCTGCTGAAAGGCCTATTGCCAAACTGAACAAATTGGAAACGGAAGAGGAGCACTCACTACTGGAAGACCACCCTGAAGTCATTTGCACCCTGCATATGATATTTGGATGGTGTTACAAAACTTAGAACTGGCAAAAAACAATTTGATTTGTAAAGAAAAGGAGCAACGTCAGCAAAAGTTTACGTTCTAAGGGAAAACCTGGAGGAATTGGGCTTATTACCTACTTATTTCCTCACTACTAAGGGAACAATAGGAAACCACTAATATTCTACAGCTGATTTCTAAAATCGTGGCTCCTCAAAACTGGTTACAGCAAGGAAAGAGTTAGACATGGAGATTCATACTATATATCAAGCTCACTTGGGCAACACAAAGGAGTGAAAGCCAAGTCAGCTGCTCAAAGAGGCTGAACAAAATGCTTGGGCAGATGTTTGAGAGCAGTTGGAAGCACCAAACCATCTTACCTATTTATATCATGTACATCCCTCCTGTGTTAGGGAATAGGGCATGAGCATGTGTACAGGAATACAGCTCAGAATAAAAAGTCTCTGATTTTAAGTGTTTTGGTGTGAAGTAACAGTGATAAGAAATACACACTTCCTTTTGCTACTAATCCTTTCCTGCCTGCAGCAGAACCAGCCACATAAATAATTTAATCAAGGAAGAAGAGCTAAAAGGGCAATATACCTTCAAAATCAACATGAAATACTGTAGAGATGAAATATTAATGACAAATTGCTACTCAGCTGAAGCATACAGAAATTGAGACAACTTCAGGATGTAGGACATTCCTGGCTGACACTTACGAACAGGCTCTGTTTTGCTCCCAGGCAGCAATGAGGCTGAAACAACCCTTGTAACAGACGTTAGCAGGAAGATTACTGTAATTTTTATTTTAATTAACAGTAATACATCTCTGAGGCACCAGTAATATTTGCAACAGTCTATTTTCAGCTTGCTATCATAGCTTGAGCCATCACTAAAATAGCTGAATGTAATCAAGTATTTAATTAGTACAACATGTATTATTCCTTAAATCAACAAAACTAGTTAGTCAGCTAAATAACATTCTCCATTCTTCATTCATTATAATGAAATGAACAATCGTTATATATGACATTGTTTTGTTTGTGGTTAGGAACATGCTTGGTTCCTCTGAAAATCCAGCATTTCAGAAAACCAAAAGTGATTCACATACAATATAGCACATATTATGATATAAGCTCTGGCAGCATTTACAAGTTAAAACTGATTGACTACAGTCAAGAATAACCATTTTCTTTTTTATTTATGGTCCTGAATTAGAAAGCGATTAATTTCCTCTGTATAAAGATATGTAATAAACCATTCTATTATCTTTAAGTGCTCAAATATTTGTGGGACAATGCTTCTGAAGTTAGTCATAATGGTATGAAGAAATCTTCCTGAAACAAATCCTTTGTCTCCCTTTCTGCTTGTTTTATGTTTGGCATGGTAAAGTAATAAAAGGGCAGATACGAAGTATGGCAAGCATTTTAGAGGAGCTGCTTTAATAAAATAGCATTTGATTCAACTATGAATACAAATAAATCTAATCATGTGGATAATTATACAGGCTATTGTCACTGGGGTTAAATGGGTTGTTATGAGTTAAAACCAAGATCTACATTTATGAATATACTGTATTATTTAAAAACACATTTATTATAATAAATATTATGCAAAATATAGTATTTTTTAATTTAAAACAAGCTTTCTTTTTAATTTGAGCTTGAATAACAACAAATGCTATTTTCATTTCCTTCAACCTCTTTGCATTACAAAAACAAAACTATGAATTACTTAAGTAATTCATGATAAGTTTATCCACCACTCCTACTTGCATAAAATAACTGCGTCTGTGCTACACCGATTTTTGTTAAAAGAACTTTAATTCAAGAGTAGCAACTTTCATTAAAGATGTCAAGCTTTGCACAGCCTTCTCTTACAATATACAAATTGCTAATATATATATCAATTGATAAAGAATCCTTAGTAGAGTTCAGAACCCTGACAAGAAATTACAATAAGAACAGCTATGGTAAATTCATCTACTTATTTAGTGTAGAATTAAATCATTTTTGATTATAAGAATGATCTGAACACTTACACTGATTTACAAGATTACTAGATGAAGCTATGTCCTACTTTTCCTGTTTGTTCCTGCAACCTCCTGCCTGAAACAACCTTTAGCCCCTGTGATAGTAAAATATGGAGGCTAGACATGTCAGGCGAGTCACCAAATCCTATTAGCAAAGTCTAAATATTTGCAGAGGCTAAAAATCTTCATGAGGAAATGGACTAAGCTGTTCTCCCTTGAAAACTGTTGCGAAAGTGATGAATTTCCTTCTCCTATCAGGAAAGAGCAGCATCCTCATAACAGCTTGCATTATGGGCATTTACAACCAGTCTTTCCATGATTTCTCTGTGGCCACTGTAGCCAAAGCAGAGGCCTGCAGCACCTGTAAGTGCATTAATCTGGACATAATTAACACTACCTTGCCTTGAACCCAAATATAACCATGTTAATACAGTGTAAAAAAAGGTGCAATTATTTGGTGACACTGACAACAGACAAGCACAATATATATGCTATTTTACTTCAATATGTGAACAATGTAACCACCAGAGGAGCAAACAAATACTGGTGAAGTTGCACTTAGGAGGCATGGGAAAACATGTAAACAGTGTCCAAACAGAATTTGCAGAATAAAGAATAAAAAAAAAAGACAGGCACAAGGACTGACAATAGGCAGGACATCCTGCCAAACACACAAGAAGGGTAACTGGCAAAACAAAAATCAATATAAACAATATCAGGAGCAAAAGAAATCCCCCTTTGGGAGGTAGGGAGGAGTGTTAAGGAGCATAAAAACACATAATTGGAATAATGAGGAAGGAAGAAGAAAAGTCTGCTTCTGTTCTGACATCCTTTGTCAAAGAGCTTTCAAGCCTGATCTCCTCAACTTCCCCAACTAAGACCATAAAGGACTTTAGCCATTAGTGCTAATTTTATGGCATAAGCTCCATGGTATTGTAGGCTAATAATTAATTTAGAATTATTGACTAAAAGTTTTGTATACATACTGAATATGTATTGACAATGATTAATAATGTGCAAAAATTAACCATTAGCATACAGTGTGTTAATGAAATAATTTATTAAAGTTTAATTTTAAAATTTAAGCTGCTATTTAAAATTTAAAACTGGCCTGATTTATTAATTTACTAAGCATTCCCATTGCAGTGATCTCTAATTCCCTTACTGAAACATATATTTACACACACACACTTTATATGACATAAATACAACACCACAGTTTAACCAAGTTAAATGGATGGTATTCAGCAACTGTAAACTGTCTCATCCAAGCATGGGCCAATCATCTATACCCAGAAAAAAAACATGGTGTGATCAGGAGAAACACAATTTCCTTTAATCTCTACTAATTTTAAATCTAGTTGTACTTTACATTGAATCTCATTTTCATGAGGATCCTATTTTAAAATTTTATTTTTTTTCCCTCAAAGCTGTAAACAGTTATATCAGCTCATTTTACATTCGGAACTTGAAAAATGAACTTATGACGATTGTTTTCTAGAGGTGTATACAGGGAAATTTTTCTTACTGTTAGTACTTACTGCTGCTTGCAATTCTTTTCCCCTCTCAAACTTTGTGCTACTATTTAGCATCTTTCTCACACATCTTTTATTTGCCTCCTGCTTTACTCTATTTCTTTTCCTGCTCTCTGTAATCCTACATTTGGTGAAGTGGTATAATTTGTTTGATCTCTCAAGCACAAGTGCATAGCACTCCAAGGACACAAACATGAATAAGCTTCTCTTCTGCCAGCCTACAGACAGAACTGAAGACAACAAAGAAGAGAAGAGGAGCACAGGCAGTATGGTTTAAGAACTGACTCCACATTCATGGGATGAAATCGTGACAGTACTCATCTTATGCCATTCTGCAGTTCTTTATACCATGCTTTCAAAGGGTCATGTGCCTTCAGGGTTTGAGGCTTGAGCTCAGCTTTTTTCTGAATCTGTGTGTTGGCACCCATCAAAAAAGTATCATTTTAAGGTAAAGTAAATGACTGGTTTACAAAGTCAGAGAAGGTGTTTAAATAGCCTATTGTTGAAAGATACTGCTTGACATCTGTTGATCTTCAGTCCAAACTGTGTGGAATAACAAAATATACAACTGTTATTAAAGTCACTCTCACATACTAGATGTCATCTTTGTACATCTGTGGTAGTGCAAAGGTTTCACAGCTGGTTCTATTGCATGTACGAGGTACTTGTGGCAAAAGGAGCTGCTTAACCTCATTTTAATCAATAAAACATTATTGGCACAGTGACACAGCACGGAAAGAGCTCTGACTGAGGATCTGATTGTACTTGAGCGTGCACAGTTCAGTTCTGCTACTCAGGCAAAGATTGACAGCTACCGTAGTTGGAGTAAATCTTTCTTTTATCTCATTCATCTGCTTAGTCCTTCTACTGATTAGCACCAAAATAGTGATAAAAATAGGTATATTCCCTTTGAAAGGCATATTTAAATTTAGTCAAGCAAAGCGACTATGAAGAGAAAGGTTACTAACCAAAAACTAAATTCTTTGAGAAGTTCTTTGAGAAGTGCTGTCTTTATGTTTACTTCCAGACATAACAGCTAGAGTTTGTTTCTAAGGATTTTTTTTTTAAAGGAATTTTTTAGGGACTTGCTTACGCTTTTACACTTCTGCACGCAAACAGTTCCTCTCAAACTTTAAACCTTAAATTTCTAGTGGGACTCCGAGGCATAAAGGAAGTAAGAGGAACTAAGAAATTGCATTTGGCAAAAAAAAAAAAAGAAAAAAAAATCCTTTCTTTTCTATTAAGCAACTGTCCATATGCATGTTAACATTGCCCACGCAGTACCTTCTACTCCACATGGAGTACACTGAAAAGGACGTACTAAGAGTACATTGTCTCTGGATCAGAGACTCTGGTTCTCATGGGGGATTTCAATCTGCCTGACCCCTGCTAGAAGGGTAACTCAGGGGGACATGAGCAATCAAGATTTCTGGATGGTATCAGAGATAACTTCCTGATGCAGGTACTGGATTGTCCAACTAGAGGTGAGACATAGCTGCATCTACTATTCACTAACAAGGAAGAATGGTTTGGGGACATGCTAATCAATGGCAGCCATGGCTGCAGTGACCATGAAATAGTGGGGTTCCAGATCCTGAGGGGAGTGAGGAAGAAGAGTAGCACAGAACCTGGACTTCAGCAGATTTCAGCTTGTTCAAGGAAACTGGTAGATGGGACCCATGGGCAGCAGCTCTGAAGGGTAAAGGAGAGCTGGAAAGCTGGCAGGTCTTCAAGGGCTACCTCCTCCAAGCATGAGAATGGTCCATCCCCATACTCAGGAAAACAAATGGATGTATCAAGAGACGAGTCTGAAAACTGATGACAGAGCTCCAATGGAAAAGAGCAGCATACAGCAGATGAATATAGGGATAGGCTAAAAGGAGGCAATTAGAAGCACTGCCAGGGATGTAGGATGGTATTAGAAAGCCAAAACTTACCTAGAGTTGACACTAGCAAGGGACACCAAGGACAACAACAGCTTCTCCTGCTGCACTGGTTGTAAAAAGCTGAACAAAGAAAAGATGAGACCACTGCTGAATTGAGTAGGTAATTTAGTGCCAGTGTGCACAGGTAAGACTGATGTATTCAGTGTGTTCTTTGGCTCAGTCTTTGCCAACAAGGCCTCCCATGCCTCTGTGCTTACAGCCAGGATTCAAGGAGAACTAAGAGCTGTGGATGAGGATCTTGTCAGGGATTACTTGAGAGAACTTGATCCATACAAGTCAATGGGACCAAACAGCTGCATCAGAGGGTGCTAAAAGAGCTGGCTGATGTCAGCGTGATGCAAGCTGGCTGATGCCAGAGTGATGCACTTATTTGTCTTTTTTTGGACTCCCAGTGCAGGGAAGACACTGGAGCAAGTTCAATGGAGGGCCACCAAGATGGTTGGGAGCTGGAGCACTTGCCCTGTGAGGGAGCTAGGCTTGTTCAGCCCAAAGAAGAGATGACATCGGGGGCGGGGCCTAAGAGTAGCCTGCCAGTGCCTACGAGGAGGTTATTGAAAAGCTGGAGCTGGCTCTTCACAGTGGTGCATGGTGGGAGGAGAAAAGACAACAGGCATAAATTGAAACAAGAGAGATCTTGACTTTAAAATAGACATAAACCTTTTTCAACCATGAGGACAGTCAGGCAGTGGAACAGATTGCCTAGAGGGGTTGTGCCGTCTCTGTCCTTGGAAGTTTTCAAAACCTGACTGGATAAAGCCCTGAGTTATCTGGCCTGATCTCACAGCTGACTCTACTTTGAGCAGGATGTTGGACCAGAGACTGAGGTCTCTTCCAACTAGAATTAGTCTATTGTTCTATGATTTCAGAGTTTTCAGAGAACAGATTGAAGGAATCTCTTTGCCATGGTCCACACTATATATAGAAGCTTTGTTGACAGTAGAGTGTTTGACAGATGAGTGGATAAAGCTGAAAGTCCCTGTGCTCCATGTCTTAGATCAAAAATGTTTCTAAGAAAGCTTTCTGAGAATCTATCTGCTAGAGACAAGGACAAAAGCAAGAGGCAGTACTTCTAACAAATATCGTACCTTATACAGATTCAAGTTATGCCAAGTCAGTCTTATTCTGTTCTGGTCCCAGATAAACCACAATTTCTTTCTCAATATTTCTATTGAACCATAGGATAAACAAACATAAAATGGAAAAAAAAAAGATAAAGAAACATGTATCATGTTCGGAAATGGAAAGAATCAAGTCTAACCAGCCTCGATGGTACCTTGTAACACATGATGTCAGGTCTTTTTAAGAAGACAGCTTTTCAACCCATTTGCTTGACATCAGCCACTGCCACAGGACATTATACATCTGAAAACAAGAGGACTGGAATACACAAGCACATCCCTGTTGCACCTGGACAATCTACACTGAGAATAAGGATTCACAGGCAGCTGTGCTAAAAAATAGCACAGAATTAAAGTTTTCCTCCATGCTATGTCATGCATCGAAGCCCAGCCGGTTGGGAACTTGACTCCAAACAGTCTGGATGAGAGGATGAGTATACGCTGAAGTCCACAACTGAAAGTTCTTACAGACATATCATATCATTTGATTATGCTACCTTTCTCTTAATAAAGGCAACCTATTGGCTCATACCATTCCACACCACTAAATTTACAAACTTTAATTTAAATATTGATATTGCTTCAAAAATTATTTGCAGTAATCTGGTGTGCTGGACAGAAGGACTGTTTTGAGTGATGTAATACGTATTCTTCCACATATATTGTCACTAGTTCTGCAGATGAGATTGTGTGTCTTATCTCATTAGTTTCAAAATATATACATGCAGACCTTCCAAGCATTTGAGTTATGTATTTCCATTTTCTAAGAAGAATATGTCATAGCTTAACATTACTCAGCAAACCCACAGGGATATCCCACTGTTCCTCCTCTATAATACTCTGCTGCAGAATGGAACATTAAATAATTTTTCTGATAAATGGTGTCAGTTCTTCTCATGTATATTATAAGCAACATGAAAGGTCACTGAGAAGGGTAACAAGATTTATAAACTATAGAGAAGAGTTTTCAGACAAACTAAAAATATCTAAACAGTATTTTGCTCTTGCCTCAGATTTCGGAGGTCCATGTTAAAGATCTAAAGAAGAAAAGAGCAGAATAAAAACCCTGCAATATTAAATGCTGGAAAATTATTTCACCTTAAGCTATGTATGAATACAGAATTTGTACTCATAAAAAAAAAGATACGATGTTTCTGCTTAAGTAGTCAAGTATTTTGAATATTGCCAAATATTGTTCTTTCAGTACAGAAACGGTATGTTATGGATATATCTACATACATGATGTTTGAGACACATCAGAACAAGTTATTTTTTAATTAACTTATAAAGTCATCATCATCAGGTAGAATTATTTAAGGTCTAGTTATATGCAACATCTTCCTGTATAACACATATGGAAAACCCACTGCCCTCAATAAGACTACACATATGTAAATGCCACAGAAATAGATCTATGGCTGCTCATCTTTTTATCCAAGATAATCCATTCTTTAATACTAAATCTAAAATGCTCCTAATATTATTATCCTCTCTTTAGTCACTTAGTACTACTTATTTAGATATCTGAACAACTACATTTAGTTTTGCTCAAAATCCCCTCATTTCTACAGTTCAAAACTATTAACTGTGATTAGAATTACATACACGTAAGGGCAAAGATAAAAAATGGCCCAAAGTAGTATATCTGTTTCTAACAACAACAACAAAAACATTGTTTGAGCAAAAAAACATACCATAATTCTAATAAAATCAGCAAGCAGAATAAGACAATATCGTAATTATATATTTGGTTAATACAAAAACATACAAAAGTGAAAAAACTCAAAATAAGAGCACAGAGACCTTATGCTGAGTTTTGAAAGAAGCATCAGAGGCAGAGGTGCAGCTCACAGTGATGCATAGCACAAGAGTTTGAGATTATGGAACTTATGTTCCATAAGAGGTGAAACTGATGTATGCCCACTAGGAAGTTTTGCTGACATAACTGATTTATCACCGTAACTCTTCCATGAAACCACAAATGATGCAGAACAGCAAAACTTAACTTGTTGGCCAGCTCAGAAATACCACCTTTTTGAGCAACACAAGTCTTCAGCAGTTATTAACAAAATCGCAATACCCAAAGATAGGCTGGCTACAAGAGCTCTGCAACTTCAGTCTTGCAGTTCTCATTTTAACAACTATTTCAGTGCTATCTCAGTTATGACAAAGTCCCTAAGGGAGCAGCAGACTGGTATTACTGTAGCTTTCTTCACAAAATGCTGCAAATTCTGTACCATGTATTTTTGAGACAGTAAAGAATCTAACCCCATAATGGTAAAAATTGAAAAGAAAGCTTTGCATTGTGAAAGCCATTAATTTTTATATACAAATCAAGAACTGCAGAACAACCATTTTGTCACCTATATCTTGGTATTGAGAACCATATAGCTTCTCATGCAGCAAAGAAAAGTGAAAAAAGTTTTTGCATTTAAAAAAAAAAAAGAAAAAAAGAAACAGGTCAAGCTTAGAAAGCTTAAGTCTAGATTATTACTGTGACATAAGTAATTTTTTAGATTTAACAACCTTGATCAAAATTCTTCCACACATTTTGTTTTAACTCCTTGTTTAACAATGAATCTAAGATATTCAATATATAGGATAATTTTTCCAAAAGGCAAAAGGAACTTAAACATGCAGTCTCCTTCTTCAGTCCACTATGAAGCTTTCTTAGAAAATAAAACTGTTGTAACTGTAAAACCTGTAACACGGGCATCACAAAAGTATGTATGCGGGAAGAAAACTTACTAGGAGATTGTTCTTCCTCCTCCCTAGGTTCTACTTTTTCTGCTTTTGGTGGACCCTTGATTTTGTACATTAATGAACGGAGTCTACCAGTCAATGAGGCATCTTCCTCTTCCTCTTCCTCCTCTTCTAGTGGAATACCTTAACAGATAATAAAACTAATCAGAAATAAACTTTAACCTTTGCAGATGAACTGTTTCAATATTTAAACAATACCAAAATATTTACTGGATAGTTTTGTAAATTTTATACAGAAACAAACAAATGTGGAAGCCAGTAGCATTCAAAAATGTTAGCTCTATTACCTATTATATTATATTAGCTCAGATAGTTACCTTTATTTCAGTACACACACTTCTTATATCCAGATTATTATTATCCAGTATTATTTTTTCAGTATTACAAACAAAGAGGTGGTATTTTTAGAAGATACTATAGCCATTAATTATGACTCATAGTTATATTTGATTAAATATTTAATGATTTTTAATGGATAATTATTAATTATTTCATATTGCAGAATGTAAGCTAAAGAAAGAAACGTATGGCTGAATCTTACAGTACAATTTTTCACTGGAGACATTCATCATTCATAAACAAACATACTAATGGAATTTAAAACTGTAAGAAGGCAGATGCTCAGAGATGTTATACTGGGGATGAAAGCTTTTCATGAAAAATTCATGAAAAATTCATAACCAGTACCTGAAAGGACGCCATTTGACAACTAGCTCACTACAGTTCAACACGTCGCTTCGTAACCATTCAAAGCATTTTCAAATCTTTCACACCTTTTAGTGATGTTCAGATACTGCATGTGTTACATGCAGAAGCACAGAATATCTAAGCAGGTTCCCCTCAGACCAGAGCTAACTGGGCAGAGCCAAAAGGTAACCAGCTTCCTGCTGTTTGGTTGCCAGTCAAAGTGAGTGTCATTCCTAGAACTAAGAAAAGGAAAAGATTTCCAAATAGAATACTAAGGATGAAAAAGCTGGAGCAGAGGGAAAATAAAATGCAGAGGCTATAACCAGTATTGCATAAAGAAACTAAGGAAGAATGAATTGAAATGCAGTGTCAGGTTAGAAAACATCTGGAACTGGCAGCTACTAAGAGGAAGGAGTTAAAGTTGTGACTAGGAGTGACTGAGTGAGTGACTTGGAAGACGAAATTCAGAGCTAGTGGGAGAGCATGAGAGAAACTAGAAATTGAAATGCAAGACTGGATAAGGAATTTGAGGAATGAGAAAAGAGTGAGAAGTGAGACTGGCTGGGCAAAATGAAGAGCTAAGAATGAAGTTAAGAATAGGAAGTGTAAGCCAATAACGAGAGGAAAGAGAAATCAGATGAGGATATTAAAAGAAAGCAAAGAACTATCTGGCAAGGAAACCATTCTAGGGTGTAAAACTTGAAAAATGGAAGCTAGAGCCTCGAAGGAAAAGAAACACACTGGAACAAAAGCAAACACACTCCGAACGGTGAGAAGCTGAAATGGACAGACACTGCTCCAAGATCATTGCTCATACTCCATTCTCTTAGAGTAGCAGTCCATTCCACAGCTGCCCAAACAGTGTTGCTATTTGGTACTCAATTCAAGTGGCGGAGGTCTACACACTGGAACAGAGTTCCAAGCCAGCAGAGGAACCAGATAAGTATCAGTTTGATGTTATGCAATAAAATCTATTTTCAGTTTGTTTGTTTTTGCTTCTAACGAAGAAATTACACACAAAAATTATGATAGAGGAACATTATTTAGCTTGCAAAATTAACCACTCACAGTTAGGAGACACTAGAATTAAGGCTTCCTGAGTAACCTTAATTCAGACTACTTGTATGTATTCATTAAGATGCAGCCTTTAATTACTTGATTGCATTCATATTTTTCCACTTAGCTTTCAAAGTGTACTTGGTATTAAAAAGCTCTTTAAATATTCAATGCACAATCCTATTCATTTTATCTGCAGCTGTGATTACTTAGTACTGATTTTCAGGACCAAGTCAGGACACAGAAAATGAGCAGCACTTATCTTACAGTGACCACCTATGATAAATCTGTACAAAGTAATAGACAAGATTTTGTTTAGAATCCAGGGGATCATTAAACTATTTTAATCATGAGACTCAATTCTCTATCTCATTCAACATACACATAATGTAGAAAACAGTAACAAAAGTACACCCATAAAAAACCCCAAACCATCCCAAACAATAGGGTTTCACCTCATGAAAAGGTGAAGCATGAACAGGAGCTGAGATAACTCAATTACACCAGTAATAAGATTTCAAGCTAAAATAAAAAGTCTGTAACAGTCAGACATTTCCAAATAAGTTGGGGTCCCCATAATCTTCATACTGGGGTACTTAAAGACCTCTCTGATGCCAAATAGGCATTATCTTCGAAAATCTAGAGGTCTGATCAAGTGCTAAGTGACAAGGAAAATCACAAGTACTGGAATAAAAGAAACAAAAATTTTGGTAAGCATTTAAAAGAAAGGATTTCTCAAGAACAAATTACATGAAACCAGCTAATTTCCATCTATAATGTAGCTACCCTTACAGATAAAGATCTTGACTTTAAAGACTTTTGATACTGTCTTGCACAATATCCTCATAGATAAGTTGACACAGTCTAGATACTCAAGACCCGCCTATTTTAGGCTGTGTGCTAAGCTAATTGAAAAATGGTACTTAGCTTATCATGAAATCTCAGCTTGAAAGCTGCTGGAGATTGTAATGTGGTACCCCAAAATACAAGCACAAGATGATAGCATAAGCCTTAACAATACAAATACGGAATGATATGAGAAGCACCATGGTTATAAACAGAGATCATAAATTGTTAATTAATGGTCACTAAAGGAATGCAATTCCATGAACTGGGTAAAACCAGCTTTAGGGATAAGCAATGAAGAAAGAACTTGAAGACAATATTAACAAGCATTTAACAATGACCTCAAGCAGACACAGTGAGGAGGAAGAAGAAACTGTTAATGCTGTCATACTCTTCCTGGTGAAGAGCTTGAGATGCCGACAAATCACTCCACTGACCCTATCCCCTTCTTCATGAACAAGATGGGTGCCATCAATGACAGGACCCAGAAAGGCACTTAAAGAGTGACCATAACACCAAAGAGGTAGATACAAGAAAGTTTGTGCATATCAGTTTTAACGGTTTCATAACTGGGAATGAGCAGTAATAATTGGGTAATTTGGACTACAAATGTTAGTGTCACCCTAACTGAACTAATAATTCCATGATTTCCCTGATTAGGCTAAGATGTGAATAGGCCAGCAAATAATTTTGGCTTCGCAAATAAGAGGCATTTATTTAAGCCACATAAAACTAAAAACAAAACAAAACAAAAATTAAGTTAAGACAGCACCATCACCACTTCATCTAATGTTCTTTTTATTAAATTTTCTACTGCTTCACTTCACAGCAATAATGTTCTTTCAATATAATCCTTTTATCTCTTTTTGTATATAGTATGCACAGTAAGTCTTTTAAGGCAACCCAATCTTCTTGTCTGGGTGATTTTTATTATTTCTAATTAAGTCTAAAATCAATACATAAATTTCATTGCTATGTATCTATTAAATATTTTCCTGTATTATTCTGCCTAAAACCATGACACATTTCCATATTTTTGCTAATCTGCACTAAAAACTAGTCAGGAAATTTGCTGTATAGATAATAATACAGCTAACACCCCCATCCCCCAGTATTGGTATTTTTTTAATAGATCTGTTTTGTTTTGTTTTTCATGGAAAGCAGAAAAAAAGGAAAAGCTTGCCACTTACCACAGTGAATTAGAAGATCATCATGAAAGTCATACAGCTCATCCCGAATCTCTTCTGGACAAGGGCAATCCTCTCCCAATCGAAAATTCAGCAACATATTAATCTTTAAGGGAAGAAAAAACCCACAACATATTTAAGACCTTGAAGTAGGCAAAAATACTTCCTCATATATTACAATAGCCATATTTTACTTGTTCAAGTTTATAATCAAATTACCATAAAGTATAGATTTCTAATACAGCTCTATGGTAATACGAAAGCAATGGTCATTTCTAAGTTTTAATTATGAATGATATAAAAATACAGATATACTTAATAGTAAAGCTATTTCTGGAGGTGATAAAGACTAAATACTTCCAACATATGGATGTCAATACAACACTAACTTCACATCAATACCACATAGCAACTAAAACTATCAAATTATCTTCTTTTTGCAGAATTGGCCCAATCTCTGCTTCTCAGCACTGGACAGTAACAATTTTTCTATACTCTTGAGAAAATCTATGCCACCTTTGATCTAGAGTTTGAATTCTGGGGTTCAAGTATGAACATTCAGACAGTGAGTACTTTGTGGCATCTTAATAAATTTTATTTAAAATTCCATTTTGGTTCTCTAGCAGTTGCAATGCTAGTTTAGAACTCAGAACTCTTGATCATGACTAAGATTTTCTTTTACTTTTAGCTTCAACAAGTTGTTTAATATTACCTGTTCTTGAGGAGGAGAACGAAATTCTTTAGTCTTCTTGGCAGTCAATGCAGCAGACATGTTCAAGGCTTGCATGAGTTCATTGTACCTGTATTTCTGATTATATTGCAGCTTTGATACATAACGGTCTGCAAATGATACAATTGCCTCCACCCTGTGTTGTAGCTCACAGTCACAGAAATAACTGAGTAAATGGCACATCTAGCAAAGAAAAACAGACCCAAGTTTAGCAGTCTAGCTTAGAATCTACCTCCTAAACTGTAATTGGGAAAGAACTACAGGGGACACAATGCATTGCAATAGATTGTAAAAATGAGAGAAGTTTTTTCTCCTTGTATTTTTCTTTTAATGATGTAAAGGTGACAAATTTATACAGATTTATTATGATGATCAGTAATACTATATTGCATTCACAGTCTTTCACTCCATGATCTCAAAATGCATAGAAATATTAATTCTCTTTCAGAATACACCTATGAAATCAGTATTGGTATATCTATTTTGAGTATGAAGAAACTGTGTAGAAATTGCATCATCATCAAATTAGATTATTTATGTGAGGTCACAAGGCAGACTAGAATAAAGATCTTGATTTCAAATCTCAGGAACTGAACAGACAAAGAACTACCTTTCTTTCATCAGTAGTACAGCATATATAATAAATTTATGTTAAGATGGTCACCTGAAGTTTAACAGATTCTGGTAATCTTGTCTGCAATAAGCCCTTTACAGGAGCTTTTGTTTCTTTTATTGCTTTCTCTCCAGCTTCTACAGCTTTTTCTTCAACTTGTGTAACTTCTTCCTTCTCTGTCCTCTCTTCTAAATCTTCCTTGTGATCTCCAAATACATTAGGATCAATGAGGAGTAACACCTGCTTCACGTCATCATCATCAAAAACCCCCATTATGAGCAAGGTTGCTATCAGTTTAAGAACAGGAACAAACTGGAATGCAACCTGTCCTCCAACAGGGTCTCGTATATGAGCACCACTACATTGTACTGCCTCTGTTAGCATGCTTATGGCCTTGGATTTGAGTGTATCAAGTGGTATCTCTGGGCTTGATGTCTGATGTTCTTCACTGGTCACAATAAAGCAAGGAGTAGAAAAATTAAAGCTTGGTTTCAGACAAGTGCTAAGCCCTACTCCAGGTAAACCATGCTTCTTTGTTTCATCAGGATATAATTTAATAGTTCGAGTTTCCTCTGTAACGGGAATGATAAATTCATTGTTCATCATGAGCTTGGCTTGCTTGGCATGTTCCAGATGAATACTAATGAGCAAATCATAGAATCCAGAACGTAGGAGTCCAGGTAAATACTGATTATCTATTGTGTAAAATAACTGAGATAAGTCCACATGGCTACAAAGAGCGTAAGCAACTCTAGTGTTACCTAGAGCACACACTGAGCTATACAGTTTTAAAGTGTGGTAGTGAAACTTCATCAAATCTTCTTGTTCACATAGTTCCAAAATATCAACGCATCTATTACAAAAATAAAGAAACAGAACATCAGTCAAATACACAAATAATAATTTCATAAAAGAAAAGGTTTATATCTGCACACTTCAGTCAGTTCTGCCTTGAACCACTATTATTAAGATTGGTACTGACTAATCTTAATGCTTGTATCATTAAACCACACTAATTAGTGGTGATTTGTTGATAATTTGATGAGATTATTTATAATTAGCAATCCATAGCAAAGAGGAGGAAAAAGGTAAGATAGCAAAGCATCTCTGGAAGCTATGGTAAATTACAGCTTTGTTTTTGAACGGAATGTATTTGAAACGCTGAAATCCCACAGTAATACTTTCATAAAACAGTGTCTTTACAGCCTATTGAGGATTACTTTCTCATTTTTTTCCACCAAAGACAATATTTTTTTCTCTTTCCTTGAATTCACTTTTATTTAGATTGAATAATATTAGTTTTTAAATTATCAAAACACACTGCAAAATAATTGATAATAGTATACATTTTAAATTAGCTTTCTTCTACACTTTTACTTATAGTTTAATTTGTTACTGGTTACAACATCTGATATTTGGATACACCTTTATGATGATCACTCCAAAGATAAAACAAATGTTTAATGCAATCTGAAAATTGGAGAAAAGCAGGATTTCTTCAGTAAGAACATAAAAGTTTAATTGATATAAATTCAAGGCAGATGGAACTGGAAAGCATTTAATACATAAAGAATCAGCAAAACAGTATTTTCATGTTTTTTTTGTTTTCCAAGCTGAAAAAAGCTGTGTGTTTAAAGACCTAGTGATTTAAGAGATAATATCTTTTAATTAAAGGAAAATTAAATAGTCATAAAAATTGTTTTATCTCATGTATGTCCATTTAATCGAATGGCATCAAAATTATTCAGCCACTCACATCTACTTAAATTTCACACACATAGTATCACAGCAGATAAGAACAGAAATTCTAAACACTTCAAGGGTCAATATCCTCCACGACAGGTTTAACTAACACTGAAACATTAACTACTTCAATACGTTTCCTCCACAAGCAAACCGCTGTAGTTCCTTCTAAACATACCTGTTTTCCTCTGGGATGTGAAGTGCCATCATTTGCAGAGGTTCCAAACACTGCACAACCCAGCCATGACGTTCACTGACACGCTCAGTTTCTACTTTCAGAAAGCTGTTTGGCATTCTGCTCCATAAAACAGGGGTAATCGTTTGCACATCAAGGCGAGGGGGACATTGAGGAACAGGATTTCTCTCTTCACTTTTAAAAATTGCTGCTGATAAAGGCATAGTATTCTGAAATAAATAAGTATATTAAAGTTATTTTTGCAACACCTAACTATAATTACTAAACTTATATTACCAAAAGATAGTATTTTAATTGATAGCAAAGATGATATAGAAATAGATGAGTTATCGCAATAAACAAACTCAATTAAAAATAAATGAAGGGTATTCTCCCAAAATGTCATTAGTTTCTTTTGACAAAGCCAATTTAGTTTTGTTGTACTTACTTGTAATTACTTGTACATACTAACTTAGTATACTAATTACATTTACAAAATTAATGTGTCAAACAAAAAGTCACTCCACAGATTCAATCTAAACAAATTCAACTCAGCAGGCATTTCTGTGGAAATTAACAGATTTAAAAGAGCACCTTTTTGGAAAATACTTAATACCTTTAATTTACCAAGTTCAAACTGAACCAAGTTTGTGCTTGTTGGCTGTACAAAAGTTGCTGGAAAAAGCTTTGTGTTTGGTTCAACCTAGAAGAGAAATGAGATTGCAAAATTAAAAAGGCAACAAGAATCTCTTCCCAATATAGGATGCAAAATAAGTATTACATAGCTTACCTCTCATTATGAAATAACTGCAGAAACTGAATTAAAGTGCTGATTAGTGTCCACCTATGGTTAACTTCTAATACGGTAAAGAATTTGCTGAATTTTCTTTATAGGCCCATCTAACTTACAGGCAGATGTCTCTGCTACCTTAAGCAGTGTGACAACTACGCAAGGATTTCTGTAATAAGTTATGTTGATTCTTCTCCAACATATCCAAATTCAGTATTTGCTAGATTTTTAAGGAACTATCTTCAAATGCTACTTCACAACTACATACTCTGGCCCCCTGCCTTAGGAAAAGCAACCCCAATACAGACTGGGGATAGAATACAGCTTTTTACAACACAATACATCTTTCAGAGTTCCTTCACATTTTATGCTGAACAAAATAATTTATGACAACAGAGCCTGCAACCATAAATTTCTAAGAGAGAGGCAACCAGAGGGAGATAACAAGCAGGCAAGAGAGTATCATTTTATCAGGATAGTGCAAGGTTCTAGTCCATATTAACATTAGTGAATCGGTGAATTTCTGATCCATACTCTAAAAGCAAATGAATGTAACTTTTAAAAAGCTCAAAATTTCCTTTATTTTCAGGCTTAGCTTCTATCCCTAGCATAATAAATCACAATGTTTCACACTGAATCACAGTGCTGTAGTTTTAGAATTGCTGGGTTGGGTTTTTTTGACAGCTACATCATCCTTATTTCACCTTTATAGCTGGATTCAAAGAGCAACAGTACCAGTTTAATTTCAAGAATTCCCCACAAGATCCCCCTCCTCCTCCCCCAAAAAAGAATTAATTGAAAAAGATAATTCTAGCTTATAATAAATTATGATTTATAATTACAGCTTGGAATAAAGCTTTCAGTGTTTTAGTGTGGCTTAAAAAGGTATACTCTTTACAATGAATTCAAGATTTCAAGAGTGCAATTAAATATTTTTATTATATCACTGTGTATTTTGTTTACTATGTATCTACTTTACACATACTATATAAGTACAATTAGAATATTCATGCTGTGAAGGAGTGCAGTTCGTAACCTTGAGTGTTGCAAACTACCAAAAATTGCAAAACAATATAGTGAATGTTTCGAGAGTCACAAAAAGGATCCATACTCTTTTACACGAGAAAAGAGCCCTTAAATGCAATATATTTTAAACAATGTGTAAACAATGTGTAAAATACTGTATACTGAAAAATGTGGAGGGAAAAAAAAGTTATTTCAGAACTACAAGCTTTGAGACAGACAAAAGAATGTACAGGTATGTACCGCCTGATCTTTTCGATAAGGAAAACAAACAAACAAACAAGCAGAAACAAAAGGTATCCTGGTTTGAAAGACACTAGTAACAAACATATTTTTTATTTCATTAAAGCCTGAAAATAAGGTATGTTAGACACTACCAGAAACTGACTGAGACAATGAAACTCTCAGCCACTGAACAAAGATAGGTATTTCCTAGCACTAATATTGATTTTGTAATTTCTAATCTTGTTTGAAGGTCAGAAAACCATTACTAACATGGAATAAAATAAACTGTCTTCATAAACCAATATTTAAGATCTCATTTCTGCACCGAACACATTGGCCTGACAATTAATTACAAAAACTCATATATATATGTATATACTATCTTACATTTGCTCTTCCATTATAGGCATTTTTTTCCCTGAACATTATCATAGCATTCAATAGATAGCTCAAGAACTACATCAAAATTCATTTTTTTTCTCTTCAATATTTTGATTTCTAGGCCTTTCAGAATGAAAATCCAGCCTACATATATAGTATCTCGAGTCCACTTGAGATGACTGAAAAGTGTAGCGGTTACGAAGTAGACCAGGCAAATACCAGCCATTTGCCTCAACTGCGGTGACACATTAGATTTACTGACGTATTTTAAAGCTTTTATTCTACAGTAAAAACGGTCAGGAAATGAAAGTGAAAACTATACAAGACAGTTTAGTATAACAGGCAGATTCTACCTATGTATTTTCACAGGAGTTCTTTGCAAAACTGAAGAACAGGTAAAGGCTGTTCCATGAAAAAAAATTCCATGGTTTTGTTCAGAAGCTGTCATTTTTATCTGCATCTAGCTACAAAATCAGCAAAGCATGGGGCTTAAACCCCTTCATCTCATATTTTCTGTTTCCACGGTGTTGATTGCTAATATTCTCCCAGCACGCCACTGAAGTCTCTGACCACTCTTATATTTTATAATATATCAAAATCAGCTGCCTATACCATTCCCATCCCCATTTACAGGTTGTATTCAGCCTTGTTGCATTCATTTTCATTGAGTCAGTGTACAAAGTTCCATTAAATTTAGTTTAATAATATAAAAATCGTTTTAACAAACATTTAAGTTTTATGTGTGTTGCAGATTTGCTGGTTTTGTTTACATAAGAGAAAACAATGTATCATTACCAACAGTAATTCTTCTACATTGGATGCTCTAGTATGGATTACTAAACCTTTTAAGAGCAAATTTTATCAATCTGGTACTGAAAAAAGCAGTCACAATCAGTGAACTGTTTGTATAATGGCTCCACCTTTTGAGAATGTTAATAACATTTAGGGAGCACCCCCTTTATTTTTGCTTTGCAGATTAATACACATTTGAATTCTGAGGTCTGAACTCTACCTAATCATAAGATCTCCATATCAGAGTTACCTGCAGCAAGCACAAAACCTGGAAAAAAAACCCCTAAATTTATTTGCTCAATGCAGACTGAATTTTACAGTGTCTGAAGTCTTAGTTTTGATCTTTTCTAATTTAAATAATTATTCTCCCTATAGTGTATTACAGATTAATTATTTTTAATTTTTTTGTGTGAACTAAGCATTATGAATCAACATTCTGAATCATAAAAATTGCAAGGTAAAACATTATTTTTCTGACTAATATCTAGCAACAGTACTACAACAATGTTTGACACTACTGTAAGAAGATGGAAAAATGAAGCCTTACTTATGAGAGAGAGGAAGGGAGAGAGGGGGAGAAAAGAGGGAGAAAACAGAATAATGTTCAATAACATGTTATTATCACAAGACTAGGCTTTGGTTAGATTTTTGGAAAACAAAATAAAACAAAACAATCTTTATAATAGCATCAAAGCAACCATCTTACTAGAAGACTTCTTGAAAATCTGATAATACCTGGTAACAAGTGCCAAGCTCTTTTCCATTGGCCGTGAACGACAACATTCCAGTAGCCAGATCAACAAAGCATCCGATTTCTAAATCAACATTACTGCGACCTGATCTCTGGGAGTTAGCAATTATGTCTCCCCCCCAAACCATATAGCAATTACTGCGCTTCACACTGAAAGAAAAACAGCAGGAACAAAAAAGAAAAAAATCACAGGTCATACTGCACATGACGAAGCATTCAGTGAAGATGTACTTTGCAATGGAGTAACAGAGATTCTTAAAGGTGCTTTGTTGCTTTTGGTTCTGCTTTCTCATTAAAAAATAGGCTTTTAAAAAAGGCACCATGGGCAAGGGAACTGACTGACAAAGCCTACTATTAGTTTTCTTTCCCTTATTTTATAAATATGAAAGAATTTCACATGCTTTTGTGTGCCTATGTGAGATATATTAAAACAAATCACAGATTCATCCACAGTGCCCAAATATAGATACTAAATAAAGAAGCATCAGAAACTTTCCTTTCAAACAGAACATGAATGATTGATCTGTTGACTTCAAGGAGATATTCATATATAAAGAACAGTGAACAGTCCTACCCCATCAATTTGTAATTTAGTTTAAATTATTAAAGTTTCATTAACCTTGTGAATAATTCAGTTCCAACAACAATATTAAAATATGAACTTTAATAAGTGATAAATAAATCCATACCTTTCATGAACCCTGCCTCTCTCATCACCTAAAGTAACTGTCACTGTACAATTTTTATTTAGGTCAAAATTCTCACTGTAAAAATGATAGTCTGGTGTTACCCAGCCAACCCAGACAGAGGACGGGTCTTGGCCAGCAAATATCCGCAGTGAATAAAAACACTGAAAAGAGCAAAAGAATATGTTAGTAAAAGAAATCTGAATTAGTTTATGAAAAAAATTTATGAAGGAACAGTAGTAGAAAAAAACTCCATACATGTAAAACTTTAATAATAGTAACTCACATTCACTTAAGTCTTATAAAACACTCATCAACAGCCCTGCCCCCCCACGCGCGCGTGCAAAAAAACCCCCAAAAACCCAAAAAACACAGGTCATTTTCATTTTTGGTATTTATCAATGGATTGAGGCAGCAAGATTTATACGCCAAGTCATAGAACTCTGGGCATTATTATTTATACACAGAGTTACCAGTAAATGGTTAAAAGGCTTATATAACAGATCAGCTTCTAATGAACATGCTACCAAGAGTAAACCTATTTCAAAAAGTAGCAAGAACTACGCATTTTAACATATTTACTTACTGTGGTAGAAGGAAAAGCAATTTCTTGGCTCTGTTTTCTAAAGAAAAGAAAATGTTAGTAAATTAGTAAGAAAAAAAAAGTCCTCATTATTAAACTAAGTGTACTTACAAACAAACTTGTGTTTGCTGGGCACTGAGTACTCATGATATGAGTAAATTAAATACAAAGACCTTCCAGTAAACATCAGGGTAGAAAAATAGACCCACAAGAGTTGATTGAAGCTAGGGTGGGGAGGGAGGTAGATTTACAGCAGCTAACTAAAGATAAAGGTAATGCTCAAAGGTGCTGAATGCCTCCCATGCTTGTGTCTTTAAAAAGCTGCCCCACAATTTTTTTTTTTTGCACAGATTAGTTAATTTTCTGATACCTGTGAGCTATTGAATGGTAGTGTAGAAGAGCATTAATCCAGTGGATAAAACATGCCAAACTGTTTTTTCAGATAGGTCAAAGAGCCTTGTAAATCCGATTAATTTCAAAATGAGTGCAGATGCTTAGCAATGAATAACTAGAACCCTTTTGATCCATCTCTTCTGAACAGATTCTCTGATCCTGTTCAGAAATAGCATTCTGCAGTGAAGTTCTGTTACAGATTTATTTAAAGCATCAAGAATAAAAAAATCTCAGGAATATGCATCCTATATTAATGTGTTATTAGTCCAGAAAACAGATGTGAGATCTTGAATGTACAGCAATAAAGAATAACAGAACATTTTGAATTTAAATCGTGAAATTATATAATTAAACACAAATCTAACCGTTTTTGGAAAGCATCAGATGAGGCATTTTCCACACCCATGCCAAAGTTGAATGATGAATGGAACTCGATGGGCATACTCAAACGGCAAAATATCATATCTGAATTGCTGTTCTGTTTGCCAAATGTTTTGTGAGTAACTTTTAATCGAGGTGGACTCTCAATAGTTCCATCAATTCTCCATATCTAAAAATGATAGAAGTAATTTTAAAATACTATTCTGAGAAAAATGCTGAAAAATTTCAGTGAGCAATTAGAGGTTAATTGTAAGAAGGAGTCAACTCAAATTTGTCAAAATTAATTAATTTCAAAACTATGCAATTTTCTTCTCTGATAGGGAAACTAGTAGTGAGTAGTGAGGGAAGCAGTAGATTCAATATCCTGACTACAGTAAATCTTTTCAAGTTCTTCAATGCAGCATTTTCAGAAACAAAAACACAGATATTATTAAATTAAATCACTAAATTTTGAGTGCACAAGTCATTGAAAAACTGCTCCAAAAGAATCAATAGTTTTTTGACACAGTCAGAAGATGTATCAAGTAGAATCCTTCAGAAGATCCTTCTGAAATCTGCATCTGATATTATTCAATATCTTCCCTGGTGCTGAAAAAGTGGGTATGCTTTTAAACTAAAGCAGGGACAGGAACATTTCAAAAACTTTCTAAGACAAGAAAAATTTGAAAATATCCTGATAAACTGAAAAAAAATTGCTGAGATGAATGAGACGGAATTCAGTAAAGTAAGTGTATTTTATATTTAGGAAGGAAATGTATGAAGACAAATATTACGGAGTAACTGGCTAAACCCCTGAATTATAGTAAATGGCCTAGGAAGTGTAGTAAAAAACTGTCTAGGAATTGGAACTCAAATGAGAACACACCATTGTGGAATATATTAACAGGGAATATTTTATACAAAACATAGGATATTATTCTGCTCTAGAACAGATTAGCTAGGGAATTGTAGAATTCGTATCACTGGTGGGTTATAAGAACAAATGAAACATCTGTCTCAGTGACATCGCGGGTATACTTAAATGTCCCTCAGATTAGCAAAGCAGACTAGACTCAGTCTCCGTTCAGCTCACATTTCCATTATCTTAAGTGATGCTAAATTCAGCTGAACAAGATTTAGATTATTATGAACAAGTATTCATTCATCTAGACTTGATATATAGGAAATATGTATAGTAGAGAAGAATTTAAAAGGAGAAAGAAAATGTAATATAAAAAAATGATTCTAAGAAAATCACAACTGACATGGTTTAGGTAGCTAACTGCGTGCAGCAACATAAATTAGTAATACATAGAACAGTTAAGTATTTCCATACAGGGTAACAAGACAACCATAAATGAAGCTGGAGATAGACAAGATGATCTGGAATTACCTAAGGGTGACTTAATAGATTTAAATGACAAGCTATCTGATGACACTAGGTATTAGTAAGGCTTTAATGTCTCAGCTTGCCTAAACAAACTGTTGATAAACAAGTGTCTCTTTAACATGTAATGTTACCTCAATGTGAGGATGATTTTTTGGCACATTGACAAATGTCGGTAAGCGTTTACTAAACCACATAGCAACATCTCTGTTCATGTTGACAGCAAAAGGTTCAAAACCTTCTTGAAGGCCGCACATTGTGTAATACTTGAACGTACTGGCATCCATTCCAAGGTTCATGCGGCCAATCTGAGACAGACCCAGTGCACAAATTGGAACAAAACCTAAGAAAGCGATAAGACAAAAAAAAACCCAACAATTTATTTGGAAAACACAAACATTTTATTTTGGATCCTTCTAATGTGAACTAGGCTTCAGTTCCTACAAGGAATGTACATGAAATAATTACAGTAGTGAGTATTTAAAGCCATCTTAAATATTAATGGCTAAATTGGATATAATTGCTACCAAAAATCCTGAGGACTTAGGCAATGAATGAACATTGCACACACTATCCCATTTATTTAAACATTAAACCAGTTAAATTGTTATAGGCAAGCTCTGATTTGCATGAAAGATGAACAAAATAATATCAAGTTGAGCAGTAGCTTTGTGGACTATCAGATTCGAAAAATCAAGATTTGCAAGAGTCAGATATTCATTTATTAGAAAGACCAATTATCTTCTTCATCCATTTTAGACTAATAAACATGACTTTATACAATGAATTGGACACTGGAAGACAAACTTGGCTAAATGATGAAGTTATTAGCAAATGTTATGTATGATCTCTGCAGGCATCACAGTTTCAACAGGACTTTTAGATGAGGTTGAGGTATCTCAGTATATTTGTTAAAAAATTTCTTTTGTCATCAATATCTATAAATTTGTTGCCAACTTCCATCCTTCATGATGGATAAACTCACACTTCCTTAATGTTGGCATTTTTGATGACTTAACATTTTCAGTCTCCACATACCTGTAGCAGCCAATGCCTACAGTGATGAAGATGTTGAATGATTTCTCCATCCCTCCTGAAGTAGAACTTGGGGTAACTTCTGGGAAAAGCCAACAATTCCATCTGTACAGCAGAGAGCTCCTATCCTACACTTCAACCTTAAGCCCTAAGAAAAGCTCTCTTAAGGCAGTCCCTCATTCTCTACCATTAGAAAAATTGCAGCAGTCATCAGACCAAAGATGGATAGTGGGTAATTGCAAAATTTTCTGGTAATTACTAACAAGCATGATGCTACTATCAGTTGGAGGAGATGAATTTCCAAAAAAATTTCAATTAAAACAATAGAACAGTACAGTTTGAAAATATTCCCTATCTCCTTCAATACATTTATGTAGATACTACTGTCCAAGAAGGCAGAAGCAAGAAACAAGAGGAAACAGAGTCTAAAAGTAGTAGTGCAGGTAAGCCATGCATAGGACAGAAAAAAAAAAATATAAACCAGACTCAATTCTACACTCATGTTGCAAAGATTTGTTCTTTTGGTGCAGCTTCTCACCCCATAGTATTCACTTTGTCCTCCACAGAGAAGAATATAATTAATATAAAATCTGTATGCTCCAATAAGAAAATAAGGGACTACATTTTTCATGTTTGGGGATTTTTCAAGGTGCTTATTATAACCACTTTTGTAACCACTGAAGTTCAGTTCTGTGCATAAGCCCAGCAGGGCTTGAGGAAAATTTACCCATCCTGATTGCCAAACTCCCACTAATTTTGTATTAGAGGATTTAAAAAAAAAAAAAAAAAAAAAAAAAAAAAAAAAGTGCCAAATGGCCCCTTTTACAATACATTTTTATGAAGTTAATGTGTAGCACAGTCTGAAAGGTTACATTAGTGAAATATGACTTAAAAGCACTGACAGAGATAGTAGACAGGAACAAACTAGCAGCTTAGGAAACTGAGAACCAAAACTTGTTAGACTTGCAGCCACTGTTGATAAGAACAGGAACCTAAAAGTTCCCAAAGGAACTTTCCATAAACTGGAAAATAAAACAGAATTTGAAGAGGGAAGTCAAAAAAAACCCAACAAAACACTAAAGACATCAAGACAATAGTCAAGACAATAGAATATTTCATTTTTAAAAGGAGGAAAGAAAAGCCTTTGGACATCACAGTAATAACTACTGCTGCTGAGGGGAATAAGCATTTGTTTAATACACTTGATTAACAATAAAAGAATTGATTCTTCTGCGAGTAAATGCAAATGACAGATAATGATAAAGTTCCAGAAGTAGCAATGATAATATCTTTGGTTACAGATAAGGAAAGTGAGCAAGAGAGGAGTTCATAAGTAACACAATATAATCCAAACTGATGCTATGAAGACATATAAAAACCTATCTGTAATGTGCTGAAGCTGAGAGCTATATAAAAACCCTGCTAGGCCCACGTCAGCTATGATTTTGCTATTTATCATGCTGATTTCAGATGACAGCCCCTCCTGGTGAAAGAAATAGTTTCATACAGATTTTTCTAAAAAAGCCACTATTTTTAACACAGTTCTAGCAGATCCCTTTCACTACTGCCTGCTATAAACAATTTCTGTCATGAACATCAAGTTTTTAGTACAACATATTACATTCACTAGCTAACAACCGTTCTTAATTAGAAAAGACATATGGATTATATTTAAACTTTTCAGCAGAATCATCTGAAAGCAGTGCAGATGGACAACATACAACATCATGGTAAATTTTATCATTACTCCAAGTACAAAATCAGTGGGATGATATTCCTTAGCATTAGAGTTTAACGAGTTCAAAACAAAGAGTACACAGAAGACCAAGAATTAACTCAAAAGAAATCAGCAGGAGCATTATTTCTTATTTCTCAACTCACTAAGCCAGTAGGATAGATTAGGTTTTCTCCTCCCCTCCCCCCCCGATAACCATGTAACTATAAAAAGAAAAAGTATTCAATTACCACTTTCTATTCCAAAGTCAGCAAATGCAAGTTCTGAACCTTTACTCGTTATAAGCAACTCTCCATTCAGAGTAAAGATAATTGACTTGTCATCCAAGTTTATCATGCAACCAACCACATCTCCTGGTTGCCAACATCGTCCAAAGAATCCACTGCCTTGATGCCAGCGTTGCCCCTAAACATAAAAAAAAAATCAAGTAAATAAACACCATGCTGAAATTCAAATATACAACATACATATTTTCAGATAAGAGAGACTTAAAGCTCTAGAGGAAAAAGCTGAAGTAGATATTAATCAGTCAAAACTGGGAATGTTGTACAGACAGATAAAAGTGTCAGGCATAAAACTCTAAATAAGTAAATAAAGCATCTGTAGCAAACAATTTGGTCTCAGTGACCCAATTAAGTAATAACAAGACTCTAATCCTAATTCTTTGCTTTTCTTACATTTTCTCCTTCCAGGATCTCAAACTAACTCACAATATGGCTTTGAGGTAACTTAATTTAATTAGTATCTTATTTCATATATGGAAACTAAAACACCCTGAGTTCCATAACATGCAAACAGCAGTTTGGAGCCTGGATGATAATCAATGTTCCCTGGACTCCAATTCTTATATGCAGTGTCATTATCATCCTTCCTGTCCTTTAGGAGTCAAGCTTGGGAAGAAAGCATGTGCAGAAGGCAGAAAAGAAAGAAAAAGGAAAAGAAATCTGTGGCTCTCTCTTCCAGTCACTGAACAAACATTTTTTTTGTGTGTGTGTGTGACTCGCCGTTTATAAAAAAAGGAACAAATTCTGAATTTTGTTCTTGTTTACAAGAGACTTCTTTTTCTCAGTTTGGTATATCTCAGAAAGATGGATCTAAAACAACCCACCTTTGTTGGCATAATTAGAATGCCCAGAACTGAAATGCAGATACTATACAGCACGAAACAGAGCTCAGAGATGCTCTTTATGTGAATCAAAAATATTCCAATAGTTGATCTGAAGGATATAGAGGAAACCTGTATTATAGTTCTCCTCCTAGTTTGTTTATACACAAAAATAATTCAAAAAAAATAATAAAACAGTACTGACTTTGCTTCCTTCAAAAACAAACGCTTGGTCATCCGCTCCCAATTCTATATCAGGCCGACATCCTGGCCTGGCCCAGCCAACACGCATATCTCCACCTGTCACAGCTTCAAATTCAAAATACCACTTTCCAGACTTCACTGCATAAGACTTCTCTACTCTGAAAAAACGAATCTTGTCAATGCTGACTTTTTCCACTGTTTGGTCAGCTGTAAAAATAAACAAATAGAAGAAAAAAAAAACATTTTTAACTAGATAAGACTAGAAATGCCACTCTTTAGCTTTTCAACTGTTCCCACTGTTTTCTGTCTTTGAAAACAGCCACTACCTACCATTTCATGTTTAAGAACAATACTGTATATTTTTCAGTATTTATAAAGCAGGATTTGAAACACAGAATCACACAGAATCACACTTGTTTTTTTCTCTTATATCAATGAAAGAGCATTGGTATATCCAAAAATTATTCCTATTGTATTATTTTTGAATCAACATTTTGAACACAGGCCCTAAAAACTTTCCCAGCAAGTGTTAGAAACGGAGGGGCAGTAATCAGTATTGAGAGGCTTGCACGTTCTGTAATCAGATGAGTGATTATCCACTATTTAGAATAAACAGACTACAAAGTCTATCACTCAGTGCAGAGCCCCAAACACAAAACTGAATAGAGGAGGAGACCTCAGAAGTTTAAGATTACTACATGCAATAAAATCCAATGCAATAATGCAGTAATACAATACAAAAAAAAAATTATACAGTTTACTAAATTTAGAACATTTTAAAAATTACAGAAGCTTTGCTTTTTGTCAAGAAATTATAGTGGTATAGCAAATATGAAGAAAAACTGCTAAACCAATTTCTACTTCTGAATTCAAGAGGAAAAAAGCCTCTTATTCAACTTAGTGCAGGATTGAGCTCTTAAGAAATAGTCAAACAATCTGCAAAAGGTTTTTTTTTTTTTTCAGTGGGACTCACGTTCTTTATTTTCTTCTTCATTAAATTTAACAAGTACCTGAGAGGTCTGGGATTTTTTTTTTTTAAAGTACTTCTCTCCCTCCACATTAAAAAGCAGATGCTGTGGAAGTGGAAAAACTGATTCCTGGGAAACTACTGAAAAGATAATACTACAAAAGTTATATATATATATATAAAAAAAAAGAACTTGAAGGAAAATTAGCTTCAAACTGTTTCTAATCTATTTCTTACTAATATTAATAAGAAAAATAATATATTTAGTATATTTACTTAAGATTCTGCTAAAAAAAAAAAGATCATTAAAGGATATTTACCTTCATTACATTAGAACTACTAATGAATTATCTCTGACAGTTTACACATGCAGTCTAGAAGAACAAGAACGGTAATGTGACACATCTGATTACCTAAAACTAAGAAAGTATTTGGAAAATAAATGTACGTGTATTTCAAGCTTTTCATATACCTCATAAAGAATCAACAAATGCATGAATTGCCTCAGGTAGCTAACTCTAACATCAGAACATTTTAAACAGTGATTTCCAAATGAAAACCAATATGTTCACCCATGGTACAGATTTTCTCCAATCTAAAAGTCAAAGAAATTATAATTATCAAATCATCAACTACAATAAATCTTTTCAAAAAATATATCTAAGTGATATATAAGTCATTTGCATTCTTCATTCAAGTCCCTTACAAAAAACACACTAGAATTAGTTAATATCTAATATGTTTTCCTTATCTATTTCAGTGTTTTAACTTTTTTCCCAGCATTATGGAAAAAATGGCCATGATTTTTGTTTAGTGTACATACCTATTTCTTGGTCTGGTGGCTCAATACTATAGCCGTAGCCTGCAAATGTCCTAACAGCTTCACGGAGGCTATCTCTGTTTGATTTTTTAGTACGTTCATCTAACAATGCATATGGCACTAAGCGAGGATTACGTTTGTTCTTAAGATCCTAAAAGAAGTGGCAAGAAAGAACAAAAAGAAAATCATGTTTAAATTTCATAAAGATATATATATGAGACAGAGTGAAGGCTGAAATAATGCTAAAAGTTATTACAGGGAAGACACAATATCGACAAAGAACAGTTTTATGAATGCAAAGTAAGTAAAGTACGTTAAAACCAATTGTTAATGATGTTAAAAACCTAAAAACTTAGAAAGAATTAGAGAGAATTATGTCAATATATTCTCATATAAAACAATTTAATATGCTCCTATCAGTTTAGGAGGAAAAATAGTCTGTCTCAGTTACAAATCCTGCAGCTGCAGCAATGCAGGTCTGACAACCCACTCACACTTGCATGATTAAGGCTTTCAACCCCACTCTCCCTGTTCCAAGTTTTCCAGAGTTTCCATGACCTCCAGCATTTATTCTATTATTTAACATTCCCAACTAACGTGCCAGAAAACAAAATCTCACATTCTTCCCTTATCCCAAATTACTCTAAAAACAGTGCCTACCTGCTGAATGCCATAGGTCCATCCTTGTTTTATTCTGTCTTTTGCCCAGACATTATGTGCATTTTCTGCTAGTTTATCAACTAGAAATTCTTGAGAAGGTAACAATTTCACTTCAGAAAGATCAAGAGGGGCAGGTTTATATCCGTTTGACATCACGTAACTGTAAGTCAACAGAGAGTCAAGATACCCCAATGATGATGTTTAAAATTTTCTATGCGGCATTCATAGGGTCGTGTTCACTGTCTCCCCCACATTTCATTCTCCTACTCTCCATTTCTTTGTGAAAATCCACACTGTGTTTGGGCACTGACAGGGACATAAACTGCATATAGCTGGAAGTCTTGTCTTTTGCCTATTGCACAAAGTCTAATTAAATGGAGCTCAGATCCATATGTGGGTCCCTAAATAGCTGTTATGAAAATAACAACATTTTATTAAATGAGTTCACTTTAGTATTTGCATTTTAAAGACATCTTTGTTTTAAAGATCTGTGTGATGACCTGTCAAGACATTAAGTATAGGATATAATTGTATTTTAAAATATAACATTTTTGATACAGTAGCCTGTAAAGATTACATGTTATCATTCATTCCAACAGAATTAACCAAAACATATTTTAACCATTGCTCTTCCCACTTTTCCAATGAATAAAAAGTTTAAAAAGTAGTTTAAATATTATTCAGTACTTGCAGTATGAAACCTTGGGAAAGGTTCTTTTTGCCCTTTTAAATCAATGTCATCAAATGGATCAAGATTCCCATTTCCCATATCATAAAAGCATTTATTTTACTACTATTTACTCCCTTTAAAATCCTAACTTTGTTTCTCATGGATAAAGCTGCTTCAAGAAAGTAGACATCTTGCAAGATGATAAACTGATGGGATATGGGAAGAATCTGATTCACTGTTCCTTGTTTCATTAAAGGTCAGCTCTTTAACCTGCCCCAGGAGCACTACAGAATTCCCCACAGACAAGGCTACAGAGATGTGATCCTTGATTCATCTTCACCAGTTTCAGGGTCCTACCGATTACTTCAAGGTCTCTAAACAAAAAAATGTTCAGCTATTTCAGCTCCCCAACTGTGAAATAAAAAACCCCAAAACACAGAGAAGATATTTTATGCAGCAATCTACCCCATGCACATTTCCTAGAAATGCGCACCATTTTAAACAACTGTAAGTTTCTAGATTTTTATTTTTCTTGCTTTTTTTCCTGTAGTACAGGCTGGTTAAAGAAATATATTAGTAATGTCTTTGGCAACATGTACATGCGGAGTAAACTTTTTCGCTGACAGAAGTGAGGGAGAGGTATAAATTGAAAATAAAGTTATGGGAAAAAGGTAAACACTCTTCTAAGTAGATCGGTATACTCTATTTTGCTATGTGATAGAAAAGCACTAAAATATTGCTTCTAATTTTGTAATATCTATTCTAAGATCATGTAACATTTAAGTCACATGCAGTCATATCTGTATGTGGCTATTTGTATCTCCATGAGTCACTCCATGAGGAGATGTAACGCATCAGTATTAGCAGTCAGCAATCATCACAGGCAAGGTAACGGACCAACCACATGCTAAGTCAGCATTCATATGGGGTTCATTGTAAGTATTTTTTAAAATAACTTTACAATATTTTTATTTAATTAATACTCTATACTTGCAAACTATATATGATTGTTATCATAAGGTACGTACTTTTTAGGAAGTTTAACTTTTTTAAGATCTTCCTCAGCTGCTGGATTAGTATGAACAATGTGACATCCAAGGGCCAAAAGGGTTCTATCAACACAGAAAAATGGCAGTAATAAGATACAACATTATAGTGCTTGCTGATTTTTCTTTTTCCATTTGTTTCATTTTCATTATAAATATGTTTTCATTACAAATATACCAATGATATTTAAAGTCCAGTAAAGTCATTCAAAATAATGGAATCTCAAAACCCTTCAAAAAATCCCTTCAAAGTGTAAAAAAAAAAGTACAAATCAGAGTTTTGAAAATTATGCCAGTTTGAGTAAAGCCAACAGGATTTGGTGTTGTTTCCTTATTTGTACCTCTGTAGACACAGATTTCTCCAAAACTCTCTAAATGCATCCCTGGAACTTCTGGTAAAGCCAGTGGAACACACTTTGAACCAGACGTTTTAACTGACTAGCATACTTTTAAATCTCACAACAGAATAAAGTGTTGGAATAAAAAATAAAAAATAAACTCTTTTCTTTTAAATTTAAAACTCACTTTAGGGTTTCTGTTGACATTTGTAGATTATAGTTCTTCTCTGTTTCAGGTAATTTTGAGAATTCCACAAGACAAGGATGATGCCTTTTATTATCATCCCGTATCTGTAGCAAAGTAAGAGAAAAGAACATTTTCCTGACATCAGAATCAGGACAGAATCAGACCAGTATCAACAGAGCAAAAAATGTTTAATTCTTTGCACTAGTAAAGACATTGTAAACAATATCATTTATCTTTGCTAAACAACAGTTATTCATCATTATGCAAATGAACCTTCCCATGATTCATTTATACTGTCCACTCTAAGTATTCCCCCAAAACCAGTAGAATACAGTAAAATTCTGGGTATTTTGTGTTCTGCATAAATAAGCAAAACACAACAAAGCAAGTCTGAAAATTCAATGAACATTTCTACTGAATGTCCGAGTAACAAATGGAGAAAGTTTGTATAATCTGCTCTATTGTAAGCATTCTGATTAAAAAACCTTAAAGAATCATTTGGTAATGTTTTCCAAATTCTACTGAAATAATAGAGCAGCATATTCTTTCTCTGATATCATCCATATAAGTTTGAGTGGGTATCTGAAGCTTAATTTAACAAGCTTTTTCATTCAACATCCAATGTTTCTATCTTGGTGGCAGTTAAGAGTCTAAACACTTCACACTCATGAAAATTGCCAAAGTTCAGAAATATTAGTAAGGTTAAAGCTCAGAATTTCAACAGCAATGACACTTTAGCATATAGTGAGATAGAGCTCCCACTGAGAAAAAAAAGGGGTAAAATAAATCCATAAATAAAAATTGCAGAGGATAAGAAAAGGAAAAAGAGATTCTTCTGAAGGATACGCATGAGGCAATGGTGAGGGACATATGGCACATTGTCCCCATAAAACTGAACTTGAAAAGAAGAAAGGTGAAATCCCCTAACTTCAAGGCAGAACACAACATTTAGAAGTTTACATTGCTAAGGAAAGTTACTAATTCTAGCAGAAATGCTAAGTTACTAATTCTGTTGCCAGAATATAATATACTTAGCCTATCTTTTAACTGTTTCTCATTTCATAAGACCCATTGGACAGAGAATGCCTTGTCATATTCATTTTAAAATGCTGATTAAATGGTCTTACTCTCTTCAAGTTGTTAGGTTCTCTCACATCATATGGGTTCACTATAATGATGAGTTTCAACTGTAACTATATTTAAATAAATAAGTAAAGAACTTTGAAGAATTTTAAAGTTACTGTTACAAAAGTTATCAAACCCAGCCTTGGTTACCAACAGAAGCAGGTTTCCATGCGGAACTTTTCCCTTGGCACCTACATGATCCCCAGCACCACAGTAACCAAACGGCTATCTGTGTGGCTACTCACTATCAGAATGAATTTCAATAGAATTCCAGTTTGATCTAATTAGGAGGTTTCTCAGTGGAGATATTTTTTCAAGTGGTTAATTACTCATAGTGCTAAAATATGTGCCTTATTTATATATGAAATTTGTCTTATAATCACCAGATAGCATTACTGTCTCCTGTTGGCTTAAACAACCATCTCTTAGAAATTTCTTTTCTATCAGGTGTTTATAGGCCACCATTAAATACTCTGTTAAACTTCCAAGTCCAGGTTTTCCAACAGGAGGTTTAACCTGGTATGGGTGTCCAGTCAGGTAATCCAAAACTTACCTTGCCATATGTCCAGCCCAGTTCTATTTTATTCATTCCCCACAGTTCATGGATATTTTCAGCTAGTTTGTCCCTGATCTTTTCGAGATGAAAAGGGAGAGCAATCTAAAAAAAGAGCATAACAATTCCACGAATAAGAAAAGATTCCATCGTAAATCCAAGATCACCTAGTTCAGTTAAATACAGCGCAACACACAAATGATGTATTGCTAAGAAAGCGGGAAAGCTAGCTTAGTCTTTTTATTGCCAATTTAAATTTTGTTAGGACATATTTTACAATCCCATTATCATATATTTAAAATACCTGACTGGTGTCGATCGGACAAGGGATAAAGGAAGCTTGGGACAAGAACTGCGTTGTACCCAGCAAATCCCTCACTCCATCAGAATCTCTCTTATATTCTTTCACTGGTTCCAGTTTCATCATCTCTTTTGGAAGTAAAGCTTCATAACAGGGAGCATAGCCAGCAGGAGGCAGAAATTTAAACTCTCCATGACGTCCACCCAGGAGGAAACGAACTCTGTGCAATTTACAATGAAGAAATTACATTCTCAAATAGTCAGCATATACTAACATGGCAAAAAGTCAATGAGTAATTTATATTTATTGGAATAGCATCTATAAAAATGGTGGTGTATTTCATGCTTTAATAAGCACCTAAAATTTACCAAGCATTAATATTAGCAGATTCTATCAATTAGTATCATAATCAACTACCAACTATTTTTTTGAAAAATTATTTTGGTCAAAACAAAAATAATTATTCAACACAGCTGTGTCCTTTCAAAAATGTATTACTTATTTAAAAATCAAAGGGCTGTAAACTGAGTGATTTTTAATACATTTAAATGATTTGGAAACACAAGACAAGTTTAATTTGGACTGATACTCTAAAAATCCCACAGGGACTACTTATATACCACTTCAAATTGTGAAAACAATCTTCTGGTACACTCATGCAGACAAGAGAACACGAGATGGCACACGAGCATACACTAAAAGCCGAGAATATGGTGAAACTAAAGGCACCATAACCCTACAGAAATCAAGCAAACAAAATTATACCAAATACTGATACCAAATACTACAACTATGAATGAGTTTCAACAGCACAGCTAAAATTCTTAACAAACCCCTAAATTTTTCTGTTTCTCCTGGGATATATATTTTTGGTAGAGATGTAAGGATATATTAGGAAAAACAACAGATGAAAAACTATCCAACTTCATATTTTGATCCTCTTTTAAGCAAAGCCTAGAGGTAAATAGCCACAGAAAACTAAATACAAATGTTATCTCTAGGAAACTGTCCATTCATTTCTTGTGATGGGCTAACCAAAAGAAGTCTATACCACTTTTTACTTACACTTCTAGAAATATCAGAACTATCAGATTAACAAGTTTCATTGACAATAAAAAGACTTTAATAATATATTTCAAGAGAGTAGAAAAAGTAAGATATGCACAAGTTTTCTCAAGTAGGATGTACATATGCACAAATCACATATATATTTGAAATGGTTCCATTTTCACAAGAAATATAAAGATATTGATTTCATTCTTTTAAGCTTACACTTTCTAATCTCATTTTATAAAAAGATTGTTTTAAATATTTGAGTGGACCCAAGGCTGCTACAGCTTTGAAGTTAAAAAAAAAAAAAGTGATTTTTATTTTAATAGATCTAGAAGTCTAACTTTCTAAATAGACAAAAGTCAAAAAAAAGTACAGAAAGGAAAAGATACATACAATGCTCCCCCTTGACAACTGTGCCCATGTGAATAGCTCCCTGCTTCCCAGCTTGGTCATTTTTCTGAGTTGCAGCAAATCATTCAGTCTCACCTGCACCTAATGAAGCCTGACTATTTTCTCCCTGCTCCTCACTGCATTATTTAAGACTCCATATAAGCTATATGCTCCTAATTCTGCAGACTCTCTGGCCCTCCACATCATGTTTTTAAAACCTGAATACTCAAAGCAGCTGTGGGTTTTTGTCTCATTTTAAAAGAAATGTCCAGACTTTTTCCTTTTAAAAAACATGTTTTAAATTTGCCTGAACTTTGGAAAGAGCCCTTCTGAAAATCAAATATAAAGCCAGTCAGAAATATGTAAACTTATTGCTTTAGGTTAATTACTATTCTTTTTGCTTCATTTCTGAATTAGGCTGCACATACTTTCATTAAAAGCACTCTTGCTAATCTAGGTAACTGTGACTACCATTGTAGCAACTACATTTAGTTTTCCTAGCTTGAATGCCAAGACTATGTTAAATAGTTAACGCTTTTCTTTTGCTTACTACAAAGTCTGTCTGTGAAAGACAGAGCCCCATGGTAACTGTATTTAACATATCACGTTTTTAATAACTAAAAGCACCAGACACTTACCTTTAAGATGTTGACTTTTCATGTTCACATTTCCTAAAAACAGTTCAACTACAAAAATGTGTTGAACAGCTGATTCAAACTTAGTCTCACATTTTATTTCTCTACCTCTGCCTTCACACAGCTTTAAAGAGAGGTTAAAAAATCTGAATACAAGGGAAGAAAATGAATTCTCAATACAGAGTTGCTGTTTAAATTCCCTGATTATTTGAATAGCCATAATGTAGTACTACAGGCAGAGCTCATAGCACCATTTGTAGAGGGAGAAAAAAAAAAAAAGGATAGATGGAGAGAAAAGGAGTAAATTGAGAGAAAATGCCTAAGGTAAAAGCAGAATGAGGGACAGTGTGGGCAAGCAGATGCTAACAAGCGTTCAGAGCAGAAAAACTGGCATTGGAACAACAAAGCAGACCAGGAATCAGACACCAAGAGAGGCCACAAAAACCAGAGGAATGGATAAGGCACAAGAACAGCAGGAACATAAGAGTCTGGGCCCAGTGGAGAACACTTTCCTCCACAGCTGCACTCAGGATTCTGATGCAAAAACATTTCTCCAACATAAACAGACGCAGAAGACAACATATAACCTATTATTGCTATCAGCTAGTGCTAACTAGAAGGATTGATATTCCCACAAAATTCACAAAAAACATCAAATAAGAACAAAGAAAAATCATCATACCAGTTGAGACAGATTTCTTAAGGAAAAAAAGTAACTACCATTTTCAGAAGGTCTTGTCCTAATGCAGCTACATATTAGGGTCACTTTCAGAGCAAAAAATGAAAATCGATCAATTATTAGCCCCTTCATAGGTCTCCTTTATTCTGTTTGGTCTTTGTTTATTCTCACCTGAGAGTTTCTCTTCATCATGAGATGATCAAAATATTTATGTATTGATCTCAGAAAGGAAAGCCCATAGATGTTAGTTTTCAGATTACTTTACCTCAGAGACACCAATCGTTTTTCTTCCTCATTACTAGTTGTGTGAATTATTTATAATGTGATCTTTCTTTCCATTATGAAACCTATACTGTACACTCTGTCTATTCTGGCTATACTGAAGCCACCATCCAAGATCACAAGGTATAAGAAAAACCCTCCTTTAAATAAAAGTAAGCCAGCCCTTTGAATTTTTTCCTTCCTTCACCACAAACTCTCTGCCTCTCCTGATTATTCTTTCTAAGTTTGGACGTTTATGGCAGATATTAGAATTTAGACCATTTGCATTCTAGCTGAGTGAAAAATCTTCATAGCTTGTCTGTATTTTACACAGAAATCATACTCAGTCTACAAAAACAGAAAAATCCCAAACTTTCTTGCTGAAGAATTCTCCTTAAGTTTTTCCATCCTACAGGTGTTGCCACTCAACATCAGCAATAAAGATGCTGCAGGTGAATCGAATGGAAATTGGTCTTGTAATGACAACAGTGCAAGCTAGTCTGTTGTTGTTGTGTTGGCTTTGTAATGTTAACAGATGCATTTTGGCTATTTAAGTAGTGTGACATTTATAAAACATTTTCTGAACAAAGTAAAGGTAAGATAACATTGGAAGCCTGACAATTGTAAGCTCAAATTTTATCATTTTAGCTTTAAAAAAAAAAAAAGTAAAGAATGGGTAACATCAGTAACAAGATTCCCAAACTGCTTCTCATCATTGCTTCAAGTTCCCTACTATGATTAGGGTATTCAGTCTCCACAATGATTTAGTTTTTTTACATCCTGCTGAGACTGCCAGTGAGAATTTTAATTAGTGCCAAATGTGGTGCTATGTTTCTGATATACACTTTTTTCACTGATAATTGGATTGAGACCAAATTAATTTCCCCTAGGTCACCAGATACCCATCAAATAATAATTTTCAGATATTGTGACTTGGTCAAATCACTGGGCTTACATTTCACCTTTAGATGAAGTGCTCCCTAAACAAATTAATACTTTTCTGCCTGCTTCCTCCCTCCCACCTGAGGGTTGAGCAGAAGCAAAGCAACAGAATATATACAATAAATTGTACATAAAATCAGGCAATATTCTGTGTGACAAAAAAAGCATAGAAAACAACATTAAAATGAAGAGACATAGTACTTACTTTACACCTGCTGATAAGCTTACAACAGGAAAGAAAAACCCTTCTGTACTGAAGTTCTCAAACATTCCTTGTACAGGCTGTCCATTAATGCGGAATGAAATGCTGGGCACACCTAAATCCAAGCAGCAGCTAACCACATCATCAGATGCCAACAAATGCTGATTGACAGATGCTACAGCTCTGGGCACTCGACCTAAGGAGAAAGTAATCAGAAGCTTTAAACAAACTCTCCAGGTTTAACAATGAAATAATAAATATATTTCCTCAAAAACACCATCAAGTTTTTGTTCTCAGTCACAAAAACATGATCTTGTCTTCACTTGGCTTTGTGAATCGTTTTGCTCTCAGAAACACAAAATGAGTTAACATTCTTCAAACTGATATGTGGCAGAACAGTGCATGAACTGAGCAAATCACTTGAGACCTGATGCTGTTCACAAGACAGAACATGCTGAGCTGAAATAATGTGAGCTCACACTGTAGCCTGATACAAGAGTACTCAAGCATAGCAAATGATGTTCCTCTGCCTTGATAAAGTTAATAGTGATATACCCAATCATTTGTTTCTTTAGCTATTTGTGAAATTTCAGGTTTTCATATGCATCATAACTAATTCCACTTATGGATGGATCAGAAAGGTACAAGACTTCCAACAGTAACCATGCGCACAGAATTCAACAGATCAGACCTGTAAAACCTCATGCTTGAGTGTAGTAGCCAAACACATGCCTTCCTTTGCCCCCCCCCCCCAAATGATTACCATGCATTGGGAATTTATTTGAACCTTCACCTGAAGGTCTAGCACCAAGTACTACCAAAGACAGGAAGGACCACACACTTGATTCAGTGCAGCACTTACTGTTTAACCTGTATCAATACACCTGTGAACATGACAAATAGCTGCAGAATCAACCTAGCTGGAAAGCAACATCCCTAGCAAAAAATTAGTTTATGAAACGAGTACTCTGTTTCTGTTGGTATACTGATAAAGTCATTTAACTAAGTATCTTTTGAACAGCATGACAAGTACAAAGTACATGGGGAAAGACAAACATGCTGTTCATGTCACACCCACTGACAAAGTCCAGTGCAGTCAGATGACTCAGTCCTCTGAAGGAGAACAGGAGAAGAGGATACTGGACCTGGGATTATAGCTGATATCCAGGTTTACAGTAATAAATACCAGGAGGCAAAATGGTATACCGCGTTTTCAAAAAATGGATCAAAACCTTCACAGACCAAGTTTTCTTTAATTCTATCAAATACAGCCTCAGACTAAACAGGAGGAGCCTGGAATCCTCCAGTCAGGAAGGTGGAACCTCAAAGCCATGCACAGGACACAGCAATTGTCACTGGAGAGAGCAGTAACAATTAACAGGAGAGAACAGTATCTGTAGTTATTTATCTACATCCATTCACAGATAACTGCAACTGTTCAATCCCACTTGAGTACCTGGGCATATTTTTAACCAGGGAATATCTTTTCAGAATTCCTTTCAAAAATGTTTCCCTTGGAAACATTCTACGTTAATTGTAAGGCAAGTCTAATTAACTGGTTAAGTACTATTCCAAAATTATAGTCTTTGGGACTATAATTTCAGGGCAGTTTAAATTCATTTAATTTTCCCTTACCGCAGGAGAAGAGATTTAAGAAGACCTTCCTAATGGAAGGTTCCTAACAGAACCTTCTGTGGTTCCATTATTATTTAATTTTGTGTCAATGATTTATGAAACCATTCCTAATGGAGTATATTACAGATGCCTCCCAGCCTACTCCCCAAAATCATTATTTCTACCTTCTGAGAATTGTTCACCAGGGCTACAAAACAAAGTTGATTTATGTGTACAAAATATACATATATAGATATTTTTTAGACACAAAATCCCTTGCTAGAACAGTGTTAATATAATTGAATAGTCAAACACTGCCACATTATGAAGTGTAAAAATTAAGATGAGAAAATCTAATTTAGTATTTTTATGTGTATGATTTATAATATAACAATTTTTAACTTTCATCCTAACAAGCACCATTCACTGTATGCAAGAGAGATCTGGCAGGAAAAGTAGTATGCTACCTCGTAATTAAAGATTGTACCATAGCATGCACACAAAAGGGCTGAAATAAATTCACAAAAAAACCTTAATGTCTTTTTCCCCCACACTTCTGAATGGTTGATTTTACAACCTTACTTTTTATAACACTATTCTGCGTAAGATATCTTAGTTCTTAAAATTCCAGACTGAACAAAATTCAGTCATATGCTGCTATAAGTGTACTCACATGATTTATCAGCAAAACTAATACTGGTATCAACAAAAGCTCTATTGCATTTACCTCTCACTTGTGAATTAATGGTACAAATGCAGCAATATTAGAATATTGTTACTTATATGGATCAGCACTATATAAAAGAGAATAAATCAGTTTGCCAGTATGTTTCACAGGCACTTTCTAGCAGAAGATGCATGAATCTCAGGTATCCTAATTCCAATCCAAGCCCTGGAAGAGGAAGTACCTAGTTCCTTTGGATCTATGTCCTCCCATCTGCCCTTCCCTATTTCTAGTTCCTTGGTCTCGTTTTCCTCATTTAACCACATGTCACTGCCTTGACTTTTCCTCCCAGGTCCTGCCTACCTTTGCTATAGATACTCTCATTTTCCGTAGTGGACCAACACACTTACTCCCTACTTTCAGCTTCTTTCCCCTCAGCTTTCACTGCTTTGTGTTCCCCCAGATCTCATCTCCAATTGATTTCTCCTCCACCAAGCAATCTCAGTGACCTTCTGAGCTCCCGGTGCCAGTCTTTCCAGCCTAAGCCTGCCCCAGCTTCCGCTACTCAGACCCCTTCTTAAGTTCATCAACCTAATCTCTTCAAACCTTTCCTCCAGTGACATAATTTCTCAGTCTCCATGAAATGCATAACCCCCACCAGGCCCATTTTCCTTCACCATACAAGCCTTCAGTTGTTTTTCCTTTCTACATCATCCTCATTTGCATCCCATCAGCCCCAAACAGTAGAGGGCACCAAACATACAAGGCAGTTGCTTCCAACTAAGATGCTCAGACCTTGATCTCTCTGGACTAGCTTCCTGCCATACAGACTGTTTTCATACAGAAAGTCCTGCTCAGGCCAAAACTGAAACATACTCATGGAACTCTGAGGAACAAAACTGCTAAAATTAAGAAAGGTCTACAGAGCATGCCTGTACCAAACTTCTTTCAAAGGCTTGAACAAATTTAAAAAGCCATTTCAGGAAACACAGAAAGCTAAATTCCAGGTAAAAAGGCTACTTCCCAACAAAATGTTACATTCCCAAGAAAAGTTTGCCAGAATTTTCTAGCATTGGAAAACTATATATATATAACCATATCTCATTCTTGGAAATTAATTCATCTTTCAAATCAAATTTATCTTGAGGCAGATACACAGACTGTAAACTGCTCTCAAACAATGTAAGGTTACCAAAGTTATAAGAAACAAATAATATAATCTTAGACAATACTAATACACACAATGTCAATAAAAGGTGATCCTCCAGTTTCATTCATATAGAAAGTGTTATTAAGAATATAGATGAAAGATCTTCATCAATTAAGGTACATTGTTACAGATTTTAGATACAATACTTATTTGCCAGAGGTCTTACTCTGTTTTATTTATCTAAGTAGAATACAATCTTCCAGAAATTCTAGCAGCTGTTTCTCTGACTTTCTGCTGCTTTTCCTTATCCTTTCATCACATACTGATAGTTTGATTCAGAATACTATTCTGAACAGCAGGTGATATAATTAAGGGTATATAACTCATTACTTAAATATTTTCTTATTTTACAATCTTATGCATTATTTCTTTTCTGAAATATTATTTACTCAGAAAGTACTTTTAAGAACTTTAAGAAAGCAAAAATGACAACCATCAACATTTCTTGTGTTGCCATTTGATCCTTACAATTAGCCAACAGCACTCTGCTGGTTGTTTCTATAAGAAAACACAGTGATGTGGTCAATGTGTATTCTGCTGTGAGAAACCTGTTTGTTTACAAAAAGTATGCTCTAATTCCATTTCCTCGGATTTGGTGTTGGGCATCAGGGGACCGCAAAAAAAGACTTGCTCATGCTTCCAAAGTCTGCTTTCCAGCTACTTATACACCCCAGACAACTCTGAACAATCCCTCTCCAAAACATCCTGATCATTATCGTCATCAATTTTCTATTTTCTCTCAGTGCTTACTCTTTTAACACACATATTAGTACTAACATTAGTTGAACCGCAACATTTCAGAACAGCCTTCCTGTAAACTCCTTCTATTCTGTCAGAGCTTTTAAATCTTCATAACTGCATGGGTAGTGGCTTCTACTATTTCAGTTAACTTACCCCACTCGCATCTTCCTTTAGCCTCAACAAAGTATAGCTAATGAGACCACAACTTTAATGTCACTGATCTATAGCCAACCATGTATTTTGTATTTCCTGGCAACCATTAACTCTCTCCTTCATAAACTGCAAGTTTAACTACTTCACTGCACTGCAAAGTGAGAGTCTCCTAGATTACTAAACACATTAAGAAGCGTTCCTAGTAAAACTGTATTTTTTCTAAGCCTACTTTAGATAGCAAGGTATTTGATGAATATTTTTTTCGAACAGCATAGCAACTTCAGGTTTTCAGTTTGATCTTGCCACCACAGAAATTTGTTCTAACAACAACAAAAGTTCTCAAAACAGTGCAGCAATTCTTATTTTAAATTGCTCAAATTATCTTTTATGATTAAATCTACTAAAATCTCTATTCAATTTATCAAACATCAGTAGATGTAAGGATAACAATAATGTCATTTAACTGTACAAACAAATTAGAAGAATACTGCATTATATAGATCCATATACAACGAAGTTGTCCGAGATCACTACGTCCATTAATCTTGGACAGATACACTTAAGTCAATATTGATCTAGATCTGCAAGCAAAACTCACCCTGAAAATGCCATCAAAAACATGAAAATAAAAGCTATTTGCTAAACAGCCTTTTGGGCATAATTCAATATTGGTTAAAATTTCAGGGAAGAAATCCCATGTGAAATTCTGAATAACTCCATTGAGTTTAGAATGCAGCTCAACATAAATTAACATGCAATATGTGTAGAAAAGGTAAAGGTAGATAACTGCTGAAGACAAGAATAAAAGGAACACAACAAAGTACTCACCAGACCACAGATGAAGGCCATCAAAACCATAGGAGTATAGGTCATCACCAACACCATTGCCTCCCCATCCTTCTCCACCACCAGGATAAGGGGCATAACCTGATGTAGAGGCCCATCCAACCCGTAAATGGGTGGGTTCTGCCGTCAAGAATGGATCAACCTGATCAATTATTAATTCAAAGTACCACTTCTTATATTGTGCAGAGCCCTCAGCAACACCCAAAAAAATGTTTGGCCTTATGCTAAAAAAGAAAATGTAAGCCAGTTAGTGTAAAACATATAATGTAACATATGTGTTATATTGCTCTATACTGTTCCATTTCACTTTGCAAATATGATACAAGCGTAGATGTCCACATTTCACTTTTAATATTTGATTTAATATAGTGACCCATTTTATGACTTTAGAGAGCAACTTTAGAATTATCCAATTATTAAATGGAAAAAGCAGCTTGCATTTTTCCATTTAATGTCAGAACACATCTTAGTATCACAAAAAGTTCTCTAAACAATGCCATCAAGGACAAAGTCCTGTACCTGGGATTTTCTACCTCCTCCACTGGTAGAGACTGGGGATTGATTGGTTGGATAGCAACTCTGGACTGCACTGTCAGCAGTTCACCCTGGCAGTGATGAAGGCTAATAGCATAGCTAGGCTGCATTAACAGGAGTGTAGCCAGCAGCTTGAGGGATTTCATTATTCCCCTTTACTCAGCACTCAGTAGACCACATCTAGAATACTATATCCAGTTTCAAGCACCCCAACACAAGAAGGATATTGATAAACTTGAGTGAGTCAGGTGGAGGGCTACTAACATGGTCAGGGAGGTGGAGCACAAGACCTGTTAGCAGAGGCTCAGGAAACTGGTCTTTCTCAGCCAGGAGAAGAGGGCTTAGGGGGAATGTAATTGCGGCAGCAGTACTTAAGAAGTTGTGCAGAAAATGGAGATGCATGGCAGAAGAATGAGATGCAACGGTCGTAAACTGAAACAGGGGAGGTTTTGACTGAAAGTAAGAAAAAAAATCACTATAAAGTATTGTAACAAGTTGCGTAAAGAGATTAGGGAACTTCTGTTCTTGGAGGTTTTCAAGACCCAACTTAAGAAAGTCCTAGGCAACTAGGGCCTAGGTCTGAATTCAGTGTTGATCCTGCCTAGAACAGGATGTTGAACCAGAACCTCCTGAGGTGTCTTCTAATCTGTATTATTCTATGATCAAAATCAGCATGGAGACCAGGATATAAAACTAAGAGCAAAGATCCCTATACCTCAAAATTTAGGCCAGAAGTCATTAATAGAACTAGACCTGTGACTCAAAAAAAACATGAAAAAACAAGGAATACCAATTTTGTCTTAATTATAATAAATCAACAGTATTGTTACTTTCACCTGTATGAACTTTTTAATTAACAATTCCTATTCAAGCCCAGTTTCCAGAATAATTGTCATCTTGCTAATAATACCGGATTTTTAAAAAGTTAATACTTAAGCATTTCCTTAAAAGTCAGTGTCTGACTAGAAAACTATGGAACATCTCTCAGGTTACAGTATCTCTCAGTTACATTAAGTACTATAGACATATCAGTTCAGTTTTTCTAATATAACTATAAAACAAGTCACAATACCTTGTCACATCATTAATCAAACGTGTTTGCAGGAGTAAGTCTCTTCTAGGCAGTAGATTGTCACAGATCAAATTCTGATTGGCACGAACTGCAACTTCATTACAGAGACAGAGAGAGCAAAGCACATCAAGAACCTGAAAAAAGGTCAGAAGTCAGGCAAGCTTTTTATATGCATACAGTAATTCAGTTGTTAATTTAATTTACGTTCAGAAGAGACACAAAGCATTGGTACTGTTTCTAAATACTTTTCCATAGACATGGACCGAATGTAGTCTGTATTACTGACAGTGAATATTCAGCATTAGTGGAACATACAATTCACAACACAGGGTTTGCAAAATGCCTCAAATAACCTTCCTTTGAGCTTTTTTACTCTCATGTCTACTAGAAAAAAGGAATGCTAAAGCAGCCGTATGGCAACTCTTTACAATAGCTCTTTCATCAAATCTCATTACAAATTTGAAACATAAAATGAAATTTGTTGAGAAATTTGCTGTGGCCCAAAGAACTTCCCAAGCAAAATTAGTGGACAAACCTCAGTTGCAATTCTCAGGCTGTTTATGAATCTGTTCTGAAATCATGATTTCAATGAAATAATCCATATATATATAAAATGAAAAACATTTAAAAGAATTTATTGTAAAGCCAAACAGAGTTTCAGAAAGATCTAATTCTAAAATTTCAGCTTTCTTTTTTTGGTCACAGTCTGAAAAGTTAAAGAGTTTGACATAATTCTCCCACAAATTACTGTTTAGGGTACAGTTCTGAGCAAAAGGTTTTGGAAGAGAGAACACAGTAACATGTTGTTGTCTAATGCTGAGGGACAAAGTTTCTCACTTTTTCAAAAACTGAATCCTTTCCCTGACTTCACTACCTATTGTTTCAATTCATATTTAATTCAAAAAATATGTAAATAAAGGATTCTTTTTTTTTTACATTATTTTGTCTATATATTGAAATGTATATTCCCAGAGAAACTTAAAGATGTGTTTGGTCTCTGACATGCAAGCGTGGAGCAAAGAGCCTGTATGGTCTAAATTGTTACAGACCATCTCCAAGACAAAGCACCATCTTCCCACTGTTTACCACCATTTTGGAACTGTTGTCCAACTCAAGAAACAGCAGAACAGAATATTTATCTCAACCATTTCTATTTACTGTCCAGTGTATTAGCACAAACCCACACTCCACAGCAGCTAGTATATTGTGAACTCCACCATATCTCAGCCCCTCCACTTTTCCTTTGACCACCTCTGGAATAGGGCAGAAACCTCTAGCAGAAGGACAGAGGCAATAACTCAAATAATCGCAGCAAAACTGACCAGTACTCAGCTCTCTTACTAACGTTCATGAGAATCAACAACTCGGTATTTACACAGAAACTTTTAAAATAATGTCTATGCACACAGTGATCATACTTCTCACACAAGGCTTTTTGTTTTTTTCTAAAAAAAACCCACAATATTTTTAAAGACAATTTTGGATTAATAATACTACTGTTATTTCCTAAATCACAACAGAATTTCTGATCTGGCAGGAAAACAAGATACTGTGTTTCCAGAGTTACAAATAAATTACTTCATTACTTATTGGTGCTAAGTCAAAGACATTACAGAGGGAAAAGCACAAATCTGTTACCCAGCATCATTCTTCTCCCGCATACAATTTTTTTTCTTTTCCACTTTAAGCTCTCATTATGTCTACATAAAAAGATGTTCCAGCTGAAAGGTTCTCTCTTCAAGAGACTTGCAGAGCACAAACAATTTTCCTAAAAGCTAAATATAGTAAGCTAAACTTACCGCTGTAAGTTCAATTTTTTATTATGCCTACTTACATTAGTTCCTACTACTTAATTATCCTTAAAAATACATTTCTCCTTTTTCATATTGGTAGTTGGTTAGACTCTCCTTACATTCTTTCCCTGTAAATCAGTAATTTCAACTCACTAAACATTTCTTCTGTTCCTCTTCCAGTTTATCAGTGTCTTTCAAAATAAGGTTCCAGCTGAGGAAGCAAACTGACATCAAACATCCCACATGAAACTACACCCTCCTGCGTAGTCTGACGTCATCCTCACTGCAGCCAGAAGCTGTGTTCACTTTTTCTTCTGCCATAAATTGATGCCTAGCTTAATGTGCCTTGCACATCGATGTCTAACTTAATTTCCAACATTATTTCTAAGTCTCTTTGGTGTAACTTTTCCAGTTTTCTTCCTTCTTACTAACACCTGAGTTTTCAGATATTCAGACTTTTTTCCCCCCTCAAATTTCCATTTTATTTTGCTGTTTTCTGCTACTATTACTATAATTGGAGTCAGGAATGACTTCAGAGAATTTAGTTCTATCTGTCTGGAGATAAAGAAATGGTGGTTCACTATTTCTGCAGAACTCTGGATCAATAAGGTGCAAGGTACTCTGTCCAGGTTTTTACAGTCAGCAAATAGAGTATTTCACTGTTTCAGCATGCAAAACAATAGGTACAACCCTTCTGATGAGTTATCAGTATTTCTTAACTTGCTATCTTCTTGTCATGCATATCTTGCTGTATTTGAAACAGAAAAGCAATTATACATTACACATTAATTTTTGATCTCAACAAAGCAATTTTTCAGACATACTTCAATGTTATTTTATTCCTTTAAGGGTACTAGTATCATATGCTTCCATGCAGAGAATTCCATGTTTTTTTCATAAATTACTGAAAGATTATCAATACATCCTTATTTTTACAAACATACCTTGTAATTGCGCCCGTGTTTATCCAACAATGAGATAATAGATTTGATATGTTCCTCAGCTATTACATTTAAAGCTTCTGGGCTTTCAATCAAGATGCAGTGCAACACTTCCAAAATACCTGTATGAAGATCACAGAAATAATGTTGTCATGAAATAATCTGCAGAACTGAACACAGTCTAAAAGCTTAGTAAATAACACAGCATCTCAAGAGATAGTCTTTTCTAATTCTATTAAATGTCTCAAGCCTAAAAAGAGAATGAAAACACTTTTAAAGAGTGTTGATATGACTATGATGTGAACTGCATTAGACTTAAATGCATTATGAAGCTGTTAATTTCTGTTTTTTTGATAATAGACACAATTTAAAAAGCATTTGTGAAGACGGCAAGTTTAGTTCCTCTTCAATGAGATACAGTTTTTAGTAGGGAGCATTGTGTGGTGTTTTGACCTTTTGTTGAGCATCTCATAGTGCAAAAAATGCCTTTATAAGTATTATTTGTAGTTCTGCCCACCACCTACTCCTGTGCTATTTGATAGCAATGGAACAATATTGTTGATACTGTCTGACCCAATTAATTATTTTACTGAAGTCATCTGCAACAATGATTGGATGTGAAATTGCACATACCAAATGTATGAAAACAAAAAATGACAAGAAAAAAATTGTTTTAAAGTAATTTATTTGGTTAAAAAAGAATCATGCACAATATGTATTTTCTGATGCATGCTTTTTTTAAGCTAAGCTGCTGGCATGTATGATGTAAGATAGTTATGTACGATGTATTGATAGCTAGTTTACATTTATAAAGTGAGCCTCACCTGAGGAAGATTCTAATCTGTCCAATTTACTTATTAACCAATCAAGGTTACTGGAGAACTGAGTACAATTGTTTCTGTTGCCACGAATGAGAGCAGCTGAAAGAAAAACAGAAGGTATAGTTTTATAACACTAGATTTTTTCAATCACCAATGTTAATCATGCATATTTTAACATAATTTTATAATAACTAAATAAAAATAATAAATCCTCTTTTTTGTCCATGAGCCAAATAAACTTTATCTATTTATAAGAGGTCACTACATAGATTTTATTTGAACTGTTTAAACTCAAGAAATTAGAAAGGGAATCTGGGGGTTTTGTAATTGTTTTTTCAATTTAAATTTTACCCAGCTCAGAGATCATATTTGTTACCATTTGATATTTGTTTGGTCGCTAATACAAAAAGCATTCAAGACCAAGCACAATTTAGAATTAGTGTATTGATATTTAATGTTTCTCAGACAGTCAGTTTCTTCATGTATCTGCAGAAGGCTACACACAGGGCAGCGCCTCCACCAAAGTGTTAAAAGGGAAGATCTACTGTATGTACAGAGTAGGTCTACTGACAGATTTATAAATATGCATTGCATATATGCATGTATGATGTAAGCCTTCTGGAGTGGCTTTAGGAAAGAGATTGGGAAGAAAGGGCTGTCATTATCAAGGTAATTCATTCAGCATTCTTTTAATGAGATTCACATAGAACGCACATTGTCCTTTCAAGAACAGCAGCACTTAACCAATATTCCCAAGTGCCTCACCCTCATTATGTCATTCGCAGCCTATCCTACAGCAGGAAAAGCGCCAGCATATTTCTTGAAAAGATGGCAGTTATGAACAGAATACTGCCAATAAAAACCACTCATATATATTCCTTGTATGCTCTTAACTGTACACAGATACAGAGGATCACAAAGAACAAGTCACTCATAAGATGATTCATTCTGGTGGACCACATATAGTCTCAGTTTATAGGGTGAACTTCAGGCTTATTGTTGGGGCACTATCCTGGGAGTTCCTATTCCAAACACTGTTTAACATAAAAAACATACTAAATTGTAGGGTTTTCTAGTTTCTGATCCTTTTTCCTACCACTAGCCTGTGCTTCCTGCAATTCCAGCTTCAACAAAAGAGACAGATTGACTCCACTCTGCCTAACCAAATGTGAAACATAGTCATCTCTTAGAAGATGAAAATACTAGCTTAGAAAGTGGACTTTGTGAGAAAATGTGCCAACCACTAGAATATTATATAAAAGATGGGCTATCTTCCAGCATTTTAAAGAGAAGAAGAAATCCTGTTCAGTTCTTTGAATAGTTGTAGATGCCCACCCTCAGGAGTTGGTGCTCAGGGTTACAAGCTAGATAGAAATGCTTCACCTGAGTTCCAGAACCTTGGAAATGAGTACATCCCACTGAACAGCTCTTGCCCCCCAATTCAGTATGAAAACTTTTTGGTCTGCCTTTCAGAGACACAGTCTATAATCTCCCTAAGGCACTGCAGGGTGAACACAGTTGGGCAGCTATAGGTTCTGAGTTTCATTCACAAGACCAGGCACCTAAGGATGAAGCATCAAAGTGGCTAAGTTATTAATGAGATCAAACTCTTACTCCGGCTATCCTAATTGGCATTAACATATATCCTTGAAAATAATAATTGGTACGATTGTTATCAGTAAAAATGCTTTCTTATTTTTCTTCCAAATTTTTGCATACAAACAATGGTAATTTTTAAAACAAAACAACAAATTGAAATGAAGAATATATTCTTCCCAGCAATTAATCTCAAAACACTGTGAAAACAGCAATTCATTGAATAAAAATATTTTTGTTTCTGTGTGCTTGAAGAAACAGAAGATGATCTACAGCAGTAAATTAAGATTCCAGGATTTTCAGGGAGATTCAGATGCTTAGCCTTACTTCATTCTGGAAAGAGGTAGGTACCAAAATACTTCTGAAAATCGAGACTTCAGAAATAAGCATGAAGATTACTCTGCTTTCCTCTAAGGGTTAAGGATACTACTTTTAACTTCTCTAATACTCATTAGGAGGTATGGATACAGGGAATCCATAGTAGAAGCTTCAGTAGAGGTCACAGTTAGAAAAGTAATTTTAAAAAAGTATATATAATACATTTTAACACAGAGATTATACAGGAAGGCTTTCTCATTTAAAAATCCTTCAAAAAAAGCTAAATAGACAAATCCTAAAAATGTGTTATAGTAACAAGGAATTAAGATTTTCAATAACGTGAATGTCAACAACTGACATAACTTCTAAATAGCACGTACTTTCTGAAGTACAGGCTCAAGTGCAGGTTGGGTACCGCTCTTCAGCTCCACTTTCTGATTAAAACATGTTATAGAACAGATAGTGTTCATCAGCACAGAACACAATGTTATTTGACTTCACTGAAAGTTCAGCAGCAGTCAAGTTTTTAAGCAATGCTGATTTTTTTCTTCCAGAAGTTATCACCGATCACAGAAAAATAGCATATTGTATACAATTGTCACGGATTTTTATTATGAAGCATGTAACTAAATAATTATTTATTACAATAGAACAAGTGTGTTTAAGAACTACCTGCAGAAGAAAATCAAGACAACATGTGAAAAGGCCTACACAGCCCCAAAGAGGTTGTTTCTTCCTACTTTTCTTTAAACTCATAAGACTGTAGTAAAATGCAGGCAATCACATCATCATGCCATCTTAAGCAATGAGAGGATTTCACCAGAAGCACCTGCACTTCTCTGCTAAATGACTAATCTCATGCTTCAAAGCCCACTTCTGGTTTGTTTTATTCTTGTTCTAATTTTGACTTGCTTATTTTACTGTGGTTAAGGACTAACTTTCTTTGTAATGAAAGTAGAATGTATCTAAAACTCCAAAAGGAGACAAGAGTCTCCTATATGAGGAATTATGCTACTTAGGGATCAAATTTGTGATTTACAGAAATACATACATAAATACATGCTTCTACTACTTTGCCATGGAATTTTGGCCCTACTGCAACACAGGAGGGATTCATTCTGCAGAGCCTAGCACTGAAATTGAAAAATTCTTTTACTTTTTGTTTTATTTAATTATTGTTATTAACTATAAGTCTAAGCCTCCATTGATAAATGGATTCTGTAGATCTTAAAGTCCTGAATATTAATTTTAGGCTCCCCTTCATCTTAATTTAAAAAGACTTTTTTCATGTTTTTCTAAATTTTTAAAATAGTAACTCAAGGCTACTTGCACACCACATTTTTTTTTAAAGAGATGTAAACGTGGCAAGATGCATCAAAATTCTTTTTATTTTTTGGTGTTGATTTATTTTTCTGCTCTATAATTACTCAGTAAACTCCATTCCCTATAATATATATCACTAAGTATTTACAAGAAATTGTGTAATTAGCATGATAAAATGAATGACACACGAAGTATTCTTCTGTGGTGGAGAAGCAGCAAGTAAAATATAAAGAATACATATCCTGATTTTTCACTACGTAGATTATTACAGAACTTACCTAACAATTTGTAAAGGAGATTCAGAATTTCTTTCCATGCTGTACCATTTTCTTCTATTGCAATTCCTGCAAAATGAGCTGCGCTATTGTAGTCATTTAAGCAATCAATGCAATTCAAAACTAGAGCCAGCATTCCCTAAACACATATGACAGAGAGGAAAACCAATTGTACATGAAAAAGCATTTGTTGTCCTTTTAGTACATTTTCTATTGTACGTATTAAAAAGGTTTATCACCTTAGATAAGAAACTATCAGGCTTACAAGATTTGAATATGTATCTTTCTATACCAAAATCATTCTTTTTAGAGAATGATACAATACTATTCCTTACTTATCTAAGGGTTATAAGAAGTAAGGAATAAACAAAGCTGACAGGAAGACTTTTATAATTTTTGTGAACAGAATCTTATTTACATAGAAAAAAGTTTAAATTTATATACAAAGCAATTTTTGTTGATTAAAAATGGTACTGAGAACCTGCAAGCAGTTTAAACATGCTTACAAATACTGTAAAATGTATCTTCTATGTATATAGAAGCATAACTATGTTTTCAGAGAGTAGCAATCCTAGAATTATACAATATATATCCTTCTCAAAAACTAACATTGGCCCAGTTTCTAGAGGTAAAAAGCTCCTGTTTCATACCCTGATAGACAAGCAAGACATCAAAAATAAAATCTATCATTGATCCAGGTTTTATTGGTCATTTGAGGCACCCATAATTTCAGAAAGAAACTTTTTTTTGTCATAATGGTATCTTTTAACAATGGCACTTATTTAAAGATGCTCAGAAGACAGAAATATTAAGACCAAATTTTAGCAGAGAAAGCTTGTGGGCTGGGACCAATATGAAAGTGAAAAATATGTAACAACAACTTATTGTATAGCTTTACAATCTATTATATGTCAACTATATATCTTTACACACAAATCATACATGTGTCTTGAAAATAACATTTAGATTCCTCTCAATGTTTGTAACAGGATATACTGAAAATTAAAGTAATGCAACAATTCCTCTTTCTGTACCTCTTCTTTGAATAGATTTTGTCTGTTCTTGAGTGAACGAAGTTTGCTTTGCTTATCTTCATGCTCCAGTTCTTCTTTGGGAGGCAGGAAGTAAGTAATCAGGTCTTGCAGAGTCTGAACCATCTCCTCAACAGGCAGGGCAATGGGTGATAGTGTTCTATTGTTTCCACTACGGAAAACAAAAACCAAAAAGAGTTGCAGTGTTGTTTTCACAAAATAATTTATAGTAGTGCATAGCAGCCTCTTTTCTGATTAAAATTAAATTGGTCCTTGTTATAGATATAGCTCAGGATACAAACAACTGATCTGAATTGCAAATCATCCAAACATCTACTGTTTGGGTGTCCAGCACTCAAAGCTTCCTGGAGTGGAATCACAGTTCATCTTCTGCACTGACATAAAGTGAGAGAAAGAGAACAAAAAATTGAAAAAAAGAGAAGAAAAAAAGAAACAAAATAAGTAAGCAGAATGATGAAACAAAAATGAAGGATACAGCGAAGTCCTATCTTACAGAAATTGATTTTGTTTAGATGCTTTAAATCTTATTGATAATATGGCTGTATTATACAGACGATCTAAAATAGCAGCAGTTACTGAAGCTATACACTCCCAGCTTCCTAGACAAAGGATACAAAATAACATGTAATCCTAAACTACTTCTACATCAACTCTATATAGGAGATAACAAAGGGTGTAATTTAAAAATACGAAGCATTTCGAAGAATTTCAGTTCTTTGTAAAATAGTAACATTTCTTTCCTGTTCAAGCATTTGTTCAAACAACCTTGGGTGACAATCTGATTTTTAAGGTTCTGAGTCACTATTATAAACAGTATAATCTAGGAGGAGCTGACTGATGACAGAGGTGGCTTTGTTTTTAGGAAATACAAGAGAGTAGTTTGGTCCCTTGTGATACTGCATAAATAATGTTGTTTTAAACAAACATACACCTATAGAGGGTCCTGTGCAAGCAAATTCTTAAATATAAACTCATTTTTCTTTATAACCTATAATTATTATCTCTCTAATAGAAAACCCTCTAAGTCAATGGTAATTCAGGTGAAAGAAACAGGCAGTAATAAAAGGATGACTGATTGATTATCATGATTGAAACTTCTGCAAAACAATATAAAAAAAAGTCTCTTTAGAAGAATCTTCCAAAGGAATTAAGCTATGTACATTACTATATGGCAAAGAAGAGAGAAAACATTAGTCTGAAACAACTGCTGTTGTCATTTTCTCCTCACTTAAATGTTAGTCATTGTCAGATTATACAAGCAGAAGACAATTTATGAAACAATGAAGCACATAAACCTATATGGTTTAATATTTCTCCATTAGTGTTGCCTGAAAATGTGAAATGAAACGCAGAAATGAAAACAACTCTTCAGAAAGCCAAATCTCGCAGGGGAGAGAAAGTCCTAATTGACTTTCAGTATAAAGCTTTGAGAAACTTGGGTCACTCAGAGATAGTAAAACCTGATGTTGCTCTGTTCCTATTGAAGAGATATGAAGATCGACATGCAGAACAGCATTTGTCTCAAATGCTCTAATTTTTTTCCCCTCCGTTACCTCTATAGCCTTCAAGTAATATTAAACATAGAAAGAGCAGTAAGTGAAATGTTCTGTGGTTGTTAACAGACATGGGACCAAACAAAAAAACAAAACAAAAAGCCTCAATAACTGAACATTACCAAAATTTAGGAATATTCAGAAGAAATATTTATACTGAGATGAAAGATGTGAACAATTCCTTTCTAGAACACTTGGGTTGTCTAGCTGTCTCTTTGCATTGCTCCTCTACTCTTTCACTAGACTGAGGCAACTCACATCTCAAGACTCTTGATTTCATTTGTGTATTCTTATACATTTATCTCAGCAATTATAAATGAATACATATAGTCTTTTACCCTAAACATACTCAGACAAAAAAGAAAGATATAGAAGAGGTCTAATGAAGGAAACATGGAACTTTCACTGAATTGAAGATCTACATCTTGCTGTCTGTTAAAGAATATTATCCTGTAAGTTTAGTAATGCAAGACAAATGTCAGGAATAATTTACTCTTAAGAATGAGGGGGGGAAATGCAAAAATACAACTACATATATAAGACAATTTTCATGACACTTTCCTTCACTATCTGAATTCTAATGCCTTTATCAGAATAGTCACTTTAGACCTATTTTCATTTAAAGTCTCAAGCTTATTGGGTAACTAAGGTCTGATCAAGTTAATCTAAACTGATAAGTGACAGAAGAGCTTTGAACAAATTGACAAGCCAGATGATATACAGCCATTGAACAAATCTTTTTCAGCACAACATATACCTTCAAGGGAAAAAACTTAAGCTGAAGTCAGTGCAATAACAAAGTGAAAGCCAGTCAAATTTCGGTTCAGAAAATCTTTTTTTAAATATAAATAATATTGTTTAAATACAGGCTTGAATTCCCAAAAGCCTGCAAAAAAACCAAGAGCTCCCTAAAACTAAGGATGAAGTTTGATAAATGTGGTATGCTTCTTACTGAATTTGCCATTTGTTCATTAAAATTCAAGATCTCCTGAGGGAGGTAAAGGCTCTTAAAATCAGCAATACATACATTTCGATAGACTGTCTTAATGATATAATGTTCAGCATGTTTGTTTTGCTCTTGGCTACAATTGAATTTTTCTTTGAAAAGGAAAGTATTATGTTACTTCATATGTGTGGCAAGGTCATTAGGCAACTACTTACTAACTATAGCTCTGTATATAACCTTTTCAATGAATCAAGATCATGACAGAGCAAGTCCGGTGTCTTACTAAATTGTTCAAGTTCCCTGACTTCCTTATTTTCTTTATAGTAGTGACTCCATGCTTAGAGTACACATATACTGCATGTTTCACAATGTCCTGCTGTCAAAGGGTTTTGGTGTTTTGACTTGTGGAAATAGCTGTGACTGTTTCCAAATTAGTTTTGGGATTTTATTACACAGTTAATGGAATAGTCCAGCCCCAGATCATTCTTGCTAAGGTATAATTACTAACATCGTTGCCCTCCAGTAGAGCAAAGATTTTGGAAAAGAAATACAATTTAGAAAAAGAAAGCAGGTTTAGAAAAGAAGCAGGAGGTTTTACAGCATGGATGGTTACAAAGATACAGGTAAACCTTTGCAGCCAAGATATTGAAGGTAGTAAGTTGGTACTCTCCTCTTAGACATGAAGAGATATCTGTTTTGTACTTCCTTTTATCATTTCTTTGCATGGGTTTGGTATTGCTATGGATTCCCACCCTAGTTTTGGTCTGAACATTAAGAATCTATTTTCCTTTCAGTTACAGGTTTGACAAATCTAACTAGAGTTGGCTACAATCTTTGGTCTACTAAAAAAAAGTGGAAAAATTAGGAAAAAATAATATTCTCAAGATCTAGCTATTGTAGAATGAAATCACCCCCTTACCAATGGAGTTACACCGGGATCATTTAACTTATCTTCTTCAAAGAAATTAGGAACTGCATTAGGATTCAGTTTGCTTCGGGCTTCCAGGTATTGCTTTTCATTTAAAGAGTCACAAATAAGCTGAGTTCTACCTCTTTAATGGTATTATTCTTTTTTATACATCAACATGACAAACTTAAATTAATTGGAGTTAAATTAATTGGAGTGTCCTGGAGGCAGCAGGGCACTAAGTAGGATCGCAACCCTGGACTTCAGGAGAGCAAACTTTGGCCTCTTCAGGGACCTACTTGGAGGAATCCCATGGGTTAGGGCCCTAGAAGGAAGGGGGATCCAAGAGAGCTGGTTAATATTCAAACATCACCTCCTCCAGGCTCAAGAGCGGTGCATCCCTATGAGTAGGAAGTCAAGCAAAGGAGACCTGCACGGATGAGCAAGGAGCTCCTGGCAAAACTCAACCAGAAGAAGGAAGTATACAGAAAGTGGAAAGGGGGACAGACCACTTGGGAGGAATATAGGAACACTGTCAGAGTATGCAGGGATGCGACGAGGAAGGCTAAGGCCCGTTTGGAATTAAATCTGGCTAGAGATGTCAAGGACAACAAGAAGGGCTTCTTCAAATACCTCAGTAGCAAGAGGAAGACTAGGGAAAATGTGGGCCCTTTGCTGAATGGGGTGGGTGCCCTGGTGATGAAGGATGCAGACAAGGCAGAGTTACTGAATGCCTTCTTTGCTTCAGTCTTTACTGCTGAGGCCAGCCCTCAGGAACCCCAGACCCTGGAGGCAAGAGAGAAAGTCTGGAGGAAGGAAGACTTTCCCTTGGTCGAGGAGAATCGGGTTAGAGATCATTTAAGCAAACTTGACACCCACAAATCCATGGGCCCCGATGGGATGCACCCACGAGTGCTGAGGGAGCTGGCGGACGTTATTGCTAAGCCATTCTCCACCATCTTTGAAAGGTCATGGAGAACAGGAGAGGTGCCTGAAGACTGGAAGAAAGCCAATGTCACCCCAATCTTCAAAAAAGGCAAGAAGGATGACCCAGGGAACTACAGGCCAGTCAGCCTCACCTGCATCCCTGGAAAGGTGATGGAGCAGCTCATCCTGGAGGCCATCTCCAAGCATGTGGAGGACAAGAAAGTGATCAGGAGTAGTCAGCATGGCTTCTCCAAGGGGAAATCACGCTTAACCAGTCTGATAGCCTTCTATGATGGAATGTCTGGCTGGGTAGATGAGGGGAGAGCAGTGGATGTTGTCTCCCTTGACTTCAGCAAGGCTTTTGACACTGTCTCCCATGACATCCTCATAGACAAGCTCAGGAAGTGTGGGCTGGATGAGTGGACAGTGAGGTGGATTGAGAACTGGCTGAATGGCAGAGCTCAGAGGGTTGTGATCAGCAGCGCAGAGTCTAGTTGGAGGCCTGTAGCTAGCGGTGTCCCCCAGGGGTCAGTCCTGGGTCCAGCCCTGTTCAACTTCTTCATCAATGACCTGGATGAAGGGACAGAGTGCACCCTCAGCCTCCAAGTTTGCTGATGATACAAAACTGGGAGGAGTGGCGGATACACCAGAGGTCTGTGCTTGCCATTCAGAGAGACCTGGACAGGCTGGAGAGGTGGGCAGAGAGGAACCTCATGAAGTTCAACAAAGGCAAGTGCAGGGTCCTGCACCTGGGGAGGAATAACCCCATGCATCAGTACAGGTTGGGGGTTGACCTGCTGGAAAGCAGCTCTGCCGAGAAGGAGCTGGGAGTGCTGGTGGACACCAAGTCAAGCATGAGGCAGCAATGTGCCCTTGTGGCCAAGAAGGCCAATGGTATCCTGGGGTGCATCAGGAAGAGTGTTGCCAGCAGGTCGAGGGAGGTGATTCTCCCCCTCTACTCAGCCCTGCTGAGGCCACATCTGGAGTACTGCGTCCAGTTCTGGGCTCCCCAGTACAAGAGGGATGTGGCACTACTGGAGCAAGTCCAGCAAAGGGCTACAAAGATGATTAGGGGACTGGAGCATCTCTCTTATGAGGAAAGGCTGAGAGAGCTTGGCCTGTTTAGCTTGGAGAAGAGAAGGCTGAGAGAAGATCTTATCAATGTGTACAAGTATCTGAAGGGAGGGTGTCGAGAGGATGGAGCCAGACTCTTTTCAGTGGTGCCCAGTGACAGGACATGAGGCAACGGGCACAAACTGAAACACAGACAGTTCCATCTGAACATGAGGAAATACTTTTTCACTGTGAGGGTGACAGAGCACTGGAACAGGTTGCCCAGAGAGGTTGTGGAGTTTCCTTCTCTGGAGATATTCAAAACCCGCCTGGATGCAATCCTGTGCAATATGCTCTAGGTGACCCTGCTTGAGCAGGGGGTTTGGACTAGATGATCTCCAGAGGTTCCTTCCAACCTCAGCGATTCTGTGATTCTGTGATTCTGTAATTACAATATATTGCTAATAGTTTCTGAATACAAATATCTGAAAGTTGGAAGTCTTTTTTTTCTTTTTTTTTTAGAGAAATTCCTATCATTTCAGAATACTTTGAAAAAAAAAAAAACACCATAAAAATGAGTGGAGATAAGATGGTAACAACTACCTTATAAATTTGCTGAATAAGCTTGTAGTATTGCGAATGATTCGAGCAGCCTGGGATTCTTCATGCTGACATCTTTGTAAGGTTAGACCATCATCCATATGGCCTTCTTGGTGTAGTATAACCTATTGAAAGTCAATAATAACAATAATTATTTAAAAACCTTTGTGCTTTTAAATTTTTGTAATTCTTATTTCAATATTGTTCTGAAAACAATTAATGATTACATATATACCAAGCTATTACCTGGTATTCACTTTATCTGAATACTTACTAATTAATCATTTTTATTAATTACAAAGTTGTCATTCTCATATAAAAGGTATTCAGAGAAGACATTTTAATGTAACTCTGTTCTCCAGTAACTTGTTAAATGTATGTGCTTATCAAACATTTTCCATTCAAAACTAAAAATACCATTTTTCGTAAATTCTGCCTGTCAGGCAAAGAAGGTCTTCTCTGTCTTATGCTTCACTTACTAAAAGATTCATCCACGAGAAGACTACTTACAGGAAAATCAAGCTGGAGTGACAAAAATCTTCATAAAAATTACAGCACAGCTGAAGAAGCAAAAATACTTGCTACTAACTTCTGATTCATATAACTATTCTCTTCGCATTATTTAGATTCTCATCATAATCAGATCACCTTTCCTAAACATGAGATCTCTACAAAACACTGTAGGAACTTCAAGCGGTAACAGAAACCCTTCAGTGGGTTTTAATGTTTTCCTTGAAGTAAATACTCAGCTTCCCAAAAAGCCAGTTTAGTTTTTCAACATGACATAAAAATAAGTTTAGATTACTTTGAATCATTAAAATTCTACAGCACTCTTACAAAAATAAAGTGATTCATCCTGCTGCTTTTCCTAAAACATAATTTATTGAATTTTCCACTGAGAAATGTGTTTTTCTGTATTTCTTACTATACTCACTCTGGCTCTAAGATATTCAAAATTTGCTGCCCAACATCTTAGTCAGTTGAATAATTTTGTAGGTCCTGAATAGTTAATAGAATAAATTGACGCTATACTAATGGTTACTGGTTCTGACTCAAATGGGAAGGTTACTTACCAACAACTTTTCTACATACTGGAATACAGATATACCAAAGCACTGTATAGCGATGCTTTTTTGTATACAGCAGGATCAAAAGTGCACACATGTTGTTCCTTTCAAGCCGCTGAGGAAGTGCTCATAGTAAAAGGGGTACACAATTCCCTGTGAGCTTATCTGGACCCCAGAATGCATGGAACTGTGATGGACAAGACTGGGAAGACACTTTTGAATGAGCGTATTGATAATACATCTAAAAGGAGAATAGTTATAGAAACTTACAGTTACTTTTTCTTCAAGTACTTCTTTATACAGTCATACTGTGGGTGACTTCATTAGCTGACGTCTCACTGTTTACATAAAGAGTCCTGGGGTCTTTTAACTGAACAATAACTAAAAAACTGTTCTTTCCATCACAAAACTAACAAGAAAAGCTCTGACAATTGGATAATGCTCACTCAACCCATGCAAGTAGCTCCAGATTTTGAAAATGATGCTACAGAAATGAAAACATTTGGCAGATGGGATACTAAAGCTGCTACACCTCGCAAAGTATTTGCACCTTCACCATTTTATAGCAGACCTTAACAGTCAGTCTTCTCCCTGAGATGGGGGAAAAGAGAAGAAGCCTGTTAGATGGGCCTGATTTTCCCTATTATTTTGACAAAAATGGTAACTACCAGGGCTATTCTTACTGGAAAATGGAGAAAGGAAAAAGTACCTGTTGGTTCAAGATGAGACCTGCTGTCCCATCAAAGATAGAAGAACAAAACTTAAATCCCAGTAAGAAGTAAGTCCTTGACAGGATGAAAAACCCTCAACTAAATCCTCCAGAAACATCACAGTGACAGGAAACTGCTATTTAGAAATCTGGTAAGTAGACCATGGCCAGAGGCATCCAGCATTGACTGCAACAATTCCCCAGATAAACCATTTCCTTGCATATAAAGAGGGATGTGGCACTGCCTTGCTTCTTGAGGTACAGCAGAGCATTGGAATCAACCATCACCCTAGGTGACAGGACGTGAATGCAAAACACCTGGTATTTGTTTCTCCACTCTTTGAGCTTCAGCATGCTGGAGTTCTGCAGGACACCATAAGCCCAGACCTGCTAAAGCACAGAAGCAAGCTCCCTAACTGAAAAGATAGGCATCCATCACTCAGTCTGGATGGTGAAGGAATGTGGAATAGAATACTGATGTGAACATCAGCACTACTTGGCAAAGTCCTGAATCCTTGGCTTGCCAAGATCTCAGAAACAGAGATAGAACTGATCCAAAATTCGGACAGAAATCATGCAACACAGGCCTCATAAATGCTGCCAGTTGATCCACAATCTCTAACATATCTGTATCTTGCAAAAACAGCACAACAGTTAAGATATTTAAAACTACACCAAACCCAGACAACAGAAATTTTTTACTCAGCATTTTAAGTATTTTATAACAGAACTAGCACCGTCCTCATTTTCTGCTCTCCGGAATTGCTGCTGCTGTCAGTGACGATGGCTAGGTTATGTGAAAAAATACCCTCAGCCCCCTGCAGAAATAAGGTATTTCTCAATCCTTTTAGGACTGCAGAGGGATACTGCCAATAGTGCAGGACAGCTTAAGAAGGATTAGAGTGACTGAGAGTGAAAATCTCCTGATAGAACAATGGTGGAGTATGCACGCTAAGCTCTGATTTCACTTTTACTATAAAAGAATAAATTGGACACGAAATTTATAGGGATTCACATACCCAAATTTGCTTACAAAATAATAGTGTATATTAGCAAACTTTGTAGAGGAAAAAACCCTGTTTCTTGCCCCCACAGGAGGCAATTTAATTTCCAGGAAATGAAAGAGTTTGGTGTTTCTTCCATTTAGAGGCACTTAACACGAGAGAAGTCTTCAGGTGAGAGAGCAACAAAAGATTTTGAGTCTTTAAATAAGAATAAACCATTTTGGAAGGACAACAAAGTGACAGGCAATTATGCAGGTTCTCCAAGTCCCTTGCTACTGAACAAAAAACTAGTAAAATATTAAACTCCACAGGAAACTGTTGCAAAAGTCTTCACTGAATACAGAGGAAGAATCTACATGCTGCCTTTTCAAAAAGTTATACTGGAATTTCCGGGGAGAGAGAATTCCATGGCCAAAGCTGGTGACAGAAAGGAAGGGATTAACCTTCATTGTGGGAATAAATCTCTTGCCAAGAAAATACTGAATAGCACACAAAGAAGAATTTCTCTGATCAGCTGGGTTATTGAGAAGAACTGAAGGGAATGGACACCCACTGCCCTTTTATGATCGTGTGCACTGCATAAGTACATGAGATTGTGCCCAAGGGTGCTGTTGAGGACTAACATTTTTGTATTACAGTGTTTTTGTATAGGTATTCTCTTGTGAATGTATATACATACAGTTATTAAAGAAGAATTCCAATTTCTGATCAATAGTGAACTTTCTTTCTCATGTTTTAATTATACATTCAAGTTGTGAAAAATCTACTCATTCGGAATCAAGGAATCCTTTGGAAATAATGCAGAGTATGAGAAGGTAGTACTAAACCCCTTTACTCTGAATGGAATGTAAATATATTTTGAAAAGATAACAGGTCATTTGCCTCTAATTAGGAATATATTTATAGCCTATAATCAACAGGTCAAGAGCAAGATCTTTTACAACTTTGGAAATTAAAAAAAATCTTTGTACAAGTTTTAAATAACTTTTAAATCCATTCATAAAGTACCTCTCTACTACAATGCGTCCAAGACTGTTCTGACTTCCTACTTCTTTCGAAAGAGGAAGAACACAGGGTAGCCATTTTTTTAAAAGAATGTATCAGCTTAAAGGAAAATGTTTTCTTGGTTATGTGGCTTTCTAGAACTACTCCATAAAATAATGCAAAATGCCCAAAGAATCTCTAACAATATACTAAGTAAAGATTATTTATATTTTTAAAGAAAACTGTAAATGCTTTAAAAAGCTGAAAAGCTTTTAAAAGAGGGAAATCAGTTCTAATGCCAGTTCTGTTTGCCATGACCTTTCGAAGATAATCGATAGTGGCTTCTCAGTGAAATCCGCCAGCTCCCTCAGCACTTGTGGGTGCATTCCATGAGGGCCCAGGGACTTGTGTATGTCCAGTTTGTTTAAACGTTCCCTAACGTGGATCTCCTCCACCAAAGGTAAGTCTTCCTTCTTCCAAATTTTCACACTGGTCTCAGGGACCTGGAACTGCTGAAGGCAGGTCTAATCAGTAAAGACCAAGACAAAGAAGGCACTAAGTACCTTGGCCTTTTCTGTGTCCTTTGTCACCAGGTTCCCCGCCCCATTCAAGCAGCAGGCCCACCTTTCCCCTAGTCTTCCTTTTGCTCTTGCTGTACCTGAAGGAGCCTTTTGTGCTGCCCTTTGCATCAGCTGCAGATAGGCTTTGACTTTCCTAATCCCGTTCCTGCACCCTCGGACAAGCATCCCTGCATTCCTCCTGGGTCATCTGTCCTTCCTTCCACCTCTTGTACGCCTTTTTATAACTGAGTTTTGTCAGGCACTCCTTCTTCATCCATGCAGGCCTTTTGCCACCTTTATTTGATTTCCTGCTCACCTGGGATGAAGCATTCTTCTGTGTGTTTGGCTAATTTTATATTAGTAGAAATATGAGAAGATTTCACAAACGCCCCAAACCAAATCAATTTATCAACTGATTCTTTCTCCTCTTCTGCTAATACTACCACCTTTAAAGTTATTAAAAAAAACCCTGCTCAACAAAAAAAAAAGCCTGCTCAACAAAAATAAAAACTGTTAAAATTGAAGCTTTTTTCCTATCCTTTTCATTTTAAACATTTAACCGAATAATGTTTCATCAGTAAATAGAAGCTTCGTTAACATATTCTTTCCTGGACCAGAGACAACCCATTCGTATCAACACAAACGTTATGTTGCCAAGGATGAGAAACATTTTTTCAATGTTCAGCTCTAGATGTAAAGGAAGACAACTGTCCAGTGCAGAAGAATAACTAACTAAAAAAAAAAACAACCTTCATTTGGTTCTTTTTGAAAATCTTAACACAGGAAATAAAATTCTGTAAAAAGTTTGGGTTTTTTTCCCCAATGGCTGTAAATAAAGACTTAAGTTATGAAAAACAGAATTTTTGTGCACATAAGTTTCAATAAGTAAAACTTAAAGTACTTCTGATTGCGATAGTTACACTATGAAAACAAATTTTCCATGAAAGAAGATGTTTAATTTGTTTAGGACTGACTTCACATTGTACTACAATATATATTTCCAGTACTTTTCCTAACTGAGGCCAATTGTAAACCAAGGGGCCTTGATACCACAGTACAGTTACATTGAAGGCAGGAAGTTGTTACTTAAGAAATGGCCCTAGAAAGCACTCAAGTCTCTCGAGGGATATTAATGAACAAATTTAATTTCCATTTCATACAATATATTCAATAAAAATTTCTAAATCTCCAGTGAATGTACAATGATTTACAAATTTAAGTCCTTAAACAAATAAAAATAGATTTTAGAAAAAAGGATTCGATCGTCTAAATAAGGAATTTCAGTATTTTACTGAAGTGCCCGAAATAAAAATTGAGTCTGAAGTAGACATTTCTTTTGGCAAGAAAAATAGTTAAGTACATTTCTTAGTGGCAAGTTTTTCTTCAGTTATGTAATTAGCATTTTTTTCCACTCCTGGAGTCAAACCATCACACCATTTTCAATAAAACAGCACAAAGCAATTAAACACATAACTGCTACGTTAGCAGGATGGTAGAAATCAGGACAGACTAAAATTGTTATGCAACTAATGTTTATTCAGCAAGTAATTTTAAAAAATGCAAAAACTTACCTTTCTTTTCAAGAGACCTAAACGTGCTGATTTAGCATCTTGTGCTTTGTAAGTCAACCACAAGGCACTGGCCACATGTTGGATGAAGCAGATTGAATCACCATACTTTATTTCTGGGACCCCCATTCCATCTATGTCACGTTTAAGAGCAGAATCCTGTTTCTCCTTTAACTCCTAGGAACATAAAACAAAAGTTTGGATTTAGTCTCTGTACTGAAAAGGAATAAACCATTGAATTCTACTGAAGAATAACATTTATAATATTGATGTTGTTAAGATACAGCTAAAAGCTCATTTCACATAAATCCTCATTTTCTCCATCAGATTGATCGGTCAGATTATAACTGAATAAAAATCATTTCACATTGGAAGTAACAGCATTTTCACTGCAACAAGAAAAATCAATTAAAAATTATTAGCACATAAAGCTGTAAACAAAAAAAATTAAAAAATAAATATTTAACCTAACATAAAATTACTGATTTAATCAAGGTCCCAATTTAGTAGAGTCTACTACAATTTTCAAATTTTTAGTTTAAATATAAAAACAGAAACACTACTAGAAAAATATTTTGAAATTCAGTTAAAATATTTTTATGCTAGCGAATTTTATGCCTGCAACTTGCATATGCAGATAAAAACACATCTGCACTGCAACAACCAGCAAAGAAGAAAATATTCATTTTGACAGCAAGTAAAATTTGTCTTTTATGTTTATCATCTTTCTAAGACAAATGGGATTTTTTCATATCTCTTTTAAAGGTACTGCTCAATTCTTTGTTGGAATACAGTACAATTTTGTAAGCCCAAGTCCATTACTGAATCCCATTATTCACCATTCACAATCAGATGATTTTATGACCCCAGCACAGTAGCAAGAACCATATTAAAAAAGAAAATAAGTTTTATTTCTGAAACTGAATTCGGGAATAGGAAGACAATTATACAGTGGGTTCTGTAATAGCAGAGTGTGGATGTGTGGGTGCACATGTGTTTATGTGTGTGCAATTAAACAAAAAAGCTAAGGAAATAAAATAACTGGAAGATATCATTTTTCTGTGATTCCAAATGCTCTAATGTACTTAACTGTAAGTGTGATAATATGTCAGTAATCAAACAAAATCTGTGAGTCATTGATATACAGCTCAAATTATTATATGTTTAACAGGCTTCTTATTTCTTTATTGTTTAGTGAATGCTCAATATTATTTGTGTAGTAAAAAGAACTTTTATCTTAACTCTGCTATCCACTTTCATTTAAAGGGAATTTAGCTGTCACATTTCAATAATAATTTTAGTCTAAGCAGACAGCGTTGTAACACCAAGACAAAGTGTAATGAAATTACAACACTTTCCTTGGGGATACCATTACAATATCAAGACCATGGGGAAATCATGCCACATCTTATTTAAGTGGATCATGTAGAGGTAAAAATGAACTCTTTCAATACACATTTATGGTGAGGCCATTAAGAAATGAAGAATACAGTAAATAGCATAAGTTCATTAACTGTCAATAATTAATCATTTGGCTTTTACACAGCCCCCTGAAGATGTAAAGCATTTTTCTTAATTATTGTATCTGTATCATGAAGCAAACATTAATGAAAATGTCAATGAAAGAAGTCATAATGTGGTAACGAGCTACATCAGTTAAGTTACTGTTTGAATAAAATAAAATAAAGTTATATTGGTCCTTTTTGACAATATTAAACATAAATTTTTTTTTTTCAAAATTTCAGAAATGAAGCTACAGAATTAATTTGGGGAGTTGAAAGGCTGTTTTCGCTTTAAGCAATACAGCATAAATTCCTCTCCGTGATGTTTTGCTCTTTGCACTCCATCCAGTTTCTCCAGGACTTCAGCCAAGTCATTTGATAGCAGTGTACAAAGAGAGGGAGTATCTTATAACAGCTGAAAAGTGTAGTCACAAAAAGACTACTGGGGGGGGTGTAAAAAAGAAAAAAAGCCCTTTTATATAAATATTTGTACATATCTTAGTAGGAAAAAATCCAAGGATTTTCACCTTCAAAACTCCCTCTTCACAACCTATGCTCAGTTTAACTCCCTCAAGTCAGGAATGAATCAAGCTGAAGAAAACTGATGACACCAGGATTCTGGAAGAGGGTGAGGGAAAAAATAAGAACAGTATCAAGACAGACAGAAAGCAAAGAAGAAAGGAGGAAGTGAGGAGAGGAGGGAGGAAAGAAAAAGAACGAAAGAACTGGGAGGCAAGGCTGACAGAAGAAATATGTAACTTTTACAAGATATTAATATACTAGAAGAATGGTAGGATTTAGAAAAATGAAAGAATTCCTACATGATAGTAGGAGGATAAAGAATGGCAGCATGAACTGGACAAAGAAATAAAAGCAATTGTCTTACAATGATTTTTTAACAGTTTTCCTGTAAAACGTAGTAGGGAAAAAGTTCCTAATACTTTAACAGTTTGTTTATCTATCCCTAAAAATAGTTAGGCAACCTGACTAATGAACCGTTATTAAGACTAACCAATGGGGGCTATGGAAAATTATGTTTCTGGAGTTGCATGCTGTTATTGTATTAAAAATAATGCCATAGGCTACACCAATTTAACACAAGAAAAAGATACAAAAAAAAAAGTCTACAACTATAAGAACAGAAGACTGATACATTGAGCTGAGGGTGTTAGTGAGTTTACTCTTCTGTACACTTTCACTCCTACACCCCAGTATGCAAGAAAAATCTTAAATTTATCTTCTACTTTCTCTTCTCATATAAAATAATGAGAAAAGGTATCTTAATACTGCATCTGAAATGCAGTGCTTATTTGGCAATGATAATTGTAAAATATGAACTTATGAATAAATACTTGAACATGTGGCAACTACTGTATATAAAGGACTCTAATACCTATCATCTTATTCCAAAAATATTATTAAAATATCATATTCCAAAAATAATTATTAAACTTTATGATTACTACTAAACTATTACAGCATCCTAATGCCATCTTGAGCCCCTAAGATAGCTACATGCTGGCAGTAATATTAAAATGATATCAAATCCTACTGCATGAGTCATCTGTGACTTTTGAACGTGTCAGAATGTTATTTACTCAGACTACACTAATAATTTCTTCATTGTCAGCTGTGTATACCATCAAGGAAATAAAATAAGAAATCTCAAATATTAACTCTTGGCTACAATAATTTTTAAAGAAATAAACATTTTTAATATGCTTTTGTTCTTCACTTAATTTATTCTCCAAGAAATATAAGCAGCATCAGGGTTCTGCTCAGTGAAGTATACTGAGCCAAGTACTGTGCTGCAATGAGAACATCCCATTTCAAAACAGGATTCCATCTGTTGTAGAGAAACTGCTGTCTCTGGTCACAAGACATTGCAGAACTGTTGCCTTAAAATATAAAGGCTGACATTTTAAAACTTTGTCAAAAGTGGGCCCCATATTAAACCTAGAAATTTCAGGGTTTTCCAAAGAATTCAGGTGCATGAAAAATTAGTTTTCAGTAGTCTGCAGTAGACAAAGACATATTGTTGTTTTTATTCAAAGCAGCACCATAAAATATAATGTTTTCTCAAAAGTGTCTTACACATATTCATTCACTTTTTTAAAAGCTCCTATTCTGTTCTAATAAGGACATATTAAGGAAAATTCTAATTTGAATTTATACTTTAAAAATATAATATAATCCAAATTCCAGTGTTCTTGGGCAAAAGCAAACAAAACAGTGAAAGTAAAATACATTACAAATGTGACTGCAGGTTCTGAAAAGCCAGGAACACAGAAGAATGCTGAAGTGGTATGTAAAAATATTGAAGATGAAGGTATGTTGTTTCAGTAAGAGGGTCTCTATAACAACTGTTGGAAAAATAAGACTTTAAGCCATATGTTACAAGCTCCTTGGCAAGCCTTGGATTTGGTGTCCTCCACACAGCTCTGCCTACTGGCAAAAAGCATCTGTTTTTTCACAAAAAACTGCTTTGCTAGCTTTCAAATTGGGAAGAATAGCTCAATGGAGAGATGTTTTATTTCCTTTTGGGTACTCTGCAGCAATGTACATTCTGAGCAACCTGGCCTAAATTCAATGTTGACCCTGCTTTGAGCAGAAGTTTGGACTAGATGACCGCCCAAGGTCCCTTCCAACTTGGATTATTCTATAATTCTGAATTGCAGGATTGCTGTAAACAGCCCAGGTGTCGCAAAACCCTGTGTTTAAGGATCAGCACACAACTGGAGATGAAGCATGTTGGTATTAGACAGTTATCTTGAAATTTCCCTTAATTCATGCCAGATTAAGGTAAAAGCAAGTAAAAACATTGCTTGATCAAGAAAATGCACAAGAGAAAGCACAGTTACAAAGAAATATGTACAGAAATTAAAAGATAATCCCACTTACATATACGTAGTTTAACTATTAGTTCTACAGTTTTTTTCCTCAAGCTCTATATAATCAGTGCTATTTCTTCAGGTTGGCCTTAAGAATCCACACCTTCTTACAGCCCAGATCAGTCTCTGGAGTTTATTTTTCACCTTTAAAACCCTCATCCTTCTCTTTTCAGGAAGAGGTTTAACCCTCCTGTTATCACTGTTCGTTCCTTTCAGTTTTGGAAAGGCTTACACTCTAGCCATGGCCCAGTGCAGCTCTCACCAGCCCAGACAGTAAACTGTTACAGTTACTCTTACTCTTGGCTTAGGTAAAAGCAAATTTATAACCTATTGTGAGGTTATTTTTTCCATACAGCAGAGTACAAATCTTAGGATCATGAGATACTGAACTTTTATTTCATATAAAAATGTGCATTAACAATCATGTTACATACAAACACAGTAAAAGGGATTAACACATTACTGATTTATTACTGACTTCCAAGTAATTACTGTTGTGCAAGTCCATTTGGGATTATAACAAATTTCCCAAATGTGTCTTTGAGGCAATACCTCAACAGCCAAATATGGTATGTTTATTCAATAGAAAAGAAACAATTTAGTATACATATGCATGTATACATTTTATATGTAAACATGCATGTATATATTTTATATATAAACATTTATATATTTAAATTTTATATATTTATATACATAACAATATTATATTTTTTATTATAATAATATTAATATTTTATAACAGGGCCTATCATAGGGGCTATTATAAAAGTCTCTGCATAGCATCATACATACAATTTACTTTACATAGCTGTTACACTACAGAGGGAACCAAAAAATTATTTGGTGAGCATCTAGCAATCTGAGGAAATTTCCTGATAGTTTTTCAATTATTCTGATTGGTTAAAATAAGTATTCTCAGTCATACTAATAAAATAAACATAGTTATTTTAACCCTGCTAAAAAGGAGTATTTGCTTTACTATAGTAACAAAAGTCTAGCCTCTGTCAAGACTCTAGATGCTAGATTTTACATAGTATGTATCAAACCTTTGAAATTGTCTTTCACCACCCTTCATGACCATAAAGCATTCAAAATTACATGGAACAATTAATATCTCATATCCAATCACGAACTCTATTGTGGCAGCTACAGCAACTAAAAGTAATATCATGAAAGCATGTACAAATTTTTCATTGTCTTTGGTACAGTAATCTTTCACCTTTTTGGAAAAAAGTTATTCATTCTGCCTACCTCTGTATGCATTCTTCATCCCCTCTCATCCATACTGTTTTTTTTTTCAGTTAGAAACAGTAAAGAAACTAGTATCACACAATTAGCACGCTCATTAAAGCACAGTTTGAAAACATGCTTTAGAAATCACTGACTACATAACTGCATTGAAACATTCTGCTTATAATTCTTCTATCAGCACACTGCATAAAGAATAACAAGGGCAGAATTCTGCCCAATTAATTGAATTCAATGATGATAGAACTGGAGGGAATGACTTTCTAATGACATTTTGTCTAACTAAAATGATTCTACAACAATATTACAGTCGGATTAAATCACAGAATCTTGTATTAGTTTTCAATTTTGTTTTTTAATGTGTTAATAATTTACTATAGAATTCATGTTATCCCATCTCTTCAAGAAAACCTTTGTTACTCTCTATTCAAGCTATTTATCCTTGCATTTAAACGTATTATCCCTGTCAACTGCTTTATTCTTTCAATAGTTTATAAAGTAGTTGAACCAACTCAGATCTAGCATTTGAGTGTTCCATACTTAAGACAAACTTGCATTAATGTCGTTTACCTTTGATGCTCTAAAACAAAAGGCAGTAGAGGTTGTGTCCGACTTTTCTCTGTCTAACATTACAAGTCCTTCGTCTTCATTCAGAGCTAAGTACTCTCCTGTTGTAATGTGTCGAAGACGAAAAGGCTGTCCCCATCTGATGTTACTTCCACTCCAGCTAAACATATTAGACAACAAAATATAATTTATGAAGAATATGAAACTAACATTTCTACTCTGAGCTTTCAACTATGTTCAGAAAATTTAAAAGAATACTCTATATGTTTTTGATTTCAATATTTGCATCACTGCAATTCCAAAACTGACAGTAATGATTGGGAAGGAAACCTTAGAAAGGAGTAACATGTTTAAGTTTCTTGTTTCTATAAACTTTCTCTGTTTTATTGGGATGTTACATATGGTATCTATAAAAAAAAACAATCCTACATGCGTTCTGAAAAATACTACAGTGTAATTAACTACTGTAATTCAGTTGACTGCCTAAACAAACAAATTAAACCTAAAGTGAGTACTTGACATTCCAGAGAACTATTCTACATTTTAAAGGGGATTAAATCTCCATAAATTATGAGGATATTTCATTTGCAATCACAAATACACCAAGAGTATAACAAAGACACAGTACAGAAGGCTCCCGAAGTTAGAAGACAAATTAGGTGCTCATATGGTATACACTGAAGTTTCATTTGCAACAAGTAACAGGTAACTAGTCACCTCAGAAAGAGATCAAATCTAAAAGGTAGACATCCATGAGGGATATAACTGTTCCGGTTTCCAACCTGTGCTTCCTAAATTCTAAGTAAAAACTAGGAAAGGATTTTACTTTTTGCCAGAAGCAAGGTCTCAAGCTGAAGTTTCTCATAAGCAACACTGCTTTTGACACAGGACACAGGTAAAGAAGTATCTTAAAATACTGAAACTCCTCAAATCATTATATATAATTGTAGATTACCTTTTATTATTAACAATGAACAGGCTAACATATATCACATAGCAGGACAAAAATATTTAATCATGTTCTCTGTCTGTATCAATCCAATTGCTGTTAATGTAACAAGAGTTACTAACAACAAAGTTCAAAAAACATCAGTACCTTATTCGAAGGGGTTCTACTCTCCACAAAGACCTTGCTCGAACACCAGCTCCTCCTGTTTCATAAAGCACTTTCCTACAGATAAATTCAGAAGATCATCATCTTGTGTTTATTTATATTACTTTTTTTTTATTTTTATAACTTACCTCTCTGTACATTGTTTAGGACTCACCACTTCTCCGTAGCTAAATGAATGGAGATGAAAGAAGATTCCTACTCCTCAATGAAAGCAATATACGCAACCTGAACATCCCAGACATGTTCGAAATTGCATGTCTTTTTGACCTGCAAAGCTACACTCTTTCAGGAGTTGACAAAATACTGTCTTCAAAAATGGCTGAGCAACTTTTGCTGTTAACTTAAACAGCTGTAAAAATATGTAATTCATACAGTTCCCAAGAGATTAATATTAATATTAATGCTTTTAAGTACATTACAAACAATACAACACAACTGTATGCATTAATGAATATGTATACTGTATTAGAGACTTCATTTTTAGAATTACTTCTAACATTTATTTTAAAAGAAAAAATATTGATAATAAAACAAAAATTTTGAATTATAACCCTTACAAAATAAATAAAGCTGATAAAAGTATATATTAATTTTAAGAAATTCAGAGAAACAAAAACAGGAAGTGAAGGGATTCAGCCATTACTATAATCTAATTCTAACTGAATGATTCTGGGGGATGTTAGTGACATATTTTAGCACTGAAACTGTTATTCTACTCAATCATCAAATGCAGACTGTTGAAAATATTATATTCTGTAACAGCAAAATTTTAGAAAATATTAACTCTCAGTCAAATACTTTATTTAGGCATAACAACAGATTTGGAAATTTGATGTGTGTTTACCTATTTTAATGTATTTTAAGAATCCCTTACCTAAAGAAATGACATTTAATTTGGTGGAACTCATTTTATGCAATACGATCAAGGGACTGAATGGAAATAACTTGTAAAATAATTTGTTTTCATATTATTTTTTCCCTGAGCATTTCATTGTTAATATCACAAAACACATTTAAGCGCATTTCACATATCTCTATTCTTCTTTTTATTAGTTCAAACCAATGAATTGTTCTGTCTGAAATGACTTATGGACTTATACCAGATAAAGTATTGATCGTTTTGAAAATAAAACAGAAAATAATAATATTAAGAAAAATCTTTGAAAACGTTTCTGGGTGAAGTTTCATCAGAAGAGACTTCTGCTGAGTCTTCCCTAATTATGATTTCTGACATCTCACAAAAGAACTGACAAAATACAATGAAATATTGGAGTAATGTGAGTTCTAGTCTTGAAAGAGTTACTCATGACAAAGTCTGGAAAGGATCTAAAGCAAACATCGTGTACTTTTTAGGCTATCGGTAAGATTACTGTTTTCAGGAAACTTTTTAGAATGGATTCCACACGGCGTTGCTTCACAAATGCAATTAGCAAGCTGTCCCCCATACTGTATTATGTAACGGTTTATCCCAATATCAATACACAATAAACTGAAATGTTCTGAAATGTTCTGTTACTGGTGGCAAATGCTCAGTGGAAGCTTCAGCTGAACAGAAATTATGTGTGTATGGTGAGTGTGGTTCAAAACTGTCTGAGCTCTTTAAGGAGACACCTGTAAGTAATTCATATTCTTAATAATTATAATACACTGCAGTACATTCCTTCATACTTCAAGCAAGAGAGAAAGGTTCATGCATATAAGCAAAATCATTCTAGATGCAAAACAAATCTGATTCACTAACCTTTTTTTTTTTTTTTTTAGAACTGCAATAACTTTAAATAATTTGATTTTTTTTTAATTTTTCATGGGGCCATATAAGCACGCAGCCTTTTTTGTTTTTTGTTTTTCTGAATTTTATGGTTGTTGTTCTTTTCTATTCATATATTTGTTCATTCATACCTAAAGGAGAGGCTCTCTGAGCCTGTTAACAGGTTAACAGGTTACTTGATTCATGCTTATTCCTAAAAGTTCCTAAATGTTTTCATCAATTTCTAATGATAAATTTTGTTGCAGGTTTATAAGGGGTAAGAATAGTAACTCATGTAACCTAGTTTCCCTTTCCCAAATGGAAAAAGGGGTGAGGAAAGGACAAGAAGAAAACAGTTCTGATGTTTCTCAGTTAATTAGAATAATTGGAATTGACCTCAAACCACAAAGACGATCAAACTGAAAAACCCAGAATAATGCAGAATGAAGAATGACTGTATCATAAGATGGCTAAGATAAAAAATGGTCAAATTCTACTTTGGTGCTTAGCACAAGATTATGTTTCCACTCCACAAAAAGCTGTTTCTAATAGTCCAATACAGAAAGATTTTATTTAAAAAGTTATCATTTAAGATTACTGAGTTCCAGGACAAGACCATTCCAATTATCCATTATATTTCAGTGAGAAAGATTATACAAATTCTGGAGTTCAGATGACAAGACATGAATGATTACTGAAAGATGACAAACTTTCTCACATATATTTCTGTGGACAGGACTAATCCGCCTTAGTGTGCAAGGCAGCCAGACATCTATTGTGCTTACTGACCTAAAAAACTTGCTGCAAGGGAATTTAAAATCTGCTATCTTGCTTTGGCAAACTTGACGGAATACTGTACATGTGTACAAATGTCACAACCTATGTGTCATTCAGTCTCTTCTGAATTTAAGTTCTACTTTGAAATACAGAATTTCTACTGTTTTCTCCTATTTCAATAGCTACCAGGAAAAAAAAAAAATCTGTTTAGCGTTGCTCTTGTGCAACTATGAGACCTGGAACTCAACTTGAAAAATCAAAGCTGTGTTTTTTCTTGTCTGAGCATCTACTTTCTCACTTGAAATGAAGCATCTACTACTCAGTGTGTTCACTTTTATCCCATTAAAATACCATACCTTTCACTGACTCCTTCAGGCACACCTGAAGACACAAGCTAACCCTGAATCCGGCACTCACTGAACATTAACACTGGTCAAGTCTGAATTAAGAGATAATCTATTTCACTTTCTTTTAGTCAATTTATGGCAAAATCAGAAGTGGTATATGTCTTCAATCATTAATTATTGCACAGAGAATAGAAAGATCCACACAGTAAGACGATTACTTTCTCAAAACAGTTTTCCTCAATACAGCTACTCTTCAAACAAGAACAACTTTGCTGACGAGAACACTTAAGGTGGTAATTTGTCTGATATTTTGCTTCTTGAGCAACACCAATAGATTAGAGGAATAAGCTAAATATTAACATGAAGGAAACAGGAGCATGAGGCGGCATATGTATCCAATATCTTTGTAAGAAGATGGACTTGTAGATCAACATTTATACATTATTCAGGAGCCATGTTTAAGAGTGCATAAGCAATTTCAAAATTTTCAAAATTACAGTGCACCATAAGGATAGGAAGACATATTCCTCATAGAAAAGACAGTAGCAATTCCTACTCACCTTGTCTTCCATAATAACGTTTCTGATACTCTAGAATCAAAATACAAGACAACAAAAAACCTAGCAATCACTTAATCTTCATCTCCAAAGTCAGTGAATATATTGAATACACAGTAACTGTCTGCAGTAACTCTTTTCCATTTTCAGCTAGAGACTCTGTGGTCCCATTCACTTTATTGATGTTACTTTTTGCAGACTCTAATGACCTCTTCCTCTCAGAACTAGTAATCCATTTCCATTCTCCTTCATCTCCTTCATTTCTTCTTGGTGAATTCAAGCATGCCTTCATGGAAGCCTGACTTGGCCACCATAATCTATTACCTCTCTGTTCACCTCTTCTACTTCTTAAATTCCTGTACTACTTAAATTTTCCATCTCTTTTTCAGCTTTTTCTAAATGCAGCACTGTACTATCCTTAGTGACCTGTTCCTATGCTGGTGATTTTATTTGTTGACCAGAATTTTTTAACGCTGCTAATTTTTTATTAAAATTTTTTCTTTTATGTGGTTTTGATTATAATCAAAATATTATATGTTAAATTCTAACAATAAGTCATAATATATAGTAAGTGTACATTTAAGTTTCATACAAACATGATTTAGTCTAGCTAAATACAATTTAATTATCCTAATATAGTAAGCAAATTTGAGAGAGCAAGAACATGCAAAAAGGTGCAAAATATATAAAACAAAATAGAAAAGACATTTTAGAGGGTGAGCCTTCAGAGATTTTTCTAGAACAATTTTTTTAAATACCATATTCCCCTGCTAATATCTGCTTACCTCCTGCTAATACTAGTCCACATTAAAGATAAACAACATAGTAGGCTGAAATCCTGGTGGAAAACAACTACCTTAATTTCAGCAATAAAAGAACTTAAGAATGATTTTCTGCTTTAGTAGGTCTCTTAACTTCTAACAGTTTCAACGCCTAATTAAAGATTAATCTCAAGAGAGTTTAATTAGACCCTATCTAATCTCAAATTCAACTGACAATCTACAATTTCCTTTTTTTTGGTGAAGAGAGAAGAAAACATAAAAATTCACCACCACTCACTTTTGCTGTGAATCATTCTGATCTGTAGATGGAATGGTCAAACACTCATCATGGCCATGGAAAAAACGTACTACATGCCCACCAAGAAGATATCCTGTAGAAGAATCAAATTCACTCATTTGTTTAAACATTGACGAAACGAAAATAATCCCCTCCTTAAAAAAAAAAAAATCTAAATCTCTGGCTAAAATTTATTTTCTAAATATTTATTCATCATTTAAGTTAAACAAGTAAAACAAATTTGCTTTGCAAAAATGTATTATTTATAGTATCTTTTTCAACTAAAAATACCTCTGGTGAAAATTAAGGTAAAAAGAAAGCAATACTCTAAAGTACATTAAAGTACTCTAAACAACATCCTATCAAAATAGGATTCTGTGACAGAAAAGGAAAATGAGAACTTCTGCAATAAGTACTGTTTTGAAAATTGAATGCTTTAAGTAAAAGCCAAATTGAATATATAACCCTGTGGTCTTGGACATTATCAAGAATTTTCCTCCCATTAATTAAATCTACATGTTCACAATACAGAATGATTTGGTGGGTTTATCAGCTTGTCCTGACATTTAATATTTGTGTCAAAATCAAAACTGCACAGCAGTGGCAGGTGACAACAGAAAAACACTTACCTGTTCTGAAGATTAAGCTTAATGGAGGCTAACTTTATAACCCTTTTAACACAAAGACTACAGGTCAAAAGTAGGCACTTTGCCTCACAGAAGAAAAGAAGAAGAAAGAAAAAAAAAAGGTGTAGGAGGAGAATGATTCATCAGACCCTCAGTCCAAACTGTTCTGACCTTGTAAGTTAAATTAATGCCTTTACAAAGAACAAAGACAAATACATATAAGTAGGAGGGGTAGAAAGGCAACCTACATACTATGCTGACAATATTAGTTTGCAAATTGGGAAAACAGTAACTTGTAATTATCCAGGTGACAATTAATAAAACACATACATAATGCAAAGACCATACAAGAGAACCAGAATTGTTTTCATTTTCTGACTATGTATCAGAATGAATATGCAGATCTCTGCTGCAGTAAGCAATGAAAGACTGAACTACAGCATTTGCATAAGAAGAATTAATAAATTCTGAGACAGAAAGAAAAACTTGAATAGCTTGCACAGTTAAGGTATGTTATATGAAGCCATGTATAAACACTTTGCTCAACTCATGTAATTATTTTCAAAATGTGGTCTTAACTTATACATCTGCAAACAAATTCACTTATTTTATGCTACCATACACACATTTATGAAAAAGAATAGTAAAATATAAATGTAATTATATATATCCATACACACATGCATAGTATCAGCAGTAAAATCCTTGAAAATTAAAAGAGTAGTTTTAACAAATCTAAACAACTTTACAAAGGAAGGACCAAGTAAATGGAATTATTTCCATTGATGTTTTACTTCCCAATACCTACCCTTAATGGAAAAATAGAATGAAGTCAATACTGACAAGTTAGGCACACAGATCCCTTTAACAGATCCACACACACCTGAGTTTTATTTTCTGTCTTTTAATGCAATACATGGCTTACCCCATAGGAAAGTTAATGTCCAAATTTAATGTGTAGTAATTAAAATTACAAATTAACATGAGAGCTGTACATCCCTGGAAATCTCATGTATAGTAATCAGTTATCTTTTAAAAGTGGTCTGCATTCAAAAAAATATTGCCAATGAATTTGGCAATAGTTTTTCTTAGAACAACAGTATTAGGGCAGTATTTATGAGATTAAGATCAGATCTGCCAAAAAGTGATGAGTTTGAGGGATTTAGCTAAGTGATATAAAATGATCCACTCCTGGCTTGAGGACTGTTATCATTCATGAACATGGAGGGCTGATACTTTGAACAAAGAACAGCAGAGGTAAGGTGCAATGTTTGTCATCATGTTGCTAATGTGAGTTTTGTAATTTAAAGCAACACCAGATCATCTGTCCTTAGTGCGTAAGACATATCACAACCTCAACGATCTTTGTTGCTCCAATATTCAGGCTATCTGGATGAGAAAATGCCAATATTCTGAATTTACAGTGTGCATGCACAAAGTAAGAGGATAGTAGAGAGTAGGTTTTACTTTAAATCCTGTTTGGTAACACTGATGTGTGATGGGTCTTTTGTATCCCTCCTAAAATAATATTTTTATTTTTGAAGCACTGACTACTCATCTATTTCTTTTCAATTTTTATTTTTATTTCTTTCAAGTTGTCCTTGGATGAATTTATGTATTGGTTTCTTTCAGAAACACTGTTTTGATGATTTTCCAAACTGCCTCTTCACTTTGTCATGTTACATCAGGAATCTCTCTTGTATTTCCAACACCTCATACATTTTCTCATGCATAAAAACTAGCAAGAATATAGAAAAGTCACTAATTTTCCTCTGCCTTCTGCGGCACATACTATTTTTGATACAGTTTTGCTGAAAATCTGCTATTCTTTGTGATATTCACACTTGAGTAACTTGCACATGAATCATAGCTTTTTATCCTTTCATTTCTTTTCTTGTACTATTCTAATCTCACCAAAGGTTTTAGTTCTCTTTTCTATAAAACACTGCTTTGTGAAGGTCTGCAGGACCTGTCATATATAATTTTTTCAATTACATTTCAGTTTGTAAAAACTCCCTGAGTATATTCAGACTTCACTGATTTTTCTGTAATCTCACACCAGTCTGTGTAGAGTATGGCACTGAAATAAGGAGTAATAATGATTGAATGAGCCTTTCATTACAGAATCAGGTTTCTCAAACATGGTTGACAAGTGCAGCTACGTATATACAAAGGAATCCTGACCATACGATGTGGGATTTAAGGCTGACTAAGAGGATCAGTTTAGATGGCTCATTTTCAGTGACTATTACGGAGATACAGACAATTATCAGGAAGCATGGCTCTGAAATCCAGAAAGGATATTGAGCAAATATTCTTAAAAAAACATGATGAGGAAAATGAAATAGGAACTGTCAGAAACCTGCTTTCCATTTTGCATGTACCTGCAGCTCTGTTCTGTTATCTCTGTTACAGGGTGATTTAAAGTCCTCTACGAAGTCTAAGTTTACTAGCTTTTGTTATTCTGCAGTCCCTTTCCCCCAAAATTTAACTGAATACTATAAACTCATCTGTTGCTCTCTTGGTCTTCATGTCTCATTCAGCTTTTTATGCTTTGTTAATCTAGAATTATATCACTCATTTAGCTTTTCTTCAGTTAACTCAGCTAAAGTATCTTATTTCCCTTTTCCCTTCCATTACCCTCCTCTCCTATGCTCATTTTCTGTAGTTTTATTAAGCTCTTTGGTTTGATGTTCAGTGTTTTTTCATTTTCAATTTTTATGAAAAGTCATGTGAAGTATATAAATTTCTAAATAAAGAAAATAACATACAAACCTTCTGTAATGTTACTTCCTGAGCATGTAGGATGTACATTCCATAGTGTCTGCATAAAGGAGGCATCCACCTGAATACTTCCATTGGACATGGAGAGATGCTGAAACAAGAAGATAGAAACAGAAAAAGAATCAAAGACAAATGTGTAAAAATATTTAAAAGGTATTCCATTCTCAACAGAGTAGGAATGCATAATAAAGTAGAAATACACACATTCTTCATAAAATTGTTATTGACTTGCTTCGAAACAAACTCTTTTCTAAATCTAATCAGCAGACTACAGTTTCAGCTCAGAAGTCTTCCAGTTACAAAAATAACATCTCCCAAAGATGGAGAATGCTGAAGAATATCTCACGGTAAATGCATGCAAACAATCAGTTTTCTGACGAAGAAACCTTTCACTGAGAAAAAAGTGCATTAGAACCAGGCATCATTTCCTAGATTTGAAAGATCTGGTTTTAAGAGTTTGTGTAATAGAACCCCAACCTTTTTTTCCCTCCTTAGGGCAATTTGTGTCTTCCCAGGATATCCCCTCTGTGTGTGTGTACTTCCTAAATAAACAAACTTACCAGATACCTTTCGGAAGACACACTGACTAGGATAAGATCATCACCAATTCGAACTTTTTCTCCTTCTGACCTCTGTTTAGAAGCAGGATGTATTGTCCACCAGCATGCCTCACCTAAAAAACAGAGATACTTATCAAGGGTATTCCAAACAGACAACTCCCAGGAAATTTAAGGATATTTTTATATGACATTGAAAAAGCATAATAAAGAATTTGTTTTAAAAGATACTTGCCATTTCATTTCTCAGTCCATGCAGATTTTTCTTTTGCGAAACTAATTGCTTACAAAACACTGCCCAGAACTTCTTTCCCTTCAAGGTTCCCACAGCCAATAAATTGCTGACAGATACCTCAGTCTTAATTATCACCTTTTACATCTTCTTTTGCTTAATGGTCATGTTTATATTCACTTCATCTTTTGTATCATTTCCACTCTAAGCTACAATTATGTTATAGAATGCAGAATTTGGAAACAAATGCTTCATAACTCTACAATATTGCTAAACTATAAACATCAATTCCGGCACCAATGCCATGAGCACTACAGAACACATGATTACAGAGAAGTGATATTAAGAGGTTCAGTTTATGAGGTTTAAAAGCATACAGTAGTTATCAAAATGCTCAGCATAGAAACACAACTAAGCACTTGATTTTTATATCTTACCTGTGTGTACAAGGGTCATCTGGTACATGTGCAGTAAAGCAAATTTGACATATCTGACAACTACAGATATTCATTACAAAGTCTCATGGGCACAGCAGACACATGCACAATAACTTTGAAGTAGTAGAATTATGAAGATTGATTTCACTGAAGCTATTTTTAGAAAAACAGCATACATGCATTCCCAGTATCAACATGACTAAAGAAAATGGTCTCAATCTACTAAGGCAGCATCTAAAGATCAAATCAAGTAACAGGCTGCTAATGTCTGTCTGAGATCCTTTTCTGTATGGCTACAAAAGATTGAAATAAAAACTTCACTCACTCAAAACAGATAGCCACAAAGATATCAAAATATCTAGACTGCGAGAGCCACCTGAGAAGGAAGTTTCAAAGATCATAGTCCACAGATACAGTAATACCTACATGGCAGTGCCTCTCCATCACCAATTAATCTTAGTTTTTAATTTACTTTCAAAATAATTGAAAAAACTATAAAAACCATGTTGATATTAATGGAACTAACATTTCTCCTATTTGAGGCTTCACATTACTGAGATATAAACATAGATACTTAGATTTCTCCTTTCAAGGTGTATGTTTCTGAATAGGCCCCACAGGGTCACTTGTTACTTTCTGATGCAGTGCTCTTTAGTTCCAGCAACTGTTAATTCTGCACATACAGTTATTTGAGGCTCTGGGTGCTGGACTGCTTTTAAATTCATTTAACAGCTCCTACTGGCATTTGAGCATTTATATGTGATTTCATGGAAGTACAATTAAAAAAAAAAAGTTTCTATGACAAACACTTGTTCTGGCAGTACTCCTGGAAATCTATTAATTAGATTTTAAAGCTTTCTCATCATTTCTGGTTTCTGTTGTTTCTCTCCCATTCTGTCCCATTGTTATTTTCATCATTTTATATTTCTATTTTCCTTCAATTCTTTTAGCAATGCTTTCATTACATTTTTTTCTGTTTTCCTGTGTTGCATACTTCTTTTTTTGCATGGTTACAATGTATATTATAAATGCACTGATAATAAAAAAATTATTTTGTCATATATTAATTCTATTGCAAGTTCCAAAATACAAAATTTGAAAATAAATGCATCAAATTTGTTTTAATTTTGTTGGGCAGAAATTTGTACTTCAACTATTATCACCAGTGCTGCTGCAGTTCAGCAAGTGCAAATAACTCAGTTTATTTGCAGAGACACTCGTACATTCTTATACAAAGTCAGTTAATTAACTGTAGGTTTTTTTCCTGAAAAACAGTCATCTTATTTCCAACGAACAAATAAATGTGACATTCACAAGCTTATAATGCCATTAATCACAATGCCTCTTTGTAAAGTAGAAATGTGTGACATGTCTTTCTTGGAATATAACTTGGCATACCTGCTGCATTTTCTCGTAGCCCCACATCAAATGCAAGTTTATCCGTCTGGGATCTTGATGTTGTTAGACATGTCAAATACTGCAAAACACAGTGAAGTTATTGAAAACAAAGAACAATATCTGTTGACACACATCCCAAATTGATGCTATGTTCACATTACTCTATCCTGCCATCCAACTGCGCTTAAATTTTTATAATTGGATAAGTTAAGCATGGTGTCATTTGTATACATGATCTCCCTGACTTCTCTAAAACCATTAAAATCATTTTCCAATTCAGCATGTATTTCTCTGTGTAAGGTAACTGCCACCCTCTAAACTGCAAAGTATCACATACAAAGTTTATGAGATAGGAACAAGCAAGTATTTTATTACAGTCTTGCTGTAATATGCTTGCTTTATGAAAACATATGAAGAATGTCAAAAAGTAATAATCTCCATACTTGCAACTCTGGTATATCACAGCAACTATGATTTATACAGTTCACAAATGTAAGCAACAGAGATTAAAGACTAATGTAGAGTCTTCCAGTACAGGAAAAATGAGAAAAGAAGCTTTCTTCACCTCTCCTTGCTTCAACCTCTTATTAGTTATGCTTACATGGCTAGCTTTTTCCCCTATCATGTCAAAGATCCCTAGAAAATAAAAGTTAAAATCTGCCAGTTCTACAATGTGATGAAACAAAACCCATACAAGCTGGCCTGAAGAGAGCACATTTGTGGGCATAGCGTCTGGGAACAATGTTAAAAGGAAACCCTTATCTTATAAAATATTCTGGAAAAAAAACCAATAATTTTTAAAAAAAATCTGGAAAAAGCATTATGACAAATTCTTCTTGGACAGCAGCCACTATCTAATGGAATGAAACATTAAATTGGATTCCTAAGGACACAGAAATAATCCATCATTAAAGGAGCTTTTCAGCTACATTTGAGGGAAACGGACTGAAAAACCTGCATTTAAAATCTAAGGCCACTTACATTCTGTTGAGACTCTTTAAGCTATTAGACATTTTTTAAAGCATTGTCCTGGCTATACTTCTGAATTTATATATTTTTTTTTTATTTCAAATGCTTATTAAGACTTGAGTTTAGCGTTATTCAATAATGCGCAAGTGCACTTTTACCCACCATTTCACTAAACGAATGTCGAAGTAGTATAGCATGGCCATACAGTAGGGTTCTGTGACCACCACCTTGAGCTGCCTACAGAAAATGATAGAGAAGGTTAAAACTCCACTGCACTGTGTGGTCTGTGATCAGAATTATGTAACAATGTGAAGAGTTATTACAGTCTAAGTAGCAAGTGTAGATATTCAAGAAAATTATGAAGTGTATATGCTGGACAAAAAAACATGACTATTCATAATAATGAAGTAGCTACATCAATAGGCAAACATCTTCAAAGTGAAAAAATACTGTGCCTGGTCACAGAGTGGTTTTGTGACCTGATTTTTATCATAGTTAAGTAAAAACACAGAGTTTTCAAAAATGTTTTAAATTAAATAAGATCCTACTTACCTTTCTTATAAACTTCAGAAGCATTAAAAGAATATATATATATATATAAAATATGTATATACATAGATATATATACACACACAAAACTGAAATCCAGAAGAGGAAAAATGCATCTATTGCCCCAAATAATTTAAGCACATACTAAGGATGTCTACTTGTTAAGATTAATGTTAACTTAAATATTTATCAGATTCAGTAAAGCAACTGCATACATAATTTCAACCAAGCGCCATTATGAACCTCAAATATGGAAGTTTATGACAAGGGAGAGGCGAAACTGGATTTTCCAGATGCTTCCTTTAATCAGAGAATTTAACATACATCTTTTGAGCCTTTCTTGGTGACTGGAAGAAAAAAAATTTCAAGGGAAGGATCTTAACCAGAAAGTTATCTGTGGGACAATAGACAACAAGCTTTACAGGGTTTAAAGTCTGCCTCTCTCAATCTCTTCCTGCATCTACCATCCTGCTTGCTGGTTATTGATAAATAGCAAGTCAATTCAAATTTGAGTAAGAATATGACCAATTTATTTATTTATTTATTTATTTATTGTGATGTTTTCCACTGAAACTAGGATTTTTTATTTTTTTTTTAGAGCTCGGATCTCAGATTGCATGCGGCAAGCTTTTCTAGGAAAGTGATGCCCAAATATTGCAGAAGTAAGTATATCAGAATTAAGCTAGCAATACAATGTCTGGCAACGTTATACTTCATTCTTTCTCTCAGTCCAGAACATAAAATTGCAGCTGCTTAGTCCTGAGTAATACTGAAAGGGTCTAAAGTCAAGATGCTGATAACAAGTTAGTAACTGCCAATTTAAGAACATCTAACTTCTCATATAATTTCCAGAAATTGCTCCCCACATACACATACACACACACTGTTTTTTTGCCATTTTAGGTCCTATCCTTTTAGACGTTATGCTGTTTTTGTTTCATGCCTATTTAGTTAAACATTAAAAACAAAAAGCAATGTCCAAAAATAGAACTTCAGAACAGGGATTGTCTCTAGCATGTTACGTATTGTTAGAAAGGACTGCCTTTAAGGTCAATACAATGGACTCATGTAGAGGAGAGCAAGATAATTAAAGTTGTTTTGGTAACTAAAATAATGGTTATACATGTGCAGACAAATGACTTTTCACTCTACAAATGATATATTACTTAAATTACCATTTTGGTCAGTAGGTTTACAAGCTGTGAACAAGCCATGTTCTACAGAACACCAGCTTAGATGTGAAACTGAAGAAACTATTACATTCAGTAGTTCAACATACAGAGTATTTAATACTAACTCAAAAGATTAAAGATGAAATGTTATTTGTCCAATAGATACAATAAAAATCAAAAGGCAGTTAAATGGAGGTCTTTCATCACAACTGCAATAAAATAGAGACAATCCTACCTCTCATTTGCTAGCTAATGACAATTATATTAACAAACAGATTTGGGAACTGGGTATGTTAGAATTTAAGCTTAAAAATGTTAACAGTTAATAATATTGAAAATCTTGTGTATTTTTATGTGGTGAATTTTATTGAGAAATTTAACATAACTATACAGGTATTAAATATTTCTACACAAAAACCATATAATTATGTAAAATTTCTCAATAGACCCAGATGTTTTTGCAGCAAGCTAAAAAAACCAACCAAACAAACTGCTGCTTACTGAATTTTTGACCTTCAAGGAAAATGTGTTAGATTATTGGCAAAACTGGAGAAAAATTTATGATAGTTATCACCAGCAATCTGAGAGGTTTCACTCTGCTGGTCATTTCAAGGACAGAGAGATATTAATGAAATCAGTGTTACTGAAACATAATGAATTAAGCAGTAATTCAAATTCCCAGGCTAATTATTTCTAACAGTTGTTCAACAGAGCCACGGCATAACCAGTTATGGAAAGCATGGTATCATTAGTCCCATTTAGAGGAGTAGTAATCAATAGATAAAGAGAATATAGCATACTTTGAGATGTCATTGTAAAAGAATGATCAGAAATCAATAAATACAAAAATGACAAGAGCTTCTCCAAAACATGTTATCCATAAACAATGGTTTTAATAATATATCCTGCAAGAATAGTCCTGCAATAATACATCCTGCAAGAGAGTGCACTGTTTAGGGAGGAAAAACAGAAAAAAATTACATAATAGTGTATTTACTACTTGTTTTCTAAATTACAATTTTACTTTAATCAATGAGAAAAACCTTAACAGTAAAAACAACTGTAGTTGCAGACAGGATGTCACAGTAAAATTGCTTGTAGTAACAAATTAATATACACATAGTAAGAACAAGTAGTGGATCATCTCATGGTATTTTTTGCTGAAGGCTTTTAAATGAATCACTTATAAGACCGACTTATAACCAAAACAAATAAGCTACGTTTTTCGTCTAGAAAACTTGAAAGCAGCAGCAGAACTGTATCCCAAACTAAACTTAATATGGAGGAAAAGTAATTACATTTCAATGGAATGATAAACTAGTGGAACCAAAAAAAGTTTAGCAATTATATGAGGCCTAGTGTTATTCTTAGCAGTGCCTTTGTATTAACAATAGAATGTAAACCAATATTTTAAGATGTATATTCCTCCATTCCATGCTGTAATTTTTGTCTTCACACATAACATCTATTAAAAAAACATTTTATATTATTCTTCAGAAAAAAACTATCTTTGAGATATCAAGTTCGTAAATTACTGATTATCATATCATTTGCTTTCATTGTGCTAATGATTGTGTCTCATGATAAAAAACATTTCACTCGATTTGGCAGTTATGACACATACTCAAAACAGAATCAGTTTCTTTAACTTAGCAAATAACCTGTCCATTTTTCTGACAGCTTGTTGACAGCAGCTAATTAAGAGTACACCTTTTCCGAGTGTAACAAATTCTTCTGATCCAGAAATAAAGTTTCTTACATTATTGTTCCTATTAAAATTTCTCCAATGGTTGGCACCCAGCTTCAAAGGAAATACAGCACAAGAGATCACATTTTCTTTTTTATTGCCCACAGCCATAAAAACAAGTATGATGATTTTTACTGAAGAGCTCATTTGTCCACTACTGCCAATGCTAAATATAAATATTCATATGTTACTAGTAATCTCAGAGTAAATCTTTTGGCTCATATTTTGGGTGAATATTTTGGACACTGCGGAAATACTAAAAATTGTGATATTGCTGAGGAGCCCTGGAAGTGATGAAAACAACCTTAGTTTCCCTAAGTAAATGCTTTTTGCCCTTCAAGATTTCCACTTTCTACAAAGCAATGTAATTGCAAAGATCAAAAATTTCATTTTAAGCTGGAGAAACTAATGGAAAAACAGAGGTCAGCAGGTCTGAATTGCATGTATGGCCCACAGGTCACCATTGCAGGAGTGCGGTGACAGGGAATCCTGAGTTCTGCTGTGAGCTGTGCCATGACATGGGGCAGTTAAACATCTGGAGTGCACAATAAATAAACCAGAAGGTTGTGGTTATCCTGCCACTAAGTTAGAGAGAGAAATAAAGCTTCTTCTACTTCACAGAAATTAAGAAAAAAGAAATTAACATCTGTGATTCAAATAGCAGCATGTGATGAGAGACAGAATGGTAACCGAAATAAAGTCATTCGATGTTCTACAGGACATCCCTCAGCATCATGCAATCAAAACAAGAAAGATGGCTACAAGAATGACAAATTAATAAGGAATTAAAACAATGAGAGATCATGAGACATTAGTTTATTTTCCTTTCCCTTTTCAAGCTGACATACTTCCAAAATACAATCTGTATTTGATATTCCACTATGATAACTCTCTCCTTAAATTTGTATGATATAAATAGAGTACGATAACAAATATTAAAGACATCTTAATAATACATATAATAATAATTGGTAACTGTGGTAAAGGCCAAAATACGTAGCAGAGAATTTCATGGTTGTACGATTTAGACTGTACACTACGTAAGATGCTTTCACAATTTGGTGAAATGCCTGAATGGCAAATATTCTCACCTAAACATTGAAATAAGTACAATGAATTACTGGATTTTAAAATAAACTTTCCATCAATCTCCTTTAGTATACTTCCCAGTATTTATTTTTCTGAATATTTAAGATTTTCAATAAATCCTTAATTCTTTCACTTGACTAAGGTTAAAATATTTCAATAGTTGGTCTTATCAGCTGGAAGCAACTCCCTTGACTAAATACACTTGTGAATAATTGTAACCCTGTTCTAGTTAATAAAGCCACAGGTTAGAGAGTGCACAGGAATTGTGATGTCCAGTTTGGTTTGAATTTCTAAATGATTTCTGCTAACTTTGAGCAATCTGAGTGCTACAAAAAGAATAAAACAGGCAACAAAATTGCCTCCAAATGCTGAATTCTGATCACATAGCTTTTTAAAAGTAATTCCTACTCCTTACCAGCATGCAGTTTATTGACTTTTTTTTCCTTCTTTTTAATGACTTCAAATAATTGAAATACCACGTACTGCTGTCCTTAAGACACTACCTGTTACTTAAGTGTATCATCTACACCTCCATTTAGGTTTCCTTTGTTTTTTTATACTCAAAGTGGGAAATACATCTCTAAATTCTCCTAACATCCTTTCAGAGTCAGGAAACAGTCTGTGCATTTGTACGTGTGAGTGTGTGTGCACACATGCATGCGTATGCGTCTGTAGGTATTTATGTGTATGCACAGATGTGTTTGTGTGTGTATGTATGTGTGTGAGAGTATGCACCGTGTGTGTGTGAGTGTATGTGTTTGTGCATGTGGCTGCTCAATTTAATCCATCCAACACCCTCACACACAAGCTCTATCTGTGCCCTCCTTTATGCGTAACTAGGTTTGTTCAGCCAAATCCTGCAGCAAAGATGTAGCACCGTTTGAAAAAGTCTGAAAGTTTAATACAAGAAGTGTGAATAAACTAAATCATCAGCTCATCAGCTTGAAAGATACCGTAAATTCCAGATTGGGATACTGTTTATTTAAATGTTTAAAATATTTATTTACACTTACTGCAAGGAGATATAACACAGCTATGAAGAGATCAATGTTAACTGATTGAAATCTGAGATCCCAGCTAAAACTAAAATAGTATGTATAAAGAATTAAAATGTTCTGAACATTTTCCAAGTGAAAGGTGTCAGTTGATCACAAATAAAACTGAAAACAGTGTCAGGCACAATATACATGCATTGGTAAAGAAAATAACATACTCATTCAGAGAGATCATTAGGCTAGCAAGTTGGAAAACAAAATGGTGACTAGTAATATAGTTTTGCAGGTGATAGAGTTGTGTGTGTGTGTGTGTGTGTGTGTGTGTGTGTGTGTGTGTGTTCAATATTGCTTTTGTTCATTAGGTTGGGTGGGGTTTTTTTCTTTCTTTTTTTTTTTTTTTTTAACAGTACACCAAAATCAACATTTTTAGGTAAATATAAACAATATGAAGCTATAAAGAAAGAATATACCATTGGAAGAAACTTCCATCTTGACTAGAATAAATAAGTGATATGCTGTGCAACATTTACTGTCTTCCAGTAAAATGTTAATTCTGAAAGCAAATGAATAGTAAGAAAGCATACCATAGTACAAATACTGAAGTAGTTTTACATAATTATATTTATGAGCAGGAACTGAGGCAGAAACAGTGACCATGTGCTTACCATAAAATGGGAGATAATAAAATAGATTAACAGACATACTTTTGTCTTTTGGGGGGAGGAAGTGAGGAATTCTTGCTAATTCCTTACTGCATTGTACATCACTCTCTCTTACCAAGATGGCAATCAATCTGACTGGCTTTTTCTATCATATGCATTCAGGAACATAATTTTGCACGCTTTTTTTCCTTTACTTTTAAATGGTATAAATTTGCAAATATCAGCGTCAGCTTTTTTATCTGTCTAGAAATCCATTTAATTTATTTAAGAAGCTCAAAAAATCATGATGCTCTCTGTACATTTCTTTAATGGTTTGTTTTAACTGTTAGTATTTCTTTGCTCAAACTGAGTAAATAGAGTAAATACTCAAAACTGAGTAAATCTGAAAATCCAATCTCAACTCTCTAGATCAGATACTCATTAGTGGGAATCTTTGTAGCACCATTGATATTATTGAAATGTTAAGAAATAAGGGGAGTGAGGACAGGATCATACACATAATTTAAACTAATAAACATCTGTATTCTTCACGCATAGTGAGCCTTCCCTGTTAAACTGGAAACCTGAATTTCAGCTTCATTATGGAGTTGCCATAAGGGCAAATGGTTATGAACACACACACATTTCACCCTAAGTTAGACCTATATGTGAAAATGTCTAGACTTTTACAGTTGTATCAATTTTAACATGATTAAATCTTTCTTATTACATGTTTTCAGTGTCTAAAGGCCTGCCTTTGTTCCACAGCTTAACATGAATTTTGAATGAACTAAGAAATGCAAAAATTCTCCAACAGAAAATTATATTTTTCTCCTTGAATTTCTCTAAATCAATAAAGATGGTGGTCTCAATGATTATTTTTTTTAAGCCTGTAGGCGATAAATCTGTTTCACTGAAGAGCTGATTCCAAGTAAAAACATTTAGAGCAAGGGTTGAAAAATGAAACTTTTCTCAGCTCAGTGTTTAGGGCATAAAGTCCTACAGACTCCAGTGTTTGAACCACTTCTTTAACACAAAAATATAACCTGAATCAGCACGAGAATTTCATGGTGTAGAGCGATGCTCTAGCCACTCTCTAATGTTGAATTACAGAAATCTTCCCTACAGAAACACTGCCAAAATCAATATATTTCTGAAAAAGTACAGACAGAATTTCATTTTACAGTAAGAAAAGTTACATATTTTTGATGTAGCATAAAATCAAAATTTCTTTTCATAGCCATCTTCTAACTAATAACTACATCAATAGTTGATACCTGCCTTTATTTATATTTCATATCTTAATTGCTTGAGATGTATGATTTCACAAGCGAATTTTCTGAGACTATGTCTTTAAGTATACCACATATTTGAACATGACTTTAAAGCAAATAGATGTTTTTATGGGTAAAAAGAAATAAAATACTATCAGCACAAATGTTTAAATTGCTACAGCACTTGTAAAACAGCATTTCTGTAAAAAATGATGCATAGGCACAAGATGGAATAGTTTCTCTTGGTATATGTTCTTTGAAGGGCACTTGTTCTGAATAACCTGCATAGCTCATTAGTTTTGCCTTCATGAGTAATATTATCCATTGAAAGTTTAGTTTATATCACTTTATGCCACATTATCATATATACTATGCAAATGGTATTCAAAATGTATACAATACCTTAGGGCATTTTAAGATGTTTTCCAAGGTTTATCCTAAACTGTTCTTCTATAGATTTCCTACCGCTATCCATTGACTGTAATACAAAATACAGCTCCTGATTTTAGTCTTCTGAATTATATTTAAGTTAAATAGCCTAAAATAGACAGTAGGAATACTCTCTCTGCATGTGTACATACACTTCATTACTATATAAATCTATGGTTTACATAACTATAACCTCTCAATCAAATTGCTAGTGCTACCAGTCCTGAATACATACACTTCCTAACTGAACTGATATGAGTTCCACACATAAAGCATAGCAGAAACACTCTTATGGAGAAATAAACTGAGTTTTCTTTAGCTTTAATAGCAAAAAAGTTTAGTACTAAGGATGGTATTATAAAATTGTGAAAGCAAAAAACTGCAGTTTTACATTTTCTCATCAATCATTCCTAACTAGCAACCTTCTCTTAATTTTTTTTAATTGAAATTCTGCAGTCATGTTATTCAGATAAAAATAAAACCAGGAGTATTGACTCATTTAATATTTACTGATCTGCATGAAAAATCATGAGTTTTAACCTAGAAGCCCTCTAAACATCTGTATAACTTTGTATCACAGGAGAAGCCATCTTGCAAAGTGAAATTTACTCCTTCAGAAAGGAGAGACTCCTTTCCCTCCCTTGAATGCTTGCAGAAACAAAGTAAATTAAAAAATATATATACACATGCCAGTTCTAGCATTGGTGCCAGACAGTTTCTTTGGGATGATATAAAGCTTTGGCTAATTATTTAATCTCAAATGAAAATTTCAGTTCAAGGAAAATTTTATAAATTAAGTTATATATTTGTTAAGTTATATATTTGACCACCTCTACTTTTCTCTTTTTTGAAAAACAAAAAAGTTTTATTTTACAGATTTTCCTTCCTACTTCTTATCTAAAGTATACAGTCTATTAAAAGTTTCAACAAGCAATCATGGCATATCAAGTCACAGCTAGAGTTGCACTTAGATTTCCCTGGAAAAACAAGAGTCACTGTTGTATAATAAATGCTTAAATAGTGCTTTAATTCATCTGCTTTACAAATAGATGAAATCTAAAACTGCTTTAAAATGGTGAATTGTTGCACAATGAACAGACCACAGAATGAATGCCAATTTATAATTCAAGAAACAAATATCAGAAGTTTACTTTACAGTCATTTCTATCTTCAGAAAAATAATACACATACTGAAATATATGATTTCCACATAAATAGACATGACATTAGAAAGAAAATTAGCTTCAACTGGATAAAACATCCTTTTGGTTCTCTCTTCTAGGAGCTACTACAGGCTATTCAGTTAAATCATAAAAATCCTCTCCTTCAAACATAGTTTTCCCTTTTATTTTCTAGGATTATCCTAAAAAAGGAAGATAGCACTAAAACTGCATGCACAGTATATGAAACCGAGAAAGAGATAAAAAGAAATCCCTCATCATGAAACAAATACAATACAAATTTGTATTTTAAACAAAAAACATTAAAATGAAATGTTATTTTTAAGTAATTTTTATGTTATTTTTAAGTAAAATTATTTTTAGTTAAGTTATTTTTAAGTACATTTCTTTAGATAATACTGAGATCACCTGTGTTTTTATGTTTGTTTTCTTCCTCAGACCTCCATTTTTCCTTTTGCCTAATGTGACAAAATCTTAACATTGTGTGTATGCTCAAAAAAAAAAAAAAAGTAACAGTTGAAAAAGAATACAAGTTTTCTGGCTCCATGTAAAAGAAGAAAAACCTGGCAGAATATCTAGCTCTGGCAGATTGATTTGCATAGTTTTATTTGCCATTTAATCTCGTAAAATAAGTAAAGCCATAGAATTTCATTATGCTCTGATCACAAAAGAGTAAGTTTAATTCAATATTAAATTAAAGAATATAAAACATAAATAGGGAGAATAGAGAAGGATAGACAATATATGTCACAGCTAGTCAGCTGAGATTGGAGAGTTAGGGTCAAAGCAAGAAAAATAAGGGCATAATCTTGTTTCTTGTCCCGCACCCAGGCTTTTGGACTATGCTGAGAAATCAGTTAAAGTACAGCAAGGTGATCTGGTAAGATCGGATCAGGCAGCAGCAACCTGAGAGGTGCCTATGGTAAACATCAATACACTGAGGTTGCCTGCATTAGATACTAGTCATGTCAAGAGAAGTTGTTTGAGTGCTACTACCAAGTTTAATTCTGAGAGGGAAACATGGAAGATTTTGATTTAGGTGAATTTTGTGCCTTCCATGGAACCAGAAACAGTAGTTACAGAATCTGCTATAACTTGCAAACACTGTAAGGCCTTTATTTAGTATTATTTTGTTAATAATGCTTCACTCCACACATTAAGAAGTGGCATTTCCAGGTTTTTCAGATTTCATTGCTCACTGAATAGAAAAACACAACAAAGATGATGTCACATTTTATTGTAAGGTCCTAAAACTTATACAGATGAATAAAAACAGAGCAGTGACCAACTGAGTGGAAACCATAGCTCACTTTCATTAACTTTCAGAGGAACACAAGCTTTACCTAAGTATATAGGACTAGATACTTTACCTAAATTACCATTTTATATATATATATATGTGTGTGTGTGATTCAAAGATGCAAGAGCAAATGTAACACCTAAAATTTCCAGAAGCAGCAGCTTGGAGATAGGATGCAAGTTCATCTCATCAGTAGGCGAACAATTAGCAGTGAATTTCAGCTGGGCATGCAGATCATTGAAAATCCAGGTAAATCTGGACCTGGAGTTTGGATTAGGCTTCATTTTTACTGATGATATCATGATTTTTTGCCAAACAAATGGCTTAGACATTCTGTGAAAGACACAGTTTTTAAATAGCTTTGTCAATAATAAGTGAAGTATAATACAGTACACTTTTTTTGACATCTTGATTTCTCCGGTGTAAAAGCTGTCTTTCAGTCATTCTTAGGATGGCTTAGATTTGAAATGATAATTTAATCATATGGTTAGTGATGTGACAGGCAAGCTCAATAACAACCTTTTATTTGACTGCACAGTTACTTTTTGCTATCCTATAAGCATTACTTAAAAGTATGCTTGTGCTTTAATATAGCTGAAGAAACACAAAAGAGAATTTTTATTTCCTTATTTATACCCAACAACTCTTGCTTCTTATCACAGGTTAAATAACTATAATAATGCTACAGCAGTTTAGTTACACATTTACAAACAAAAAAAAAATTGAATTTTTATATCTGAAGAAAATATATTTAAATTTGTGACTTTTTTTGTTGCTAGAACTTAATTCCTAGTTCTTAATTTCACGTAAGCATAAGTCAAATAAATCACAATACCTGAAAACTTTTAACTCAGTGAAATGAGTTATGAATGAATGAATATTTATGTGAGATGAACAAAATATTTTACTTTCCCCACTGATTTAAGGCACTGTAATACAATACAAAGTTTGAAAGAAAACCTATTTTGCTCACTCTTCTCAGGTTCATAAAAGTGAGACTCAGTCCAAGGGCTCTATTATTAATTTTTCAGTAGCCAGTTCTGGACTAGTGGTACTAACTTATCTCTGAACGTGATGTTTCTGTTTTTTGTAAATATTTCAACAGATTAACCTCACCTGCCACTCAATGCTAAAAATAAATGAATATAATTATGGTAGCAGAGCAATAACATCCCAGGAAAATGGGAAAGCTGAAGAACCTACTATCACATGAGCCCTCTCTCCTAGAATATCTTGGAGCAAGGAAAGAAATGAAAACAATCCATATTCAGAAATTCAGTAATTTTTGTTGTCAGTTTACTTACCCCTTCACTAGCATTATCCCCTGTGTTGGCCAGCATTTCTTGCAGGGCTCTGACAGAGAGGGACTGTTCAAGTACAAAATTACAGATGCAAAGGTCTGGAGGAACATACTGTAAAAAGAAATTAAAAATAGTAAGAACAGAAGAGCAAAGCAGATTAAATAAGATGCAAAGTGTGTTTGAACACGCATGGCTAAACATTAAATACAATTTTTAAATTAAAATGCTTTCAATTTTGAGATACATGATATTTCCCTGGGTGAAAATAGTATAAACCCATTCTTCATAATTTGTGAGTGCTGTAACTTTCTTTTTCCGAGACCTGTATTCCTCACAGTGAAATAAAACATCTTCAGGTTCAAAAGCAAAAAGATTTTCTCTGCATGCTTTCCTGCATTTTAGAATCAAACCATGATTACTATGTTTGTTCTCCAACAACACTGACAAAACAGAAGAGAAGGTCTATGATCCAATTTGATGTATAAGGTTGAAGATTTGAACATACCTATTTAGCTGTCACTAAATGTGAAAGATTCAGAACGACGTCAAATAATAATAAAACCTATTTTAGGGGACCTTCTCCTGAATTACCAGATCAGTATGTCTGTTACTTTAAGTGTGTGTGTGTGTGTGTGTGTAACACCTATACATATGCACCCAGGTATGCACACATTGTAACCAGAAGGTCACTCTTTAACAGGTTACACTGAAGGCCTCTCATATAACCAGACAAAAAGATGGCACCATTTCTCACTGAAATGAATTACAACTGAAGGTAGGTTAGATTGTATGCCTCTTTTATTTGTCAATAAAATGTATTATCTGGAAACACTTATTTAGAATATTTTAATGCTGTTATGAACATAAAAAATTATACCACACTAGATACTCAGTACTTACCAATGAACCAGACAGGGAAATAAAAGTACCAATTACTTTACTGCATTTATTTGCACCTAGCAGCATAGTAAGCTACATAATTATTTTTAAAACATATATTTTGTGTTGTCATCCTATAGTACCTCTTAAGTAAAATGGATGCTGTATTATCGAAGTCAGTCATTTTGACTGTGTATTAACTACATTGGTCTTGTAGCACACTTGAATTAAAAAAAGTAAAAGTATGTATTTTCAACATGAAACTTAAAAAATCATGTTCAGAAACTATACTAGAACCTTACCTGGGGAAAAAATAACATAGTTTGTAACAGTTTTAATCAGTATCAGATTATATCTGACACTTAATGCCACTCAAAACTCAGTATGGCATAATCAGTATGATCTAACATCTACCTAAGCAAACTAAAGAACATCCATCTGGCCACTGGTCTAGTGCCACGCAGGCAGCATCTAGATTTGAAATTGTTGCAGCTCTTACTTCAGTGCTGTACTAATGAAAGAAACCCTCTAAAACCACATATCTTGTTCTCCTGTATTTTCCTAGTCCTAGTCTGTATAAAAAGCTACATCCTAGGTTAACACAAGTAATTTTCCACTTCTTACTCTTTTTCATAACATATGGTGCATTTAACTATACGTAAGAACATTAACAGAGAGAACTATGAAATTAAGGATTTTTCCACCTACCATTTAAACCAGCTAACCTCTCGTTCAGAATGGTAATGTTACATACTAAAGTTATCACATACTGTTCAAGTCACACAATTTCTGTGCTTGGATGTCAGCAAATTTTTTGCTAAATTCCATTGACATAAGAAATATCAGTGAAATGTAATTTATGCAGAGGGTATATGACCTAGGTAGCAATCAGCCTTGAGTCAGTCAAGGTTCATTTGATTTCAGGTCTTCATTTCCCAAATGACACTATCGAACTGCTTCATAAGTTTGATGTTTTTGCTTCAACAATCTCTGCCTGGCAGACCACTTCATGCTTTTAATAATTACACAATTGAAAAAGATTTCATAAAATCTCAACCATCTGTAAATTTGTATTTTTTTTCCCCAACTCCAACCAATTTAGTATTGTTAAGGAATCCCACAAAAATCCAGAAGTGTCAACAATTAATGATCAGTGAAATAAGAATACTGAGAGCTGACAGCTATAGGGAAAAGATGAGAAATATTCACATCAGGAATCCTCATGCTGAAATTAAAACAAAATCTATTCAGATACCAAGATGAGGTTTTAGAAACATGCTGTAAAGTAGGAATAGGTGTAAGAATTTATCCCCCTTCTGGCAATGGAAAGCTGAAATGGCCATACAGGACTACACCAACATCACTTTCAAGCATTATTAACAACAGAAAAATGTCAAATGGTACTTCTTATTTAAGAATACAGCATTTTGTTTTACAAACATTTAAAGGCATGCTGAGAAAGTAATTTATAAAAAGCAAATTATCGTAGCAGAATAAACAGGCTGAAAGATAAATGATAAATGAAGGCAGGAATTTGGAACAAATACTTCTTTGAAGTCAGTAAGAGTTTTCTGGAGTTCTTCCAGAACACCTCTATACAGTCTTGTCCATACATATAGGAAGATAAACCAAAAGACAAATTTGGTATAGGAAGCTTATATGAATTTGCCAAGTAATCTGAAGAAACAATTAACAGTGCTACCCTGAAAGCTGCCCTTTCTATAAAAAGTAAGTTTTTATTACTGAGACTACTTCCAAACAGGCCCTTCAGGTACAGTTACCAGTTTCGCATCAACACACTCAGCAGACTGAATGCACCTTTTTTTCCTGAATGAGGTGGTAAGATAAATAAAACTCACTATTGAACTAGAAATGTTCAACAGATCATTTAAGTCTTAAAATAACTCTATTTTCTCACAAAAATGAATCTAACTGAGTCCAGTTCAAATGACTGTATTTTTATCTGTCATCTTCGTCAAGAAATCAGTTTAGAGCATACAACACCCAGGTTTGATGTGGCATGCGCAGACAGACATGAGCTACACAGTAGTTAGAGTGGGGCAATGGAATCAGATGGAGAAAAATGAAAACTTAGTAATAAAAAGTGGCTACATCTTGTTACAAATTAAAAATTGTATCAATATATAGGATTTTCTACTCATGCAACTTAAAATACTTTGTAGAAAGACAGCATGGCCTATTGAGTAGGACAGCAGGCCACAACTTCCACAGACTGCTGACTGACTTAGGTAAAGCACTTTACATCCATCTGCCTAAGTCTTCCATCTAAAAAGGGAATATTGAAAAATTTTCTCCTGTAAGGCACATCGTGATTTACTGGTGAAAAGCAGTATTTTCAGAATTGGTATTATTTACTAACTTTGTAAAGGTATGTACATATCTAGTCATCAGCAGTGAATGACAATTGCCTATCCCAGCCTAGTTAATAACACACACCAGTCTATTTTTCACTGGTAGTTGCTTAGGATAAGTGACAGCAAAAGCCAGCAGGACAAACAACAAGGCCACAAGAAAAGCTTCAGTGAAGTTTCTAATATTCTCTATATCTGACTCCAAGGTGGAAGATGCATTGATTCAATGCATGCAAGCGATGCTGGCTGAAATATTCTTACAAGCACATTCTAATGAAAAGAGCTTCAAAAGATTTCAAGGAAGCATTTTCTAAGTCAAAGAGATTCAATCAATCACAGTGGCAACGAAGACAGAACTGAGATAAAAGTTTTATTATGCAAAGTTTAAACATGTTTCTAATCAGTTTGATGTCTATGTTGCCAGTCTACTATTATTTTCAATACACAGTAATTCCTTATATATAAATAATAGTTGTGCAAGAAGCTGTACAGCACTTTTAACAATTTTATAGATAATTATACTAAGTTTGTGCTGCATTGCACAGGGGGAAATGAAGGTCCAAAAAAGAGCTAAGGGGAAACCCCAGTTCCTACATTACACTTTGAATGCAATTCACAAAGTCTTCTGGATTGCTCCTGACTTTATCATAAAGTGAAGTTCTTGTAGGTGCTGTGCTTACCAGCCAAACCTTTGCCCACATACCGCCTATGAGCCTGCAGGGTAAAAAATACTGACTTAAGCTGTTACGAAATAGGTTTATTGAATTACTAGCTTTACCTTTACCAGACCTGCACACTACTATATTCTGTAATTAAGACATACGTTTTTAACTTACTTGAGACATTTAAGTTTATTCAACCCTTTTAACTTTGCCACTCAGAGAAGAGATGCTAGTATACTGCAATCAAATTTTAGGTATTTTTTTCTTAGCTCTTGGGATAAATTAGCCTTGCTGCACTAAATTTTATTGGTTTTCAAGTACCATCATGTTTTAAAGTATCACTTTAAAAACAAGGAAAAGAACAGTGAAGTAATATAATTAGATTATACCATTCAGCAATTCTGCTATTCTTAATAATAATATATATAAAAAATATGCATATAAAAACAAATTGCCATTAATTAGCTTTCCCCACACACACACACACTTTAAGTTTCAGACATTATTTAAGCAAGCAGCTTCTAATAATTCAAAAAGTAGCCCCACAAGAGAGAAGGAACATCATTTCGTACAACTGAATTAATTCATACTGAATTAACGCAAAAGTGCATTTATATTTAAAAAGCCAATCATCTAAATATATATTATTAGAGAACCAACACAGTAACAATTGTTACTAAAAAATTCTAAAAGAATATAACATATAAGTTGTTTATGGATTTAGAGTAAAATCTGAACAGAGTATATTGTAATTTCTTCATCTCTTCAGTATGTTACCAAATTTACTAAAACAGCTAATGACCAGCCAATCAAAGAAACATCATTTTTTCCTCTTTAAGTTTCTAAGAACCTTTTTTTTAAATATACTTTCTCTCACCCTCTACTACCCCCTTCCATTTTAGCTACTTTTATCTTCAGTCTTTTACTACATGCAACTCAGATTAAAAACTTAACCATGAAGTTGTACCTCTTCATTCTGGAAACGACAGGTACACTGTTTTTTTTTTTCTGTCTACCTTGCTCTCTCTTCCAATATTACTTGAATGAGTGAATTACTTTTCTTGATTTAACAATATTTAGCCAAAGCTTAGTAAGGGGGGAAAAGAAAGCAAGCTTTCACATGTACTGAAAATAGATTTTGGCTTTGGTAAAGTGGTCAACTGGAAGAGATAAAGTAGTAGAAGGTATCACTGTGATTATCTACTGATAGTCTGGATGCTTGTTTATAAACATGCCTTGAATCTTCTCTAATGTAATTTCCTCTTAAAGCATAATCTACAGAAACAATCTAGCTTTATAAAATAATTTCCAAAGATAAATAATCCATCTCAGGTAAACAGAACAATTCTAACAGGAAGGACGATTTATTTTAAAGAATTAATATTTAACTTTTAACATGATCCTGATTCCAACTTCCAGCCTTTGGATTTTATTATACTTTTGATTTCTAAAATAAAAGGACTTCTGTTATCCATGTTCCCATTTTAGAAACTTGAGGGTAGTGTCCATACCTTCCCTTTTTTAAACTGAACATTCTGTGCCCTCCTTTTACACAATGATCATGATTCTCATATCACTTCCTGGAGCTCTCTCCAATTTATCAACATTCCTATGAATCTGAATGCCAAGACTGGACTCTCTATTCCAGCAGCATTGCTATGGAGTTAATATAAAACAGAAACTTGCAAAGGTAGTGTAACTTTACATCTCCATCAAGTTTCTTTTGATTATACCTCCAAAGGGTATATTAGATCTCTTGAGCAAAACATCACTCGGGGAATTCATGACTGCATAACATCCACCATGACCTTCACATTCTTTACAGGTGACAGGAATACAGTTTCCCATTTTGTATGTATACTTATATACTTAGTTATTAGACTTTGCCCAGGCAGTACTGAAACACACTTCTATTTTCTATTAACGTGCAAGGGATTACAGATATTTCTATGGGGGACATGACTTCTTCATCAACGACCAGTTCCCCAGTCTTTTATCATCTTTTATCACCTGAAAAAACTGTGTATGATAAATGATTTAATCTTAACTGACAAAATACTCAACAGCATAGCACTAAGAACAGAACCCTCTAGGATTCAATTAGGAATACATTTACTCAATAATAATTTTGTCGTCCACTAGATGTGTGCCATTTTGAATATCTTTTTATTTCATAACCAAAATTCTGTCTAAATGCAGATAAAGGTAAGTGCCATTGGTAGGTATTGTGTTCTCAGATCACCCAAATCACACCTGCACTTTTTTTTTCCCCAAAAGACTTACATACATACATGCCTCTTCCAAAATTCTTCAATGTCCTCAGTAAACATTAGTAGTTCAGAAAGCTCCTCAGTCAGCTCTTTTAAAGCAGTTACATACAACATTTTTTAGCCTCTTAATTTTCAAAAAACTCCAGTAACTTCTGTGGTAGTAGCTAATACTAAGATACTTATGGAATGTAAAGTGCTTCTATGGGATTCTACAGTCACACATATCATTCTTCCTTTTCTTAGGACAGGAGAAGCAAACACTATCTTACAGATTAACAGGGTCAACATTAGTACTAGATATATTACACTGCACTTGAACTGTCAATTATTAAACACTTTTAAGAAGTCTTTGTTTTTCAAGAAGCCATCACTGTTTAAGAATTTTAAGACAATACTTGAAAACACGTGAAAACTAACTGCTTTTACTTAAGCATATGAAAAGATTATTACAGATTTGTGAAGTACACAGTAAATAAATCATCATGACTCAACTGTCAGAATGCAAAGGTATGCAAATTTAGAAGCACCATAATTTTTTCACCTTAGAGATGGACAAGGACCTCTCACACTATGTAAATAAACACTGTGTTTAACATGGTCATAATACCTAGACTAAAAATAGTACCACATGGCAACATTTCAATAGAAAAGATACAGAGACACAACAGCAAAAATCAAAAGGAGAAGTAACTGAGCAGGAAGGAGGGAAAAAAAAACAGAGGCACAAAACAAAGAAAAAGAAAATGATGCAGAGAAAACAGAAGACAGGGAAGAGGCCCTCCATTTTCCTTTTTTCTTAACATTCTGCTTAGTACTGGCCTCAAGTTTCTTCTCTCCTTTCTCCTCCCATGTTCCTCTTACTACTCTATTTTCTTTCATTTTCTCTCATAGCTTTCTAGCTTCTTTTTTCCATTTGCTACCTGTTACCTTTAAAAGCTTTCAATCACTTAATAATTCAGTTCCCAGGAATCTCAGCTATCTGCTTAATCAACCCTGTTGGAAGCAACACTTAATGTCCGTCACTAACAGAAGACAGCACTTCTGATAGTGTCAGTCCAGGATACTAAAATATTAGAACCTACAGCAGTACAGGAAGAAGTTATTTAGTGAACTTTAACCTTAATAAGAGTCTGGAGAAATAATTTTGAAAATATGAAGCATTTCAGTTGTAGAAATCATTTTAAAAAGTTAAATGGTGTTTTTGTACTGTCTACAAGTATGGCCCATAAATATACTTTAGAAAGCTAAAGTCTGTTTAGAATCTCTATAAAATCTGCAGATGCAGTTACAGCAAGAAAAGCATATAAAAAGTGAAATTATAAAATGAAAAAAAAACTATTTAAGAAGTACATCTCAATACATGGTCCTTTAACTATGTAATCTCCTTTACCATTAAAGGGAAAATTGACCAAAGAAGCTCCGATTTAGCATATAATTGTAAAAAAAAATACCATGGATTAGAAAATACTCTTTCAATACTTCCCATCATTTCATATCTAGCATCACATTATGGAGACACAATTAAAAGTATTCATGACTATTAAGTGGCTTAGCATTCATCAGTCAGTTACTCCAGCTGAGAGCATCTCCATCAGTAATTCTTACTTTAGCTTCTGATGTTGGTTCCAAAAAGCACAAGCGATTCCCAAGTCCCTCAGCTGCCAAGCAGAACTTTCGTTGTTCTTTGTGAATACTGGCAACACACTGAAGTACTACTTCGTCATCCTGTCACAAAACAAGGCATGAATAAGAAAATAATAATTATATAGAAGTTAGACACATGCTATATTGCTAAAAAAATGGAATAAAGAATCTGTTGAAAACATGAACATATTATACTCTCATATAATTGTTAGCACGGACATATATTTAAATGCACAGGTCCTCTGGATGTACAATCTTAGTTCTAAAGTCTAATTTAATTTAGAAATCTTTGAGTACTACCAAAGATCCAAGAGGCATCTTTCAAATGACTTTTCAGTTAACAGTCATAAGGACTTGCTTCTCAATAGGCATATTCCAAGAATAAGAACACTCCGCAAAAGTAAGATAAAATGATCTTATTGTTTAGTTATCTTAATTATCCTAAAAACTCTTTGCAAATTGTTACACAATGCAATGCCAAAGAGACACTTATTTATAAGATACTAAGCCCTTATTCACCTCTTAACTTGTGATACTAAAGCTGATATAAGCATGCCAAAATAGATTCTTAGTGTTCAGCTGTCAAAGGTATATACCCAATTAAAAATTACTTTAATTTCTAAAACTGCCCACTAAATAAGAATAACTCTACTTACTAACTATAGAAAAAATTATTTTCATGCAAATATTTAACCGTTCACCAAAACATTGCATTAGAAGTTTTTAAGGTGGTGGAAGCTGATAAAACAAGAGCAATATGATATGTCAGTGTCTCATCCAGTTATGAAGTTCTACTGGTGCCAATTATTATTAACAAAGCAGATACACAACAGCCGCTTGTACTGCACAAAGAGGTCATTTGAACAATTATGTTCTAAAAGAAGCAGTTCTTCTAGTCTCATTCTGCAACCAAAATACTATATTACTGTAACAGCAGCACACCTACTGACACTTGAAAATAAAAGCTGGGAGTGACAAAGTAATTTTCATCAAAGGAATTAAGTAAAGTGCCCTTTAAAATGAGAGTTCAAAACCAGTTTTCTCACTTGTGTGATTTCACAAATGGGTTTAAGTTATATAGCTTTCTTTTAGGTGGCACTTCACTGCCTTTCACTATTACTAACATTAATAGCTATTATATTTAAGACTAACCAATCAGCAGTTCTTGACAGTGTTTCCTTATCTAGTTTTGCATACCAATCAGTAGGTTTTTTTAACAGTACAGAATGGGAATTCATAAACTTTTTTTTTTATAAAAAAAAGAGGTATAGTCAAGTAGGAGGTAAACAGAATTATCTAATTAATGCTAAACTAATTCCTTTTCTTACACTGCTGCTTCTGCTTCAACTTATCTGTAAAATGTTCTCTAAAATTCTCAGCTTTTAAACTCATTAGTAAAAAATATTTCTGCTTTTTAAACTTCAGTGTAGTAAGTTGCTAAATATAAACAACTCAATTAAACATTCTTTACTACTTCCCCCAAGCCAAGAGTTTTTTCAGATTGGAACCAGAAACTGATACATATTTGGAGAAAAAAGACAGAGCAAGGTATGAGATGAAAATAAAGATATTTAAAGCAGTTTTTATCCTCTCATTCCTGTATCAATATTTGAGCACACATATATCAGAGATTGAAGAAAATATTAGCACACAAATTTTTAAATACCAAGATTTAGAATAAAACTGAGATTTGCCACCTAGCTTGCATTTATCACCAAATAATTTTAAAATGCTTACAAAATAGATCTAAAATTATATTTACTGTTCTTACTGTATTTAAATATTTACCATTCCACACACAGGCATACATATAGTACGTATTATAATTCAGATTTCATTCAGATTTCTAATAAATAAAAATAAGCCTTCACATAGCATACATAAAAACACATTTAAAATGCACTTAAAATAACTTAAATCAACCATTTTCTTCAAAAATCCATACTTCTAAAAAATGCAAGTTTTTAATAATGAAATGAAAATTTCTATTTGTAGAATTCAAAAAATATTTATTTCTATAATTTACATTGGCTTCACAAGATACTTACAATTCAATAGTTATGTCATAATCTCAAAATATAAATACTGATAATGTCTGAAGTAAGGATTATATGTGGAATTCAGCATCAATATTCTACATTATTTCCCTAAATTTCCACTGTGCCCTTTTCACTCGTGCTACAACATTTGATAAACAACCTATTTTGCTACAGATGATGAATGACTAATAAAAAGAAGCAATTTGTGCAGTTTTTAAAAATGGCAACAACAACGTATTCCAGAATGTGCAGTAGAGTAGATTTTTAAAAGTTCAGCTGCAGCATTCAGGTGCAGCTGGACCGAATACAAGGAATTAGTGGAATCTATGTAATCTGTAAATAAGACAATGACTCGCAGTTAAGGTGACTCAGTATTTCAGTGTACTTACTGAAGTAAGGTCATTCTAGCTGAGGCCTGAAATTGCTTTTCTGGCCTGAAGACATTAACAGAAATGAGTGCTGGATTTATTATCCTATAATAAAATTGCAGAACATGTCTCAGCACTAATCCCTCTACCTTCTTGAGTCTTCCTCTCACATGCAAATTCTGGTATTCTAAAACTCTTTTCCTGATAGGCTCCTTTTCTTCTTCCCCTTAGTTTTTAAAAACATATGGTGCCATAGCTACCTACTCATGCTGTTCGCTTTTCTTACACATAATTTCATCCATTTATTTCAATACACCTTTATTTGTATGGTAAGGAGTAAGTTTGCAAACCCAATGAGATAAGGAGACTCATGTGAAGAGTAGGTAAGTTATATGCAGCCAAGCATCAAAGATAACCAAAAACAAAACAAAAGGAAAAAGACAACAGAACTTCCTTGAGACCCAGTTTGTCAGCCAGGAAGTTAATAAAAGTTGACAGAGACTGAATAAGACAAAAGGAAAATATGCATTGCACAATGACACAATAAATAAGTATATGTACTTTCAAGTTTTTTAAATGCAATCTTCCTTATCTAGCAGCTCTGACTTTTCTCTATTTAGAAATTTATTCTGTTCTAGGTTTTTTGGTTTTTTTTAAATAAAATACAGGTTTAGAGTGCACAGAATCATAGAATATTATAGGCCAGAGAGGATCTCTGTAAGTAGTATGGCAACACCTCACTAGAGCAGGGCCAATTCAGATCAAGTTTCTCAGATGAACTAATGTGCTCAATTTAAGAAAAAGGTCCACTCAAAAGTTCTGATCAGCTTGGGGTACTGTTACAGATTCACACCTCTCCAACACACATTACACCTCTTCAGTTTAGAGCTGTGGCAATAAAAAGGCTACCAAAGTATAAAATACTTTATAACAGATTTGCCCAGAAAGGTGTCTCAGTTACACCTGGATGACAGGTTTCATAATAAAGCAATAGTGAACCTAAAACTGAGATTCCTGTGGTGCAGTAATAAGCGAAAATGTATACAAAATCAATTTAAATTAATCAATGACTTGACTTGCTGCAAAGTGACTCAGTGATCATAGTGAATCAATGAATGCATTGTAAGCATGACCTTGCTTCTGCTCACTTCACTAGATTTTTAACGCACTCAGGATTTGAGAATAAAGAATTCTCAACAGCTAAAAAACTGCTTCTTCATGTATGTTGCATATATATCCCAGAATTAAGACTTACAATCATATATACATTTAAGTCTGGGGGAAGAAATGAGAGAAACTTGATTTATACACTTGTAGACTGGAATCAGAGAGATGCAACAGGGTGAAACAGAACTGTATAAACAACGAGATAAACCGGGATGAGGAAAACCATAGCTGAACAACTGGAAAAGACATAGGGCAAAGACAGCCAACGTGCTAGGAGTTCAGACAGTGAATTCTCAGAAGAAATTATAAAAATGGACATAAAGGCAAATAAAATGCAGAAAAGAGCTTTACCTACTCAGCATAAAAATCCTGGCAAGGTACAAGGTCAAAATGGCAAAGGTCACAGACTACGAGCAGCAGACGTTAAGATCAAAAAAGTCAAAGTGCAAACAGAAGAGATTGTAATAACGACGCCCAGAACAATAAGCCAGAAAGACATAGATCTCACAGGATTTTTTTTAAGTTACTCATATGATAAAAGAAACAAAATCAGCAGTCAAAGCAGACTCCAAGGAAATATAAGAACAGAGCAAACATGCTTTCTTTAGCCTCCTTCCCAGTCTCCAGCAATTTTCAGGTCAGGAAATTCCTGGGTCCAAACGTGGTACCTGAACATGAAGTGGATATCCCTTCTAGTTATCCTCTGCTTGTCCAGTCTCCCCTTGAATTCACATAAAATTTTAACTCAACCTCCTTTGCCCTGGAGTGGTTCCCGCTCAGCTACAGAAAACCAAATTCTTGTGTTTGTTTTGAACCCAAGTTCCTACTAGCTTCATGTGGTATTACCTACTTCTTGCATTAGAAGAGTCACTGAAGAGTTGGTTATTATCCATCCTCTTCATGCCACACACAGCCTGTCCTTTCCAGGCTGAAAACTCCTAGCCTAATCAGTTGATCCTCATTTGATCATCCTTCTTGCCTGTCTTTGAATCTTTTCCAGTTCTACTGTTTTCTTCTTAAAACGAGGTGACCAGAATTCCACACACTGTTTAAGGTATGGAAGAATTTACAGATTTATGCAGTGGTAAAAAGATGTCCTCTGTTGTGTTCTTCATTCTGTTCCTACTAATTTCTAATATTTGATTGCTTTTTTGACTGTTAATGAACATTAAGTTGATGCTCTCATGGAGCTACTATAAGACCCCAAGATCTTGGTCCTCAGCTCAGAGCCAATCATTGGCTCAATGTGCAGCTGGATTGCTATTTTCTTCCCTTGTGTACAGTTTCACATATATTTAACCTGAATTTTATCTGCCATTTCATTCCAGTTACTCTTAGAAGGTCCTTCGAGAATGGTTCACAGCTTGTCATTGTCCTCACTACCCTAAATAACTTTCTATCATTGGTGCTCTCACCTCACTATTTACTTCTTTTCCCAAATTTTATATATATATATTTTTTATTATTATTACTATTATTATTTTTTTTTCCTCCATGGCACAGGTCCCACCACAGATTCCTGTGGAACTCCAAAATAAAGACCTCCCTTCATTGTAAGAGATGAACCATTCACTCCTACACTATTTTCCTATATTTTAACTATAAGGCCATGAAGAGTATCAACTAGACCACTTCTATCCACCTCTTTTTGACCCCTTCAAAATTGGTTTATAGAGCAGGACGTTCTTTTACAAAGCCCAGTTGAATCATTCCAGGTATAATCCAAGTGACCACAAATTATATTCCTCAATTAGAGTTTCTACTAATCAGCCTAATACAGCTATCAGGTGCACTGAACTGTAGTCCTAGATTTCTCCCTCCATAAAACCATCCCCTTCTCCAGAACATGCAATCAGACTGAATACTGATCAGTCAAAATACTGCTATACATGAATATATGTGAATGCTGCTGTGAAACCCACAAATAAATTTCATCCTAGCTTCTTCTGCCAAGAGGTTGGTCTTCACAGGCAATTTTAATTAATCACTATTATCATTCTGATAGCTAAGGTGACAATCTTCCCATATACCTAAAGGTTTTAAAGTAGTTGATGATCCTAAAGGAGTTACTATGTTTCCACGTGATAGAAAAATCAGACTTTTAGCCCATTTAAAAAAAAAAAGAAAAAAAAAACAAACAACTCTTTCTAGTTCTAAATGCCTTTACGTGCACTCAGATAGACAGGATCTTGTGGAAAAATAGTTCCTGATCACAAAAACTACATCACAGTGAGACTGCACAAAGACAGGAGGCACAAGGCTGCATGGACAATCTTCAGTCTTCACTCTGACTTTATAGGACATTGTATGTCAGTTTAACATAGCAGCTTAGAGTAAAGCTTGTTAACTCCTACTCTGACCTATGGACAACCAGAAAGGGTCCAAAGGAAATCAGGAACAAACATCTGAAGTCTAGATTAGCTGACCCATAAGAAAGACTGAAAGACTGTAGTGGTTTAGTCCTGGAGACAAGAGGGGCCCAGGAGAGCTTGTGGATACTCAAGAATCACCTCCTCCAAGCTCTAAAATGGTCCATCCTGATCGGCAGGAAATTAAGCTCCTGACAAAACTCAGTTAAAAAAGGCGTACAAGAGGTGGAAGGAAGGACAGATGACCCAGGAGGAATGCAGGGATGCTTGTCCGAGGGTGCAGGAACGGGATTAGGAAAGTCAAAGCCTATCTGCAGCTGATGCAAAGGGCAGCACAAAAGGCTCCTTCAGGTACAGCAAGAGCAAAAGGAAGACTAGGGGAAAGGTGGGCCTGCTGCTTGAATGGGGCGGGGAACCTGGTGACAAAGGACACAGAAAAGGCCAAGGTACTTAGTGCCTTCTTTGTCTTGGTCTTTACTGATTAGACCTGCCTTCAGCAGTTCCAGGTCCCTGAGACCAGTGTGAAAATTTGGAAGAAGGAAGACTTACCTTTGGTGGAGGAGATCCACGTTAGGGAACGTTTAAACAAACTGGACATACACAAGTCCCTGGGCCCTCATGGAATGCACCCACAAGTGCTGAGGGAGCTGGCGGATTTCACTGAGAAGCCACTATCGATTATCTTCGAAAGGTCATAGCAAACAAGAGAGGCTCCCAAGGACTAGAAGAAAGCAAGGATCACTCCTGTCTTCAAGAAGGGCAAGAAGGATCCAGGGAACTACCTGCTGGTCAGCCTCACCTCGATGCCTAGGACAGCTAATCCTGGACGCTATTTCCAGACACATGAAGGACAAGAGGATGACTGGGAGTGGTCAGTATGGACTTATGAAGGGGAAATCAAGCTTGACCAACCTTTTGTGATGAGACGACTAGCTTGGTAGATGAGAGGAGAGCAGTGGGTGTTGTTAATCTTGACTTTAGTAAGGCTTTCAACGCTCTCTCCCATAGCATCCTCATGGACAAACTGATGAAGTGCAAACTAAATAAGTGATTGGTGAGATGGACTTAAAACTGGCTGAACTGCCAGAGTTCAAATGGTTGTGATCAGCACCACAAAGTCCAGCTGGAGGCCAGTCACTAGTGGTGTAGCCCAGGGGCTGATCACAGAATCGCTGAGGTTGGAAGGGACCTCTGGAGATCATCTAGTCCAACCCCCCTGCTCAAGCAGGGTCACCTAGAGCACATTGCACAGGATTGCATCCAGGCGCGTGATACTGGGTCCAATACTATATCGTGTTCATCAATGGCCTGGATGATGGGGAGAGAGTGCACCCTCAGCAAGTTTGCAAACAGTACAAAACTGGGAGGAGTGGCTGATAGACCAGATGATTGTACTGCTATTCAGAGGGACTTCCATAGGCTGGAGAATCGGTCCAACAGGAATCTCATGAAGTCCAACAAAGGGGAGTGCAAAGTCCTGCACATGGGGAGGAATAACCCCATACAGCAGCAAAGGCTGGGGGTTGACCAGCTGGAGAGCAGCTTTGCAGAGAAGAACCTGGAAGTCCTGGTGGACGACAAGTTGTACATAGGCCAGCAACGCGCTCTTGTGGCAAAGGCGGCCAATGGTATCCTGGGGTGCATTAGGAAGAGCATTTCCAGCAGGTTGAGGAAGGTGATCCTTCTCCTCTATTCAGCCTTGGTGAGGCCACATCTAGAGTGCTGTGTCCGGGTCTGGGGTCCCCAATACAAAAGAGACATGGAGCTACTGCAGTGAGTGCAGTGGAGGGCTACTAATATGATTAAGGGACTGGAGCATCTCTCATAAGAAGAAAGGCTGAGAGAGCTGGGACTAATTAGCCTGGAAAAGAGAAAGCTCAAGGGATCTTATCAATGTTTATAAATATCTGAAGGAAATGTTTAAAGAAGACAGACCCAGACTCTTCTCTGTGGTGCCCTCTCAACAGAAAAGGCAATGGGCACAAACTAAAACACAGGAAGTTCTGTCTGAATGTAAGTTTTTTTTCTTTTCTTTTTTAAGACACTATGAGGGTGACTGAGCATTGGAAGAGGTTGCCCAGAGAGGTTGTGGATCCTCCTTCTTTGGAGATATTCAAAACCCAACTGGACAAGGTCCTGAGCAACCTGCTCTAGTTGACCCTGCTTTGAGCATAGGGGTTGGACTAGATCTCCAAAGGTCCCTTCTAACCTCAACCATTCAGTGAGCTGATAACACAACTTGACCTGATACCTTGCAGTAGATTAGGGTTGCCAATTCTTTGTCCCCTCGTTCACTATTGTATACACACACCCTGAAGTCTGAAGTAAGCAAAAATATTTACTTTGCTAGGACAGCAAGTGTAAACAAAATTGATGCCCAAACGATAAAGAATTCAGAAGGGAAACCTTGTACACACACCAGAATGGATAAGAAGGGCAGAAAGATCTCTTGTTCTTTCAGCAGAAGCAATAGGATGTCTTCTGTTTAGCTGCCTACATTGACAAAATTTGTTCAGCAAGTTATAAAGGTTTTTGTGGAAAACAGATGGGCAGAGAGTGATTTTGTATAAATTTTTTCCCCTTTGGAAATTAAGAGACAAAGTATGTAAAGGAATTAAACTTCAATTAGTACTTTAATATTAAATAATTCTACAGGAAAGTAAAACATGAAATGGGATAAATAATGCTGAAGGTGAATGTAAAGGGTCCTTGTCGGTCCAAAGAACAAAATAATCAATGATTGCCCTGCCGTGCTTCATTTGTATTACTCCAAATTACTACTTGAAGAAAGTCAGTTAATGCAAGTAATATGCAAGTTATTCACAAAAATAATAGCTAACAGAAGGATGCCATATGTAATATATGTTACAGCTTTTAAAGCACTGTGAACATTAAAAAATAACATCTATTTTTGTTCAAATTTCAAAACTTAAACTTTATCATGTTTGGACACACTTAATTTTCAGAATTTTAACTATTTCTATTAAAGTTTACAGGCTGTATAATATGTACTCATTTTCATATTCACTGCCATATTTTATTGATTGTTTACATGTTTAAGAGTTTTGGTTATACAGCTAGGCAGCAGGGGATAAACCAACAAACCTGCTCATCAAAACAAACAAGTGAAAAAAACCCAGAATATATGCCTTTAGTAATACTAATGAAAAAAATTAAAACTGCCACTAACAAAATTATAATCAGGTTATGTGGATAAATGAAATTAATATCAAATTTGTAAAGAAAAAACTCTAAAGTGAATTAACATTTGTCTTCTTAGCACAACTGTGATTAAATTAAAAGATCAAATTATTAATTTGGTTAAGTTACTGCTACAGTAAATTAAGTTCCACAAATTTTCTAAAAATAGATGCACCTCCTAGGAAGACTAGTTGGGGGGGGGTTGTTTTTTAATGCATTAAAGATATTTCAGGGAATATTTGTTTCTCCATAATGCTTCTACAACAACTCCCAGCTCTATCAAAATTTACAAGAAGTAGAGTATTTGTATCCTCCCCTTCATAAAAACACTTCTTTCTTTTTGTATTTCAATTCAGTACTTCTATAATCTTCCCAGTGAAGATCCACTGCACAGCTGAGTTATTCATATTGATCTTGAAGTGGAAAATGGACACTATTCAAGAACATAATGAGCATGTTGCTAGGGCTTCTGCTAAATGCTGGAGAAGTTAGTAAACCAAAAAAGTCACATTTCAGTAAGGTGATATGTAAAGAATTAATTCACAAGACCATAAAACTGAAACTGCTGCAAGGGCCAAAAGAGCAGCACATCAAGACTCGAGTAGAAGATGAACTGCCTGGCCAAAGATATTTTCTGGTGACTAATAAAGCAAAGAGGGCATCATTCAATGGAATTTTGTAAGTCTGCATACTGGGGGGTGCACAGAAACACCAAAGCGTTTGACATGAAAGGCAGCAAGAAAGACGCACAATTTTTTCTGTTTACAAAAAATAGACAAGATTACATCTTGAATACTCCCATATTTTTTCCTTCTGGTGAAGGGCCTTAAGCTTTGATAAAGACAGACAGAGTTTGTAAAAGCAGCTAAGCAACAACTATGATCCTTAGGTTCATCTCATTTCTATACACATTTGAATATTACACTTGAAATTCTTATACATCCCGGTCAGAATTCTAGTACACTAATGACTCGGGAAGAATGCCGTAAGCTGAACAGTACTTCCAAGAGTACCTAGATTGTTCTCAGATGACTCAGTAGAACAAAACATTCTGTTTAACTTGTTGGACCGGTTCACAACATACATTGTATTAAGACATATTATATTAGATCATCTACCTCCCACAGTCTAATCTTATAGTATTTCATGATTATTACTTTCTAATGGTTCTTATCAGAATTTGACTCAGAGTCACAAAATTAATGATGCAATATTTTTCTGCATCTTTTAGTTAGCTTTGGTGCTAATATATTAACCAAATATCCATTTAGTTATTATACATGTTTACATTTTGGACAGCATGTCCCCATTCTTTTCCAGCTGAGGGTTTTATTTTACTTTAAAGATTACACCTTTGGGTTAAAAAAAAAAGAAAAAAAAGTAGTAAGAATTTAGCTGCCTTAGAAATGCAAGAACTGCACTTTACAGCCTATGATGCATTCTCTATCATTTTCTTCATTGCCAGGCATAAAAACATTTGTATGTTTTTTTGTATCACACTAACGTCAGCAAAGCAGATGCTTGCTGTTTACATGGCTCTCCCTGTTGCTTCACACAAATTACAGCAGTTACGTGATGCAGCAGAAGTTACTACTCCTAGTTTTAAGAGCACCACAATATAGCTTGCTGCTATATGGCTCAAGATAAAACATTTCATTCTGTCTTCCCATCTCACCAAGTTGCAAAACCATTTGTAAGAAGTTAGATACTATGATGACTGCTATAAGCTTACTTGTACATTAAATGGATGTTTGCATACCTATTTTTCATAACGTTCTGTTAGAATTTCTGTTCTCTTTCCCTTGCAAACATTAAACCCACTTTCTGTCCGGATTCAAGCTATTTCACTCCTTATAAGTTATTTCATCACTTTAAAATTTCAAATGTCAATAAAGTCGGTAAAATAAGGTGGACTATTCTGCAAAATAGACATTAAGTCTTTTCTGAGTCTCTTAAGGGTTTGGTTTTTTTTTAAACACACTAGCCACTTACAATATTGAAGATAAATTTTCCACTAAAGTCTAATTTACTTAGCACATAAATTAATATTAGGAATATTTTTGACTAAAGATTATATCCAAACACCAAAGCAAAATTTAATATTAGTTTAGCTCATGAACCAAAATTTTTATGAAAACAGTAAAGGATTTGAATTTTTTTCATTCTTGTAAGGTAAAAAAATGTGTACAGCTCTGCTGCAATATGATTATATTTATTTTGGGATCTCTACACAGAGCTTCATGCTAGGCAAACATTTTTCTCCCAAAATGCAAACATCACAGTCATGTAATTGAATTGGGAAGAGGTCTCATAAATATATCATAATAGGCTTTCCTTTGCTTTTAATGCTTTTAATTGATTTAATAAGCAATTCTTCTGGCAAATAGTATGTGTTAACTTATAAAACCAAAGTGTGCTTAGATACAACTGTCATATTATAAATCATTACAAAAAAAACAAAAGAACAAAACGCATACCCCAAGAGCAGATCTGAAATCAGTCATCAGGGGAGGGGCTGGATTCTCAGTAGGTTTAGCTCAACTTCCAGTAATTATCAGTTGTTTTTAACATCTTATTATAAACTAAAATTTCCATTTGTTTGGTAGCAACACATCAAGGCCTTTCTTCCCCCAGTAAGCCCAAGAATTTCTTTCAATAAACACAGTCAGTTCTCTGCAAATGGATCCTTTGGATGACAGCAGAGTTGTTTGATGGAAATCCACGCAGCACCATCTGACGATTCGCAGAAGATTCTATAAATAGAGTTGAGGTTTCCGCTGTCAGTTTACTCCTTTAGTGGTAGCTGGATCAAAGCCCAATTTCAGCCCTGACACATAACACCGTATCTTATATCAGATCATCAGCAAGGCAGAGCAGGCAAATCATTAGACATTAATAAAATAAAAAGTGGTCTTTTCCACAAAAATTAATACTTCTGAATGAAAAATTGCTTTACAAAATTGAACATGATATCCACTGTCTAAGAAACAGGCACATTAACATATTTTCTTGAGTAATTTCATCATAATTTCTCTACATCTGGTTAAGTATATCTGTCCTCTGCAAAATCTGTAAGTAACCGCAACAGGTGTGGTTGATATGCAAGAGCGACAAAGCTGATACATAGATTTGCAGTAACTTGAGATTTCTTGGTGTGTTGCTGTGCCAATTTCCTATGCTTTTTTCTTTTAAAACTATCCTGTAAAACCCCAGCAGTTAAATATTTCTATTATACAGTACAGTAGCCTTAGAAAGTTAGGTATTTCAGTGTTGACCACTATGCTCCTTATTTCAGTAAGGCCTCTCAAGATTGTAGACTAACCATGGAAGCATTTATACAGTTTGCTCTCTTACTTATTTGTACCACTGTGTTCCCTCTGCCCAGTTCTTCACCAAAACAAATAGCATGAGACAGTGACACTCACACCAAATGCCAGTCACTTTAAAAATATCAATTTATTACCTGTCATAAAAGCTAAGTAATGAATATGTAACAAACCAAAAGCATTTTATTAACAGGAAGAAAGCACCTGAGATATTTAATTACAAAGAAAAAAAATAAAGCAAAAGGCACCAATATTCCTAGTTTGGGACAATCATATAAAGTGTAAAAGCACAAGAAACAGCAAACAAAATAGTGCAATGAAGAAGAAAAGAGGACAGAAGGTTAGCTTGTGCAATCCTGAGGGCAAGGATAGCATTTACCTCTGGTGCAAAAGCCTCACTGGCAGACCAACTGGTTAGCAACAAAGAGATATAGCATAGGACATCCATAACAACAAATCTATTTTCATTTCAGTGGCTAATTGGTAACTGGAGTTTGCAAATAAAAGAGAAAAAATGCTGGCACAATAAACCTGACTTGTAGGATTTAACTTCTATAAAATTTTACTGCTCAACACATGCTCAGAAACATTAATGGAATAGCCAATGTCTTGTCTCAATTACAGATGAATCAATTTTAAAAACCTGGCACCTGAATCCAAGAAGGAGTCCAACTAGAAGCTGCCAGCCTTTTGGAATCCTGGTGCATGACCACTGCTGGATTAGTAAAGATACCAATAGCAACAGACATTTAGGTAATATAATCTATTCCAAATGAGAACAGGTTTGCACAGTATTAGCACAATCTTTAAGATCAGGTATCTGTACATAAACTCATTGGTATCTCTAAACTATCACTACAAACATCTCAGGATATTTATTTGACATCACATTTTGTAAAAGAACATAAGATTTCCCTCTTGGACTAACAGCTTTTGCTACAAAGCTGTTAGACAGCAACTTTCAGCCAAAACTCCTATGAATAATTTTAGAGAACAAGTACCATTCAGGGTTTTACTCATCATATACACAAACTGTTGACAGGATGGATACTTAGGGTATTGTTTTCAAACTTCAGGACTTAGAGTGGGACAAACTATCAAACATCTTAAATTTCAGTATCTCAAAACAAATTAGAAAAGGAAAAGATTCTGCAAGAAGATGAAACAAACCAGACATTCGCTCAGTCAGTATTTTAAGTTAAGGCTTCTTTTTCTTCCTAGAGATAAGAGAGACCTCACAGTATACTATTTTACAGGGATATTAAAAAGGGGACTTTACAGTTTCCTGAATTTAAGTCCTAACCTTGTTAGGAATAGGCAGAAAAATGAGTAGTGATATTTAAACACATACAAAATGTTTGCTGGAGTTATCTTATGCTCCTCTTGCAAACCATGATGATTATTTCATATCCAGGGGAAAAAACAATGACACATTTTTAAAGAAGTTTTCAACCAGAAAAGCAGAGACTTAGAACATATCCTAGGCTTCTTTTCACAAGCTTTCTGTAGACAAGACTGAAAAATGGCTGTGAATAAGTTTATAGCAGGTGAGCTGCCCAACCCTCATGGATTGATCAGAATGGAAGAGGAATGAATCAGCCTCAACTGTTTAAATATAAACGGGGAGGATCATCAGTCATATCGAGGGGAACAATTCTTAAGGAGTAATACAGATGAATGAAAGACAGAAAGCTGAACTTGTAAGTCAAAAGAACTTATTTTAGAACACCATTCAACTTTCCCTGAATGTCTGCTCAAGAAAGGCCAAAAATTACAATGCTTACATTATTGTATACTAATGAATATACAGATATATTAAGATACATATGGGCATATTAAGTCAATATACAGAAATATTAATGGATGTAAAGAAGTATAAAAAAGCTTTTACATTTCAAGCAGTTAATCAAACTTAAAACTTTTTGACAATAGTGCTACTGAATGAATGCCAGAATGGCATGTAACACCACCATATATACGTTAGGGTATGTTACCTACAAAAACCTCCATTCTGGGGAAAGCTTTTTAAATTTACTAGAAGATTAATAGATTTCAGTGGTACAATCCATTCTGGGAATCTGGAGGTTACACACACACACACACACAAACACACACGACTCCTCACGAGTACTGACAGTAATTACTTTCCCAATGTTTAAAATTACAGAATTAAAATAATTATTCTAAAGGGTTCTATAGCATCTACAAATTAAAAATATGCTTAATATATGAGAATATAATTCCTTGGAATCAAGCTTTATTTTCCATTTTTTAGTCTGTATAACACTATGCTAATATCACACTATATGTATATGCAATATACCTGTTAATTGACTGCAAATTCTTTAACATTTGCCATCAGTAAAACTTTTCAAACAAGAGTCTGGTAAGACGAATTATACTCCTATTTCAATAAAAAAAATCTGAACAGCATAAATTACTGTCATGGATATTGAAACTTCACTCTCTGTTACAATCCTGAATTATGACTTGCTGGAAATGTGTTTCAGAAGTGAGATGTCTGAAATTCTTGGCAATTGCTTTAAAACAAAAACTCAGTATGCTCAGTAATCTGTTATCATCTACATCAGTTACAGTTTAAAAGAGGAAAGGCATCAAATGCAGGCAGCATTCCAACAGAAATCTTTCAAGCAACACTTGAAGAACATAGCAGACATTTTAATGGCCTTCTTACAAAAGATATGAAAAAGGAAGAAAAAAATGGAAGAAATGGCATAGAAAGAATATCTTCATGTGAAAACTGACATACATTCAGCTGCTCTCCATCCCATGTCAAGAATTTACATATACTACTCTAGCTATTCTATAGAAAGCAATATACTCAAAACAAAAACAGGCAAGGACAGGATATGAAAAGGGCACATATAAGTCATGGAGTCACTTATATATCCTCAAAAACAAAAAATTCAAAGCAAGAACAAACAGCTGCATGACTGTTCATTCCATCAAAATAAGACAGAAAATTTTCTTAGTGCCTATCTAATTGATGATTCAAAGCATAATACTAAAGACAGGTTAATTTGCTTTGTTTTTCCTCATAAATCAGACCTTGTCTCCACAAAAGGAAATTGCACTGAATTTTGAAATTAAGTTGATTTCTATAGAAAATTCATTGTCACAACCTCCTGACTGTAGTTTCCCCTGATTATATACACCAGACAGGAAATTACTAGTATTTCACTTACTTGCAAACTTCTTCATGGTGTTGGCTTACAAAGTCCATAGTATCTATGGCGTCCTGAGACCTTTATTGTTTGTATCTGAACATATTTATACTAAGAAGTTAGCTGCTTCAGCGGTTTTACAGATACACTTTGCTAAGCCAATCATTATGCAGATTATGTCACAGGTAGCCAATCATTGCACCGATCACGCACGCAGCGATCATGCCTTGTACTTTGCTGTTTGGTTCTTTGTTGGAGAAATGCTGTCTTGTTCTTAGCCTTGGTTCCCACTGGCTTCTGTTGGTTTATCTGTACTTTCTCAGGATGTATCATTCCCAGCTGCACCGGTGTCCTTGGGTATGTTTGTCTGAGGCTCCTGTTGAGACTCCTTGTCCGAGCTGGTAACAGTTCCCCCATTCACCTTTTCCCACGGCTTGCTACTTGCAATTCCCCTCCAACTTAACCCTGTCATGACCCTCCACATATCTAGTCTACCAAAAATTGTAATCACATTTCACTAGCAAGTTGCAGAGCCAAATCACAGAATCACAGAATCACAGAATCACTGAGGTTGGAAGGGACCTCTGGAGATCATCTAGTCCAACCCCCCTGCTCCACCAGGGTCACCTAGAGCACATTGCACAGGATTGCATCCAGGCGCATTTTGAATATCTCCAGAGAAGGAGACTCCACCACCTCTCGGGGCAACCTGTTCCAGTGCTCTGTCACCCTCACAGTGAAAAAGTTTTTCCTCATGTTAAGATGGAAGTGTCTGTGTTTCAGTTTGTGCCCATTGCCTCGCGTCCTGTCGCTCGGCACCACTGAAAAGAGTCTGGCCCCATCCTCTCGACACCCTCCCTTCAGATACTTATACACATTGATAAGATCTCCTCTCAGCCTTCTCTTCTCCAAGCTAAACAGGCCCAGCTCTCTCAGCCTTTCCTCATAAGAGAGATGCTCCAGTCCCCTAATCATCTTTGTGGCCCTTCGCTGGACTTGCTCCAGTAGTGCCACATCCCTCTTGTACTGGGGAGCCCAGAACTGGACGCAGTACTCCAGATGTGGCCTCACCAGGGCTGAGTAGAGGGGGAGAATCACTTCCCTCGACCTGCTGGCAACACTCTTCCTGATGCACCCCAGGATACCATTGGCCTTCTTGGCCACAAGGGCACATTGCTGCCTCATACTTAACTTGGTGTCCACCAGCACTCCCAGGTCCTTCTCAGCAGAGCTGCTTTCCAGCAGGTCAACCCCCAACCTGTACTGCTGCATGGGGTTATTCCTCCCCAGGTGCAGGACCCTGCACTTCCCTTTGTTGAATTTCATGAGGTTCCTCTCTGCCCACCTCTCCAGCCTGTCCAAGTCTCTCTGAAATCTTAATGAAGCTTTCAACAGACAAGTTCATAAAACTTGCAGAAATCCACACAGGCCTTCTACCAGTCTTGCCTGATTTCCCGCACATTGGTATGGACCATTCTTGAGCTTGGAGGAAATGACCTTGAAAACCAGCTAGTTCTCCTGGACCATATCCTGTGGGATTCTTCTAAGCAGATCCCTGAAGAGGCCAAAGTCTGCTCTTCTAAAGTCCAGGGTGCGATCCTGCTACTAGGTTTGTTCCCACCTCTCAGGATCTTGAACTTCACCATCTCAAGGTCACTGCAGACAAGGCTGCCTCCAACTTTCACACCCCCAACCAGTTCTTCCTCATTTGTAAGTATCAGGTCCAGCAGAACTTCTCCCCTCATTGGCTCCTTGAATGACTGCATCAGGAAGTTACCATCAATACACTCCAGAAATCACCTGAATTGGTTGGGCCCTGCTCTGTTGCCCTTCCAGCAGGTATCAGGGTGGTTAAGGCCCTTGTAAGGACCAGTGCCAGAGAATGTGAGGCTTCTTCCAGTTGTCTGAAGGCTTCATCTACTATTTCTTCTGGATCAAGCGGTCTGCAGCAGACATCCACCACAGCGTGGCCCACACTGGTCTGCCTGCTAAGCTATGAAGGCTCATAGACCTGGCTCTTCCCATCTCAAAGCAGAGTTCTGTGCATTCTAGCTGCTCTCTCATATCACAGGCAACTCTTTCTATGTCACCTTCCTGGCCTGTCCTTTCTAAAAAGCCTGTACTCATACATTGCAGCATTCCAGTCATCTGAGACTGTATACATCATCAGCACACATTTACCTCCTGGTTAGGCCTCAGCTACATACAGTTCAGGGCCCACAACTTACATTAAAGAATTTCATGCGACTTTCGAGGGCACAGTGTGCCACTCATTTGCATGTAGGCTTACTAAGCATACAGTTTCTTGACAACAAGTGGCATAAAATTCTACTGAGACCTTACAAAATGAATTTGATATTCCTTCAGGACAAATTCTATAATGTTTAAATAACGTCAGAAATTACATTCAAGGACAGCTGAGACATGGTTAGACCATGAATATTTAAGCTTCTTTGGCTCCTCCACAAAGTAACACTAGCCAGGCATTTTGGTTAATACATTGGTTGTGTCTAATTTGAGACCCAAAAGACCATCTGTCTCAAGACTCTTTGTAAGCAGGCCTGGTTGACTTGTCCAAATACCTAGAGTTACTGATATCCAAAGAAGCTGAAGATTTGGATTTGTAGTAGATTAAGCTCTCCAGGTAGGAACTGGATACAGCCTTGAAGCTGTAACCTGTCCTTGAAATACAGGCCACCTTCCTTTGAGACTGCAAAAACCTACATTCCTTCCTAAATTACTCTGCAGCAAATTTTTAATTTTTCACCTCTTGGGCTTCCTTAAATCCACCACATATCCTTCACACTATTTCTGTTCAAATTCCCTTTAACTAGGAAAACTTCCAAGTGAGCTAATAAACTACACTGGGGAGTAAGGATGAAGTAAAAATGCTAGTCCTTGTTTTACAAATGAAAGGAAGAAGTTTCAGCAAATATTTTAATGCTACCTGGGGAAGTAAAGGGTTTGGGGAAGACTGTAGAGTGCTGGGAGTTTATCATTTAAACACCAGCTAAAACAGGTGCACCTCTTGATAAGCATTTTATACAGCAAAGAAGTTAAATGCTTTACAGCATGCTGGGTTTGCATATCATCAAGATACTTGACACTGGGTTATTATAAATTATATCCTGCACTATGTTAGCAAAATCTTAAGAGAACTTGGATGAGCTTTTAATAGTTGCTCTTCTTCATGAGGATTCTAGACAGAAGTAGCCAAGAAGTTGAGACTAACCTAGTTGTCAGTTCTTTTTATTTTTTTTCCATCTCATGTCCATTCCTTCCTTGCATTATCCTTCCCCTCCATCTCTGTCATATATTGATTTCCTTCATTCCTCATTTCCCGTGTCTGTCTTGTTACTCTGTGCAATCTCTCTGTGTTTCTACATTCTGTCAGCCTTCTGCCTCCACACTTGGCGTTTCTAGTGCATACAAAGGAGAATTTTCCTGACTACTTTTGAAGTGCTCAGGCATATCAAATGCAAAACTATTGATTTTAAAACCTAAATTTGCTTTCATAATGCTAATAGCCACATCTAGTGTGGCAATTTTATATCCAGAAAAAAAAAAGTAAGGAAATTGTTTGAAAGTATATGCAATTAAAGAAGTTGCTGTAAATTCTAAATCACTGATAGATTTGTGGTTTGATAATTGACAAGTCTTTAATAAATGATCATCACTGAGTATCTTCCATGCATATAAATATATGCATAAATATGCACAACTTAATCCTGCCTGGAATACACATCACAGCCTTAAACATTTTGCTTTAAGCATAAGAAAATGCAGATCTGTCTGTTACTAAACAGGCTCCACTAAAAAATACATATCCCTGCACTGTAACAGGTAGTGCTAATAGGGCTCTGTTAGCTCTCTGAGTTAGTCTGTCCCCACTACATAAATATTCCCAAACATAAGTGTAGTGTTAAAAGAATCTTTTTGTCTAAGTATGTTCTTTGAGGTGTGCTATCATATATTTCATACAAAGCTCACTTCAGATATGCTAAAGGCAGTTGCTTAACTGCAGATTGTCAGGAGCAGCAAAATGGTAAGAGTTTAGAGACATATTGCCTGTCTCTACCTGTCCTGCCAGAGTCTGGGAGAGCAGCTGTTTTAAAGGCAGACACTGATGAAAAAAACCCCTCCATTTCATACACACGCATCCAAACACAAAGAGCCTGTGTATTCTCATGGTCACCACTGACAGAGAAGATGTGAGACCATCTCTTCCATTCCCCCTTCTCCAGCCCAAATGCCAAGAGGAACGAAAAGTCTCTATTTTCTCTACCTCCCTGTCACTGTCCCTCCTTCTATCTTATTAGAGTCTCCTACTGCTTATCAGGATCTTGAATTCTAACTCCTGTATCTCCCCTACTCAGCATGGGATGCACAGGTGGGTGAACATGGGCTATTTGGGAAAAGAGCCGAATCATTCTTTTTTCTATCACAAATAAGCTACGGTTCTTTTTCCTTGCCAAGTCACTTCTCACACTGGCTCTTCCCACACTATTTATCTTTCATTCTCTACCAAGACATCAGCTTCTGCCTTGATACAGCCCGTAATTACAATTTCCATCTTGGACACTTTCAAGAGTATACCTGATTCTCAAGCTTGGAAGAAACTCCTTAGGAGTTTCACAAAGTCAATTCATTTTTCTCATTCAAATCCTTCATGCAATACTCTTGCCATAATGACAACAAACTCAGTAATGATTATACTGATGGCTTGCATGAACTGTATTTTCAGTCTGTGTTTGTGCAATAAAGTAGAAGGGAGTTTTCATCCATGCTTTATAATGAATTGAAGAATTAACTATTATATATAAGAATGCTTACATATATTGCATATTAAATATATATAAACTGTGAAGTATGCCTTAGTACTTCAAGTAATCAAGCAGTCAGCTACTAATGGAAACATGAGATGCATATATTATCACAGTGAAGATATCTGCTGTCTGAATCTATGCGTTGTCTCTACATAAAGAAAGTTCCATCAGTTTGAACAGTCTAAACTTCAGTGCTTGATAACATATAAGCTTTCCAGTAAGACTTTAACATCTCTACCAACTACATCACTAGTGCAAATACAGCATGCTTTGCTGTTGTATATGCTATGTGCTATCATATTTGAAATTTAAAAAAAAAAAACAGAGCAGTAACACATTTCCTTTATACCTGTCTTTTATTCTTCTCAGTAGTTAAACTTCTGTGTAACTGAATTTGAAGAAAGCGCTAATATTACTGTACTTTTTCACTCTAAGCATTTCCAAAGCACAATTCAAAACAGACAGGAAACCCAGATTTCGTATTTCAATGTAACTAACAAGTACATTAAAAATGTAAGCATTCACAGCATCTATACAGGGCAAACGGGATACATTTTTGATATATGAAAGCTTAAGACTGAGGAAAAAAAAAAAGTCATATTTGCAAGACCCAGTACCTTAACTCCAGAGATAAGAGATGTACCTACCCTTCCCAATGTCTTTTGGTCCACTCAGTATAAAATGCTTCTCTCATGTTACAGCACTTCATACATGCCATACTTGATAACTGAAAAGACTACTAAAATAAGGCAGAAAACAATTGGAAGAGCAGTGTCAAAATTCTGCCCAAATCATTACATTAACTTATTCAAAAAAACTAAAAGAAGAAACAAAAGTATCATTTATTTTTCCCCCTCAATTTACATAAAATCATTAAGAATAGAGCTTATTAATAGCATTAGTGTTTAATCTACCATTTATCAACAGACTCAGTTAAAATTTAATTTAAAGAATAATTTGAGGAAGTCTACTACATATAGCATCTTAGTCTACTGAGGATTATATACAACTGTTCAGATAGCATACTGTGAAATACTGATCTTTGAAATTGCTAATAAATCCAGTCATCTAAAAAAGTAATTTGATTTGCAGCAACCAGTAGAAAAATGGAATACTTTTATGGGGTTATTATATTAGAACCACCTACTATTTAATGAAACAATATGTTTTCTCTGTAGCTTTTCACTTAAGCAGGTCATAAATCGAAATATTATGGAACACTATGGTATATCATGACTTAATAGTGAAGGACAGGTATTGTTAACTTAACAGGAACCCAATCACAGTCAGAAGGCTTCATCATTATCCTCTGGTGTGCAACTGAAAGTTTCCCACCCTCACCTGGAGACCCTATTCAGCATACAAATGCAAAAGCTCCAAGCATTACTGCTTACATTGCAAGAATAGCTGGGATATCTATTAACCAATACACTATCACACTATTTTCATGTCTAATACTGTTATTAACAACTGTTTTTATAAGCCATCAAGAGAAGCCAGAACAAACAAAGCTCAGAATGGTAGTTCTGTGCATGATGCTCCAAATTATGTGATACCTGAATAAAACTTCTTTACCACAGAAAGTAAGTATTGTTGACATAAAATTGCTTCTAAAATTTTTCAGTCAAATGCACTACTAGATGCAGAACATATTACTAAGTGAATTCATAAACTGACTATTCTTAATACACAGAAAATTTTGAAAAGAGTTATGTGCTCACTTAGACAACAAGAATATGGAAATGCTGCTGTAAATTTCATTAAGGTTGGACATAAACTAACATGTAAAATCAGCATGAACAAAACAGTTGTGAATGTTGAAAGATCTGGAGTAATCTTCTAAAGCAAGACTGAGAAATCATCCTTACAGAGACCTGCACTGAACTTTCCAATTCCATGCCATAGTAATTGGAACATTAGGTTTCTTTTCACATGAATGGCTTGTCACTTGTTTAACATTAGGTATTAGAAATATCTTTGATAATCATACTGCACCCTACAAGAGTTGTGAGAGAATATTTTCTGAGTATAATGATTTCAGCCTTGCTAAATAACTCAAAACAAGACTAATTTTAAATTAAACGAATAACTCATCATTGATTAAAGACAAAAACATGTAATTAGAGGCATCTAATATATTATAATACAGTATAATTTCATGGTGATTAAATGTAATTTTTATAAAACTATTTCAGAAATTTGAGTTATTTATTTCTTTTTAAATATATTGCATTGACTGAAGATATTAGGACAATAATGAAATATTCACATTTAGCTTTGATAGTTTATCTTTTTATTTAAGAACATCTGGAGTAATGTACCTTGCTTCAGGGAGATTACACTATTAATAAAGGTAAAATGCATATTTTAAGAATTGCATATGTAGCTCTAGAAAACATTATATGATTATTTAGATAAACATTCATAGCTATTTTATTCACAGAAGCCTATTCTAACCACATCTGGAAAAAATACATTTTCCACAAGTCTCAATTGATTCAAATCAAACCTGGTGCAGCATTCACATTAAACTCGCTGTTTGAAAAAGGGGGGGGGGTATAAAAATGCTTTGTCGTAACATGGATTTTACCCTGCACTGGATCACACATGCTGAGAACTTAAAACTCAGAAAGAACTGCTTCCTCTCAGAGTTTTTATTAAACATCCCAACGTCACCTCAGAACTGAACTGGCTATTCTCAACACTGCTATCAAACCTGACCATCATAAAGGGCTGCTCTGGTTTCCATCTGAAGAGACAATAGCTTTACCTCTACTATCTTCCTTGTTCCAACCAGCTCCCATTTTTCTTTGTCTTTTCCTTGCAGAGAAACTTCCCAACATATCCTGCTTAAATTTCCTTCATTTCTCTAAGAGTGCAAATTGTTTGAGTGCCTCTGTTTGCATTTCTCAGATTTTTGTAGAAAAAGTACATAATTTTGTGTCCCTCCACAGTTTAAGTGACAACCCCATATTCCAATCTCAATATTTTTACTTGAATAACTGTATTATTTCTAGTCATTGCTTTCTATTACTAAATTTCCTCCATTGGAACTGGTCATGCGTGCTAGTATTCTACTTTCTCTTCTGCTTCATACCTTTCAACTAATATTTCCACCAAAACCTCAGTCTCCTCTTGGCTTTTACACCTACCCATACAAAAAAGTACAAACAACCGATGTTATATGAAATCAAAGATTTGAGACAATTGACTACAGAATTAACATAATAATGGTACCTACATTGTATTGAATTTTATCAAGTGCAATGTTTGATTAATGTTACAAGAGCTATTTATGAGACACAGATATGTGAAAGATCACTAACTTTTGGAATTAGGACCACCTTTTTGTTCCAAGATGCCAGTGCACCAAGCACAATCAAATGTTGGCCCAAGACTGTAACTCTGACATTGTCACACTGCAAAATAGGTGCGTGTGTCTGTGTGCATGTGTCTGTGTGTAAAAATAAGCAGCCAACAAACAATAGCTGAATAAGTAAACTGAGACTTCTGTTCTGAATTAGGAAGTTGGTGAACTGAGGGTGAGGCAGACAGTGATACGACTTTGAGATCTATTGTGGAATTTGGATTACCTAGGAAACAAGAAGAAACCATGCAATTTTATTCCTTCCTATATAAGTAGACATGTAGTTAGGTTGAACATTTACTTAGTGCTCCAATTTCTGTAAAAGAAAAAAGTCAAGCAAAGTCATCTCATTTAAGGAGAATTTCTTAAAAGGAATTTTTAATGGAAATTCAAAAATTTTTAATTAGAAAACTTAATATTCTCTTTTTCTTTCCCCCTCTTCAAGACTCAACCCCCCCCCCTAAAATTATTAAATTCATCTTTCACCGAACTTACTTAAAAAAAAAAAAACAAAACAAAACCAAAAACACTACATTAAATTATCATTTGCTCTACAATGCCAATGTAGCGGATATCTAATTTGGGGATACAAACAACAAGTCAGCTTGTTAGCACCCAAAATGAAAAGGGGGATTACTAATTCAAAGAGGTGAGATAATAAAACTGACAGTCCAAATTTCTCACTGTGCACCTGAAAATATTTATAAGACATAGTATAATTGGTCTAACCAATGTTAGCAACTACACGTTCTCACACTCAAGAATTAAGAGCACACAAAGTAAGAAAACACACATGAAGAACTCCCCATACACACAATTATATGACTGAATAAAGAATAATCACAATGGCATAAAAGCAATTTCTGCCTTATCTTATCTATGTTCATTTTGAAACCATTGTACTCTGTTTAGAAATGTTTACACCAAAAGTATAGAGGATATAAAATTCAAACTAGCAGATATTAGAAGAAATAACAGTACGAGTGACTGAAGGAAGTGGAGAAATTGATTGTTCATGTTACACTGATATTTAGGCCAGAGACATATTTTTGAAAAGGTCTGAAAGGATGGCTTAGATAAAAACAATTTAGTATACCCAAAAAACAGAAGTATCGTAACCACAGAACTTTGTAAATTATACATTGGTTTCAAAATACACTAATTAAATAAGCAATGAGCATTTACCATATAACTGTGCATTAAAAATATGAAAAAGTCTCTTGAATCATCTGAAACAGATCTTTTCCAGTTAAAATACCTCACACAATTAATACTAGCCTCTAAAACTGGACTTTTTCTTCTCTTAGATAGAAAAGTATACCCAGAGTAGTTACCACACAAATATTTATTTAATGTGAAAAGACCTGGCTTTGAAATTCCAGATCCTAAGAGATTTTATTCGCATATATATACATATATATATAGCTTGATTCTATAAAGTTAATCAGCATACTTTTGGTCAGTGATAGCTACAATTAGTATAAAAGAAATTGAGTTTACATGCAAAGTGTTAAAAAATACACAGTCATGGTGCTGGAGCTGTAAAAGTAACAGAAATCTACACGAACGTGTATCAGTAGGTTTTGGATCCAGTAATTTCAGAAGCTGTTGAATCAGTGGTGTAGCTACTGGCCCTACCACTGTGAATTAAGGTGAACAGCATTGTTTCGAGGAAAGTAGAAAATATCCCTCCCTCCTGCTTTACCACACAAATTACCCTGCATATCTGCAGAAGTCAGTTACCTTAAAGCACTCTTTTTTAAACTCCCTCCTAAATCTTCAGATGTACAGAGGTTACTTGATTTCTCATGTACTAGAATGAAAGATTCCTTGCAAAACTCTTGTACATTATCAAATCTATATAATCTTACGCACTTTTTTCTGAATACAAGCCTTTTACTTCAATAACATTCTTTAGAAATGAATTTCACAGCATTCTTTTTTATTGCTTTTTAGAAGTTAAAAATGTGTCACCTTTCATAGCACAAGATAAATTTTGAACTTGAAACAGAATGAACAGAGCTCTATATAACTGACAAATTATTTCTGTCACAACACTGTTTCTTTTCTAATACAAAGGTCACAGTCTTTTCAGTATCATTTCATGCAAGAATATTTCCAAAATCATCATAGTTTACCACATCATAAATTTCAAAGGTCACAGTGGTACTGTTTCTGCATATTGTACCTAATAAAATTAGTGAGACTATAGTCTGATTCATCATCTTTACATCCCTCTATCCCTACTGTTTTTCTCTGCTTGTAAAAGAACACATGCAGAATTATTCTGAAGTGAGGACATCCTAAGCCAGAGGATCCACTGGATTTACACCTTGACAAAACCTTGCTTAGGAGAAGCGGTGGAAAGGAAAGGGAGACAGGTTAAACAGGGGCTGGGGCAGATTTAATCATTAGATAGAGGGAATGTTTATCTACAGTGACAAGATCCCTTAGAGTTAAACTGGATATGGTTACCATGGAGCTAAAACTCCCACAGAAAAAAATTACAGCATTTTGAAACATTTGTTGGAGGCACAGAGGCAGCCAAATAAATGACACTGCACCACTTTCAGGCTATATTAGGTCACTTAAATTCTACTGGAAAAGCGGAAGCTCGAGGGAGGGATTTTCATAGCCTTTATCAAGTATTTCAGTCGAAGACAAAAAAGCTGTGGGCTTTTTGTGATAAGTCTTTCTGATCTAGGAATCTTTGCTGGAGGTAATTGCAACCTCTACCTTTGCACGGAAGTTTCCTGTATAATACACAACTTGATCATATTAATATAATTACTTATTATCAGCAATGGTTCCAAATAAACTGACGGGCCTGGTTTAACTGTATCCGTAAAAAAAGGATGAGGCTGACTTCAGTCCCTCTCCCTCTTTGTTAGGAATGCATTCCTAACATCAAATTTGGTAACACAAATGGTGTTCCATGCCTGTGAAACTTCCAGCTGTAAAAGTTACCTTTGTGTAGCTCGGCAACACATTAAGTCTTTGAAGAAATTTAACTGTCTTCTGCCTCAGACCTAGTTAAAGCATGCTCCAAGAAAAGAGTTTTTGCCAGCTTTACTGTTTTACCCATTAGGCTAAGCTTAGTAAACTTTTTTGTTTGGTTTGTTTAAATTCTAAAGTCACGGTCAGAAGGACAAAGTCAAGTTTTCTGGGAAAGTTTTAGCATATGCCATTGTATAATCTGCAGTAGTAAGTTATCACACATCCACGCAGAAAGACAGTACCGCACTTAAACACTAGTTCTGCCCTAAGGGCCCCTCATTTCTTATTCTACCTTTGCCACAAGTTTTCACAGTAAGCATAAACAAGTTATCTAACCTAGATCTCCATCATATGCAAGTAAAAATATTGCACTATTTCACATAGCAAGGATAAACATATTAGAAGACTGACATCCCTGCAAGTCAGAGACTTGCCCACATTTGCTTTTTCTTCACTCTGGAACTTCATAACCATTCAATGGTCAGCAGTGCTCTTTCTGTTACTGGAGGATGATTCTGTAAGTGACAGAAATCCTGCTAAAATTGTAGACCTGATTTAGTGGGTTTTGTCCTATACACAAGCTACAGCAATATCCCTAAATTCTGTCTTCTGATTTGGCACTATAGACTTCTTTGCTAGTTGATTCTGCTCAAAGGTTACACTTCTGGTTCAGTGCCATGCCACGTAAAATATACAGGTGATCAAGCAAACACTCTTAGAACTAGGTCAGTTAGTGGAAACACATAATCATGTTGACAGATTGCTACATCTAAGTTAATTTACCACTGCCTCTCATGTCACCCATCTCTTATCATCTATCATCGTCACTAAGGGAAGGCAAACAGTAACTTTCTGTACTGAAAAAGCGAGATTTTAGAATTGTTTCATACTGAAATATGAATTTGAGTTATGAAACTGCTCAGTAGTTCCAGAGAATAATTTGCCAAAGCCAGAGCTGTCATATTTTTTTCTTGAATAAGTGCATTAAAACACTTCTTCCTCCAGGTTCAGAAGCTAAGATCCTTTCTATAAGGAATTAGAAAAATAACAATGAAGAAACATATCCTTTCCCAAACTAAGGAGAAGTTTCAACCATTTTTAACCCAAAGTATCTCTCCTACCTGTTCTAATAGTTTCTCATACGAAAAGCCTCTGAACAGGAAGAACTGAAGACAGCCAAAACCAGCAGAGTATCTCACCTCAAGGCATTTCAGAATCTGAACTTCTGAAGAAATTCTATCCACATCTTCAAAAAAAAAAAATTAATAGTCCATAACTGTGGTGGACTATAGATCTTAAGAATGTGATTTCAGGCATTTCTCAGCTGAATCACAGAACTGGTTATCCTGAAATGAATTTCCACCACACAGTCTAAGCAGTATCAGAGAGCTTTCATCCACAGAATTCTTCTTCCCTATGAAGTTATGGCAGAAAGGAGATTCCTGGAATTATTTCCTTAAAAACGTACAGACCACAATTCACAAGTACCTAAAATGCAGTTTAAGAAGCTCTGAGAAATTAAAATCTGATACTGAACAGACATACAACTATCAAAAGAAATACTCTTAAGAGTATCAAATGCCATATGAAACTCTTCTCTAAATACACAGTGCCAATATACAGACTGATGGCTACTGGAGTGCTTTACACTTTATTGCTTCACCTATATTATTAGGGATCACATAACGTTTAACTGTTAGCCTGAGCCTAGGAATGATTTTGCCCTATACCTACTAACACCTTGCTAGAACATGCTTCAGCATGACATGGGGTAGAAAACAGACCAGGGACTGTTCCCAGTAGGCAGTACTGATAAAGGCCACCTGGGAGAATGGGTTTAGTTATACGCGTATAAGCTGTGCTCTGCCCATTTCATTCCAAGGCTAGAGAACACGGCTATTTTATTTGCTAGCATAGCTACAGCCTTTGCAGCCTTCAGAAAAAGGGTAACAGTGTAGTTTGTCTCTTTTCAGGTATATCTCTAGATTTAATGTATATTTTTTAAAAACATGAGTACCAGTATAAAAAGGAGGATTAAGACAGAATAGAGGAAGAACTAGATGATCTTGGAGCCTAAAGTAAAAAGAAAAGGGTTGAAATCAAATACTAAAAATGGTAAGTCTACGCTAACCATGAGATGACTAATATGATTTCACTACAAAAGATGAATGAAGACCTGGCCAAGGAAACAGAAAAGTATATCACTGTCCAAAAACTGCATAGAATCAGAGGTAGTTGTCACCTATGTTTAAGAAAGAGAGGCTCAATGAGTATGAGCATACAGAAGGTGTAACAGAGTTGTGGGGGAATCAAAGAGCCAGTCATATGAAAATAAGCTAAACAAACATAGTTTATTTATTCTAGCAAAGTTAAACCTGAGAGGGAATAGGATTATTCTTTATAAATACATAATGTGCAACAGTGTTGGCACCCATGAAAAAAAATCTAGAAATAAACACATTTAAGCTGGAAAACTGAAGGAGGTTCCAGATTACTAGATCAATGGATTACTAGATCAATAAAAGCTGCAGTGGCAAAAATATAATTAGCTTTAAAATAGAACTTCAACTCAAAATGGACTCAACAACACAAAAAGTTCTTTCCAGTTTTATGTTCCTTTGACACATAAATACCTGTTTCCACATCAAATAAAGGCAAATGCAAGACTAATCTGAGCAAGGAAGCTTCAGATGGATGTTTTAGGTTTTCTGGTAAAAATAAAGCAGAGACAGGAAACAGGAAAAACTAGGAAGTCTCAGTAAGCACAGCTTTATGAATCTAAAGGGGACCTGTGAAGATGAACTTCCAGGAGTAATGGCTAAAAGAATTTTAGTGTTCTGAGCAAAATATCCTTATCCGTTTGTGGTATTCCTCCTGTATTCAAGAAGATGGAGCCTTGATCATTTTTGACTGTAGATTACCATTTTAAGGTTTTCCTTTTCCAAAGATACGTAATTTAGTTACAATTTGCCATCAAGAGCAACTGAACTACTTTTGAGACCCCCAATATCAGCAAGCCACTCATGTGTCAGAATGACTAAGAGGCCTGCAAAAAAAGAATTTCTTTTAATTGCAAGCAACAAGGAGACAGGAGGACAGTTGCTCTCACTCTGCTTTTTATGGCCTCCAGTATAGCTGAAGGGGAAACGTGTATAAACTAGTACCTCAGCCTCCCCTTCTTTCCAATCTCTCTTTGTGCATATTTACTATTAATGCATGCTCACAGTGAGCGAATACAAAGATTCTTTGTCTCCCTAGCCAAGTCATCCCTCATACTGCCTTTCTTAATCAGTATGGTATTACTATCCTTGACACACCTAAACAAAAAAACCACACCACTCTTGGGAGCACTTGCACCTTAGTCTTTTCCCTAGCTTCCCACATCTGAACTACTTCCAAATCTCGCTAAACCATTTCTAGCAAGTATAGTATTTTCCATCCACCACTAAAACACTTGTCCAGATTTTCATTACCTTGTGTTCTGATTACCCTAACATTCTTTTCCACAGCACCATTTTCCTTTGGTCTTAAGAACTGCAAACTTGTCCTTTCCTATTCATCTCCAACATTACCATAAAAAACATCTTCCGAAGATTACGATAGCTTTGATAAGGTCAGCCCTCCTGCATTCTTTCACTTGCCTTTCCTTCTCATCACATCAAATGATTAAGTCTTCTTTAGCTGCCATCCCTTAGGTCAAGCAAATTCCCATTTGTGGTAAGTTTGTGATACGATTCACAAAAGCCTCCCTACAAAATTTTCAGCTTTTTTTCTTTTTGTTCAAATACTCTGTCACAGATGGAATTTCCTTTAAATCTTCCTTTTAAAAAAAAGCAAAAACAAAAAACAAAAAACACCCCACCCTGCAAAACTAACCTACTACTGCTTTTCCGTCTTTTCTTTAACACCATTTTACAATGCAACAACATTTCAATTGCGCTATTATTTACTGCCTTTCATAATAACCGTCTCATTTTCCTTCTGTGTTCACTGGAGGCCTGTCCATCCACACATCAAGTGTAAGCTCTTTGTACTGGAGAACATATTGATTTTCCTGTGTATGTACAGAATCTAGTACAGTAGATCCTAGCCCCTGTCTGCCTGCAATGGGATTACAAATTTTAAAATCAAAACACCTCAAATACAAAAATGTTGCTTGCCAAGATATTCCATATGTTTGTGTTCAGTCACAGGTGCTAGACATAATTCTACTTATTTACATTAACAACACAGCTTGAAGAAGAACAGTTGCAAACATTAATAGAGCCCTTCTTCAGAGCATATTTATTAGGTAAAAAAAGGTTTAAACCATAGTACATTAAAAGATGGTTTAAGGCAATTCTCTAAAGTTTGACCACCATTAGATCACTGCTCAGTATAACATGAAGAGTGGTTGTTCTGCTTGATTTATTTAATACTGAATCTTTTTTTTTTTAAACAAGCAGAATTTTTTTTTATTAAAGTAGAAGTGGAACTTCTGATTAGAGTTTTGGGTTGAACATACATATTAGTATCTCTCTTTTAGAATCTACAAGTTTTTGTGTTTAGTACATTTGCCTTCCAACTAATTATTTAGCAACAGTGCATTTTCATCCTGTACAACTACCAAGAATTGACCCTTAGGCACAGCTGTCAAGTTTCATCCAGTTCTGCAGATGAGCGTTACCCTAACTAGCAAATAGCTGTGAGGCCAAGGCCTGTGGTCTCTGATCCAAGCATGACTAGTACTCACAAGACCCACGCCGACTAGGCATGTACTAGACAGAAAGCAACCAGAGCGTGTGAACAGCAATTGCTATATATGCATAATGTTGTAACAGGAGAAGAAATACTTGGGAAGAAGCAGGTGTTTCCACTGCTTCGGACCACTATTTTAAGACAGCAGCACATTGCCCAGCATTGTCAGTGGTGGCATTTCTGCAAACACTAACTCTTCACCTCCTGAATCTCAACCAAGGTTTACCTGGTCACACTCAACTCACCCATGAAAACATTACGCTCACATCTGAGCAGTATGAAACAATGAAGAGCCCAAGATCATTTAAAAACCAAACAATGGCCATGTGTGCCAAGAACCCTGCACTATAAAAGTCTCTACTGAAACGAACAGGGGGAAGATTTACCTTTAAGATCCCACCTCAATCACCAAAGAAAACAGCACCTGGGCAGTGACATGTTCTGACACAGTCAATTCAGCAAACTGGTCTATTAAACACCAGAGATACCACACTGCTGGAAGCATGCTACTTTTGCTATATTTATATAAAATACCTACTTTTCAGTAAAGGATTATCGTGCCTTTGCCCTCTACAGCTGCACTTGAGACCAATAGCACTGACTGACCATAGCAATGACTTCTTTCATAACAATTTTAAGTTCCAGTTTACTGCCCATACACCTGGCTCAAGAAACGATGGGAAAAGAAAACACAGTACATAAAACTTTGTATCTGAATCTTGTGTCCTAAGGTAGCTAAGTTACACAGCTGGCTGATAGGGTTCTTCTCTGTTGTGACGGATGGTGGAGATTTTAGGAAAGTATAAAAAGAACTGGTTGAATACTGGTAACTGAGTTTGTCTAGGAGCAGCCTGAGGTGAGGATAAATTTCCATCAGCTCCCATGTCATTACTGACTTTTTTTATTATGCTCTCTGTTTCTTAACAAAATAGAAGAAACACAGATGGGAAAGATAAAAGGAGTAAATGTATTAGAATAAAGTTAGACTGCAAGAATGCATAACAGAGCCGTCCAGTTACCCGATTAACTTGCTAAGCAGCAGCAGAAGGTTCTACTGACATCACTGATTACCTATGACAGAACATCACTACCTTCTTTTGGCCATCTTCTGTTTTCTTAAGTTTTTCCCCCTCCGTCTTCTATGCTATGGTGATCCCATTTCACCTTCTAGATTTTTTTTTTTTAATTTATGATTCTAGATGGTCTTGGTATTGGCAAGGATAGAAAAGGTTGTATTACCACTCTAATTGGCAAGTTAGGCCTTATATACAGGCCCTTATTTAGTCAATGATGTTATTTAAACCTAAGGTCAACTTGGAGAGAAGTTGACTTGGGAAGATCCCTGACAAATAAAAACAGATAAGTCTTTCTAACAAAAACAAACTCCTGTCACAAAATAAAAATCACATGTTCAGCGTGAACCTAGAATCTTCTGTACTATCATGCTTCCTGAATTTCAGATTAATCCTGGTGAGGCTATACTTTCTGAATCAGCTTCTCTAAAAGTTGGTCTTTTTTCAATAACAAGGCACCAGTGAATACAACTGTGTAACTTACTGCTTTTGCAGTAGTATGACAAGAAATAGAAACAACATTCCAGTTAGCAGTAAAAGGTCATTAATGGCTGTTAACGTGACTTATCTGCAGTTAGGCTAGCTATGGCATTCTCAACAAGAATTCTCAACTCATAACATTTCAAAGCAAAAGTGGTCAAAAGCCCGAGTAAGAAAAATATTTTCTCTTCTGATAAAATTCTCTTCCACAATAAGGTACATTAGAAATCCTTAATGCCATCAGCTGCATTTGAACTTTCCACTTTTGAAAATACATTGTCATCTACTGATAATCTATTTTTTCCCACCTTAGGGAATCTTGCTACCATGTAACACTTAAATGAATGGAAGAACAATCTGGCTGTTTAAAAGAATGCTTAAACATGAACAAACTTATCAGGTTCTCCCTTTAGACCACACTGTTTCTGTTTATGTCTAGCCAGTTTAGCAGCTGCTATACATTGCTTATAACTTTTACAACTATGCGAGCATACCTTCAGCATGGTTAATTCAATTAAATATAACTTTGTGCACAAAGGAAATGAGGTGTAAAATGCTTATTCTGAAATCCAAACATTATCAGTACAATTATTCACTTCCTACTGATAGTGACCGACCAAGAAATCAAAACTTATTAATCCCCGTTAGCGTTTTTTTCCTGTTATAGTCAAAGATCAATATGCAGTTTCCCAATTTTGATAAGAAAAAAAAAAGACAAATTTGGCCAAACAGGCTCAACACGGATAACTCTTTGCATCACTTTAAACAGAAAGACACACCTGTTGGTAGATATTTTTCTCACACACTTAAAATTCTTAGTTTTAAATGAGCTGTCCCTTCCTGAAGGAGAGTAATGAGTTTAAACATAGATTTTTGATAGTTTCTTTCTTAACAGGCACATAACCAAGGGCTGTAGGTTGCCTTCAATTCATGAATACAATTCGGGCTGACAGATGCTGAAGTTGACAGTAGCGTCTGGTGAATATTAAAACAAATTTAATTAACCAAAAAAGTAATAAGTCAGTAAATAATCCTGTGAATTTTCAGAGTCCTTAAGTAGCAGTCATTTTAGACATAAAAATCTATTCTCTAAATGAAAAAAGACCCATAATATGAAAATTTTTCAGTTAAGACACTGATGCTATATTGCTTTGAAACTGTTCAATCCAAAGCCTATTGGACTGAGGGGGAAAGGGGGATGGGAAGCAAAGCAAATGTTGTACGATGACCCTACAAAAACCATCGTTAAGATCAGATGGTATTCTCACACGTATGTGTCAAAGAATCTTTTGTCCTGTGAATGTTATTCTTTGGAAAAAGGTTACTTGGTGGAGGGAGGAGAAGAAAAAAAAAAAAGAAAAGAAAAGAAAAAAGACAGCACATACATGCTCAAATCAAAATCTTGAATTCTAAAGTCTGCCTTTCACAGCTTTGGCTAAATAGGAACTATAAAGTTTATTGATTCTGATCTTTTGGGAAGTATGGCAAAAATAGATATGCATTTTAAAAGAAGGCCAAACTACTAGTTTGCAGTATTAATACCGACAGTTTTTTGGAAATGTTTTTTGTCTTCGATTTGTTTTTACCGAAAATGTTAACTGACTGTGCGTTCAGCAACTGTAAAATCATTTCTATTCATTATCAAACAGTTTCAAAATTCTTCAAATAAATGACATTAAGTATCTTTAAATGCACCAGGTGTATAGGTGTTCTAGGCATTTTCCACATACAGAGAAGAATGAGACAATGCAGACAAGGAACTTCAGAGGGAGTCTCAGGAGATGGACATCATTTGGCCTTAAGCATTTTAGTGAATCATCTGAGGCATTCTATTACATATTCTAAGCATGATGATCCTCATACTGCCTTTTGTATCTGGTATTGCTGATGCCACTTAAAAGCATGTTAAATCTTCAGTGTTTTAAATTAGCTCTGCATCTGCAGCTAAACAGTTGTTTCAAGTCTCTGAGTTAAAGTTCTATTACTTGTAAAGGTAATTTTTAAAGGATTTTATTTGTGTTGCATCTCTTGCAATTCCTCTGCATTATATTATTAAGGAAGACAATTCAAATTGCTGCATTGGGGTCAAGGAAAGCTGGCTTTCTGGTACAAGGTATTAGGGAAGCTGGTTGACTGCTGAAGTAGCTCAAGACTGACAGAGATGTTTGTTGCGAGCTAAAAACAGACCAGCCAGGCTTGTGCTGGCTACTCTTGTTACTCTTAGTGAGGAACCTGCACTTGCTTCACTGTAGAAGAACCTAGAAGACAGAACAAACCTGATGCTACTACTGAATCTTTTACTTTACGCTGCTGCTGCTTCTGCTATTTCTTCTACTGACTGAAGCTACCACTCCTCACGCAAAGATGATGTGCCAGAAGAGGGAACAGAAAGAGAGGTTGCCTGACCAACAGACTGACCATCAGTTGAACCAAATATATTAAGACTGAGACTTGATTGAAAACAGATGTGTAACACCTGACAAACATGTATACACATGCATCATGCTGCAGGTGGGACATTTAGCATTACTAAAAGCAGATATAGGGGAAGAAGGCAGTTTTCTCGTAGGCTTTTGTAATTCCTAAGCATATTCCAATCTTGAATTACTTTAGATACACTTTAGAGATGTCACATATCTGCTAATTGCACTTCAGAATTTTTTTGGAAGCTAGTTTTCTTAAAACTACAGTAGTTACCCAAGGGATTTAAGCATTCAGGAGAAAGAAGTCTGCTGTAGTTAGGAAAGTGGACATCCTTTTTGTTTTAAGTAAAGCCTGTTGCATTTTTAGATCTTTTGTAGACTAAAACTACTATATCCTACACTATGAAGTCTAAACACTTACCTATCTTTTGTGTTTCAAACTCTTGTTGGGGTGGGGGGAAGTCAGCTAGTGCATATACCAGAGGTATACTGAATTTCATAATGTAAGACAACTACAGTGAAGAAATACTATACAATTGTTACACTTAATGAACACGATGTTGTTAAAAAGTCATTAGAAAATTTTAAAGTGCATGTGCTTTTTTACTAAGCACATCTGTTGATACTACTTTACTATTTTTTTTATAAGTGTTTTTCTGGTTAACTAGTTAGAAATGTATAGCTGACAATTCTGACACTCCATAGCAATACAGTTGGTTGATGGAAGAACCAGAGAATCACAGAAAATATTGTTTATTATAAAGCTTCCTTAAAATTTAAAAATTTTATTAAACATTTGAAGACTATACTAGTTTCACACTAATTACATACAATGAAAGAGATGACTGAAAGTGCAGTGACATATTTTTGTCCTAATAAAAAAGTGTGACTTCTTTCCACCAACAGATTCTAATGTACTCAAACCATGAGATTATTTCTAGTTTGTAGTGCTAGAAAACAGCAAATATGTAGCCACCACCCCTGTGAATGAACTCACAATAAGATCTGTAGGTTAATTTTCAGACTGACTGACCTTGTGCAGATGGAAAACTTGAGTACAAAAGCCAATTGTGAAATAGAGCTACACCATGCGAATAGTGAATATTGTAGCCAGTCACTTTTAATGTATTGTAAATTCTAATCTGCTTTATAAAAAAGTTAAATGTTTGCAAATATGTGATTTTTATCTAAGAGGCTTGCAAAAAAGAAACATTTCAAAATTGTATACATTTCACAACTTTCGATACTCATTGCTAGAGGTCTCAATTTTCAAAATTCTACTCCTTGAAAAAATACTTATTTTAAAATACTTAATGCTACATAATTACATTATTTTCATAGTTATATCTGTCCATCCTATTCATAAAGTAGAGGCCACAGTCCAAACTAGCACTTCGTGCTTCTATAGTCCTTCACTTAATTTATTGTTAATGGACCACAATTCATTGGGTATCAGACTGCAAATAGTATGCACAAGAGCACTTCCATATCTTCTGTCAGAACCTGGCACCGTTGGTAGGATAATCTGTGGAGTCTCCACTTATTTTCCAGCGACAAACAATTATGTACCTCTCATTCTAAAAAGAACAAGGAGGAATAAACCTTTGTATCTAGTTTCTGCTGGGAAAAAAATCAATCCCAAAAATAACATTTAACTAATGCAAAACTGACTCCTTTCTTTGACTGTTACAAGTTTTCTAGAAAGCGATTATATGACTTACTCTTTCAGAAGAAAATTATTACATTGTAAAACTGGACTCTAATACTTCATAGTGTGTGTAATTAATATATACTTATTACCAAGTAACAACTTCTTCTACCAAGGGCAGCTATAGTCACCTTTCCTACAGGTATCTCTGAACATATTAATCAGTTTGGTTATGAAGAAGATTTGCACAGTTGCTTGCTTGTTCTTGACACTATGGTAACTGTGACAAAAGCACCGCAAAGAACTATGTAGTTTTGCTAATATAATCTGAAGTCAATAGGAATTAGCGCCACTCAAAATCACACACAGCTATTCATGTTCTTGCTGTATCATACCCTACACAATTTGCCTGGATTGTCCAAGATAGCCGATTGGTTGTGGTGTGTACAGGAACCTGTATTCTCCAAAGATGCTTTAACAGAACTAACGCATAGGCATAAGGAATTGAACATTTGTCTGGTGACTTAATGACATTAAAAACAGAATGCTAAAATTAAATTTCTATATTGTACAAATAAATCAAAATATTCCCTGAGGTATATATTAATGACAACAGTTGTTTCCTTTCTGAATCTTTTAAAGTGTCCTTGTGCTTGGAATTGTTTTCTTATATTGTGATAATAATTACAGACCTCTGTAGATAGTAAAATTATCATAGATCTGCATTGTTATTAAGTGCCATATGTACTTCATGAGTGAAATCAGAGAAATACATGACTTTAAACCAGTGTCTTGTGATTGAATTTAATGCATTTTAAATAATTGTGTGCCAAATGAAGTTTTCTTCTTCTCCCTGCTTGCATTTCTGTGTTAATTTTTGGAATCTGTATCTAACGCACCTAGCAGCATTTGGCTATGTGGTCACAGCACTGTCATGGGAACTGAGAAATAAGCAATATTCACAGCTGGGTTTCAATATGAATCACACCCAGTTAGCATGGCAAGGGATTAGAAAAAGGCACAGGGATCATGCAATGCAGTTTCTGCATTCTATAAAACCGTGGGAACATCACTAGCAAGCTCACAGTTTATTACCAAAGACATAACTCCTGTTCAGACACCAAAAAGCAGGGCTTGAGTAGACAACAATCTCACCAGGGGCCACCAGTGGGGTTGGGGGGAGAAGGTGGAATATATGCTTGGAGTGTTAATTTAGGATTTATTGCTTGGTCACAAATCCTATCAAAAGACTTTTAATTTGCTAAGGTTCTGAGGTGAGACTGAAGAGTTTTGCTTGCTTGTCACAAACTCGATGTTATTTCTAAACACAGAGCTACTGCTACAGGCTTGCACTTTTCTGCTGTGGATTTGACAGAGTCAACAGACCTACACTGTCACTGATCCTGCCAGGGAAAAAAAAAAAAGTGTGTGTGGGGAGAGAAGCTGATTAGAAGTTAGGTCTACCATGACTATATATAATATTATTTTGTAACAATAAACTGTATTTATAATATTATAATGCATGCACTGATTTTTTTTTTTTTTTTTAAATAGCAGCTTGTGAATCTAAGCTATAGAGAAAAACGGTAGTAAAGTATGATGCTTATTTCAGGTAATGCAATGTTGTTTTGTTTTTAACTGATGTAGACTGGGTCAATAGGAACAGGCTTGCAAAACCACAACTTATTTTGATTCATCAAATATAACATCCCACAGTACCTAATATTGGAAGATGAGAAAGAAAGTATGCATGTAAGTTTAATGCATGCAGTTAACAGAGAAAAATTTGTTACTGCCATGAGAAAAATTTCAGTAGGCAGAAAAGGAGAAGCATATGTATTTTGATGTGGCTTTAGGTTTTAGAAGATCATTACTTATAATCCAACATGAAGCATCTCTAAATGATAATGCTCTACTTCCATATAGGAAAAACTAGGCTTATAATCTATTGTATAGATCCATACTACAGAAAAATGTAATAGTCAGAGAGGCACAACAGAGAAAGAAAACATAAGAGATCAGTGAATCAGATCAAAGGGGTATATCGGCCCCACTAGCAGCCTGTAACCTCAAGACCTTTAGATGTGTGTCCCCAACTCATCTATCTTTCAGTTGATACAGAGAAGCCAGCTTTCACCTCTTCATTGCCCACTTGTTACATTTTCAAGCAAATATATTTGCCTTTTCTCCTGTACTGCTCTTTTTATCAAATACATTCTTCTCATCAACAATCACCCAGCAATTTCATTTCTTCAGAATCTTTAGTAAAGTTTTCTTTTTCCCTTGACACCAGGAAGTCTATTTTACAATTGTTTCTGTAATTAGCGTGCAGAAACAAGTGCCTAACAACATGCTGGATATCATTTCACTGTCTTTTTATATTCCCTGTATGCATTTCTCTTATTTTTAATTGCAAGCTTTTGGGAGCACAAACATTCAATTGTTCTGTATTTGCACCAAAAGCTGGGAATACACCTCAAGATCCAGCTCCATAAGCCTATATTAACCTGAGAAAATGAGAAATCAGACCCAAGCATATCAAGCCAAATCATACGAAGTTCTATGAATTTACAATGCAACTGTGACTACATCACTTTCCCATCTTTTCTCAAAAGTAGCTATAAAATTCCAACTATTATATAAATTTCAAGGTACTTTCATTACATTAAACAAACTACTTAGGTGTCTCCCTTCTCATCTAAATATGGTGCAACTTTCCCAAAGAACCACTCCATGCCTAAAGCCTGAAATAGCTGCTTAAATAACAAGATTTCACCCTGAAAGAGAAATAATTGTTATAAACAGTTTGAACGATTTGATTTCGATATACATATGAAGCCACTACTCCAGTGTTTACAGAGCTAAGAACAGATACTCTGCACAGTCTGAAGGGATGATTGTCATGTTTATAATATGGTACAGCATTTTCTAAAAATTCTGCCTTGAAAAGAGGTTACAATGAATTGTGGAAGAACTTGTCTTTATTTCATCAAAAATCACCATCGACACTGCACTACAGCATACAATGCACAAGGTCAGCATTAGAAATTTTGTCATGTTGTCAATCATATCTTTCTTCAAATATTACCCAGACCTTTGGCAAGGAAATTCTCCTAGTCAAAAAATGAGTGAAAGTTTTTTGAATTTTGCTGATAGTGACAAATGGCAAACCTATTCATTAAGTTTGAAACACTCACAGGGCAAAACCAGTAATTCAATGGGTGAAAAGAAACAGGATCAGACTGGAGCAACTCTATTTACGAAAAAGGATGCTGAGTTTTATGCAGTTTAACTGAGGATAAGTTCATAAATTTAGGTATGATTTCCATGGCAGAAATCAATGGAAGAGGCAAGAGTAGTGATTGTAAGTAGCTATACTGATGATAAACTAATGTTTAAGAGGCAAAAAGAAATGTAATCGAAAGGAGATTTTTTGAGATAGAGTGGAAGAGAGAGACGTAGGAATTTAAAGGGTTTTTTTTCTTTTTCTGAGAGCAAGGACTATTATACAACTGTTAAAAACTGGGGCAACAAGAACAGAAGGGGGAGATTTAATGCAGAGAGCTAGACAAATAAATAGATAAACTTTTAATTCAAAATTCATTTATGCCCCTAATACACACCAGTCCCTAGAAGTAATTCAAGGTTTATGCCATGTTATTCTTCCTTTCCTTCTACCCTTTTCCAAAGAGGAAATGACAGACTGAAGGAGCACCACATTAAAAAGCAGTACATACACTTTAAAAAAACAGTATATACCTTAAAAAAGCAGTACATGAAAACAAAAAACAAAATGTCCTAATTAATTTAAAGACAATACTGTGCAACACATTCTACTGTTCAAGCAACATGCAGAACCTGTGCCAGCTCCTGTATAAGGAGTTCGGGGAAAATTCCGCTGATTTGATCTCATGGCGTTCCTTTGCCTTTGTGACTTTTACCATATACATTACTCTATATCCCTTGTACATAATCTCATACGCAACTCATTGAAAACAATTTCCATCTTTTCCCAGTATTGCAATTAACCACTGCTAAAAACATCTCCTTAGGAAGATCTTCAACATTGTCCAACACTAAGAAATCTGCCCAGTGTATTTATCTGGTTAGTAAACTATGAGTGACTACTCCCCGTAACACTAAATCAAGCCCCAAAGAGCTGTGCTAAAAACCTGAAAAAGAATATCAATGTGCAGGTGTGGTATCCAGTTATTAATATCATCCATGGGATACGAAGTTGCTCTATGAGATGAATCATTTCAACGTTTCCACTTTACACTTACTCTTTGGTATATCACTAGGGATACATCACTAGGAACACAGATCTGATAAAACAACATATGGTAGGAGCATCTAAAGAACTGCCTTTATGCAATATTAATGCAGGGCAAACCAAAATGCTTTAGTACACACCTTAAAATTTAAAAAAATAAAATAAAAGCAAGATGCGGTCACTTTTTATGTTTATAATTATTTGGCAATAGAGCGAAAACAATGAAATAATCTAATTCATACCACACAGACTCAAACTATTCATATTTCAAAATTAGTATTGAGATAACTCCCGATCTCCTCTGTAGCATCTTGATAGTAGAGGAGCTCATTTTCAAGCAACATAGAGAGGAAAACGTATTTGCATTTTTATAAACATGTATAAGCCATCCAACTCTCTTGAGTCTGAGCCATAATTTAACACCCAAACGATGAAAAATATACCAAAAAAGAAAATCTATAAACTAGTTGTGTAAATTCATACACATACACTAGGTGTTCAAAAAAATTAAATTTATATATCCTATTCTAAGTCTGCTTAATGGGAACATTAAAAAAAGAAAAGCAAAATACTATTGTTTCTTTCAAATATAGCTGGTAGCTACATTCAGTCTATTACAGAAAACAACTTCCCACCCCACCTGTAAATTTTTAGATAATGACTGGAGATGTTTATCAGAACTTAAATTAGGTCACTGAGATAAGCTCTTAAAGGAGCAGAAGTCAACAGAGAAGAATCAAATGTCATTAAGGCCACTGTTTTTCATCACTCAGAGAAATGGAGAATTTGTAAGCAGATGGGGAAAGAGTCACACATATGCAGACACATACACAAATGCATCCACACACATTCATACCCATAAACACAAACACACACTCTGTTCAGATCCATGGAAAGCAGGGCAAAACTTTCCCAGTTAATGTGTTATGAGCCACCTAAAAAAAATAATAATAATTTGGATTAAATCTGGAAACACTACTAATATGATGAACTTCAGAAAAATAATACTGTAATATGACTATTAGCCAATGTTACCACTATAATACCAACTCTAAGATGGAAAGTAACTTCAGTATGCTTCATTGCAAATATCTGTAAACTGCTCCTCTACATTGGAGGGGCTTGATACATTCCCACCCCATCAAGTTCTCTGTTACCAAGTGACTGTGCAGGTATTTCTGATCGAGAAAGTGCTGCATGTTCCAAGACATTACCTCATATTTGATTAATTTGGCAGCAATGAGAAAGACAAAGAACTTCTGAACATATTCCAGAGAGCAGAGGACTCTCTCAATCTTAATCACAACAGTAAAGTTAAAGTAGCTATGAGAGTGCTTTACACTCACTAACCCATATTGCCAAGGGTAATAGGGTCCTCCCCACATCCCTCAGCACATTAACTGAAATGGCACAGCTTAATATATTTATTATTCTCACCTAATGCATAGAAATCTGTTACCTTCAAAAATTTCTCATGTATCCACACCATAGCGAAAAGTAATAAACAAAAGATGGAGGGAAGTCATCTAAAGAACAAACACTACTAGGGCAGGAGACTAAGAGATGTCAGTGCTTTACTTCTTCCTTCCAAACACGAGACAAAATATGGGTGCATACATACACTGAATATCCAGAGACAAAGCTGAATGAAAGCCACCAACAGAAAACTAACACTGAAACAATTCCAAGTATCATTATAAAATGAAAATTTCAAAAAAAAATCTTATCTGAAAGACACAGCAACAGCGTAGCAGTATAAAGAAAATGTGTACATGTGCACATGCGTGCATGCATGTGTGTACTTACATATATTCACCCTGAATTTACAGGCCAGGGAAAAAAATGAAGAAAGGGATTTACACTGTATTAGCAAAATCTTCTTTTAAATTCTATCACTGTTGCACATAAAGACTGTTGCAAAAGCATTGGGACTCGCTTCAACTGAGCACCAAACACATACTAGTACATTAGTGATGTCGGTAAAAACGTTGCCCTGAAAAGCTTGCCATCAAAGTGGTCACAAGTTTGCCACCCCCTACAAATGAAGACAGGTATCATTTTTATGTGCTTCTAGCCCTTCTACGTGGCCAGAGATGCTTAAAAATGATACACAAAACTATGTAATAACCTAGATGTGAAAGTTAAAAAAAAGAAGAAACACATAGATAATGGTGGACAAAGGAAAAGGTTTCCTTTAAGGAAGGAAAAGGATTTTTACTAGACTTTTAAGAGTTAACAGTCCTGCTCTTTGAAAAAAAAAATGCTACAGGTTATTTTTGGATCAAAAGAGATTTATCTTGGTTTATACCTCACCAAGAAAGAGTTATATCTGGGAGCAAAGCAGCCTCTGTAACATCCTGGAACACTTCTTCCTATGGACTCAAAAATAAGACTATTGAGATCAATAATTTCCAAAGATTTAACTACACAAGTCTCGGGAACATTCACTAGTGATCCAAAATCTCCAAAAAATATTTTTATCTGAGGAAGACCCTGACTGATCAACAATGATGCTAGAAGAGTATTAAAGAGTTACTATGCCTCACATTGTATGTACAAACAGTGTTTACGCACCAGTAAAACCTGTAAATAATATAAGTCACTGTAGCACCAGTATCTTATAAAAGGTTCCTTTTTCAGTGTATTGTGAAATGAGGACTGATCTCTTCTCCATGAGGTGAAGTAAGTTGTAGGGAGAGGAGACAGCAATACAATTACTGTATGTTTGCTCACAGCAACAAGAAGCTGGGGCTTCCAAGAAAAAAAAAAAAAAAAAAAATCTAGCCTGCTTTCTTACCATAGGATATTTCCTAACACCAAGCAGAAGAAACACTCCTGTATGGTTTCAGTCCCCGCTTCCTTTTTGGCCCTCCACCTCTATTTAGCACTTTATTCTAACTGTTGGAAAGAAATGCAATAGAGCTCTACAAGCATAAGAATGAGCTGCAGCAGAAATTGCCATCTCATGTAGCATAAACAGGCTATCTATGAAGAGGCAAGGCTCCTCACTCCATCACTGAGGAAGACTGTTCTGTCAAATAAACATCTTAGAAAGTGAAAGGATGAAGGACATTGATTTAAAGCTCTGTTCTCAGATGAACAGAGCTTTAATGCTTCTCCTAAAGACTGAGTAATCTACTAAGTTTTGTAAAATAGATACCTCTAAAAAGTGGAGTTGGGGGAAGGGATGTAGAAAAGGATTCTTCATTGTAATTATCCATTTTTTCACCTCAAGAACTTCTCACAGGCTTGAAAGTGCCAATGACACTTCATCACACCTAAACAGTTTACATAAGCAAAAGCAGCCACCACCACTCTCTGCCCTTCTATTCCCCCCCTCTCAGGGATCAGGCTTGCAATTTCCTACTTTGGGCACTTAGCAAATTTTATTTTGGAAACTTATCTTTCTAAAGTTGTATCAACTCTAGGGAAGACTGCTTCTGGAACATTTTTCAGTAAAGATGATATGGGAAGAGGGCAGAATACGCATATCAACAGCAATTTTTCCATGCTACTTACCCTGCAAGACTAAGTATGTTTTGTCGTGTAAAAATAGTAAGAGAGAAAATGACAAATAAGAGATCTTAACCCCTTCCCATAAGTCACTGCATGGGCACTACTTGCTTAAAAGTTCAAATCGGTTGTTATATTAGATTTGTGTAAAGCCTTAAGAAAGAATGGTGCAAGGGCTCTTTATAGAAAATTACACCAAGTTAAAGCTATTTCACTAATTAACACCCTTTCCTAGAGAAATCCTTATCTCTTTTTAAAATAAACCTCTTTTAAGCACAGAAGAGATCCCAGAACATTTGTAGAGCCCCCAGTTCCACATTTGTTGGTATTCCCTACACACAAATGTGCTTCTGTGTGCATGGTTATTGGAAAGGGTCATCAAGGGCTTGCTTGGTTTATTCATCATTTTAAGGCTCTCCTATTTGCAAAGCTTCTGTTAATGTCAGTGAAATCCAACCTAGACAGAAGTTTCAGAGGTCAGGTATTTGGCATGCTACATTTAGCAACCCAAGTACAAAGTTGATGAGGACGCTTCAAACACAGGGGATTACAGCGGAAATAGGTCTCCTTATACCAAACCAGCTATTGAGCAGATTCAAGGAAGAACACACCGAGACTGTCTGATGCTATTAAAGCTCATATTCTTGCTTTATTTTTTCCACTGACTAAATCAATTCTCCCATTCAGCAAAGCCCAGCACAGAATAACACTTTAATACAACAGAGAAGGAATAGACACAAGACATAATAAAAACATGTACTAGGTGACCTAGAAAAGCAGATACTTACAGTTCGTAGGAACTGTATTTCATCTTCCCCTCCTTCACCCCCTTCAGCCATGGCTCTTGAGGAGTCAGCTCCACTAAGACTCCGATTGCCTCCACCAGCAGCTCACTGCACTCGGTACAGCTCCTCTTCTCCTATCAGTATTAGCATATAGCTAATCCACAGCCATATAGGGAGCTCAGCTAACTCCACTGCACTGCAGACTGTCAGTCAACCCCCTCACTGCCAGAACCAACTGCGCTGCTTTTCCAGCTCATAGCAAGCAAGTCCTTTCCTTTTCTCTCTCTACTAGAGGAAAAATGTACTGTTAAGGTATTGCAGGAAACATTATACACATCACTTCTTTTTTTTCTTTGGCAGACAATGTCTGCCTACAGCAGCAATAATGGTGAAGTGTTAATAAAAAACACAGCTCACATTTTTATTTTCACATGTCAGGGTTCCCAATTTTGCACTGAAATATATCAAATTCAGCAACTCTGAACCTATTGATTTGTGCAGCAGAAGGATATGAATCAGATGATCATACGACAAGCTGGTTTTGACAGCAGATATTTTCAGCTTGTTTACAATAACTTCCGTTTCTTGCTTCTCTGCATAAGCAGCTGCAAATCTAATTTCCAGGATGATTTAATGGTCTAAACCTACTATCTATACTTATTTATGCTATCATTTTAAATAGCATTTATATATATACACTATGGATGGCAAAGGTTTTATTTGTAGCATTTTAAAACTGCACCTGAGTATCTAATGTATACAAGATTATACAAAATTTAGCTCAAAATGTTTAAACTACACTAATATTAAGATAAAACTTAAAGTAATCCAAGTTAAATAATGTAGCAATCTTCATTAATAACAGATTTCTTGTTATTACTTCAACATTAGCAAAAGATTAGAAAAAAACAATAGATCATCTCCAGGACCAAATTTAAGGTCCTAAGGTCCAAATTTTAGGGGAAGGGAGAAAAAGAGAAAGGGAGCAAGGAAAAGGGAGGAGGAGAGAGCAATAAGGAGGCTTTAGCCAGCCAATTTACTACATGATCCTGCATCTTGTGACAAGGTTGCAGTCACAGCCTACCCATTCATTCCCTCCCCAAGAAGCCTCATCCAAAATTTGTGCTGGCCATATTTACAGGGACACATGCCATCACAAAGAATACTGTATGTGTACCATGCCTTTTTCCGAGTTAGCTAAAGCATGTTTCTGCTTTACAAATGAGAAACAGAGACATAAGGGTAAAAGGAGAACAACTTTCTTGAGGTCACATAGGACAAGTGAGGCACAGTCAAAACTGAAACGAGATAGACTATGTCCACAAGCCAAGACATTTATGCACAACTGTCCACTTCTACAAATTATGTGGAGTCCATAAAAAAACCACAAAACTAGTAGTATTCTGATATTTCTCTAATTAAACATACCTACAAGCCAAACACTGAGATGCCCAATAGTTTCTCTCCTCCGAGCAAAACTCTTTGAAAAATGTTTTATCTCATTCTCTCTCTTACTACCCAGAGAAAAAAAAATAAAAAAATCTCATTAGTAAGCAATAGGCAATTTCAGGGCCAAAGGCAACTCAAAAGCTTCTGACTTGATCCTGCAAAGCCTCTAACTGACTTGATCATAGAGGCTAGCTAGAACCCTGCAAATCTCTTCTTCCCTCCCAAGCCCTCCTCCCCTCCAGCAGTTTTTGTCTGCTGCTGTGAGCAAGAAAAAGAAATTCTGTGCAAAAAAATGGCAATGTGGCAGGAAAAAAAAAAAAAGTGTTCTGAACATCTGGGGGTGTTTTTTGGTTTTTGTTTGTTTTTGTTTTTTTACTTCAACTATCTTTGAATGATTGTTTTACCTCCTTTCTCATTAATACAAAAAGCAAATCTCCACAGATCCTCATTCAGGTTGCTAAAAGGTAGATACCCCAGAAAAATTCAACTGAAGGAATGCGGAAAACGTCTTACCTAAAAATCAAAGCAAGACACTGTTTTTAATTGAAAAACTGATCAGTTAGAGGCTGATATAAATGATACATGCTTATCTGTACATTTACAGTTAGAATGAATTTGGTACATATATTTCATATCAGAAAAGCTATCCTTACATGCATAGATTCTGTGTGGTCTTATACCACATCCTATTAGACATCCCATTTTACACTGAAAGATCATGAACAAAAAATACTCCAAAGCCTGAGAAAATAGTATGTATAAGACAGAACACTCGCCACAAGATTTCACAAAAACTGCAATTGCTCTATTTCTTTCACACACACCCCAAAAACCCACCTATGTTATATGGTCCATCTGTTGGTCCAGTTTTATTTCATTTATCAGAATAAGAATTCTGCATTGTAAGTTCTCAACATCCAGAGCTGAGATGAGTCCATCTGAACCAAATGAAACAGAAAAAAAGTCATTTTTCAAAAATGTTTTCCTTTTATTCTGGAGTGTTTCATCCAAAATGTTTCACATGGAACCCTCTTTAACATACTTCCTGAGTAAAATACTATTACATTTACATCATTTTTATTTTTATATATATATATATATATATATATATATATACACACACACACACACACATATAAACACACACACAAATATTTGTATTTTCTAATAGGGTACACACGGAGGTTATTGTTTTTCCACTGACATTGACATGCCAGGACTTTACTTTGTATTTTTAATACCAACAGAAAAAGCATACGGAAAAATGAATATTGATAGTTCCTCTAGCACTGTAACAGAGAGCATATAAGACAGCTAAAATTCTGACTCCAAATTCTATCAGCAGGTTTGTTTTTGCCTTTGCAAATCCCTCTTTATTTTTCTTTGTTTGATATTCAGTTCTACAAAGTAGCCAATGCACTGTTACGGGAAACAATCGCCTGTCCCAAAAAGCGAAATATTTTGGTTAGATTTCACGTTTTTAAAATTTACAAGTGAACTGCAAAGCCATTTCAGAGTGCTTGTATTCCTTAGTTTTGTTCTGCTTGGTATTATGCCTACATGTTTATTAAGAAATATATTCAATTGCTATAGCATAATGAAATTTATGGTCTCCTCAAGAAGCCGTAGCTGTCAGTTTTTTCAAGCTTTCCCCAGTGCTCCACGAGATTGAGATTTGGCTGCTGCACTTAATCAAAAGTCTTATTTAAACAAAATACAACGCTGTGCATTTCCAATTTCATAATACTAATTTGCCTTTTCTTTTTCTTCATGTATGGAAGCTATGATTGAAAGAAAATTACTTCAGGGCACCGTAGTTTTAGTAAGTTAATCCGAAACAACGGCACTTCACACACACTTTCCACAGAGACAATCACATGTGTATATATACAGTAAAACTACTTTTACTGGAGATGAAATTTGACAATATTGGCCTTAATCTTTATCTCACTACAAGGTACAGTATTCAACCAAGAAAGCCACAAAGGTCAAATAATCTGAACTGTGACTATTATGTAGTTTATGATATCTTATTTATGTCAATCAATTATAAATCTATATTTTAGTACTTCTGCTGCTGACTACATTCTGGAGAGAGTCTACACTATTTTAAAACTATCCAAAAACTTGCCCACAAAATTTAAAAGAATCAAAACTATTTAAAGTAAACTTTCTGTCTGCGTTCAACACAGACAGGCTGCTCTGCTTGTTCTCCAACATACTGAAGCTCTTCCCTCTTACTAAGAGATTCACACTGACTCTTCACATGAGCTCTTGTCTAGGTTAACTTTTAGCAGGCTTCACTGCTGATGAGCCAAATAATAATTCAGAATTTCTACAGTGGCAGTAGCCTGGCAATAAAATAGTACCATGGAGAAGTTTAAAAAAAAAAAAAAAAAGGAAGTAAACATCTATGCTGTTTTAAGAAAAAATATATGAATCTAACCCATCTTTTGCCATGTACATATTACGTTTTAGAATACTGGCTTACACCACTAGTCAAAGACTGATCAAAAAAATCTAGCCCAAGACATTTACAATACTCATAACAGTAAGTAAACACATGCTGGCATTTTCAAAGGTGGGGTAACAGTTACCTAAGTGTCTGTAGGGTGAAAATGCAAAATGGTAATCTCCACTGATAATAGTGTAAATGCTAAAATCTAAATGCTGTTTAAAAAGGTCCTCTGCACGAACTTGTAATTTCACCCATACAGCTTTTATTTGCTACTCAGAATCAAGTACTTCAGTTCTTCAGAAGAGTTTGAAGTAAGATTTTAAATAACATGTAAAATCACTTATCTTTTGACATTGAAAAGTTCATTGAGCTTATTTGAAGCTATAATGAAATAGGTAGCAACTCTAATATAATAAAAAATAATTTATGAGGCTTCTTGGGGAGAGGGTGAGAGGTATTCAATGAGAAAGAGAGCTAGGGATCTGTAAACCTTCAGAGTTTCAACAAAAAAATACATGGCTGGATTGGACTCATAAGACCAAAATCAGCAACCAGTATTTTTATCAAGAGCCATATTCATGAGACAATACTGATGTACTTTTGAGTTGAATGTGAATGCATCAGAATTCTTAATATAAAAGCTGTGTGTGCTTTACTCTAATATGACAGAAAACCTGAGTGAACTTTTATCTAAGCTCTAATATTAAACATCTATCACATTTTCATCTGTTACACTTTTTCTTCTTAGAATCAAAGCTAGGAATAACTGAGAAGAGAAAGAATCATAATTTTGATGTGCAACTCAGCTGCTAGAAACTGGATATAATGATGATAATAGTGTTTTAGTTTAATATTAGAGAATCATCTCAGTATTTGAAATGTTCTGTTCAATTTAAATTAATGCATTAAAAAAAACACCACTGCATGAGGACAGAATATTGCTATTATATACTTTCTTTCCATGACTTTTATGTTTCTATGTCATAAACACTTGCCACAGTATTTTTCATTCACAGTCAACACTTTTTGTGCCTAAAATGAGCATATAATCCCATACAATCTTCCCAGGGCTTCAAATACCAAAACTGCTCTGCATTCTTTATGCTCCACTTAAATATAAAGAGGTTGATATACAAATTTTAAAAAGCCATTAAAGGAAACAATACATGAAATGAAAAACCTCACAAAGAAATAATCAGATTTGCTATGCTGGCCATTTCCAGCCTGTGCTGTGTGTAAGAGTCAACTACTCGCCCAGTTCACAAACACAAGCACTTACTACAAGTTAACATGTCATTCACAGTAGAAAGAACTGCTCTGTGAATTTGTACTTAACACATTTATTTATTAATTCCAGAGCAATTAAGTTCATTACAATTTACAGTGTAAATGCAGGATCTTACATAGTCAGGATGAGGAATGCATTTATCAGAAGATTCTTAGTTTGTGTGACTTAAAGCAAGAATGGTTTTCTTAATTTACACATATTTCTAAGCCTCATCCGCATTTCTTCTGTTCTTTTACAAACTAATTTTCTCAAGGCTCTACACATATCCTGTTAAGTCTTTCTTGTGTAAGACAGTTTCATTTTATCTTAAAAACTAGGCAATCTGATATAATTATTTATAAATACAGAAGGAATGAAATGTATTGTAATGTTACAGAATCCATAGCATAGTATCAGCAATAAGGCCTGAGTGAATTTCCAAACGACTTCAACACTACTTTATTCAAGATGAGGAAAAGGCAGTACCTCAGAACAGATGTTCAAAACTCATGAAAACCAGGATTATATACCAAGGGAAGCTGTAGACTCTCACTGAACTTAACAGTTCCTCATAAATGAATTTCTTTTAATTAATATTCCTAAAATAGGACAGTTCTAGATGGAAAAGTTTCAGGCACAAAGATAACATTGAACTCTAAGATAGACAATGCAATTGTCCTGAGCAATATAAACTATAAATAGCAAAGAAATAATTGCCTAGGTAAAGTTTTCAATCTAGTTTTAAGTTAAACTCATTTTCATCCAACTTGAAATAGAATAGTTAAAACAACACAAATCAAATATACTTTTAACTCTATCAAAATAAAATCATTCAAAAGGTTTGTATCAAATGTGTTCGGAAACAGGCAGTTTCTAAATAAAACTTAAGTGTAATGCAGATTTAGCTTGCTAATCAGAAGTGTCAGAATGACTACAGTCCCCTTCTCTTTGGCTAATTCTTCAGCACTGCAATCTGTGAGAGCTGCAGTTCAAAATTTAGAAATAGACTCAGTTCTTACTTCCCTCAAATGAAGGCACATTTCATAACTCTGATGTATTCTTAATGTGACACATGCATTTTACATTTGTCATATGGCAACACAGCAGCTTAAATTACCTCCCAGGCAAGATACTCACCAATAGACATTATTACAGTTAAATTTTACAACTTAAACAGCACCTTTCTGCAGCCTCAGTCACTTTCCATTTTTGAGTTTCCTAACTCAAGTATTCTCTCAGTTCCTCAGAGTGGATGAATTATATCAAGTCTCTGCAACAGAGATTATTCAGAATGACTTGACTTATTATGGCCCTTTCACTAGAGAAGGAAAAATAACATTAAAAGTTATTGTGGCACTACAGTACTGATCTGCTTGGTATCTGAAAACAGAACTATCAAACAGTATTTTTCTTTAATATTTCTTTGATGACAAAACACTGAATTGTATTTACGCTGACTGCAGGCAGACTGATAACCCTAATGGCAGGAAGAAAAATGCTGGCTGCACTCTTCAGCACTGAGAAAGATCAGGAAGAGACCTCAGCTGAGCATGCAAACAGCTAAGATCCTCCTAGATCAAGTGAAATCCAATCTATTCAGCTCTGTGGATTTAGCCTAGCTCCCAGAAAACACATACAATTCTCTTACTACTGGAAACAGAAAACCATAAAAAGGGGGAAGAAAACAAAAAATGTTACAGTATAAAACACCTTTTATAGTGCTGCCCTTCTTATCCATTCACGTCCACTGAAGACCAAAAGTTTATGTTAGATGGCCATCTGGTGGTATTGGTGAAAAAATTCTGTAACTATTAGGTAAGCATAACCATTCACAAATTATGTTAACATAAGACATCAGGAGTCTCATTCCCAATTCTAGTCAACACACATTTATAACTATAGTCTGCAACGCTATGAATGTTGACATTGCATCCTCTTCTGCTTTCCTTTAAAAAAAAGGGAAAAAGGAAGTTCATAAGTTCCTTCCTAAACTCAAAATACTGAAACAGGAGTATGACTCTCTCATTTTCCAAAAATGCTGTTACTTCCAGTCCCAGTTGACTGAAGTCTATCAAAATAAAGCTCCTCTACACCTCTCCAAAAACTCCAGTTCTAGACGTCACAAGCTGAGCTCACAAACTCTAACAGACATAAACTGATAGACGCTTCTACTGTTTTGGCCATAACTTTCATCTCAGTTCCCAAACATTTTGTAAAACCAGTAGTAACATTCTTTTACACAAGGCACTATTCTCACACAGAACAGCAATAAAAAACTAAAATAAACACACACCACAGTACAGTGGATTTCCCCCTGAAATTCAAGAAGTGAATGGGAAAACATATTTCATTTGAACTTCACAGAGAGATCTAATTTAGACTGGCTGCTTAAAAGCTAAGACTTGGAGTTGCATGTAGTTTAGGATATACATGGTGTAAAACACAGGAACTGTGAATTTTAGTTAAGCAGAATAAGAATTTAATTAATTATACTAAGCATGTACGAATGTTGAATTTTGGCTTCTTGTACAAACTTGTAAGGTATGATCAGATTATCTCTGGTAAAACATAAGGCATTTCCGATCTTGGAATGACAACACCACCAAATTTAATGTTTCTGATCCAAACTCCAAAACTACTAAGTTTTTTGTGCACTTTTAAGGACAGAACTGTGTGTTTTTAAGCTTGCTTTATTCTGGAAGTGTCAGGTATTTTCTAGTCAAATATTCCCAAAATCTCAACCATCTGGCAAGGATCAAGCATGAAAGTTTTAGCACTAAACTTCTGTAAGCATCTGAATATAGACTGTTTTAATGAAAAATCAGGAAACTTTAATGAAGGATTTTCAATGTTTTGAACCAAGTTCACTGAAATAGAAGATGATTTTAGAGAAATGCCTATGGCAACACATTATGAACAACCTGGAGTTTATGCAAAAAAAGAAGAAAAAAAAAAAGCAAATCAGTGAATAGAGAATTGCACTAATTCAATTCTGTGGTAACAAGCACGGTCAGCCACTTTAAAATACGACTGAGACAGAAACAAGTTTCTAAGTAGCAATGCTGAGTAGCTGGCTATCCCAAACACAGAGTACTGGCGTGAATTAAGTGGTCAGTTATCAGAACACAGCATGACAGAACTGCAAGTGTTAACAGTAGTTACAGTTGTTTCTCTTGTATCTGCACATGTAAAGACTTATCAGCTATCTATAGTATTGCAACTGTAAGAATAACTAATATTTCTCTAAAATATTCAATGCTTTTGGAGTTAACTAACCACAAGTCCATTGTGATTGCCTCCAATATGTTTACTATAATTCTTTTAATCCTATCAGCTGAACACGAACAGATTATGTATACGAAGTGTTTTGTATTCAGCTGTATTGTTCAGTTATGATGGCAAAATAAGTCTCCCAATACTGTTTTGAACTTCCACTGAGAAAACTGTACACTCTGCACTGGATTTACTGTGCTTTCAGATTTAAATTCCTTTCCTCTGAGCTTTTCAACAAAAATATTTAATTAATATGTATAAAACTATGGCATAAGAAACAAAATAATTTATTAATCCATATTATTAAATGCCATTGAATATTTCAGTATTCACCCCTCCTCTAAAGAGAATTAATGGTGTATTTATACACACTTTGACTTATAGAAGACACGAATTACGATCTTCTATTGAACATACAGAGCATCTTTATTCATCTCATATTTTCTACTGATGTTACTCCATGTGACAGTAAACCAGTTCAGCTACTTTCAGAATGCTCAGCAGCATAGAAAGAATTACCATCTAAGAATATGTAGGTTCTAATACAAAAATCTCTGTAGCTCAAATTAATCCTAGTCAAGTGCTAATTCCATGAATATGCTCAGAAGGGGAGGCCAGTGGTGACAGGGACTGAAGGAACTAGAGCAACTTACATTGTCTTTTCATGGTACCCTGAGCCCTACACTGACACCTTAGTATTTTGTTTTGAGGCTTAAATTCTATCTATTCTAGACTGGGAAGGAAAAGAGATTAAATCCCAGGCTTCTGGGCTCCTGCTGCCCATTTCATACATCTTCCTTTTTATTAACTGATGCCTGTACTAATGGCTGTCAGCAATTTAGTTTCTTTTCCCACCCCCCGCCCCTTTTCCTCCGAGAATGTAGTTTAAATTCCATATATTAATATTGCTACTTATAGCAACACATTCTGGAATAATTCAATCATTAATTAACAACAGAACAGCACTATGCTACATGCTTGGTTGTTTGCTCTTAATGACCAAAATTACACACCAATCCCTTCCTTCCTTCCTAGAGGAAGGCTACTAATATGATGAAACAAGCTTTAGAATGCAACACTTGAATGTTCCCTTGCTTCCCTGGCAGCTTTCTTCAGATCCAGCACTTGGTAGCTTTGTTGGCTTGCCTAGTTTCAACTGTTTCAGAACACTATCTCACCCAAAGCCAAGCATGAATTTTGCATGTCATAGTACATAATTTGACATTATATGTTACACTCTGACCATCTGTGACTACCAAGATGGATGCGGATATTAATTTATGTAAATACATCTATCTTTACTATTAGTTCAACCATCTCCCAGTTGTAATTTTTATTAATCTATTGTTTACTGTCAAAAACTACAGATTACCTTTAGACTTCAAAGGAATCGATTGATATTTTGACATATGTCCTTTCTGTTCACAAAAGAAAGTATATAAAAATTTAGTCTTTGAAGTTACATGGAAAACTAAAGAAACTGTATGCATAAACGTGGTTACAAATTACACTTTCCATATGTGCAAGTGAGTTTCTGTTTAAGTTCTTCTCAATTCAATATATTGCTGAGTTTCTAAACCTCTTTAATCCATATCTGCCTTATGCCATGTCATATTTCTATGAAGTGCAAAACTTAAAACCGTCACAATGGTAATGTAAATCCTCCTAGAAATATTTTACAACTATAAAGAGATCACTGAGTTCTTAACCAGTAAAAGCTATAAAGGACAAAGCAAAAGAACAAGAAATCTCCTACTAAATATGAGTACAAGATACCTCATTGTTTTTTATAGTGGTACATACTAGAGAAGAACCTTTGTGAAGAAAAGCTTGTGTACAGCAAAACAACATATGCAAGCCATTATTTGAAAAGCAACAGAAGCTTTCTCCCCCCACCTTCTTTAAATTTTCCAGAAGGATTTGCAAGACATGGTACTTTCAAAAAGCAGATTCTTTATAACCATAATGATTTTACAAAAGTTTAAGCTATTTTATGGAAAAGAAATATTTTTGTTTTATGCAATATATAAAAGTGTCTGGAAGGAACACAGCATTTTGTAACAAAAGAAAATACCTCGAAAAACTTTAAAAAGAACATTGACCGTACAATGTGTCATAAGTGACATTTATTAGACAATTTTGTGATACAGAGAAAATATTCAGGAATTTGGGTTTTTTTTAAACATAAGGGTTCCAGAAGCTCATAAACTGGTAAGCTACTCTTGACACAAACTATGCTAGACAAATTGTTTCAAATATAAGAATGGTTTATTAAGTCTTACTGACCACTGATCTTGAAAATAACTGTGCATCAGTGAGAACTTATGCCTATCATGACAAGTTCACCGTAACTGCAAACAAACATGCAACGAATACATAAGCCCAAAATAAGCTACGGAGTAGATACGCTGACAAACCACAGAACCTCTACTAATCAACGACAACCTTGATATCCATAGTTTAAAAACAAACAAATAAACAAAAAAAACAGTAAAAGTGACAATGAAATCTAAACAGTAATAAGGAATGCATTTTAAATGCAGAAGCTTGGATGTTCCAGTCTCTAAAAGGTATTGTATGAAATTATCACAGATTTTGATGATATTCTACTAGAGAATCAGTAAAATCTCTACTTAACTGTTGTTTGAAAATGAGAAAAAAAATCATTAATTTTACAGAGTGGACTGTTGTGCACCAACACGTATGTGGCTGCTTAGAGCAATACGATCATGAACTAGCACTGACAACCATGACTACAGACCACGGCAATTGATGCATAAAATATTAAAGAGTAAATCATGGAAGAATATAAATTCTGTCAGTAAAACAAAATCCCAAAACCTTATTAATCAGCAAATTAAAAAAGCAGCCCTCTACAACAAATCATTCTCAGAGAAGTTAATGTATATATGGCCAGTTCTAAAATCAAAGATTAAAAAACAATTCCATGCTCACATACTGAGTGCCATTATTCCACACACTAATCAGTCAACTAACTCTTCTGGAATCAGATCCTAAAGTGAACTGGAATCACTGAATGCAATGATTTTAAAGAGAAAAATGTCTCCAAGTGACATTTTATCCACTTGGTTCAATGGTTCTTTAGGAAGCTCATATGAAAATAAAAAATAATCAAGAACTATAAATTTGATTTGAATATAATATTTATTGAATTCCATCCATGTCATAAAGATCATGAGTACTATTATACAAAAAATGAGTGCAATTCTGATTATGAGTGACAACATTCAAGCTATGAAATCATATCTTATGCTTATTTTGGATGCTATAGAATCTAAAATATTTTACTTATCTCTAAATTATCTGGTATGGAGTCTTATCTTGCAAGGTGTTAGGCCTTGTCATGCTTATAGCACAGTCTTACTAAGTTAGGGTGTCCATAATCTTACTCTGGCATATTAACATATAGTAATTAGACTATATATCATGTAAACCAGTATCATTCCTGGATATACCAAATATGCAACCATATTTACTCAAATCAGAATGTCTTTACCTTGTCAGTTCTAATTAGACCTAAATAAAATAGGACAGCCATGTAAATTCAAAATGTGTATATTAGAATTGCAAATAAAATTAGTAAGTTACATAAGGACTATGAAGTAAAGGCCCATTCAGCCCAGTAGTCTGTTTCTGGCACTGTCCATTTATGAATACTTCGGAAAGAAGTAATAGAACAGAGCAAGTCTAGCCCAATATCCCCTCACAAATCCTCTCACCTTGTGGTAATCAAGAACTATAGGATTTCAAAAGCTCTATTTGAACAGCTGCATTTAGTGACTACAATTCAGTTGCAGTGTAATGTAAGAATAAAACTTTCCTCTGATTATTTTTATTGACTTGATATTACTAGTAATATATAGATGTAAAATCATTTAAGTGAGACTTCTGACTTTTTCAACAACAACAAAAATCAAACTTTTAACCTTTAAGGCTCCAGATTAAACAAAGATGTCTTTTACTTGCATACACTGGTAAGAGATAAGAACTAATTGCACATAAAAATACATAAATACTGGAGCCTATAACACTAAAGAAAGAAAAGTTATGCAACACCATTGTAACAATGAAAAACATGTTGTACACATGGAACACCGAACAACTGTAATTTTAAATTTAATTTAGCTCACGCTTTCTTTTAAAGTCATGGTGAGATATTTTTAATGTCACACAACTAAATTCAAGTACTACAAAAGTCATTTTAAGGAAATGGAAGGGGGTTATTCTGCCTGTGTAAAGTACTGTGGCAAATTTAATTTATCTCATTCATAGTAACACAGTACACATATAATTTGCATAATCAGGCCTTCAACATCAACTACATGGAATCTTTCTGTAATTTAAGTAACATTTCCTCCCTTACACTTATTTACATAAATACTTGATTCTTATCCTTACTTTCCATTTTCAACTGCAATTCCTAAATCTAATTGTGGTATGGGGGGGGGGGGGGGCTACCAGATTCTCCAATTATGGCCATTTAGAAGTCAGCCATTAAAAAAAAAAAATCATGCATGCAGATACTGTTTAAAGTGCTTTGGCACTTACCTGATTGGAAGGTTGAAAATATACCAAAAGCCCAATACCCCCCACTCCAACAGGGTGGGGTTTTAGTTCTGCTAAAGTTCCACCACTTTCCATCCACTGTTGTTGATCCCATCTTGCTCAAACAAGCTTATTTTGTTTGCCTAATTCCCACAATGAAACACTATCATGCTTTCACCCTTGCACTCCCCAGTGTCACAAGAAGCGTGAAGCCAGTTTGCAATATTACGCATTCTCACCTCTCTCCACCTTCATGGAAGTATTTGCCAATACCCTGCGCAGTATTCTGCCTCCTGCCTGCTCCATCTTACCGGCTAAGACCTCAGCAACTCCACAAGTCTCACCTCTGCCCCTTCTGTATTTTTCAGTGCCCTTGTTTCCCAGGCCTGGTATCTCTTGCCTCAGAGGAAGTACTCAACTGCCGGCTGTGAACCAGTGGAAAGTGGAAGGAAAGCCAGGCTCTCTTTCCAGAAGTATTACTAGCATTCACTTCTTACAACCTCCTTGTACTACCATGCTTGCAGAACCTGTGAGCCAGTATCACCCTTCCCTTCCACACTTCACCTTTGCTAAGGTGACTTTCACAGGGCAATCCCCTCTTTCTCCAAAGCTCCCCTACACCACTTGCATTTCCCCAATCTCCCCCCCTCCGCTGCAGCAGCCCCCTCACCCCCTTTGCTTTACACTTTTTTCCCCTTCCTCATGCCTCACAGCTGTTACCTCATCTCCCACTCACCTTCCTCATCGGAGCACCTTCTCTCTCTTTTCATCCTCCTTTTCCACTGCGTTCGGGGGCTTTTAGGACTCTCCCCTCCCACTCCACCATCACCTCCTCCGGGACGGATTTCACTCCCTTCCCCCACCCCCGCGCAGGCCAACGGCCGAGCACCACCGGGGCCTCTGCTGGCCCGGGGCGGGGCTGCAGGCGTCGGCAGCAGCCGCCATCTTGTGTGTGCCGGGTGATTCCCTGGCCTCTCACTTTTTCGCTGCTGGGAATATAAAAAATAAGATAAATATAAAAAATAAGAAGCTAAGATTACACAAGACCAAAAAGGGAAGGCATAGTGCAATGCCATGTTCCAGGGGTACTTATTTTTGGTATCCTCTGTTTTGTTTTTAAGAACATATCTCCAGTTTGTGCCTGGGTGCACAGAGCTGCGTGGTGCCTCAAGCAAAAAATTGGTTCCAGACTGCTTGAACTGAAAGCTCCATTCCCAATCTGCTCATGCAGTGCCTATCTCTGGCTGCAGCAGGCCTGCACACAGAACCAGTAGTATTTACAGGTAATAAGTTAATTTTTCTGACAGTAATTAGAGGGCCTGCTTACTTTGCATTTAAAATATGTAGAGTATATATTCAAAGGTCACAGAATAGCTTGTAGAAGACTTAATGCTGAAGTGTTCATAAAAATGTTAAACTTAGAAATAGCATGGGCAGTTCTACACATCCCTTTGTATTTCTTACAAAGCTTTGTTTAGCTTAATTATTTTTACAGGTCAGTGACCAGTTTCCATCAAAGAAATGATGCCTTCTGGCTTTTCCTGATTTTGCTAATCAGACTAAGTGCCCATACTGTGTACTAAGAATATAGTCACAGAGTCAAGCCTGTTTGCAATCACCAGTTGCAGTGATTATTCAACAGAATCGTGTTTTTTCTGCAAGCTATTTTCAAACGCTCAGAGAATGTATGCTGCACGCTTGTGAGGCAGTAGCAGAGACTGGGAGTGCAAGTGGAAATAGGAAGCACTCTTCACAACATGCCTTTCATCGTTGTTAAACAGAGAACTTGTTTTGAGGTCTGTACCTCATCTGGGAAAATCTTAATTAAAGAATCTGAATGCAGTGGCCATTCCAGCATAAAGATGAAAATGATCATGTGTGAATTAATCTTAACTACCATTTCACAACAAACTCTCATTTCATAGTCCTAACAACTTTCATGCTTCTAATGCAAATGTTTCATAAAACTTGATAATCTGGTAATGACATGTATAAAGAGTTTTCGAATCATCACCTGTTCCTTCCATGTTTCTGCTAATAGAATTTTTTTTTTATTTGTAGGAAGATTTGTGTAACACCATTCAATGCAAGATTTTATTTAGTGTTATTTATTTACAAAAAAATCTCTAAAATTTGCTTTACCCACTCATATTCATTCTGTTATAGATTTCATTCACTCACAGTCTCACCCCACATGCAAACTCCAAGATGGGTGTGCCCAAACAGCCTAGCCAGGATCACTTGCATACATCACTGAGGAAAAGGGATGCAGGCTATCAGGACCTCATCACATCTCTGAATTTCTTGACCGGCAACAACATGCTACATTATGAACAGATCTTTTAGATGAGGTTGTTCTTCACCGTGTGTTTTTTCCAGTTTTGTTTGAAATGTACATTTGCAAGTCTGTTTTCCAGGTAGGCTAACAGCAAAAGGAATAGCATATGTAATATGCTACATTGTTGCCATCCTCCTGTTGTTAGAATGCACGGTCTTCTGGTGACAAGTCTGTTGACAAGTGCTGCCCTCTTACGAGGAAGCAGGCTTTCTGGTCTTAACATGAAAACATGTTCTTCAGTTTTACTCTGAAAACAGTGTCCTGGGAGCAGTGTTCATTATTATTCCATGCAATTCTTTTAAGCCTTGTCCTGCCATTTCTTCTGGTGCTTTCACACACATATTTCCATTCATATTTTATTCATGCCAATGTTAGTATTTCTGTTACAGATCTCCACATACTGATCAAATTACCAGCTTTCCAAGTAAAAAACCACCTGACCTGGGCTTTGAGCCCCCCAAAAGTACAAAGAATATATGATATTGGAAGAGAAATTTAGCAAAACTTGTATTTGGGTCTCAGAATTATAAAGTCTTACAGTAATATTATCTGACCCAAATTTATCTCCCAGGCATCTTTATGTCTCTACTTCCTCTGAAATTCCAGAACCAGAAATCTTGACAGCTTTATTTCAAAAGAACAAGAAAGATAGTGTTAAGCCTAATGGTTGTTCAAGGAGTGCTCATGGGAGCTATTTTCAGCTGTATTTTGAAATGAGCCATATCGAAAGCTAGTAAATTTTCAACTTTTCCTGTAATATTGTGTTTCATCTCCTGATTTTCCAGTGCAACAAACGTGTGCTTCAGTATTTTCCTCCACCAGAGGTCTCCTCCTCTACCTTGTGTTTAATTATGTTTCCATAATTACATATGAAAGGATCTATCTGCCAGCAATATTTGTTCAACAAGTGCACGCAAGCCTTAAATTGTCTGTGCAGATTTTTCTGCTGCACTATTTCAGCTATGGAAAGCTCATAGATTTTGCTCAGTAAAAACCGGAAATGAAAATATGTTCACTAACAGTTCAGTAATGAATGAGGAGACCTGACAGAGAGAAATGCTGCATGAGATGTATGTAAGGAAAAGGTACTAGGAAGCCTTCACTGGACCAGTAGCTAATAGCCCCTTTTTTCATCAGTATATTCAGAATTACTACAAGTAAATGAGATTTTTACCAGCTGGGAACTTCTTAACAATTTCTCTAAGCTATTTAACTTGCACCTGACCCTTGCTTTTAAAATAACCATAAAAAGGCTATTCTACAGCTGCTGTAAGAATAAGCTATCCTCATCTCTACTTTTGCCCATTCTTCTTTAGAATGTAACTTTAACAAAATTTCATAACTATTTTCATCCAAATTTGCTCTCTTTCATACTTTCCTTTGGTTCAGTTGTAAGTTTTATATTACCTGCAAAGAGTTCATGGAAGTGATCCCTCACTTCTTCATGATTAAAAAAAAGAGACCTAAAAAGTTTCTCCCATAGAAGGGCACAAGTCTATTTATGAATATTTGTTGCTCACTTTAGGAAGAAGTACTCTTTCTCACCTTTGCTTTACACATATTCCAGTTTGTATCACCTCTTTTATTTAGTTTTATTTTTAGTTTTGTTGTTAGTTTCCAGCAAAACAGCTTTAAATAGATGACTTAATAGCCAAATATAAGGCTTTTGTTACAAATTATAATGGATTCTTTTTCTCTGTTGTAGCTTAAATATTTTAAATTTATTTAACTTGTGTTGTAGAAAAATGAAAATGTGCTGGAGATACCTAAATAACTTTTATAATAAGATTCTACAGTTATTAGATATGACCTCTTGGGAAAATATAGAAACCAATTATACAATTAACTCTTCGAAATATTCCCAAGATACAGGATTAAAAATTTGAAAGAAAGATGCTAAAAATGCCTAAAATTGAATTTCTACTTCTATCCACTACTTAAGATTAATTAATTTAGGCCCCATAGTATTACTGTAGTTAAAGGCCAACAACAATTCTTGAAATATTTAATCATTATACTGAGAAAAACAATGTATTCATTTTAATCATTTACAAGAGACATTGTGCTCTAGATAGTTTAAACAATAGTCTAGCTAAAATTGGAGCTTAGGTAAAATCAGATATTAGCCCAAATATAGAAGACTCCATTCCACACTCAGATTATTAGCTTCAACACAGAAAACCTTCGAAAACTTATGTAAGGTATATAATAAGGAGACCAAAGGAAAAAATTGGACATGGAAATGTTATCATCTGTTTGAACTGATTTGCTATTCTACCAAATCAAGTTAATCCCATATGTTCAGTATATCTGAACTTGACCACAGGGTGTTTGGAGATCCATTGTACTGTGCAGTGGCTGAAAAGAATTGTTAATTGAGAGGTCATAAGGTCAGAGAGATCCTTGTCCTCCCCCCCAGAAACAAATTAACTAGTGGAAGGAAAGACATCTCCAAATTTCTTTATTATTTACTGGTCCCTCTCAGAGGGACCACCTATCTTTATATCATCCCCTGACACAATTTGCTGTCTGTTCTGCATTTGTTTTAATTTTAAAACAGGACTTTCCAAAAATCTCTTTCAGTTTGGGTCTCTCATTCTAATTACAACCTGGTCTCATATTAGGGTTCCACAAAATTCCATGATTACCGCAACAATTTTCAGAGTTCCAAAGTGTCTTCCTGTTTTTTAATTCGTAGTTTAAGCTGATATACCTCAAAACTTAAGTTTTAAAATCATTTTATAATTTTGAGTAAAATAATCTTCAAATGTAACACAACCTAGTAACAGTCGTGTTCTTGCTCACCTAACTGTAGAGTATTAACTAATCTAGTGACTAACTCGGGGGGGGGGGGGGGACAAGAAGCTATCTTCTAAATGGTTCTGCCTTCCCTCAAGAATAGGCAAACTTTGCTTGAATTTTTTTACTTATTTATTGCATTTCTGTAGAGCTTGAGCTCTGCTGAAGTCTGCAGCTGCTGTTTCAGGACAGCATGCACCTTTCCTCTAGTTTGCTGCATTTTCTACTTCCTATTTTTGTTTCTGTTCATGAAACCATACAGTGCTCTTACACAGTCCTTAAAAAAACCTTATTTTAAAAAGCTTGTATATAAGTCTTTATTTATTTTAACAAGACATTAACATATACAGGAAGGATCTCAGCCCTCCCAGACGAGCTGCCCACCAATTGACTCCTTGAGCTTCTACAGCTGAAACTAGAAAGTTCTGTTCTTTAAAGGCTTGTCAGCTTCAGCAGATCCTGTAAGGAGTTACAAGCAAAAATAACTAATTGGTTTTGTAATCACAGTACATAATAAATCATGGTGCTACTTAGAAACAGGTTTGCAAAAACTGTAAAAATGCTAAATAGCCCGAGAACTAAAGGAATCTTTGAAGCAGAATCACTGAGTACAGCTTTCTGGTTCTATGTAGTCCAAAACCAAACGCTACAAAAGCCTTCTTGACTGGAAATGTGTGGTACTCACATGATCTGAATAGAGTAATGTGATTTTGGGCACCGATGAAAGAAACCTCCCTCTGTCTTTTTCCCTTTATCAAGCATACAGAAATCTTTTCCCCTCCCCCAGGCAGGAAAGTAAAAAGGTTTTGTAGTAAGGAACTACGAGAGAGAGCAACTACTTTCCTAGTTACAAAAAAGGGGAGAGGGGAGGAGGAACTAGGGGAGAGGGGAGGAGGAACTAGGGGAGAGAATCCAGCAGCTTCCAGTGCTTCTCTCCTTTAGTGAAACAGTAGCTCAATCTCCTCCCCCCCACAATGAGATAGAGACTGGCAAATGCAGGGTTATAATGGGCAGACAAGGAGTTAAGGAGGCACAGAACAGTGTAAGTTTAGACAGCATAACACAATGCAGTGGTCGCTGTGCTGGCTGCAAGCAGGTCAGAACAGGTCCCTGAAGAAATGAACAAGAAACATATGCTTAATTAGATTTGCTTAAGTTTGTGGAGTCTCTGTACTATTAGACAGCATTGGTCTTGGCAGCTTAGTCCGAATTAAATCTTGCACAGAAATCTCTTGTTGCTGTGTTCAAACTAATTGTATTCTAAACTTCAGAAGTTCTAGCAATGGTGCTGGAACATGCTATCTCATTAAGTATGCTCTGGAAGTGATTTCCCAGGCAGGGCAGAGCCAGGGAGCATGTTGTTCTGTGGCTCAGTTGCACAGTGGCAAAGAGAAAGACTGAGCAAGGCTAGAATCCTCTGTGCACTGTGGGTTTGCAGACACTAGTTTGACCTGCCTTCTATAAATGTTTTTTCTGACTAAATGCTTGGTTACTTTGATTCTGAGGCAAGAACCTTCTGATCTTAAACTCCTCCTTCTCCAGTGATCTGCCTAAGGGGGACTGAGGGAGCAATTCTGCCTTCCAGGACAGCTGAGGAACTGGAAGCATTGCTGCCTGAGTTGGCTGGGAACTCCTCTTTTCTGAAGTTTGGTTCCTCTCCTTTTGAACCTTTTGTAGAAACTTCTTAACTGGTATGGGCTTGAGTGAGAGGGGCTGGTAGGAAGTAACGTATATTTTTTTAAAATGTCACAAACATTGGCCCAGGCTCTCATGAGACAGATTCACAACCAAACAAAGATTATGGCTTTTGAAAATGATGAAATAAGTACAGCCACTGTCATCAGTAAAAGACCATAAAGGTAAAGCCATCCATATGCTACAGGCATAGAATTTCCCTTTCTCTTCCCAGCAATTAAGTGCATGTGTTCTTTTTCTAGTAGCACCCTGGATATAACAATGGAGAGTTAAAATATCCTAATTCATTATTGCCACTGGAATAGTAGTTTCCTGGAGCAATCCTGCAGTCCACGGCTTAAAGGCCGTATATACGGCCTTATCTATGAGTTTTTTACCCAACTTATATATCTCTTGTGGAAAGTCTAGTGTTGACAACTAGTGTTAGAAAAAAATCACGTTCATGTCCCTCAAATTAAAGTGCTGTTCAAAACAGAATTTAAATTATTGTCAGTGAATTTGGAGTTCTTGAAACTAGAGATTTTAATAAAAAGCAAATCTTGTAATTCAGTAGTTGTAAAAAAGATATATGACAGTCGTGTATATTCATGTGAGTTTATTACTCAGTGGTACTTGGAGGTGTAGGTTGCAACTAGCTATTTCTATCTCAGTCCTCCAGATGATTCCACATAGATCTTGAAATGGAATCCTTGTTGGTATAATGTTTATGCAACTAACAGACAGAAGCCATACAAAGACCCATACAGTGGGTTTGCCCATATAAATTTCTACAGGAAAGGAGGTATACAGTTTATTTGCAAGAGGTTTTGTTTATTTAAAATAATGCCTGGAATAATTGTGTCTGTGTAAAATATTTCCATTAGCTGGGCTAATCAGAGGGGAAAGGTAAAAAGTTCATTATAAAATAGAAGTGTATTATAAATATTAAGGTCCCGGTCTAGCAAGTTTAAACAGACAGGCAGCATATGCTGTTGCTGGTTATCTGCAGACCGTTTATAATAATTTAGAGGTCTCTGAAAATAAGTTACTGATCATTGTCAAGGATTATCAGTCTGATTTTCTACCATGTTGATGGTTTTTGTTGGTTTGTTCCCCTGCTCCAGTCCTCAAATAAATGGGTTTAAGTAACCAACTGGAATCATCACACACTGCTTTGCTTTGGTTACAACCAAAAATTCTCATCCAGCTGTTTTTGAAACCTTCCATTTAGTATGTAACTGTTCTCATACAGGAAAGGTCTTTTTGCATAACTGTTCCCTTTCAAAGTCCTGCCCTGCCAAGAATAGATAACATCAGTCATTAACAGAAGTGTATTATATAACCTATTTTACTGAAAATACGGTAAGGCTTACTGTAATTTAACTTGTAGGATGAGAGTGATTCTAATTTTTAGTTGCACTTGGTTTGTATTTTTTTAAGTTCATATGGACTGGACTCGTTCATCTATAAAATAAGATAAGTATTTAAATTGAGTGATTGACAGGACTTGGACTGAGAAATTAATTTATAGCTCTGTTTGACTTGAGTAGCAGGCACTGAATTTTCATGAAGTTTGGAAAACTAATTCTCAGTTCTCTGTTTTTTCATGAATTGTGGATCTAGATGCTGTATAGTGTGGGTAAAATGTTATGATAAATATCTTTGCTTCTCTACATAGTGTTTACCACAAATACTTCTAATAAAAATATCTTTCTTTCATCAGTGTTATTTTTTTTCTACAATAATTTATTTTTCTTGGAGTTTATTTAAAACTACAGTCTTGGGTTGTTTGTTTTTAAAAAGGAACGTTTACATAGCAAGTTATAGCAGTCAGCCTAGAAGCTAGAATTGTCTCTAAGGATCAACAGCTTTTTTTTTAACACAAGAAGAAAGACTTACAATAGATATTGTTGCTCTTAAGATCTTCCTAGAGTTGAAAAGGAAACACACTTTATATGTAGGGACAAGAATTTATTGTTAGTATGATGGAAGTCATAACAGTCTAATCATAGAATTACTGTTAGTCCAAATCTAATTATTACAGGAAAAGAAAACAAAGAATACTACTATTACAGAAAAAAGTTTCAATAATAACAATACCATTGTTATAAACACACTTCTTGTTATCTACCCACTTCTCTGGTGTTATGCTCTCCCTTCAGCTGTCCCTGTGGGTCCTGAGATCAACAGCTTCAGTCTGAGTGAGCAGGATTATGGCAAGTCATCACCATCCTGAGTTTTCCATCAGGAGACATGATACTAATTTCTCCTTCCTCTCCTTATGACCTGCTTGTAGTCATTTTTATATATTTGCTAACACACTTCTTACACCTTGCTCTTTTTTCACTAGTCTGAATTCCACAATGCATCCAAATTTACTATATATGGTGCATTTTATGTATGTTAGATATTACTTTCTTGTCTTTCTTACCCCTAACACTTGTTTTGTCTAGCTCCAGCTCTGCATTTCTTTAACTGGCCATTGGTGAGCTGTTTATAGCCTGTTCACACTTCCAAGACCTCTGCTATTGTGCCAGGCCTGTATCGCTCTACACTACATCATTATGTTAGAGTCATAAATATCATTCTGTGTAGAATAACTACTTGTTACTAGTAGCTGTATAAGAACTATGATTATACCATACAAAGATAAGCAAAAGTAAAACAAATTAGGAATATCCAGCTGATCATTAGAAAAATTGCTCTTACCAAACCAAACCAAATAAAAACAAGGCTCGAGGCAGGTCAAGACAAGTTTAGACAAAGCAAGTCTGGCAAGTCTCAGTCCTGAGGCCTTGAAAACTCAGTACAATGTCTGTGGCCTGTTTCTAGCAATGTCAATACTGTATTTACTGGGCTACAGGACTACAGTATGTGAAAATAACATAAATGCTTTAGAGGATATGAATGGTTCAAAAAGTGTTTAGAGGATATTAGTAGATGTATAAGTTTCTAGACTTTTGTAACTGTCTGTTCAATTATTTTCCCATTACCTTTTCTGAGTGACTGTTAAAATGTTGATCCATCTTGAATACTATTTTATGTAAGCTATTTCTTTTGGATTTAATTTTTTAAAATAATCCTTATTAGAAGAAGAATTTTTGCTTATGTGAAGGGAGGTTAAGATTCAGGGCTCTCGGACTGTATTCCTAAATCTGCTGGTAATTCATGTGATATAGAATATGTCTATACCTCTGTCTGTATCTATAGAAGCTACTACATTCTGCTTTTGCAGAAAGATATTTGGGCTCTTATTGTGTGTGAAACAGTTTGAACTCCTGGGATACTAGTGACATAGTAAAGCTTTTGATTAAAAATATTTCATCCCTGAAGAAAACTACACTATTAGGCAGGTAATGAGAGTTTCTTGTTGAAATTTGGCCTGAAATTTCCTGATGAAATGCCAGGATACTCCATATTTAATTTCTTAGTATTCATATTTACTTACTACATTCTTGCTCCTACTAATCAATGAAAATAATTTGTTAGGAAAAACAGAAAAATTAATTTATTATCTTCATGGCACAGGTACAGCACTGGACATCCTTGGCTGAAAAAGTACAATACTATATGCTCTGCTGTGGGTAAAAGTACTTATCGTAAATCATACTTATTGTTCTTATTTCTCTCATATCCAAGTACAACCTTCAAAATAATTTTATTTGTAACAAGTTTTAGTTATGACTAAAAATCATAAACTTCTCAGTCCAGTGTTTCCTAAACTGCCAATCTGATCAAGAAGAAGTGGCATTAAAGGGGAGTTACTTAAATAGTTGGAGGAGGAAGGGGGTTATTTAACATTCTGAGATTCTTTAAAACTGTTGCTTTCTACTTCATTTTGCTTATAAAAGACACAAACTGAAATATTTTGTGACTGTAAATGATACTGTATGTTTTAATTTGCATTTTAAAAAGTGTAACATAGTTCATGGGCAAATCTTTATAGCTGTGTTCTTTTGATAATACAGATAAGGTAGCCTAATTTGAGTGAAGGCTGCCGTGAATTTGTATTGTTTGTTTTTATTCAACAATAAATGGTTGAGGAAGGTGGGGAAGGTCATGCGCAGCATTAATCTCAATCTGGAGAAAATTTGGAGAGAAAAATAACTAAACTAAGGGTGAAACTTTCAAAACAAGCTGCAATCATCCATTTCTGAATTAAAGGGGAAAGTATGGAATGTCTGGAAAGCATGTGGGCTATGACAGCATAAATATTTTACATACTTAATTGTAGCAATTTAGAATTAAAACTTGTTTCAAAATAGGCGAATGTAGCTGAACTTAGCAGTAGGGACATTATAACTTGTCAGTGTAGTAGATGCTTGGTCTCATTAATCCAGAAATGATCATTTGTATCCCTAATGTAAACAAAACATGTCTTTTCAAAGGAAGGGAGTTATAATTAAATTCCTGAGATGTTTGTTTAATGCTGTTGGAAGACGCCGGAGTGGGAGGCGGGCCTGGAGTAACGACGGAGTCTCAGTATGAGTATGATCGTTCTTCCTTTATTAGAGTTTACACAAAGTATATATATGGATAAGCAATAAGCATGCGCTAGCAATAGCTACATGATTGGCTACAGTTTCTGTCCACGCGCATAAAGCGGATACATGATTGGTGCAAGGTTGCTGTCCACGAGGTGTCCATGAGGACGAGGAGGGGTCCGCTTTCATATATGGAACCTAGTTCCGAGACTTGTTTACCATTTTCGTGAATACCTTCTTTTGTAGTGCTCAAGGCCGCTATACAGCCACTTTCAGCAGGCTCGCTTGCCTTGGCCTAGATACCTTCCTCTACCCTGAAGAGGGGATTGCTCACCCCAATCAGAGCATGCCCTCTCTCGCTTAACCATTCCCCTAACCATTCCTCCATCATAATGCTGTCAGTGCTTTTTCAAAAAATTGAATGTTTCCAGCTGTCATTGCAGGGTCTAAAAAATCTATCCCAAATGTGAATCAGTTCTAAAGTATTTAGCACTTGAACTCTTTATGAAGCAACAGCAAACAGGAATCCTGCTTTCTAGTGAAAGAGGAGTTAACAACAGAAATCAAGCAATTAGGAAGCTAATGGTAGCCAGCTGATATGCAGAATTAGAGCTATTATCAAAGATGACTTGTTCAGTAAGTACTAGGGGAAGATGGTGTCTTTTGTTGTGCCATTGCCTTTTTTTTTTTTCCTCTCTGCTAATTATTGATGGTGAAGGAGTGGGTATTTAAATCAGGTTGGGTTGTTTTGTGATACCATTTAATCTATAAAGGGTGTTGAAAAGATGCTATGAAAGAAGGATAAAAGTTGTGAGGGAAAATCAGTAGCAGAATTCCTCATGGTAGAAAAGATACAGTAGTAAAGAAAGGTAATTTTTCATTGAGACACATCTTAAACACTCACTGTGTTTTTCCTTAGTTAATGAAAGTCATGACTAAATGGTATATGCTACCAAATGCTACTGTCATACTGAATCTACTTAAATCATCAATCAAAGAGTTAGAACCAACTTACCGTTGCTTCTAATGTTTTTAATAATTCCTCTTTGAATAATATATGCTCAAGAGATTTGAATTTACAAAACTGTGGACACTATTTTTTGCTTCTTGATCTGAATATGTATATCATTAAATTTACAAAGCATCTGGGAACTGTTAGCATGTTCTCAGAGTTATGCATGCAGGTCATGAGCACCTCCTCCTGAGAATTTGGACTATAAGATTTCCCTCTACAGCATTTTATTTCTATTTGGTTTTCCTAATATATTCTAATCTTATTTTTTGCTGTTTTTCTTGATTATACTGATGCTAGATTTACACCTATTTCAGTTTTACCAGCCACAATGTTATCACCTGTTATCTTTTTATCAAGGATTTAAGACTGATTTACCTTTATTTCCTTGTTTCGGAATTCATAGTATATGAGAATTTCAGATTTATTTTTACAGAAGATTGACATCTTTAGCCCCTTTTGCAGTAGAAAATCCTCCTCCCTCATTTGAAAACAGTGATGACACCACCTGCCTGCTACTGTTTTTGTCACATGGTCAAGTTCTTATTTTAGCATCTTCCACGATTGTGGATCACTAGAAATATTTCAGTGAATAGGATCTCTCACTTTTACCTGCAGCATACAATTTAGTAACAGAACTGTGCCACAAACAGTAAAAGAATTAGGGAATATTTATCTTTGTATAGATCTAGTTTCTTTATATTTACCCTTCAACAGATCATTGGAATAAGGGATACTGTAGTAGAGTACTCCGCTTTGTAAAAGGTTTATAACATCATTATCACACCATCTGCACTTGTTTTCTGCTTGGGTTGTGGATTGAGTTTATAGGGTTAGTTTTAATCCATAAAGACCTAAATGATTTAGTACGTTTGTGATCACTTCTTGTTCAGTAATACAAGCACTGCTACTTGAATTAGATCCATCATAGTTCATATAATAGAAGGCTATTGGAAGAAGGTTATTATGCTTTCTATGCTTTCATTGTGTAACTTTTCCTTTTAATATATGGGACAATGCTAGACAACTGTAAAAGTTCTAACATCCAGTTTTGCTTTGGCTACATATGTAAAATAAAAGTCTTTTTAATGATGAGGAGATGTAAGAGAGAGATTATGCTCTGTCTGTTGTTATGAACCTTAATAAACATTTATTTCAGATGAAAAACAATAATGGTTGGCCTGATATCTTAAACTGAAATAAACAGATATCAACTTGTCAGTATTACTCGATGCCCAGCAATAAGAGTCTATCGGTAGTGGTCTTTAAATGATGCACTGTGATCCTCTCTGTGCTCTTTTTAGTGATTACAGATAATATTGTCTAAAATTCAAAATAGACTGCACACACAATAATGAAGAATGCCACTTTTGCTTAACAGATTGCAAATAACAGCGTGTACGTTGCACAAAGAGAGAAATAGGAATATCAAGAGATGAAAAGAAAAGAGACAATGACTGGAAGGAAAGAGAGACAGCTAAGTAGGTGAAAAACCCAGCAGGCGTAGACATTCAGAGTTACAAAAGTGAACAGGTGGCTAAAATATCTCAGAAACCCAACAGAGTAGCTAAGAGCATTTTATCTTCCTCTAATTAACATAAAGGAGCACTCAGCTTTGCTACCATATTGCTTAGAATTAACCCTGAATGTATTCTGCTAGATTAAAAAAAACATTAAAAGCAATATCAGATGAAGTTACACTGGTAATGTAAGATTAACAGAAGAAAATGGTTAAATCCAAGTTTGAATAAACAAATACAGTTCTTAAATTATGTGAAGATGTGTTTACTATTACAAATTGTTTTAAATTGCATTTTTGGGTGTTTTATGTTATCCAGCTTGTATATGTTCCATATATAATCTGATGACTTTAGACCATATTGTTTCATCATAAAATACAGTTGCATTATTTTTATTTCTTTAATCCTAGCACTTTGTCTTCTGGCCATATTTCTCTGCCCTAATACATAAAAGCATTAATAAAACTGTATTATTTAAATTACCCTGGCAGTGTTTTTCTGGACAAAGTGTCACATTAAAAATTCTGATTACCCCTGCCCCACTCCACCCCCCAAATCTATATATATTGGTCTTTCAGAAGGCTTTCTATTAAAAGGCATTGGTAAAATATCAGGTATCCTGAAAGTGGTTTCTAGTGGGAAGACAATAAGAACTGATGCAGTTGTTTAACTTCATTAGTAATTCTGGAAGAGGGATTAAATTTATTATTAATATTCACAGATTATTCTGAATTAGGGTAAATAGGAAAGACTATCAGAAAGAAGGTCATTATAACATTTGTTTTGAAGAAGTGTAAATAAGTTTTTAAAGTTTGAATATAAGAGTAACTTGGAAGGGTTTAATGTTAGAACTTGATATTAATTCGTAGTCCAATGTGGCTACAAAATGACTTGATCTGAAGCTGGATACACCATGAATCACATTATGGAACAAGGAAGCAATGAATATTTTTCTCATAATTCTGGCAAAATCGACACTTACTCCTAGTCATAATATTACTAAAGAATACAATGAAGCTGAGGCATAGGTTAATGGTGGGGTGCATGAGTTAAAGAGAATAGTAGACTTCCTCATCTCTCAACAGGACTACCTTGCACAGTATGGACTGCACAGGATCCATCTCTTAGAAAGCAGCTTCATCTAATGCTGAAAATGGTGATTTCTTGAATAAGAGCAACAAATAAGCAGGGACTTAGGATTTTTTTCTGAAACTACGAGATAAAACATGCTGATGGATGCATCTGAAGGGTGTCAACACCATGAAAGGTAGGAGTATGTTTGGGGGATTCAGGGGTATTACTAGGACTAAGCCTGAAACAAATGGTGTGGTTGGAATATCAAATACGTAATAAATTCTGCTGTGAACTTAGCTCCCTAGAGAAGTGTTGCAAGATCAGTTGCTTGAGGCTTTGAAAATGATCTGTACATGATGTTAGAAAACTGTTCTAGCCTGCATTAGTGGAAAGCTGGCCTAGAGCAGTAGTTCCCAAATGCTTGGGTCTGAAATCTTCTCACAAGTCTTTCTGTTTATTGTTTTCTGTTATCCATGTTTCTGAGCACCGGTAAAATTGCTAGTACAGTCTGCCCTGTCATCAAGCCATTCTATCACTTGATAGAGGAAAAATAGCCCTTTTGCCAGTCAAAACTTAGAGCTTGTATTCAGAACTCAGGTAAAGCTGATCTTTTAATGACACTGCAGATTATGAAACTTTTTGAAATGTGGATAAACTTGATATACTTTTTCAGTGCAACTTAAACCTTCGTTAATTAAAGGAAATTATTATTTCAGACAATTATTGTGTTAATTCTGCCTGGAAAACTGATTCTTTTATACCTCATACTTAAGTTTTAAGACCAGTATGTTCTGTATTTTGCTAAGAGCAGTTATGTGTAAGCACTCTTTATGAATGCATGGTTTTTTTTTTTTTTAGAATGAAGCTTTTGACCTCTGGATGTTATTTTCAAGTTCTATTTGGATTAAAGATGTTAAGCTATTTTGGGGGGTTTGTTGTGTTAAATTTGTAATTTCACCATGCGAGTACAGTGTTTGTTCATTTGTTTTCAGGATGACACAATAATTTTTTTATATGTAAATAAGCTTTAACCATGACAAGTCTTTCCTTTCAGGTGAAACTTCATCTTAATTTTTTTTTTTTTTTTTTTTTTTTACCACCAGTAACAATTAAGTACTAGTAACTAGTAACGGCAGTTAAAGAAAGATCATATGGGAAAATGAAACTGGAATGATTTCTGAATTACAACTGTGCTGCATATAATATTACTGGGGACAAGTGAAATTGCATTTTCAGAAGTTATAGAGAATTCTGATGATGTATTAGTAGTTTTTTCTGAAATTTTTAAATTTTCCCCTAAATTAATGAATTTAGAAAGTAGTTGGAGCTTTAAAATTTGTGTGAATTTTAATGTGTCATTAACAATCTCAGTTTGCTAGATTTTTCTTAATTTAAATTTTCTCAGTTCTGTTACTTGAAGACAGAGGATTATATCAAAGCCATCTGTCAGAATAAGGCCTAATTTTGAAATGTGATAGTTCAATACTTCAGCTTGTATTTTTTTGTATATAAGTTGCCACGTTATTTAGTTCTAATTATTACTTCCAAGTTTCCAAAGTGCCAATTTTCACTTTCCCTGAAAATTATATGGATTTCACTGTTTCCTGACTTAGAAAGTTTTCATGCAAGTTCATACTAGTTGTCTTATTTCTTAACTGCAGATGCATGCCATTAATAAAAGTTATTTCTAAAATTTTGTGTCAACTCAGCCTTGAAATGTGCTTCCTTAAGCCACAGTTCATCTTCAAACATGAATCACATCTTATGCTCCAAAATTTTTTGGTCCTACGTATTTATTGTCAACTTTGCAAACATCTTTTTGCAGAAGGTGATTTTTGTTTGAATAATCCTATTAAGAGATTTCAAGAATAAATCTGAAGGTAATCCAGTCCATCCAATGTGGAGATGTGGTTCTGGGAGTATGAAAAACTTTAGGTTTAAATTCTTCCAGTTGTTCATTTGCCCTTCTGATGAACACACAAGCTTGAATTACCATATTCTTTTCTGAAATACAGAATGGGAAAACTGTCTTTTCCAGCTCTTTATAAAGTTTCTGACTCTCTTGCAATGCAAGCTAAAATTTAAAGTTTTATCTTTGAGTATTCTTTGTTATATATATTTAATTTAAACTACCCTTAATTTCTTTGTGATTTGCAATCCTTTACAACTATAGTCAGTATGCTACTGTACAGTGAGCCTCACTTATGTCTCTTGCTCTGTATTTAAATGAGATATAGACTGGGATGGGATTTAGAAATTTAACGGGGTTCAGATGTTCTTTCTCTTTCATGCTATCCAGTTAAACTATCTAGTGTGCAAATAAGAATTTATCAGTGTATTTAAATAAATAACTGGAAAAAATTCTTACTTTCCTTTTCTTCCCTACTAAAAAGCTTTCTTAAGAAAAAAAATGCAAAAATCACACTTAGAAACAATGCAGGGTTTGTTGTTGTTGTTGTTGTTAAGAACCATTGCACTTCTGGCTATGACATTTGAGCTACCATGTCATCAAGGAGGATCAATGATTTAAAAGTTGGTTGTTAGTGGTATTAGTGATTTAGTGGTACCATTTAGATGGTACCACTTCTGAGCTCAGTTACAGATCTTTTGTATGTGAACTATCTGCAGATTGTCTGTGTATATACATATGCCTATGATCAAAATAAAATTTAAATTTGATCTTTGTAACACTTTAGCCAAGGGTTTAACTAGAAAGCAAGATTGTTTCACTTACATAAAAATTTCAATGTTTGGGGCAAACTTCATCTTGAATGAGGACAAACCTTGGGGAGGGATGGGATGGGAGGTGGGAGGGAGGAGAAGGGGGAAATGGAGGAGGAGGCAAAAAGGGAGGGACACAGTATGTGATCTCTAGGAACCAAACAAACGCACTTTGCTACCAGCTGCTTGAATGAGCTAGAGAGACTGGTGAACCTTGAACCTTGGCAAACTTTTTTGCCTCTGAAGAAGCTCATGAAGTATGTGTGGAAGTGCCTAATTCCTGCAATGTCCCATCTTTACTGCTAGCAACTGAAGAGTACACAGAGGTTCTGGTACCTTGGATAGCACTTATAGGCTCCTCGTGTGCAGCCTGCAAAAGAGATAGGCAGTAGGAAACAAAATTTGTATTAGAAACCTGCATAGATCTCTTTGACCTGTTTCTGGACAGTAACATTCTTCTGTGGAATGTCTTGTTTACAGTAATAAGCATTTTCGTTTGAAAAAGTTCAAACAAGCAATGCAGTCTTGCCAAAAATTGCTGTGTAGTTGTTTGGGTGCTCCTAAATAGTTCTGCCTTGCATAAGAGGTAGTCACTCTTCTAATTTGTGTGAAGCAATTCTTACGTAGAACCAGTGTCATCTGCTGGCAGCAAATGGAGAAATGAAGAACTCGGGGTTTCTGAACCCAGCTGGGTATGTTAATGGTTTTAAAATAGGTTTACTCCTTTTGTTTTGAAACCTATCTGTTATAATCCCAGAAGCTGCGTTGTAGCTAGCCACATAAGCATGTTTAGTTTCCTTTGTAGTAATCAGTCTAATTGTATGTGAGAGGGCAATGATGGAGAAATGTATTTCAAACTCTTTAATGCTTGTTTTGTGGTAGAATTTGGGGCAGGAAGAAGCATTTAAAACCTGATGTTATATATTTACTAATACAAACTGAAAAACAAAACTTATTTTTAACTACTTAAGCTGATTAATAATGACAGGATGTTGGATTCTTCTATGGCAAAGTTATGTCCTCTTCTGTGCATTATGACTAGCGTTTACTATCCTACATGTTCTGTTTTTGTTGATATAATGATTTGAGATGGAGGTAAGTTGTTTTCTTTTATATTTACCTGTGAATACCAGGCCCATTAATAGTGCCATGTAATATATTTTAATAGAGTTTCTGTGATAGCTGGGTGAATAGGTATTTCATGGTGTGTCCATATAGAGTTTTCAGAAGCACAAATAAAGAGGAAATTTTGAGGTATTGTTTTCCTGCTTTTGGATGAAGAGAAATATTTTGCAATAGTGGACTAGTTTCTTGGGCATGGGCATGAGCACAGGGCATGAGAATCTTAGCAATTCTACCAAATTATTATATTCTATACATCTTTTAGTAATAGATGTGAGTTTTATTGTTATAAAATTGCTATGTGCCAATTTCATTCAAATAACTGTTCTGTATACAGCTAGGCTTAGAAATGAAATTGAATAGCTAAGCCTTTGGTAGTTGTTTCTGTTTCCCCTAAGAGATAGGTTAGAAGGCAAAGTAGTAACAAAAAAAGTGGAAAGTTTATTTAATAATTTAAGAAAGTATGAACTCTCTGGCCAGCATAGAATTTATCTGAACTGAAAGTGAAGAAAAAATTAAGAAAATCATACCAAGTATAATACTTACTGCAATGGGAAAGAAAGTCTTGTAGACTCTCTTCACATTTGACTGAGGTAGAGCTGTTATACAGACTTGTCAACAGCCTGCCTTATTTTGCATTAGCAGATTAGTGTATTTTTTCACCCATTTTTACCTTGTGTGTGTACATCACATGGCATTTCTATTCCATTGTTGCAAATGGATCTGTGATTGTTCTGTCCCCTAGACTGCCTGGCTGCAAGCAACACCATTCTGGGGACCAGGTGGTGTCACTAGCACACTATAATCATAACTCTTAGCTCTTAGAAAAGAATCTTTTCAGAATATATGGGTGCAGCATGACAATACCCTTGGTAAATACTAGTGTACAATTCAAGGAGACAGCAGTAGAAGTTCAATAGCAAAAAAACTGTCTAAAACACAACAAAACAAACTAACCAAGTACTGAAAGCCTACATATCTTATATTGATCATTCTCTGTTAACTCAGGTGAGTCAAAAGCTATAGCTGTCTTAAACAAAGTAGTCTTTGGAGATGTTTATGTTCCATTGACCATGAAATGTTTTTCAATAGTAACAAAAGAAATTAAGCATCATAGTGCTAAAATCCACTGACATGCTCCTGCTACTGCTACTGTCTTTAAACAACTGGTCATTTCAAAGGTCATTTGTAGCAGACTTCTCCAAGTAATTTCCTGTCTCAGGTGACTTGTTTACTGCAATGTCCAAAGCCTGTAAAATATAATTCATTGAGAATTACTTGATAGCCAAGTTGGTATCTGCTTTCTCTGGATGATGCTTTCTTTTGATGCCTTATTTGACTGACTTTCAGGGAGCACCTAACTATCCGTAGAACATGAAAGCGGAGAAAGACATCTCAGCAATCTTCCTTGCAAGCACTCCTGCCATGTGCCATTCTCATGGTAAATTGTAAGGACTTTGTTTATCCAGCAATTCCATGTAGAACTTCCTTTTAGGAAAGATCTTCATCTTCCATATGATGGTATCTCATATCTGTTTAATGTGATTACTGAAATAACTGTGTCTTTGGCATCCTGCTCCTGTTATGACTACACTAATATGAATATTCTTCCTGTAGGGATAAATTTGTGGAATTTTGTAGAACGTCAGACTGCAAGTATTCCATTAATACATGAAAATATGTTGAAATAATACATGAATAATTTCTTTGTGCATATATGTGTTGTAGAGCTAAAAATACATTTGTGAAATTTCAATAGCTTATCCTGTTCTTCTAAAAGATTCTGGCAAATTTTTTGGACATATTTCAAGTTGTTTCTTAATCTAGGAAGCTTGCCCATAGCTAGCCCTGACATTCCCTGACAAATTGGTTTTAGTGAGAACAAGTTACTATATAGTAGATTACAATAACAGAAGATGTGCTTTGTCACTCTGCAAGTACTGTATGATCTGTCACCGATGATCATATGACATGTCCAGTTTTGACATGTTTGTGCTTTATGCCGGAAAGTGACTTCTGGGTAAGAAGTTAGATTGCTGACATTAAGCAGAGTTATTTTAAATCAGATTTTCAGGGATTTTAGTCCAAGTTGGGTCAAGTTAAATGTCTTTGCCCCAAATTTTTCCATGCTAATATTTTTACATGATTAAAGTACTGCTGAATAGATATACCTAATGACCAATCTCTCATTATGATCTGCTTTCAAGTACATAAATATTACACGAAGAACTCTGAGGGAATAACTAGCTTGTATAAGTAAAACCGGTCCCTTTTCCCTTTCAGTGTATGCCTTTTATCCTTACGATCCATCAGGCACTTTTCAGCTTCTTAATCGAATGCAGATATTGGGAATGTTTTTGGATAAGAGACCATTTGTTCATGACAATTGATTTCCAGCACTCTCAGTTTGGCCTTTAATCTTAAACCCAACTTTATCTTTATGGGCAAGAGGGAAAGCAAAAGAAAGGCAAGAGATGATGGAATAATTATCTACTTTTTTTTCCCCTCCAGATCTGTTTGGTGGTGGCGGGTTTTGTTGTTACAAAAAGAAATAAAAAAGGTCCATTGGTTATCATCATTTGATGAAGATGGTGAAGGCAGCTTCTGTCCTTTCAAAAAAAGTGTTTTGAGGTAAGTTTATTTCAAGGACATACATGTTTGTATTAATATATTTTTGAGAACATGCTTAAATAAACTCATATAAACATTCTCTTTCTAAAAATGTTCTTTGATATGAAATGGTCCCTTTTATACTGCAAACATTGAAGTGCCACAGGAATCCCAGCTCTGCCTTTTAATATATTATGACCTACTTAAATTCAGTTTGTTTTGATTTCTGTTCTCCCTGATCTCTCTTTGTAACATAGCAATTGCTCAGTCTCGAGATGAACTAAGTGATGTCTTTCATTTCAGGAACATCCTCTTTTCTAACCTTAACATTAATAGAACTGTTCAACAGTTCCATCAATCAAAACAAATCACTAAAGTATGACTGGCAATATCTTTTCAGATAGTGATGCTGCTCTCCTTCCCATTTTTTTTCTTCAGAACAACCTCTCTTTTAGAAAGCTACCATTGCAACAGAATGTTCTCCTGTCAGCAGTCAAAGCTACAGCATAACCATAACTTTACTTAATGTTGTTGTTCACAAGAAGTGTTTAAAGACTACTGTCGTACAAATGTCCTATGTAGAATCTTGACGACATCCATCATCCCCACATGTCTCAGCTCCTAATTTTTCAAATCCAGAGTACTGTATAGAATGGGTTTCTCTGTGTTCTGTTAATATACTGCTTTACATATAGGAAAACCTTCTAATCACCTGAGCTAGATTTTGATCATCTTCAGTCACATTTTGTCTATTATATGCTTCCTACTCTATTTAATTTAGTCATTTTTCTAGACAGAAGACTGTTCTGATATGTAAAAATATGTTTGTGTATAGGGAAGAAAGAAGAGCATTTTTTATTTGCATCTCTGATTAAATATCATATAGTCACAGTTTTAACTGCTCATAGACAAAATACATGCTCAGCAACTGTCTTAATTTAGCCTACCACAAAGCAAAAGAGTTAAATCCTATTGCAGAGAAGAAATCCTACATTGATTCTCCCCAATCAGCAAGCCAATACTTTTTAGTATATATTTCGCATGCTAACATTGTGTTAATAAATCTGTTTTTTAATAAGAGGGTTTTTTTAATATGTTGATCACCAAGCATGCTACAAAGGATATCAGTATCTTTTTTTACAAACAAGAGTTGGAATAGGTAGATTGCTTTTAAGTTCATGTTTTTTAAATATAGAAGGCTTTTTTTTAAAGATCAGACTGTTATTTAATTCGTGGTAACTACACACTTTCTGTGCTTCCTACCTTCAAAGATTAATATTAATTCTAAAACATACGAGGTTTATCAAAGTTTATAGATGGGGAAATGGATAGTTAGAAAAGTAACATGACATTCAAGGCTATGGAAGTATTGCGGATAATAGCTGAAAGTCACATCAAGACATTTAACTTCCGCCAGAATTTTTTGTGTCCTATTAGAATAGATTACATGCAGCTTAAGTTTAGTTTTCTAAACAGACAGTAAAATCCTCGGTACAGTGCAAGTTTGTGATGTATTCTCTAATTCCTTCTTTTCTGAGGACCAACTGATGGATTATACTTAATATATGATGTATCTTCTGCTCAGCAGAAATATTTCTTACAGAAAAACTGGAGGAATGGAGAATAAGTGTCACAACCCAGTATGTCTGACTCATACACTCAGTCTCCTTTTAAAAGGAAAAAATCTAGGTGTACCTTAAACTCATCCTTGTTTTTCATTTCTATTTGCTATTGAACTATATGATTTATTCACTACTAGTTTGATAGAAAGGTAAAGGTCCCACAGGTAACAGAAGTAGTAGATGAATTCTATAAATCTGTTTATGAAATCTGGTTATGATCTGGTTCAGATCATAAATCCTTATAACTAACAGAAAATCAAGGCCTTGACATTACATATAGTGTTAACAGGAGTATATTAACATTACACTAAAGTTCAAAAAACACAAACACTTAAAATTCTTTCTCCTGAAGAAACCATAGAAACTACTAAGGCTGTGTTTGTTAAGATTAGAAAAACAATTTATTTACACAAAGAGAATTCTGAAATAGCTATTTCTACTGAAATAAGAACAGCAGATGCAGCTTAGTGGTTACAGATGTTAAGTGAGATTTAAAATATGATAGGAAATAATAAGAGCTTCTTAAAATAAATGTCAAAGAGAGATTTAAAGGAATAACTGAGAAAATAGAAAATAATAAAGGGGAAAAGTTCTCCCAGATTGTCCAGTATGAATGAGCACCGGGGGGGGGGGGGAGGTGGTTAAGATTTTGTGTTGAAATAGCCGCTTTGTCATTTTCCATTGAAAAATAGGAAACTTTCCTTGGAATGGAGAGGCCTGGCCACCATCTTCTGCAGAACTTTGACTTTCATAGAATAAGGATACTATCTTTGAAAGTAATGTTCCAAACAGAAGTTGATGTAGACTTTTTGCATCTGTATACAAGTATCCCTAGTGGGCTTAGAGTGCAGAGTAAACTTTTCATATTACATTCTTGTGTTTATGGCACTGAAGATCTGGTGACAACGTTTGCAAAGCCAGTATACTTTGGGAAAACCTATGAATGTTTTTGAAGGAAATTATGAATAGTTTAGTAGGTGGTCTGTAGTTAATTTAGACAATTTACTTCGTACATCCAGGCTTTTCATCTTCATACGGTTTGTTATTTTCAGCTAATGGTTTAGTTTTGCCACTTGCTATTTAAACTGGAAAGTCCAACATATACAAAAGACTTGCTATAAAGAAACTGTTAGTTTCTTCTTGATCGACTTAATTGACAGTAGTAAAATGAAATTAATAATGACATTGTGAAGACATATATTCATTGTCTTTTTTCAGTTTATAAAATATCTAGAAAAGATGCCACAGACTGGTGTGTTATTCAGAATTACACATGTTATAAAATAGGTTACATCGACTGAATGGAAATTAGAAACTTTTTTCTTTTCAAATCTCTAATTAACACTACCAAACATGCTATATGCTTTGGTAAAGAATCAGGAAAGTATTAATACCACCAAATTCAGGCTTTGTTAGAAACATTCATTTGAATCAGAGTGCTCTGCTGTTGGCCTCCATATTTACATGCAGATGAAAGAACTGTAGATGTAGCTGATCTAACAATGATATGAGTTATTAAATTAGAGAACAGTGTTCAAAATTTTTTATAGGAAGAAGATTCATTAGTCAAGTCTCTTGATCAGTGCCTAATGCATGACTAATCATTTGGTCTCTGGGAAACATGTAGTTCAAATCACTTTGAAATTCTAGCATTTATTGTATCATGGACTGAAAGAAAATTTTTCAAGCAAGCATTAATTAAAGGTAGTAATAGTTTTCCTTTAAGAGAGAATTTCCTTGAATTAAAAAAAAGCTATTTCTACTTCTTTACGAAGAGTGTTTTATGCAAAACCTAAAAAGGAAACACTATAGCACAGTGTGGAGTGTAATGAATTTTTACATTGAAAAATTTATATACAAAAATACAATTTTTACATTTTGCAGCTTACTGAGGCATTATATTCTTTTTTCTTTATTGTAAATAGACTCATTCAGACATAAGCTTTGCCTGGCCAGTAAAAAGTTTAGCTAGCTTTTAAATTAAGATTATTAGAAAACATCCAACATCTTTTTAGGCATCTTGATAAATGGCTAGATCATTTACTGATTCAGAATGAGCTACTTAACATTGTCTCAGAAAACTGAATGTAATTAGCACTTCACAAAATCAGTATGTTTGACATCAGGGCAATCCCCAATCCCATAGAAGAAAGTTTTGTGAATATAATGTTCCACCACATTTCTTCTTGAAAGTAAAAATAAAGCTATATCTTCCTGGGATGTTTAAAGTTTTGTGTGCACTTCAGGAAAAAAAGGTATAAAATGGTTGTGAATAATTTGAGCCTTGAAACCAATGAAGGTCTTAAATAACTTCCATCTAGGCAAACTGAAAGCTGAAATAGGTTTAAGATGGTACATGAGCAGCAGAAAAATGATCATATGGTATAATTACATGTGACAGCAAGAGGGCCGTACTGAAAAAACGGGTCTGAGTCCTATCTCTTTCAAGCCTGCAGTTCTAAAGATAAAGTTTTCAATGCTGATGAAGGGGCAGAATGAACTGTGGATTCGAAGCAGTACAGAGATTTTTCTTTCAAAAACTTGGTGTACTGGTAAGTGTAAACAGATGCAAAGCTATGCACAAGTGACATGATTGATGCATCTGTAGTGTGGGCTTTGTATATTGTTGCTTTATGTCAGATTGAACAGAGGAATTCATTATGGGATTTTTTAAGTGCAGCTTTTTATTGCTACAGCTTTGATATGCTGGCTCCTTCTCATGTTTCTGCTTTTGGACTTACTTTTCTTGTCTTGAGTGCTGAGGAGTCAGATTCTGGGGCCAGCTGCTCCCACTCATCTTATTGCTATATAACTTAGGATAATAACTAAATATCTGTCCCAAGGACTCACTCTCTTTTTTTTTCTAGGATAGAAAAAAAATATTTTTTGTTAATAATAGGTATTTTGAACTCGTTTTATTATGTATCTCTTCCTGTTCTCCTTCCCTGTCTTCTTTTTCCACTTTTTATTCCTTGATGTTGATGTTTTCATAACACAAAGGAAGGTATTTTCTACTTTTGTCCATGCTAGAAATCTAGCAGCAAGTATTGGTGCATCTTTCAGTGTTCTTTCACTGCTGAAACCTTAATGGACTCCCTGCTGTACAATGCTTTTAAAAGTTTTAAATAGTGACCACCAGGTGAGGATTACAGTAATATTCAATTAAAAAGAAAACTACTGATTAATCTTCTTATAGGAACAAATAAATGTGAAATTGGTGATTTTAGTATTTATGGAGGTCTGGGGACTCACCATATCTTGCCCATCAGCACAAAAGCACTAGGAAGCAAAATAAAGCTATGATTAAGTGTTATTTTCTATATTATTCATTTTTTGCCATATACAAAATAAAAATACATCAACAGACTAAAATTAATTTACATTTTTAACAAAGTCTAACAAATTATCATTCCATAGATCAGCTGATGATCCTATTTAACCCTGTGACCACTGTGCTTAGTATCTGTTAGGATCAATGTTGTTAAGATTACAAAGCTGCAAATAAACTCAAAATATCAAGGTGAAATAAGTCGTATTATTTCCAGTTCTAGTACCACTACTGTATATCAGTCCTCTTCCTGGTATAATTGGGAGTGATAATTGCTTTCCCCTTGTTGCCTTGGCCTTAGCCAGGCGTGCGCTCTCTCTCGCTCTCTCTTTTTGTGTGTGTGTGTGTGTGTGTGTGTGTGTGATGGTATGTGCCAAGTCTGGCGAACACGAGAGGAGTTACAGGAAGTTCAAGCATATTCGATAAAGACAGAAACTTAAGAGGTTTTAGTTGTTAAATGGCTGAAGCATTTGAAGTGGGCTTTTGTTTTGGAGAGATTCTATAAATGTTTGCTATAAGTAAAATATATTTTAGTAACTTTCAGTAAATAGAGCTGCTTTTGTTCTGAACTAAAAGTTCTACTTATGAGTGTTGGAGTTAAACTCATATGATCAGTTTATGAAGTGGCAATAGCAGATCATGTGATTAAGTCATGCAAGATTATCTGTGCTTTTTTCCTTCCAAATATTTATAGTATCTGCAGAGCAGCTGAATGTGTGATTTTTTTAAATCAAAATTAAACAAAAATAATTCAAAAATATCAGAGACTTAAGGAAAAATTCATTTGGAGTAAGGATTGCTTAATAAAGAATATAATTTCTAGACTTAGCAGCTAATTTTGTCTGGAAGTCTTATATTGTGATCTGTTCCTATCACTTTCTTGAACTGATATTTCTTTCTGCAACCTATGGGGAGAAATAATAGCCCATCACTGCAAAATATTGAGAGGATTAGATGAGACAAGAATCTCTTGTATTTTCTTTTAATCTGCGTCACTTACTTGCTGTGACCATAGTCAAGCTACTTTCCCTCAGCATGTGCCATGATTCTCTCAAGCATAAAACTGGGATTCTCACAAGGTAATAGTTTTGTAAAGCACCATCAGATTACCAAGAATAGTTTGAATTAAGTTCATTTATTTTCAGAGAGGTTGTATGGTTCTGAATTTATCTCCTAATTGTTTTTGTACAAATCTGCTGAACATACAGCTTTTAGAAAAGGTGTAACTGCGTTTGTTTGCAGATATATTACTTTTGTCCTTCTCTCCCACCTTTTCTTTCAGATTCTTGAGAAATTCCAATTTTGCATCTAATTAATTCTACTTAATTTTGACTGATGCTAAACTGCAGTTGGTTAAAATGTAGTTAAAACCTTTGATATATGCACAAAGTATATGGCTTGCCTTGCCGTGTTTTTATTTATTAGGCTGAATAGGCTGCTGTTTTATATTAACAAAAATGTTGGTTCATTGGTTTTGTTTTGCTTTGTTTTTTCTTAAGTTAGCATTTATGAGAGACAGTATACCTGTTGAGTAAGGTTTCTTTTTTTTCTCTCCTGACTTTCTAAATATTAAACTTCAGCATATATATATATCAACTACAAAAATACTACAATGGCATATTGGAGACAGAAGTCTGACTGTCAGAACTGCCTTATGGCTGCTTTTATCGATATATAGTTTAGTGTGCTGAGAGTGCCATGGAAACCAAGAGAATCTTCATTGGTGCTCTGCACTGTTTGTCCTTCAGCCTTTGTTTTGAATGTAACCTTTCAATATACAGTGATGGTGCTTTGGGTTATAACTTTTTTTTTTTTTACATCTCTATGCAAACTGAATTCATTTCTGCTTCAGGAAATGTTCCTGTAGTACTAAATGGTTTTTTTAGATTCACTAGTGACTCTAAAAGAGCATGTGTCCAGAAGAGAGAAAGGGAAAAGCAGGAGTGGTGATCAATTTCTGCTGTCTTAAGATTTCTGTTTTCCTTAAAACCAGTCCTGGGGGCAGTTCAACTCCACAACTAATTCAGCCAGCAGAACTGCACACTATCTTGCTTTCTTTTTTTTTCTTTCTTTCTTTCTTTTTTTTTTTTTTTTTTGCACAGCACTCCAGTGCTGTTTTTACACTTGCTGTTTGTCTTTCCCAGAAAGTATTTACTAGAAGCTTCAATCAGGGCTCTTCTTTAAATGTAACACACACACACACACACGCACATTTCTCACAATATGAGCATTTAGTTTGCATGAGAGGTAATCATGCCAGTTTTACTGATTTCATAAGGACTTGCTTCTGTAATAACCTCAGGTAAATCTCCCAGTATATAGTGTATGCCAAACAGTAAACTACTCCTTTATTAAATATTATAACACATAAATATTCTTTATCTATTGTCATTAGAGAATGTTTGAAATTCCTATGAATGCATTTTTAGACTACAGTAACTGAACCATGTGAAGTTTTTCTTGGTATTTTTCCTTTCTTTAAAATTCTAAATACCACCATTTCTTTATTTTCTTGTATCTGAGACTGACTGAAAATATAGCCTTGTGGAGAATACCTCCATGACCAAAGTACTGACATAATTGGTCCTACTACCACCTTTATCATTAACAAAATTTTAATACCTTATATGTTCATTTGCAGAGAGATCTTGGCATTGGTTTTTTTTGGTAAAATCTTGTCTTCCTTCTATGGCAGTTGTGATCATGTTCCCTTCCTGTCAACATGAGCCAGTTCACCCTATTCCCAGAAATCTGCAATCACAGATTTGCTTTTGTAGTAAGATTAGCTTCCCTCCTGTCCAAAATGAGGTCATTTACAGCAAGAGCTAGCAGCACTGCAAAGTCTTACACATTTCTTTAGTTGTGTTGCTGCAATCTACTATGATGGAAACAGTAAGAAAAACACAGCCAAGTATACTTCAATGTACATTCTTAATTTGTTCAACACATTTAGTTATGAACAATAGTATGTTAGGCAGGAATAATGCGGGCCTTGTTTTCAGATTTTTGAAAATTACAAAGATTTTCCTCTGCTGTCTTTTGAAGTGTCATATTTATTAATCAGACAGAAAGCCATTTTGGCCAAAGTTACTTCATCTTTTGGGTGAATCGAAAAAATAAATTTGGTATCTCACTGCAGTTGCTATAATTTGAAATTGGCAAATCTGTATTTCTCATTAGGATAAAACCTTTGATATCAGTGCATGACAAATGGATTACTAACATAAACTGTAATAATTCTGTAATAGTTGTTAATGGATCAAGAATTTGTGAATAAAAAATTACACAATGTGATATAATATATGTAGCAGAGTCTGAAATTCTATCTGCTCAAAAAATCCAGTTTTTATAAATGCACTTAAATGTCTTCATATTTATGTTGTTCACATAAATAGTGCTATTAGCTTTTGCTTTCTGTATGATAATACAGAGAAATCTGGGTCCTACAAGTCAAATCTTACTTTTTTTAATCTTACCTTCTGTGTGGGGATCTGAAAGCATTTCAGCATTCTCAGGATTCTTGTGTGGAAAGTTGAAGTACCTACTTCTGTAGTACCCAGGTTCCAAAGACAAGGGGTAGTGTCTTATGCTTAACTAGATGATATTTTTTGTCTGCAGTTATGCCTGAATTATAACTCATCCTATTAGGACTCCATAAAATTTCATAATTTATTCTCAGTATTATTGAACAAAATCGATGCTGAGTTTTAGAGATGAGAAGAAAATGGACAGAGGGAACAGAAGAGATCAAGGTCTGAAATAGTAGTAAGTAAAGGGAGTCTATGGAATGATGGAGCAAATGAGCACAGAAGAGTGGATGGGAGTGAGACATACTGCTCTTCCAAGACCTTAATACAAGGGGTGGGATGGTGCGGATTCAGGAATACAGGAGGATGACACAAGGCGAATTTGATGGGGAAGACCTGAAGAATGCAAAGAATTCTTGGTATATTTAATAAACTTGCCTGTAAAAAGACACAAAATTTACATCATCCAAGTAGTATACCATAAGCATGTACAATTCATGTATCAAAACCAGGAAACTTCTTATTCTTTTGCATTTAAAACTGGCCATCCAAATATGAGTAAACAATGAATTGTTGAATTATGAGCTTCAATTTATAGAGTATTCAAAGTATTAATGTGGAAAAATGTGATCTATCTCCTGTTATACTGAAGTGTCAGCTCTGACGTGCAACACGTTCAGGGATGGAGTTTTGTTACTGGGAAGCAACCAAAAGGAAGACTGAGCTGGCATATACAAGATGGGTTTTTTGCTTTTTAGTTCCTATAGTTCAAATAGACTGGTAGCAACTGCTTCTGCAACAAGATGTAGTAGTAGCTTTCCTACTCCCTTTATTGCAGCATATAGTTTCTGTTTTCTTCATTTACATCTAGCAGATTATCCATACTTTTTATGTTGAAACACTATATGACCATTTTTTGACAATACTATGGAAAAGTATCTATCTTTTGAGAGAAGACCAAAAAGAATCATAAACATTGAGTTAAACAGCCTGTATTCTCATTGTGAGCCATTAAAACCTAGTTTAGACATAGATTTCCAGACATCAAAGCTAGCCAAGGCTAAAACACCTCCATATAACTCTCTGTGTGGATGATAATTTTTCTGTGTGGATGACAAAGTATTAAGCCAGAACTTGGAGCCTGGGTAAAATAAATACTGTATGTATAAACTTAGGGAAGGAGGAGTGAAGTAGGCAGGAGGGTAGGAAATGGCAGAAGTAGTCATTTTCTTAAGGATCAATATATTTTTCTCATGGAATGATAACTGAATACAATAAATGATAATAATTGCTACATAAAGCCTTATTAATCTCTGTATAAACCTGTTAATACTGGCAGGTAGTTTTCTGGGAAATGAAGAGATATATGATGTGGTAAATAGATGCTGTTTTCCATGGACTGTGATTTCAACAAAGAACTCTGTTCTCTCCATCAGAGGAGTCTGGTAATCTTATTGGGGCAATTTGTTTCTCCTGGAGGAGTTTGCAAAACACTGCATTTGCAGAAATATGATGAGCAGGAGATCATCACAAGAATGATGACTGTTATGACAATGTCTGTGTTTCTTTTTTAAACTGAATCTTGATTGTTTGCATTTCAGGGACTGCATTAATAGGCCTGAGAGGAAGAGAGAGAGCCCAAAATAGCTTGTGTCACATGTATCTGAACATACTGAAACAAAAGTGTAAATATTTTAAGAGAAACGTAGGCTGAAAACAGAAATTCCAAGGTTGTGTAAGTTAGAAAATGTTTCCAATGTTAGAAAAAGGGTTAGCTATTTTTTTTAATTTCCTATTGGATTTATTATTTCTTCCTCTTCCCTTCCATACAACAATATATCGTGATAGATTTTTTCAAGAAAGCTTCAACCTGTTTTTCACATTTACTGGTATCTTCTCAGCTAATCAATACTTTTCTGATTCAGATGTTGCTTCTGATAACATTTTTGTTATATTTTTGCAGTTGTTTAATTTGCTGAGCAAACTATGGCTCCTGGTGATATTTTTGCAAATAAAGGAGCAGCCTGAACAGGAAGCTGTTGTTCATTCCTGTGTTATATGAATGCCTCTGCTTGTATGAGTCTTCTGCACTCAGTGGAAGTGGGACTAAAACAAATGATAGTCATTCTGAGTAGTTCCACAAAATAGCTTGGGTTATTCAGTGGAATTGAACAGTTTATGAAAGCTCCTGAAAGGTTCTTTAAGCACAGGTATCATTGCTTACCATCCAAAAAGTCACAGATTAAGAAATTAAAAGGCATCTGAAAGTTAGGATTGTTTCATCTAAAGGAGGCTCAGTTTGCCTGCTATAGATGTAGTGAATAGCTTTCAAGTCTAGTTAATGTAGTAACTTAGCAAATAGGTGACTTTGAACCTTTAATATTCCCTTAAACTGAATAGTTTCAAGTTACTTTCAGAATACATTTCTACATAAACTCACAGCTTGTTTCATACAAATCTATACTTTCATTCTATATAGGGTAAATGAAGCAGAAGGCAGGTTGCATTTATCCTATGACAAGATGAAAAGCTGATTACACAGATGAGTACAGACGAAGCAGAAACCTCTCAGAGATTAGGTTTTGCTCTCGGTGTGCCTTACATTGCAGCCTGACATAATTGTTTCATGTTAGTTGCTTTCTGTGAACTCTCCCTCCTCTCTATATAGACCATGTGCCTGCAAAAAGGGAGGTTATCAAAACAAAGTAATTATTAATCTTTGTTTGCAAGTACTAAACATCAGAAGGAGAGCCTTATTTTCAATCAGCATTTTTTCCATTTCCTAGTCTGTACACATCTCTCAATCTGCACATGAGCTAGTGGTTTGGTATAGGCAATCAGTTTATGGCCAGAAGATTTCAGGTAAGGAGAAAACTCAATTTTTTAAGATTTCAAAAGGATTCATTTTGGCTTCTTACATAGGCAGCAATGGGAAGTAGCCTAAAATGACAGGAATGTGAAGATCTCCAGTGTTTCAAGTAAAGGTGGATAATGAAGCTCAGCAGAACCAAATGTGACATTTTTGGCAGGCTGCAAGTTGTGCTGAGAAATGATATTTCATTGCAATGTTTCAACATTCATGATGAACCTAAATACCAATAGGAATCACAACACTACTCTTTCTCCCAAGAGGGTCTGTCACTAGAAGTGTTTTAACCTTAACTGTGTTATTTCTGAATTGTCTTGTTACAAAGGGCTTTCACTTCCTTTATGGTGCCTTCCAGAATGGAGTACTTCCAGTGAGCAATAGCAGGAAGATTACTTGTAGGAAATAATCTTTGGACCAAATAAACTAGGTTATTTCCTTGCTCCATATAAAATCGTGCACCCTAGGTAACTTTAGGTATTGCCTCTTTTGTGAGCTAGTTTAGGAAATGCTGTGATTTACCGCTACAAGTAGTGCTTAGGAATGTAGGATAGGGTCCCTAACCCTCCAGTGTTGCAGTTTGGAGTTAAGGCTGGTTTGTTTAGGAGGCATATTTGCATTTAGCAGGGTAAGCAGCAGCTATACAATTGGCAGTGATGCTCTTCCAGGGGAGAACAGATCTGATGGATTATGCAAAGACGGTTTATAGCAAAAATAACCAGGCTGAAGCCTCCGTGTGCTAGCACCCCCGGAAGCCTCGACTTTGCTGGAAGAATCTGTCTTCTGACACATCAGGCATCAAGACTAAACGGTAGAAGACAGTCCTTCTGGAGACAGAAAACACCTCCGGCCCGCGGAAACCCTTCTGGAGAGGAACAGGGCGAGGACATGGTCCTGCACGCATATAACCCGTGCAGGCCAGCGCAGGGGCCCGCCTGCGCTGCGAGGTCTGTCGCCCCTCTGCCGCCTGCCTTCGGTGGCGGGGCGGCCGCTCTCCTCTCGGCCGCCGTCCGCTGCTGCGCGGTTGGCTCTGCAGCCGAGCGGGGACAGCTGCTCCGCCTGAGGATTGGCCACTCGCCCTGCCAGTCCTCCTGCGTCTCCTCCTCCCCCGGGGCCGAAGAGACGCACGCCGAGGGGCTCCCGTGCCGGGGATGAGCCGGGACGCGACGGCGGCGGCACCGGGGCGGCGGCATTGGCGGTCGCCGAGGGGAGGCGGCGGCGGCGCCCGAGAGCAGCACGGGCAGCTGCAGCCGCGCAGCCGCTCAGCATCCTGCGCCCTCCCCTGCACCTGCACCAGCAGCCGGAGCACCTGAACCCAGGGCTCCGCTTCTCGCAAGGTAATACCCTCGGATTTGTTTTCGTCTACTGCTATGCCTATCTGCCCAGTTCCCTGCAGTGGTTTCCTCTGCTGCAATCGAATGGATGGAAAAAGGGAAACAAACTTACCAGTGCAAAGAAAGGAGATATTTAGTCTTCATTAGCATTTCTCTCTCTCTGCTTATTTATAAATAGTTCCTGAAAGAACATGCAAGCTGGGATCTCTTAGTTTCTCTTCCAGTCATAAGAAGGTCCTTAGCTTTCCTCCCACCCCCTTTCCTGTCAGCGCTACTAATGTAAGATGTTACTGGTTTATTCTCCTACCCCAAAATAACTTTCAAAACTGTATGCTCTTTTTTTTGCTAAAGTATGGGATAAATTCAGTAAAGTGGGAAATGCAGATTGCTATAACTCTCATGCATTTGATGGATGAAGATTTCTTCATACACTGGGGAGGGTAGATGGGTGAAAAACACGTGATTAATATTTAGAGCATTCAGACAATCTGTTACTCAAAATCGTAGGACTTATGGGAATCACCATTACAAATGAGGCTCCTGAACTGGAATATAATGTAATTTGTAAATTCCTTTTACACACAGGAAAAGTATTAAAAGGACCCATACTGACACTCTGGAGAAACCCTTCTCTTGCTGAAGGATATCAGTGTACACAGGCAACTAAAACACATTTTCCTTCCTTCAGATGCAATGTTAAATCACATTATGATCCAGCTGACCAAGAGTTGGTCTGGGAATGTAGTCCTTCTCCTGGCTGTCCCTCAGTCTTGTTGTGTGGTCTCTGCTTTCCCAAGAGTGTAGCAGGAATCATAATAGGTCCTCACTTTCTTGAAGCTCCACCAAAAAAAAAAAAAAAAATTGTTGAGAAACGATAGACAAGTTTGATTACTTTTATAATTTTAGTCATTTAGAACACTTATTACCATCTATCCTTTGAATTTTCATCACAGTTTAATGATAATTTTACTTGTAGAAACATCCTGTACAAATGCTATCATCAAACCATTATGTACAGATTTAAAGATATTGCTACAAGTATATAAGTAATGTTACTATGAAGATTAGGTAAACCTCTTTCTTACCCATAACATTCTGAAGCTTTCACCTTTCAGGTTGCTTGGCCTCTGCTTGCAGGTGAATTCGCTTGTTTGGGTAAGTGTCAGCAGCAATTGTTTTTCTGCCACTTGGGATTAAATGGAAAGTGGAAGAGAGGAAGAAGAAATTATTTTTACAGTACTAAATAAATGAAACCCATAACATTGTTAATTTAATTTGAATGACTGTTGTAAACAGAATGTCTAGGGATAGAAAGTTGCAGTTTGGTATGGAATCAACCCTTCTTTTGAAATATCTTCTTAACACTGCAATGGAAACTAGTTTTGACTTGAGTGAAACCTATCTCATTGAAAGTCAAGTGTCATGAGCCTGCATGTTCCCATATATTTTTTTTATATATGTGTGAAATATTCAGCTACATGGGCATAACTGAGTTAATCATGTAGTAAGTAGTGGCCAAGTGCTGAATGTTTCTCTAATATTTTGTAATTTGTTAGGATGAGATTGAAGTAAAGGCATGGGTAAAAGTAAATTATTTCTGTAGAGGCTTTCTTGCATAGACAGGTATTTCCAGAAAATTTGGATTTTTCCTTTCAAACAATTTCTTAGGGATGACTTCAACGTAGATAAATTATTAATACTACAGACTTCTATCTTTGGTTTCTCATATCTATGCAGGGTGGGTCCATCTATCAATCTTTGTTCACTTAATTTAAAATAAACTTAATAGTTTTCAAAGAAGAGAATAATGTTTTGCTAGTATAAGATGATAAATTGGAGAAAATCTCACTCTGAGACGATTTAGAAACTGGAGATTGGGGAAGACCTTTTCCTTTTGTGGAATCTGTAGGCAAGTATCAACTAGAATGCTCAGAGATGGCAGCTTTTGAAAATAAATGACAATATAACAAATGTCAACTTCATACAGACGTTTTTCAGGATATAAAAATTATTGTAAAGGGTCAATTTTATTTGAGATCTAAGGAACTATGTCTTCTGGGTTTGTTTTTGTTGTTTGGTTGTTTGGTTGTTTTTTAAACTAGGAAAAGACTAATATCCTACCCTCTCTACCCATCTTCTTCGTGGGGAAAAAGGGAGAATAACTTTTCAGCTTTATTTAAGAACTCTTGATAATTCGTCTATAAAGAAACATGTAATCCTGGCTCTTTACAATGCCATTTAATAAAGTAATCCTTTCTGAGTCTTTGATCCTGTTTTCACTTACATGCATAAAATGTTTGAAAGTGGAAGCAAAAGTGAAAAACAGCCTTTTGGAATGACCCCAAATGATGCTCTGCTGGCCAAAAGTAGGAAAAAGAAAGCAAGGATAATCATAAAGGTCTACAGTGGGGCAGCTTTCTGCTTTTTATTTTACTATATCATTTAAAGATTGAATGAGAGAGAAATTTCCATGTGCCTCTGTGTTGCTGTTTTCAAAAATTAGTTTGCATCCCTTTCTCCACCGAGTCTTCTTAGCATCTCAGAAATGTTTGTCAGCTTTTAATTGTGCTTTAGCTATTTTGGCTTGAAATAAATCCTTCTTCTAGCTTTGATCTCTTAGGCTTTTTTTAATATATAGTCAATTATACATTAGTTAATTACATATTCTGGGTGTATATTCCATTAGCTTTTAGTTATCATGAAGAGCTCCAAAAAAGAAGGAAACTGTCCATCTTGGAGTAATAAAATAGCTTCAACTCATTGAAATCTGAATTCTAACTGTGTGTAAATCACTTCTATTTTTTCAGCATGTTTTATATATTTATGTGTTATTCCTTTGTACCCAACCCCTCTTTTTTATTTTTAATAATCATTTCTCATTATCATCTTTGCTGGTTGTGACTGTCCATATTTATTTGCACATATCTGGAGACAGTAGATGCAAAGAGTACGCTATTGTTTTAATGACCAAGCACTAGAAGTCAGTGCTTGTGATCATTGTTGATTTTTTTTTGGTCTGACTATATGCCTAAAAATCTGTTTAGCTTAACATTCCCCTGGGATAGTAGAGCCTGTAGAATCTAGAGCTGTAGCATGGAAGCTGCTGTGTATTCTGAGTTTTTTTTTTTTTCTTTCTGCCATGGTCATTTAAAGCCTTATGCAACTTCACAACCTCTTTTCATATTAATCCTTGTGGTTTTAGTCCCCCATAAATGTTGCCAGAACAGAAATATGAGATGTATAGTGAGTCTCAGAGCTTCTCCTGTCTGAGAATAGGGGAAGAAAGCACACAAAACGCATAAAACATGCTGCATGAATTCTTATCCGAATAACTGTATCTCCTACTCATGCAGATACTGCTGTTTCTTCCCTTTCTATGGACAGTTGAACTTCTAATCATTAGTTTGAACATTTAGGCCATAAGGGAGGACTTAGTAACTCCTGAAGACCACATATATTTTGTTGAATTTGGCCCTCAGAAGATTACATAAGACCAGTAAACTCTTAACATTGAAGTGCTTCTGTCCTCCACTTAGAGTCATTAAGTCTTCTAACTGATCTGAAATGATGCAATAAATATAAACTTTACTTTAAGATTTCAGCAGTACCAAGATCTAGGCAGATTTTTTTTTTTCTCAAAGCCATTCTTCTTATCCTGCTGTATTTTTAAACTCATTACACTGAAATACTTTCTGTTTTGATATTTTTGCTCTTTTGCCATGAAGGCTGTCTTGTCACTATAGTTCGATCCCCATTAGAGGATCTATGAAACTTGTTTAATCTTAAAATATTTGAGTTTTCTAAATATTTTAATAATTAATATTATTTGTAGAGGTGCATTTCCCTATAGACAGAATTGCTGAATTTAATAAAAGTTCCATGTGAACTGTCTTCTGTGTTAGGATGCAGACCAAGAGAACTGTGATGACAGAGGAGCAATTAACGTAAACCATTTTAAAGACATTTAATTTTTTTTATGTTAATTCATTTGTACTTAAAACAGGACAGACACACCAGACTGGATGTTGAATATATCAAAGCCAATACTGCATACATTTATTTGCATAATGGGCCTTTTGAAAATTTGTAATCCACCCTTTCAGATGGAGAACAATCAAATTTAAAAAATTTTTGTTAATTGTAGTCATATGTCCAAAACATTTACCTTATGAAATCTTTGAAATATTGCCAGTAAAAAGTTTCACTGAAGAAAATAGATATAACCATAGTGCTGTTTTTTAACGCTTCCATCCTTGAAGTGTTAATATGATTATAGCGAGTCATACACCCAATTCATCCCAGTACAGCCCAGGTTTTCAAAACTTGAACTATAAATTCCATTTTTGAAGGCTTTGTAATTCAGATACTCAAAGTTCTTTAAGAGTAAAGCAATTCTAAAATCACTAACATTTGGGGAGGGGGAAGGGTTGAAAAACTTTCTGAGTCTATTCTCAAAGTTTGCATACTTTTATAAAATATTTTAAAATATGCATAGTTAAGAATAGGTTTGTCACTTGTGAAATACATGTTTCAGGATTTTTTTTTTTTCTTGATTCCCAAGAACTTAATGTGGGACAGCATCTTTGAGCTTTACTTATAGAAAGATGTATTCAAAGCTTGCTAGCTTTGTGTGGAAGGGCAGGGGCAGAGCAGTGTTCCTAAAATCAAAAATGTTGTTGTTGGATTTGTTTTTTTTTATTATTATTCATTTGAATTCCATTTCTTTTCTGTCTTCACCACTGAAGCTTCCTTGGCATCTACATTTCCTTTTCTGGTTGGTCTGAACTCTTGCAGCCAGAATTATTCTCCTTCCTCATCAAACAGTTCAAAGATTTACCGTAACATAACCTTTTAGTTTTCTTCTCCTTGCCTTTCCTTAAATACCATATTGGGTTTAAAATTTTTATCCCTGTCTTCAGAGTATATGGGTATGCCAGAAGTGTCTCTGGAAGCTTTGATCCAAAGGGCAGCACGCTTAATACTTGTTTTAAATATCATCATGAAACTAACAAACATGAACACACAATAATTAAACAAATAAAAACCTAGTGTTTTGGTTTAGGAAGACTAAAAATGATACACAATGCAAACTGTAGTGAGCTGTTCCTACCAGTAATCTCAGCAGCTCAGTTCCTTTACCTCATCTGCATACAGCAAGATATACTTACACTCTGGAAAGCACCTCATGATATTGCTTTGGAGGAAATATGTATCTAGAATGTAAAACTAAAACCAGGTAAAAGTGAAATAGTATTGATAAAGTCTTAATGTTTGACACTTTCATGTTTATCATTTTATGCTTACATATGCTTACAAACATTATTCAGTATTCTATTTAAAAAAAAACATTTTCCAGAAAATATTATCTAGTATTTGTTACTTCTTCAAACCATACCTGAAAAAGATATTCTGATCAATATTAAATATTTGCAAGGTCAAGCTGCTATATAAAAACAGAAGATATAGCTCTTTCCTGTGGAGTTGGCAGTCTGGAAAATGAAAACTAGAAAAGCTTAGTTTAATTTAACAAGCAGACAATTTTTCTGTTGAAAAAATGTCATGTTGCTTTTCTGTAGAAATACCCTGTACATGCTGCATGGAGTGGAAATAATCCACTGTGTATCCTGTAAAACTTACCCAAAGATAAAGTATTAAATAAAAATGTTTTATTCTATGCAGGATTACTTATCTGGGTTAAAACTAGTATATGGGGAAAAAAGGTCATGTGTGCAGTTTGTGACCCAGCACTAAAACATACAAATAAGATCTTACACTTTTTTTATTAGTTTGCTTGCTACTAATATCATGTTTTCATTTTACTTCTGCTGATAATATTGTAACTTTCTGAGATACAAAAGGATTACATGTTAGATGTGCGAATAGAGGTCTGTACAAGCTGTTTTGGTCTAATATGGCTTTTATCTTGTTTATTCCTTGAAAATCAGCCGACTAGCAACTAGTACAGCTTTTCTTTAAGACCTCCATATCCTCAGGCAAAAGATGTTTCCTCTTGCCTGTAATTAGTTTTTACATCACTTCACGAGTTCAGCTGAATGTTATCCACATGCTCCTGTACACATATCCAAGAATGTTTTTAAATTTTAAGACTTTATATTATTTCATCTTAGGCACAGAAAATTGTAGGAGAGGGTTATATCTTTGAATGAGGTCTATCTATAACATTAATGCATAATTAATAAAGCACAGAATATCCATTTAATACTGTTGTTGAGAAATAAACCCTGTATTTATTTTAGAATAGATGAAATAACCATAATATTCATTTTAATTTCCAGATTTGGAAAAATATTCTTATCAGCAAGGAGATTTGGGGTTATTGTTTGTTTGTTTGTTGTTAAATATATTTTTAATCCCTTTGAAATGTAACAGTTTGCAGGTATGTCTGCTAGATATGGTGAAAGCATAGTGAATTCCCAAGGTAATATTGTATTTAGTACTTTAGCCCTTCTGAATTTTCCTTAGGTGATAAGAAATGAAGAAAACATGGCCAGGAGTATTGTGAGGATGACTTTACTCTTTGTTAATGAAGGTGGAAATCACACAGAATCACAGAATCGCTGAGGTTGGAAGGGACCTCTGGAGATCATCTAGTCCAAACCCCCTGCTCAAGCAGGGTCACCTAGAGCACATTGCACAGGATTGCGTCCAGGCGGGTTTTGAATATCTCCAGAGAAGGAGACTCCACAACCTCTCTGGGCAACCTGTTCCAGTGCTCTGTCACCCTCACAGTGAAAAAGTATTTCCTCATGTTCAGATGGAACTGTCTGTGTTTCAGTTTGTGCCCGTTGCCTCATGTCCTGTCACTGGGCACCACTGAAAAGAGTCTAGCTCCATCCTCTTGACACCCTCCCTTCAGATACTTGTACACGTTGATAAGATCTCCTCTCAGCCTTCTCTTCTCCAAGCTAAACAGGCCCAGCTCTCTCAGCCTTTCCTCATAAGAGAGATGTTCCAGTCCCCTAATCATCTTTGTAGCTCTCTGCTGGACTCTCTCCAGTAGTGCCACATCCCTCTTGTACTGGGGAGCCCAGAACTGGACACAGTACTCCAGATATGGCCTCACCAGGGCTGAGTAGAGGGGCAGAATCACCTCCCTCGACCTGCTGGCAACACTCTTCCTCATGCACCCCAGGAGACCATTGGCCTTCTTGGCCACAAGGGCACATTGCTGCCTCATGCTTAACTTGGTGTCCACCAGCACTCCCAGGTCCTTCTCGGCAGAGCTGCTTTCCAGCAGGTCAACCGCCAACCTGTACTGGCGCATGGGGTTATTCCTCCCCAGGTGCAGGACCCTGCACTTGCCTTTGTTGAACTTCATGAGGTTCCTCTCCGCCCACCTCTCCAGCCTGTCCAGGTCCCTCTGAATGGCAGCACAGCCCTCCAGTGTATCCGCCACTCCTCCCAGTTTTGTATCATCGGCAAACTTGCTGAGGGTGCACTCTGTCCCTTCATCCAGGTCATTGATGAAGAAGTTGAACAAGACTGGACCCAGGACTGACCCCTGGGGGACACCGCTAGCTACAGGCCTCCAACTAGACTCTGCGCTGCTGATCACAACCCTCTGAGCTCTGCCATTCAGCCAGTTCTCAATCCACCTCACTGTCCACTCATCCAGCCCACACTTCCTGAGCTTGTCTATGAGGATGTCATGGGAGACAGTGTCAAAAGCTTTGCTGAAGTCAAGGGAGACAACATCCACTGCTCTCCCCTCATCTACCCAGCCAGTCATTCCATCATAGAAGGCTATCAGATTGGTTAAGCGTGATTTCCCCTTGGTGAAGCCATGCTGACTACTCCTGATCACTTTCTTGTCCTCCACATGCTTGGAGATGGCCTCCAGGATGAGCTGCTCCATCACCTTTCCAGGGATGCAGGTGAGGCTGACTGGCCTGTAGTTCCCTGGGTCCTCCTTCTTGCCCTTTTTGAAGACTGGGGTGACATTGGCTTTCTTCCAGTCCTCAGGCACCTCTCCTGTTCTCCATGACCTTTCAAAGATGATGGGGAGTGGCTTAGCAATGACATCCGCCAGCTCCCTCAGCATTCGTGGGTGCATCGCATCAGGGCCCATGGATTTGTGGGTGTCAAGTTTGCCTAAGTGATCTCTAACCTGATCCTCCTTGGCCAAGGGAAAGTCTTCCTTTCTCCAGACTTTCTCTCTTGCCTCCAGGGTCTGGGGTTCCTGAGGGCTGGCCTCAGCAGTAAAGACTGAAGCAAAGAAGGCATTCAGTAACTCTGCCTTGTCTGCATCCTTCGTCACCAGGGCACCCACCCCATTCAGCAAAGGGCCCACATTTTCCCTAGTCTTCCTCTTGCTACTGAGGTATTTGAAGAAGCCCTTCTTGTTGTCCTTGACATCTCTAGCCAGATTTAATTCCAAACAGGCCTTAGCCTTCCTCGTCACATCCCTGCATACTCTGACAGCGTTCCTATATTCCTCCCAAGTGGCCTGTCCCCCTTTCCACTTTCTGTATACTTCCTTCTTCTGGTTGAGTTTTGCCAGGAGCTCCTTGCTCATCCGTGCAGGTCTCCTACCTCCTTTGCTTGACTTCCTACTCATAGGGATGCACCGCTCTTGAGCCTGGAGGAAGTGATGTTTGAATATTAACCAGCTCTCTTGGATCCCCCTTCCTTCTAGGGCCCTAACCCATGGGATTCCTCCAAGTAGGTCCCTGAAGAGGCCAAAGTTTGCTCTCCTGAAGTCTAGGGTTGCGATCCTACTTAGTGCCCTGCCTCCTCCTCGCAGGATCCTGAACTCCACCATCTCATGGTCACTGCAGCCAAGGCTGCCCCCAACCTTCACATCTTCCACCAGTCCTTCTTTGTTTGTTAGTACGAGGTCCAGCAGCACACCTCTCCTTGTTGGCTCCTCCACCACCTGTGTCAAAAAGTTATCATCAGTGCTCTGCAGGAACCTCCGGGACTGTTTGTGCCTAGCTGTGTTGTCTTTCCAGCAGATAGCAGGGTGGTTGAAGTCCCCCATGAGAACCAGGGCCTGGGATCGTGAGGCTACTTCCAGCTGTCTGTAGAAGGCCTCATCGACTTCCTCTTCCTGATCAGGTGGCCTGTAGTAAACACCCACAACAGTGTCACCCATGCTAGCCTGCCCTTTAATCCTTACCCATAAGCTCTCGACTCGCTCTTCAGCCACCCCTAGGCAGAGCTCGATACATTCCAGTTGCTCTCTCACCTAAAGAGCAACTACTCCACCTTGCTTTCCTGGTCTGTCTTTCCTAAAAAGCACGTAGCCATCCATGACAGCACTCCAGTCATGCGAGCTATCCTACCATGTCTCTGTAATGGCAATGAGATCATGGCCTTGCGACCGCACACAGATCTCTAGTTCTTCCTGTTTGTTCCCCATGCTGCGTGCATTGGTGTACAGGCATTTCAGAGAGGTGATCGAGCATGCAGGTTTCCCAGGAGGGCTGCAAGAGGCTCCTCCGTAGCCACATCCCATGCGCACTTCCCTGGCTGCATTCACCTGCTGGAGGCGTCCTGACTTGAGCTGTCTTTTGCCGACTACCTTGGCACGATAACTCTCCCCTTCCCCCATCTTTCCTAGTTTAAAGCCCTCCTTACCAGGTTGGCCAACCTGTTGGCAAAGACACGCATGCCCCGCTTCGTGAGGTGGATCCCATCTCTCCCCAGCAGTTGTCTATCTTCAAACAGGGTCCCATGGTCGTAGAAACCAAACCCCTGTTGCCAACACCAGCGGTGCAGCCAGTCATTAACTTGGAAAGTCCATCTCCTCCTCCTCTCATCCATCCCCCCTCACTGGCAGGATTGAGGAGAAGATGACCTGGGCTCCCAGACCCTTGACCACCATCCCCAGAGCTCTGAAATCCTGCTTGATGGTCTCCAGTTTGCCCTTGGTGTCATTGGCACCCACATGGAAGAGCAGGAGTGGGTAATAGTCCGAAGCGTGGACAAGCCTTGGCAGTCTTTCCATGACATCTCTCACGCGAGCCCCTGGCAGGCCACAAACCTCTCTAGACATGAGGTCAGGTCGGCAGATAGATGCCTCCGTCCCCTGCAGCAGGGAGTCCCCCACAACAATCACCCACTGCTTCTTCCAGGCGTTCCGGCAAGGCACAGGGTGTGTTGTTCCAGGTACTTCCCTTGCAGCCATGCCCATCTCCTCCTCATCCTGGAGGGCGCTAAACCTGTTCTTCAGCTGCAAGTCTTCGGGAGGAGTAGGAGCCTTTCTCCTCCCACGAGCAGTGACCAGTTTCCAGCCTTCTTCTACGGTGTTATGATGTATCATTTCACACAGCACAGAGCCCTCTGGCAACTCCACTGCTGCGGGGGGCTGGGACTCCCGAAGCTGCACAGTCTCCAAAAATACCCTATCTCTTGCTCCGCTTCTCGGATGCTGCGCAGCCTACTGACCTCCTCCCGTAACTCCCTTACCTGACGACACAGCTCGTCAACAGCAGCACACCTCCTGCAGGAGAGCTGACTGCCAGCCCAGGCCTCCCGGAGAGGCCCCAAGCACTCCCTGCAGCCTGAGACCTGTAGAGCCGCATCTACTGTCAGAGGGTCGGTCTGGGTCCCAGCCTCTGACACAGCAACTCCAACAGCCACTGGGGAATGCGCTCTGCGGTGTGTCACGACCATACTTGAGGAAACCTACACCACAGGGAACAGAAACGAAAGTTCCTTTGTGCGCCCTTCTGCGCGAACTGCTGCGCAAACTGCTGCGTCTGTTCGCTGCCTCTGTTAGCTGCGCTCTGAAATGAACTGTTGTTGCTGGGTGGGACTGCTAGACCTGGGCCAGGACGGCAGCCTCACTCGCTAAAGTACTGTATTATCTGTTAGCTGTAGGTGTATCATTAAGGAGAGAAGATCTAAGGGTCAGTGTTGGTGCTTGAAATAAAATCTAGTTGTTGTTTCATATATCATGCAAAATGGAGCTTCTTCCTGCTTTGTCTGTGTGTAAAATAAACTTCTTTTTCTGATATTCAGTGTAAAATACAGCAAGACTGATTACTACCATCTATATTATAGTTGTTCAGGCATTTTTCATTGTAAGACTCTCTTTTCAGTTATATCTTTGTGACGTGACACTAATTCAGCTGCAATTTTCCATGCCAAGTATTGCCTCCTGAAATGTTTTTCCTAAGGAAAATTTTACTTAAAAAAAAGACTGCAGTTGTTTTTGCAAACAGGGCTGGAGGAGTGGGGCAAAAAATGAAGGTAATTTTGATCATGTTATAGTGTATTAAACCAATTTAGTGTCCTTAATTTTGCAGGCCATTTTGTTGCCATCACTTACAAAAACCTCCCTTATTTATAAGGCTATGAAGCTTGGATTAGCATTTTGCTGCAAATCCAATATGTTAAATGTATCTTTACCTGGAATGCAGTGTTCTTAGTGGTACTTTCCTTGCAATTTATCTTTTTAGCAGTCAGAAACTTGTTATATTGCAAAAAACTGGAAGCAAGGTGCTGGACTCATTTTTTCTCTTGCTTCTTTCCCTGCAAAGTGCCCAGGAGCAAGATGGAGAATGTAAAAACCTGACTGAAGTGCAGAGGGGTTTTATTTGTTTGTTTAAACACTTTATCTCTTGAAATATTCTGCTTCAAACAGACTGTTTCTGTGTTAGGAGTGATTTGTTTGGAATATGTGTACAGATTGCCTTCATTCTTTCTTTCCTTTAATGTCTGCTGATTTACCGTTTATTACATTAGAGATTTATCACAGTTAGAATACCCAGCATAGAATTAATTTTATTAACAGCCTCTTAAGCAGCAGGATGGGTGAGTTTGTGATGGAAATTTTATTTGGTAACTTGTTGCAAACCAGTCACCTTTCTCAAACAGATTTAGGACAAATAGTTCCTATAGTGTGGTTGAACTCTACCAAAAGAGTGTTAGTAGTAATGAGGATATGTTGTGTGTTGTCTTTTTTTTTTTAATTTGCTGACATATGTTTCAGAAAGCACTATATTGCTTTGCTACATTGAACTAGACTACAGCAGGATGAGAATTTTCATGTTAGTCCAACTGCCTTGGATCAACAGGGGTCTTGTCCCTTTCTGTAACTAAAATTGCAAAAATTATACTAGCACAGATGAAGTGGGTTTTTTTTAAGTCTAATTATGCAAGTTGTTTTCCCCATTTCCAATTGTTTTGGTTTATATTCAGGAAGTATTTTGGGCAGAGGAGACAAACTAAAGGAGAGTCCATATTATTTGCTGTTAGGGCTTCCATTAGCATCTTTCCATACTCCCAGTGCACTTCCATTTCAGTTTCTGTAATCATAATACTGCTGTCTTCTCCAGGAATCAATTCATACACAATTCCACTCTTTCACAAAGGCATCAGTCTGTCGTCTTTGAATCCATGCAGCTACTTTCTTCCTTGTATTCTACATTCAAAACTAGAGCTGACAGGAAGGTATATTCCTTCTGAAAAAGTTATTTATGAATGTTTGACAAACTGAAACACAGGAAGTTACATCTGAACAGAAGGAAAAACTTCTTTGCTGTGAGGGTGACTGAGCACTGGAGCAGGTTGCCCAGAGAGGTTGTAGAGCCTCCTTCCTTGGAGATATTCAAAAGCTGTCTGGACAGGGTCCTGGGCAACCTGCTCTTTGGTGAGCCTGCTTGAGCAGGGGGGTTGAACCACATGATCTTTAAAGGTCCCTCCAACCTCAACTGTCCTGTGATTCTGTGAGTTTAAGTGTCCTGGTCTGGCCATCTATCTAAATGGAGAAAGTATTTCTCCTTACTAACTTAAAATTCTGTTACTTCCACATGGAGTAGACAGAATTTGCCCTGTTCTGGTTCTGAAGGAGAACAGCAATCTGTTGGGTTTGTGGATTAAAAAAAAATAATAATAATAAAATTGCTGCTATTTCTGATAGAATGAAATTATTTTAAAATATTGATTGACAGTTTCTAAATAATTTTTTGATTTTATAGTTATTTTTAGTATATATTTTTGTGGTTTTTGTTATTTTTAGTTGATTGATGATGGGTTCTGATCCTCTAAAGAAAATCTTCAAAAATTTGATGTTTCTGTAGTTCTGAAGCAGAATGCTCATCAATGGCTTATCTTAGCCACTTGCAGTTGAGGAATTTGACTAGTGATGATATGGTTCTGAAATTGCAGTTTCTCACTTATCAGACCTATATCATATATTTGACACCTCTGAGGCAATATGATTATTTGGGAATTCTTTTATAAATGCATATACTCACAGGGGAATTTATAGTACTGGATTTTTTATTGATAGGCGAAACATAATATTTGTTTAGAGTGAAATGGAGAGTAGAACCTAATTTGATCTGTTCAAAAAGTATAAAAATGACTATTTATCAGAATACTGCTTGTCTCCAAATTATATTCAAATTGTATTCTTTAACTTCATTTTAAAACATAATTACTTTTCTCAAAGGAGAAACTTGTTTCATTTACTTCCAGTATATCATACAGCCCTTCATGAGGGAACCTTTGATTTTGATAGACAACAGGATTTACCTGTTCAGCATACCCTGTTAAGTATACTACTGTTTGCCTATAGGATGTTGCGTGTTATATGCATGCTAGAATGTTTAAATCCCATCTTTTGGCTTATGTTGATGTTGCACTTTGAGGATCAATAAGAAACCATTAACATGGTTTAAGTAGATGATTAAGAGGATAATTTACTGCTTTATGGATTAAGTTCTGTTGTTTCAAACAGTACGAATATAAACTACCAGGTCTACCTGTACTATGCTAGTGACCATTTTAGTATATGTTGGAAGATATACTTGGCTGTAATGCATCAGGAGTGCCAGAAAATGTGGAGTTCCTGTTATTGTGATGTGAGCACCATTGGCTCACCTAATTAGCTAGAGGTTTTTAATGCTTTGTGAATCAAAAGATTCTGCCTAATTTAATTTCCTATGGACCTGAAACAAAGGCTTATATTTGCTTAGCTTTTAATCTCAACCAGTGGGAAAGTTCCTTACAAAACATTAAAATCTATCCTACTAACCTACAATCAAGACTGATTCAGCAGAAAAAATATTCTTCATTTTGGTCCTGTATAGGACTAACAGAAATGTTAGTCTCTTAAAGCTATATTGGCTCATTTTTTATTTGTTGGAGGAGAGATAAAGAATTATTTGGCACAATATTTTGCTGTAAATAAGTAGGAAGATTGATATAAAAACAGATGCATTCTTTAAAATTACTTTCTGGTTCGAGGATCTCCTGGAAATTTTTTAAATTGCAAAAAGATGGGCATGCTAGAGCAGCACTCCTAGGAAAATATCTTACCTTGCTTAGATGGAAGATTGATTTGCCTCCAGGGACTGGAAACAAGGATAGGGATTTGGCTAATCAAAGTTTTGTATTTGAGAAGAGAGACTTCAAACACATTGTATCTGCAGAAATCTTTGATTAACTTCTGCTGTTTGAAGATTGAAGGGGTGTTGTCTTTTTCTAACTGTCCTGACCATTTTCAAATCTCCTTCCCTCCTCATTTCTCTGTCTGTGTTCCTTTGATTTTCTGTTCTCTTTCTGGCATTCTGTCTTTCAGACCCAAAAGCATGTAGGAAAAGAGTCAGCATTAAAAGATGCATTTTGGGAGCATATTTTTAAAATATTCTTTTAGCTAATCAGAGAAGGTTGACTTTAAGTAGGGACTGCAACAAAATATATCAGGAGAAGCATTTTTACAGGAAGCATAGTGTTGGAAACCTTTTTTTCTTTTTTAGTATCATGCATCTACTGTAAAATGAAAGCTACTAACACAATGGCATGTCAGTATTTTTAATTGAAGGAATATTATGGAGATCTAAGCTGCTGTATAAGTAACTTATTAAGAAATGCAGTGAACAGGAATGCTCTGTTTCAAGGAGATCACTGGAATTATGCATGTTGTTTTTGAAATCTTTTATAGTACAGATTTTATAGATGTTCTTATGATACTTATTACCCTTTTAAAATACCTTTTGAGTTTTTGTGCTTTTACAATAACTTTTTAATTCTCTTTTCCTTAGTTGAAAGGCTTATGTAACCTCCTCCCACCATGTGACTTTGGGAGAGGAAGGGCTCACGAGTTAGTGCAGATCAGTAAAACTAGTTGACGTACCCCCAGAGCTACTGCACTTACTGCTCTGCTCGGGGACTATTGTTACTCATTCTAACACTTTAGACATGATGTTGAATGCAGAGATTCCTGTAGTTGTGTTGAAGAAATATTGAAATTGTACCATAAATCTGCTAGCAGACTTAAGACATAGCACGAAAATTATATTTCAGAGCAAAAAAGATTCCCTTTTTTATTTTTACATGGCTGTAGTAGAAAGACCATTGTTTATGTCTGGCATTCAACTTGGATAAATTACACTGGAGGTCGCTTGGCTCAAATTATAGAAGCAAAAATATGAATAAGGGGTCTTTCTTGATAACAGCATAACTGAAAATATTTATCAACAATTGTGATACTTATAGTGAAGAAATCCACTGTTTTAAACCAAACACTTCAATAATTTTGAAACTACAGACTGACATAATTAGTTACTATTACATGTGGAAAAAATATTTTTATCACTTCAGAAATACTTGAAGCTATCAGTGGAATCAATAATTTCAATATAATTTGGATTTTGTAGTCAAGACTTTTTAAAACAATTTCTGAGAACAGATTGTGTGGTTAATGCATTCCCCTTATGTTTGCTTCCCAACCTGACTAGTCCAATATCAGAATTATTGTCGTTTTTTTTTTTTTTCCATCTTCCATGCAGCGAAAAGGTAATATGTAATAATAAATCTTGATTTTAGCTTCTTTACAGCTAGTACAAATGAGACAATGTTCTATAAAAGACTGAGAACAAGAACAGGCAAATTTGGCTCCTGAGAATATATTTGCTTCTAATGAGGTACTAAGTTTTCATTGTATTATGCAGGCCATCCAGAAAGTTGTTAAAACAATTTTAATTGACTTTACAACAATGTGTAGATTATATTTGTTAAGTGACGGTTTTACATTTCAAGACTTTTAGATGTCCTTTTCTTCAGATTACAGAGATACTGTATTCAGGGAGCTGAATTTCAGACTACTTTGTTTTATGGACTCAGTCTTGTGCTAGATTAATTTGATAGAATGGTGTAACCAGAGATTTTACTAAGATCCAAGGCATTTTAACATGCTTTCCTGGTGATTTCCATTTGTTTTTTTTTTTTTAATTTATTTTTCATTTTTGTTTAAGCATCGTTCTTTGGTATACAAAGTTCTACATTGTGGGTTAGCTTGATGACTTTCAACCTTATGTTCTGTGTTATCCTTTCATGCGTTGCAATAATTTGTTGGCAAGACTCTTTAATATGCTTGACTACTTCCCTTGTGCCATTTCATGGGATTTTTAATTTAATAACATGATTCTGATGCCTGGCATAGACTCTGTGTTTTTTATTCCTTAACAACTCTTTGCTAACATAGGTCAGTGCTCGTGAAGTCAAGAAGAAAGAAACTTTAAGCTGCTATTGCTAACAGGAAACACTATAGTTAAACTATTGCACAAGTAATTAAGTACTGTATTTTCAAAATCTTTGTCACATTCCAGTAAACAGAATATAGGATTGTAGTGCGAATGCTCCTGTTGTTACGGAATTTTTATTTATGTCTAAGCTGGTGCAAGGAGCTGTAACGTATTGTCTTCACGAAGAGATAATCACTTTTGATCTTTCTAATGCTAACATTTGTCAGTAATTCAAATGATAACTTCAAAGAATCTCAGAGAAGTATGTGTTTTAGAGAAGAAAATGATATTCAGGAGGAGTTTGTCAAACAACTGGGTGCTCAATAAACATATATTACTGTTGCAAGTAAATAAATACAGCTATTGCACTTTTAGCTTGTGACTTGGATCTTTCGGTCCTTGCTTTCTCTACTGTTTTACTTTTTTTTTTAATATATATATTTTTTGGTGTATTAATTACCTATATAACACAACACTGAAAAATAGTAATAGCAAACTCATCACCTAATAACAATCAGATATTGGGGAGGGCCTGGAAAGTAAGGAGTTCCAGTTCTTGCTTAGTTGAACGTCAGGGAAAGGAGGAAGGCCACTCATCATGCTGAGCAAAGGTGATGTGTCCTGCAGCAGTGGAGATCTGGTTTTCTAAGAGCACCTTTTAAATAGCAAATTTGAACACTGGCTGTGATTTTAATAATAGACCAAATTACTGTCTGTGCAGCCCTGACAGTATTTGAAAAATAATGGCCTGTAGTTGTCTTTTTTTTTTTTGGGGGGGGGGGGTAGTGATAAACACATAGTGTGCATAATTTTATACACATTGCCCTTTTTCTCTGAGGAGCCAGGCTAAACATATTAGGGCTTGAAAGCACTTGGCTGAAAAGGGTCCACTTAATAGAGAGGTTCTCCAAGTAATAATGCTAGTCACTTTTTCCTCTGAGAGTGGATTCTTTGTCAGTGCAATTCTGGCAGATATCCAAGCTACATGATATTATAAGACTTCACAAAAATTTTGGAAATGTGAAGATGATACACCTATTTATATCCTACTTATCTTGAAATCTCTTTGTGTTTTGACTCAAGGTGCGATTTGGTGCTATGGCAAAGCTGATGTAATGGCATACCATAAGGGGCGTTCCCTACTGCTTGGCTTTTTCCAGTTGAATAATGAGTAGTTTGAAGATGGCTGCTGTGGTGGAATTGTTCTTTGATGGTTGTTATTTCTGTACGGGAATCGCTCTTGGCTGGTCTGCCAGTGACGAACGCCGTGGCTGCATGATCACTCAGTTCAGTATCAGAGAAGCAGCAGGAATGCATGGCTGCGTACAAGGAATAGAAGTGAGACTGCCCTTTTTTTACTAAGCTGTGTCAACTTAGTTATAATTTTAAAGTCCAAACTCGGGAAATGGATGCAAGGAAAAACAGGGATGCAAAAAGAAACAGTAGGACAGAAGTTTCTCAGGAATTGTTGAATGTCTATGAAACTACAAGACAGTCTTACACAGCAGTACTGACTTAAGGTTTTGTACCTTTCCTACCCCTTCCTATTCCTGCACCAGACCTTAATCATGCCATGTAACTATGGGCTGCTGGTGAAACGAATAAAGATGATGTGACTTTCGTAGAAGATTGTTCTTACTGTTAGGGTCTCTCCTTAGTGTGTCTCCTCTCTCTTCAAGGATTATGCGTGGTCTTTGCAGAACTGAGCATCATGTTAAAATTTGACTGGCATGAAGAGTGATCCCACTTGAAGTAAATGGAAAGATTGGAATTATTTAAAGAATATTATAAACAGATGCAATGCTCTAACAAAATTTAGATCAAAATCACTGCAAAAATGACCACTTGCTGGTAGGATATGATGTTTCTGGGTAAATACAGCTTGCTTCTCAGAGCTAGGATTCAGTAATTATTCATGTTGAGATCACTGGTATCATTCTATATCTGATTCTCTGCATACTACAAACTGATACAATATTTTAATATTGAAAAAAATATATAAAAATGAAATGTGTGACATGATAATATAACAGCTTGATGTAATTATTATTACCTAAGACTAAGTTCAGCTATTTTGAGATGACAGAAACTTCTGCTGAGCTTATGTATTGAAAGCTGAAAACTGAAATTCCTGCTCCTTTCAACAAATAGGAGCCTTGGAGCAAGTCCTCTCCAGCTTTGCATGCTGCTGGATTTGTTGCTGAGCTTTAGCTCTTTCCCTAATGGTTCTGCATTTCCTAGCAGTTGCAGACTTCTCCACTTTAACTGTGCTGTCAGAGTTCCTTCTGGATAAAAAAACAATTAATGCTCAAAAGGAGTAAACCAACTTCTATAATGCTATATAAAAGAATGCAAATATATCCACATCTGTATTAAGATGATATCACGTAGTGCAGAGAAAAGGAAATAACAAAGATCAATAAATCTGCCTGTAATAATACAATTACTCTATTGCCTTTTGGATCAAAAAAAAATGTATATGCTACCTTATCTGACAAGTCTTACTTTTGCTTTAAGTATGCTAACCAAATAAACAGAACCACTTTTTCTTCTTGCAAATCTTCTTGATGCCAGAGTAGCTCCATAGATACATACGAGGACAAATTTTTCAGCCTTTTTTATATTTTTAAATGTTTTCTTGTGAAATAAAGCAGGGAGAGCTCATTATACTGTGATAGTGCCAGGGTTATGCTGCTGGTTGGCCTGAGTAAAACGGTAACATATATGCTTGTAAAGGTTCCTTTGTCTAAATGTTCAGCAGCAAGTTAACTTTTAGCACAGAGGGGGCAATAGGTTACAGCATTAAAAAGTAAATCCTTTTTGAAACAGGTGTTTTAGTGAACATATTGTGACCTTATGTAAGAACATTGACTGATATCCCCTGAGACAGGGGATGATGTATGGAAGAAGGATTATGATTCCAACTATGAGTGTTAGCAATATCATCCTTTCTGTGTCAGATTTTTCAAGGTAGAAGATTTGCATCAGAAAACATTGAGAGACAGTTGTGCTTCTGCAGGTTGGTTATTTGTCGTATTAAATTTGCCATAATCAAGTTTGACAGGCTTCTCTTTATTTTTTTCCAGCAGACAATATTATTGTTGAAGATTAGTCAGATGCCTTCCGTCCATTCCCGGCCTCACATGCTATGTCATGTGAGCTTTGAAGCACTTAGCACATAATTTAAATGAATGACTAATTTGGCAAGCATAATGGAAGGCACACATACTATCCTTCAATTGCACAAGCCCATTATGGAGCTTTGTTACGTCAGCTTCTATCTTCCACAGGGAAAAGTCAGAGGATTTACTTACAAGGACTGTGTAACTCTGGACAGAACCAGTAAGCGTTTTTGTAATTGCTATCAAGTAAGGGAGCAATCAGAGATGGAGCTGAGAGAACAGCCACAAGAAAACTTTGGAGATATTTTTTTCAAGCAAACTACCACAAAAGACATTCTCATTGAGCTGTTCAAACTAACTGCTGAAAAGGAAAAACTGTTATCTAATCTTTTGAGATCGCATCATACTCTGGGCATTAGCATGGGAAATCAGAAGGGAAAGCTACAAGATGTTTCTGGAGGCCCAAAACTTAAAGGTAATGATAACTCCAGTTTTATGCATCCCCATGAGTTCTTTCTGGATTCCACAGATAAAGACAATTTTAATCATGAAAAAACGAGGAAATATAGAAGGAAAGAGAGCTTTGAGGAATGCAAACAGAGGAAAGGGAAAAGAAAGATACATGGAGTACATCCTTCTTTGTTGAGTGAGAAAGACATGCAATTAGAAAATGAGAAGAGGTTTTCTACAGCATTTCCTACCAGGAACTTTCCCAGTTCCTTTTCTGCCTCCAGCTGGCTAACAGTAAAAGATAAGGATGATTTAACACTAGATATACAACCAGAAAGATGGATAAAAGAGGGGTATTTTCTCAAAAGCAATAAAACTTTCAAACTGCATGCTGACATATCCAGTTCTGTGTTGAAAGACAACAATGACATGGTTGCAGTTGAACTATTGGATAATGGAGAAAGTATTCCTAAAGTTAGGAAGGTACAGCAGAGTATCACTTTGAAAAACTTGTATCAGGACAGTCTATCTAACAAAATTGAGTCCTTAAGTAAATCTGCAGCTGCAAAAAGCTTGAAAGGTAACAAGTATAACGAGCATACTGAGCAGGTATGCAAGGAGAAAACCGCAATCAGAGCTGTAGCTGAAGTACAGGATTCAGAAGCCTGTTTTAAAAAAGTAGTAAAAACCCAAGCAGTGTCTTTACGTGATTTTCAAGGAGATAAAGAAACTGTTTCTCCTGTTCTCACAACAGTACACAATGAGTTTATACCAAGAACTGATGTATTCTCTGTAGCTGAAGCTGCTGGAGACTCTAAAAGCACTGTGCGGCAGGAAAAGGAGCGAGATGCCTGTGTTTTGCAGTACAAAGGAGAGAGAGTGCCGGGTACTGATGAGTCATGCAACCTTGTGGGAGCAGTCAATAAAGCCCTTCTGAAAGTTATGCAGAGTGACAGTTTAGATGAAGCTGCAGAATGGAAGAGACTGCAACAAATTACAAGAGTAGACAGAAACCTGCCTGGCTCAGTATATGAGAAAAGAACCACTGTATCCGGGGGAAGCAGCAAGCATTTATTTTTGAACCTGCCTATAAATGAATGTCCTGATACTTCTCAGACAAGTAATAATCTTAAACTGGAAGAGAAAAGGCTGCATTCACCCTCCTTAGTAGCAGTGAGTAATGTTTTTAGTAATTCATACCCACTATCTAATACACACAAACAAATGTCACCTATTCCTTCTCCTTTATCTTCAAGATTGCCTAGCCCACAGCTGCATCATCGGATTCTCCCATTACCTACACAGAACAGTGAGGAAGAATCTATGTTCAGTGACTATTGCAGCGGGAGACACGGTGCTATAAATCTCTCTTTCAATGATTTGGAGCCACAGTTTTATCTGAAGTTTTCTGAACTTGGAGACTTAGGATTTGCCATCAGACAACCAGGACTACACCAGAATGCAACTGCAAGGCATTTTGAAAAGCACACTGTACAAGAAAAATTAACTACTCAGACACAGCAGCATTTCTGTCCAGGTTAGTCCTTTTTCATACATTTTTAAACTAACAGAATTGACCAACCATGAAGGGATCAGATGAATGCTTTCTAATACTAGCCTTTAATAATAAATAGTATGTTTGCAATGAAAGTACTTTTTACAACTTAAGGATTGAGTGAAAAACTGCCTTTTTAAAAAAAAAAAAACAAAAACCATAGCTTTATAAGACTTGCTTTCAAATGCATTGCTTTATGTCAGCTTGTATTTGGTACTGTTGTTACTGAATGACCTCTTAACCCAAGTTAAGTAGGTATTCAGACAGGAAACGTATGAAGCTTTAGTATTTCTTTTATCATTAACGACATATGATTTGTCAACTTACTAAGAAAGGTATGCTAATATATTAGCTAGTATAATATCTTAATTAGATAAACATTTTTCTATAAAAAATGAAAAAATGTTTGCATATTTATTTTCCTGTCTTTTTTTCTGTGTTCTTGTCTGTCAAAATGTTGTGATAGCTTTTATTATTTAAAGTATTCCTTTTACTCCAACTTAACTGATAGAATTTTATATGAGTAAGTTGATTAACGTAGCCTGAAGTATAGGGACTGGTGTTTTGACAATTTAGCTACAAGAGGTTGATGTAAATTCTTTAATAACAAAACGCTTGCTTTTAAAAGTATTGCGTGCAAGAATTATGTTGTACTGTATTTGAATAATGTGCATGGGTGTATATATAGATATAGACTGTGAATATAAGTATACATAAAGATATTGCATATTGAACAGTGACCTTTGTTAGAACTTCAACACAGATATTTCTTCTTTTTTTTTTTTTCTGTGAAATGGAAAGGCTGGCAGAGCTACAGAGGTCTAGGTGTGGTTTAGACTGCTCTGAGTGTGTTATAGGGAGGGCCGACAGTGTCTAATGACATGATTTCACTATAAAAGGGAACAAGATACAAATTTGCAACCTTAAAATTTTTCAAGGAAAATAAAATAATTTTCTCTAGTCTTAAAAAGGGAGCAAGGAAAAATAAAGAAAAACTTTATTTCTTAGCATATTTATCCAGACCTAAGCCTCTTGTGTGAAACATCTTCCCCTCTCCCCCAACATACACTTCCAGCTGCATGATCTTGACCTCTTCATAGCATATTTGGGTCTCTTGCCATACCTTTGGCTGATCCAGCTCACTAAAATGGCACAACATATCTTGGTCTTTTTTGTGGAACCCATGTAGAACCATTACCTTAGTGAAGGGTTGTTGAATACTGCCTGAATACTGAATACTGAATACTGTTGAATACTGAGATCTGGATTTATGCCTGCTACTTCCAGAAGTTGTTCTGTAGTTCTAGTTCCAGTCAAGACTAAATCAAATTTAGAGTGCTGTTTGGCAACTTGACTAAGCCAATGCAAATACTCACTGGCAACAAGAAAGATAGGTGCTATGCTGTCATTCTTTCTTGCTAGATTCCTGTTAAGCTGTGTTGTCCCATCCCTTTCATTACTAGTTACTTCTTGTACTAATTGTATCTTTTGGTGAGCTGGTTTAGCTCACTAAATCAGCAGAAAATTTCATTCCTATATAAGACCAAGAGTAGGCTGGCCCAATCTTTTTCTCCCCCTTTGTATTAGTATTTTTTTATATTACTTTATCATTCCCTACATGTGGAACTGGACCTATTGTGCTGCCTTTTATTAAAAAAAAAAAAAGAAGAAAAAAAAAAGCCCCCCCCCCCCAACACCTGTTTTCTGAAAGTCATAGCTATTAAACAGGAACATCCTTGTGGATAGAACAAAGTACAAACGCAACAAGACCTTAATTCTTGTTTCCAGCTATCTTGCAACGTTAGGTAGAAAATATCAATGCAACTTTCTGAAAGATGCAATAGTATTGTTTTGTTTCATTTTCATGTATGACTACATGCCAGCACTACTATTCATATGTCAGAAATGGCTGTGACTCTAAGGAAAAGCCTCCTACATCACCTGCATATATAACACTGCAGATATGTCACTGGATCTAGGATAATACAACTTTCAATATTGCTCCTAACTAGGGATGAAATCATTCTTATTGACATTGTGTTGAGTGTACCACTCTTCTGTAAACTGACATAAGTAGTAAGTAACTGACTTTAGCACAGTAGGGCAAATGATGGATCTCAAAGTTTAGGCAGCGTAAGTGATGTTGACATTTACAGCTGTGCTTTGGACATACTATAGATACCAACTCAAGTTAAAAAACTGTGATCCTGGTTTGATCCTTACCAGTTTCCTCCCATGTAGGAAGAGCAAAATAAGACTGTTGTTCAGATTTGTCTTTAATGGAACTTTTCAGTTGTCTTCTATCAGTCAGCTGGTTGAAGGGTTTATTTTGTGCCCTAAACATTGGGGTTATGAACAGCTTTTCAAAGTTATATTATTGTCACAGTTTGAAGTACTTAATACTGCAGAACATTTGGAACCTTTTACTACCTATGTTACTTTGTACTGGGAAAATTTCAGGAATGGATTAAAGTATTTTAAGTGCAAAACCTCTAAGTTTTGTAGTTTAAGTAATGAATTGGACTCATACAGGTCTACACATAATTTCTTATTCTCTTTTTCAGTTGTTTAAATCCTAAGATTCTTCACTCTCTGGATAATCAGAGCATGTTCCTACAGCCAAAGCAGAAACAGTTAGCTGAGGCAGAGTGCCTTTAGCTATGTACTTCCAACTTTTTTTGCTAGTTCAGTTTCTTTAGAGCAAATATTTATGGCACAAGTTTCAAAGTTTTGTTGCACAAAGTTCTGTCAATAATTCACTTGAAAGTATAGATTTCTGGGTCTTCCTGTTGAAGTGCAACTGCTGGCCACAGCTTTTACCTTAGCAAGTTAATAGTTAACTGAGAAGAATTTATAATTCAAAAGTAGTTATTTAGTAATTTTCTCTGGAAATGGGACTGGGAATTAACATCCCTGGTTTTGCATATAGAACTTCCATTTGAATTATCAAAGTTCTAAATAAAAGCTTAAAACTAAATTAAGGCTTTCAAGAAATAATAATCTATTTAGCATCAAGCAACAAGAACAAAAGTACTAGCACTTAATAAAAAGATATTTACTAAATCCTCAGAAATATGTCTTTCTGTAGGTCTGTTCTACTCTAACATACAAATACATTACGTTTTTCCAGCCCAACAGTAATCAAGGTTGCTTTTGAAACCATCCTCAACATACTTATATACCTGTCTCAGGGAAAGATTTTCTGAACCCTTTCAGTTCCTGACTATGCTCTTGAGGCAGTGTCTGCACTGGTAGAAAAATCTAGGGATAAACTATCCAGGCTGTTTTATTTAATTAATATAGAATGACACTGACATGCTGTCTGTCTAAGTATTGTTGGAGACAGGAGGAAGATTAGTGGTATTTTTAGCAGTTATTGAAGTGAATCTGATTGTCAGAGCAGGAAATGTAAAAAATAAATCTCTGCTTATGACATAGGCTTTATGACTTAGGATAAGTCAGTAGAGATATCACATTATCCCAGGAGGGTGGCCTTGCTTTAAGTCAATAGAAGAGACTGGGATGGGTCATTCACCACACTTTTTTTTTTTTTAATATATTAATGCTGCTGTGTAAAAAGAATGAAAAACTGGTAAGGGGGAAGGGTGAAAGCAAGAAAGAGAATAGATGAGATGGACGATGTTGCTCCAACCCTCTCAGCCAATCAAGATGACTCCTTTTTTGATATCTAGGAGTTATGAAAGAAGAATATATCTGATTTAAACACAGGCATTGAAAATTAGAAGGACTGTAGAGAAACTGAAACTATCATGTGTGGCACAGCTGAGTGATTAAAGCTAGTGCCAGATAATATGGTTGAGCCTATGACATTCAAAGGGACAGGTCCATTCTCTTCTTATTGTCTTCCCTTGTCCCAGCAAAGGCCTCCTCTCTCATTATCCCTACCCCCTTGAAACAACTCTGGTGTTTATGTTACCTTTTGGAAATTTGAGTCAGTTCACTAAGCAAGTTGGAAACAAAGCCAGCAAGGAGAGGGGTGAACAGCTTTTATTGGTCTAGTGAGCTAAATTGGCTCACTAGCAGCCTGATGAAAACCAAAGCTGGTGTGAGGGAGGGAATGGGACTAGACTGCCAGAACACAGAAGAGACAAGGGAGGAAGACCCCTGCTGGCAGAAGAGAATCATTAGATCTCAAATATCTCAATTGCATCCCAAAACTGGAAGCCGGGAGACTGGCTGGGATTGGCTAAGACAGAAGTTGTTGGGAGTGACAAATAAATAAAGAGATGAATGAAATTGGATGAGGATTCAGAGAGACTGGGATCTTTTAGCAGGTAGAGTAGGCCTACTTAATAACAGTTCAGCAGGAAGAGCAAGAGAAGAGAGACAACTGAGAAAGGGGAACTGGAACAGACTGGGTAGGGAATCTGGCCTTTGCTGGGATGGAGAATAGGAAGGGAGTATCACAAAACAAGTAGAGCAGGACAAATTGGAGTTGAGAGGATTACTATTCTGTGGGAAAATGTGCAAAAGGATCTGTCACACTGGGGGTGTGGCATGGATGTAAAAATTCCAGTCTTGCTGATGATCCATGAAGTCCATATGTCACATGGAATTTTGGAGAGGCAAGGAAGAGAAGGGAGGAAGAAAGATGAAGTGAAGGGGTTTGTTTTTTAAGTCTTAAAAGTTAAAATGTTTATTGTGATGCAGGAAAGGTATCTTAACTTCTGAAAGAAATTCAAGAAATTCATAAATAAATGCCTGTACACCAATGCACGCAGCAAGGGGAACAAACAGGAAGAACTAGAGATCTGTGTGCGGTCGCAGGGCCATGATCTCATTGCCATTACAGAGACATGGTGGGATAGCTCGCGTGACTGGAGTGCTGTCATGGATGGCTACGTGCTTTTTAGGAAAGACAGGCCAGGCAAGCGAGGTGGTGGAGTTGCTCTTTATGTGAGAGAGGAACTGGACTGTATCGAGCTGTGCCTAGGGGTGGATGAAGAGCGAGTCGAGAGCTTATGGGTAAGGATTAAAGGGCAGGCTAGCATGGGTGACACTGTTGTGGGTGTTTACTACAGGCCACCTGATCAGGAAGAGGAAGTCGATGAGGCCTTCTACAGACAGCTGGAAGTAGCCTCACGATCCCAGGCCCTGGTTCTCATGGGGGACTTCAACCACCCTGCTATCTGCTGGAAAGACAACACAGCTAGGCACAAACAGTCCCGGAGGTTCCTGCAGAGCACTGATGATAACTTTTTGACACAGGTGGTGGAGGAGCCAACAAGGAGAGGTGTGCTGCTGGACCTCGTACTAACAAACAAAGAAGGACTGGTGGAAGATGTGAAGGTTGGGGGCAGCCTTGGCTGCAGTGACCATGAGATGGTGGAGTTCAGGATCCTGCGAGGAGGAGGCAGGGCACTAAGTAGGATCGCAACCCTAGACTTCAGGAGAGCAAACTTTGGCCTCTTCAGGGACCTACTTGGAGGAATCCCATGGGTTAGGGCCCTAGAAGGAAGGGGGGGGTCCGAGAGAGCTGGTTAATATTCAAGCTTCACTTCCTCCAAGCTCAAGAGCGGTGCATCCCTATGAGTAGGAAGTCAAGCAAAGGAGGTAGGAGACCTGCACGGATGAGCAAGGAGCTCCTGGCAAAACTCAACCAGAAGAAGGAAGTATACAGAAAGTGGAAAGGGGGACAGGCCACTTGGGAGGAATATAGGAACGCTGTCAGAGTATGCAGGGATGCGACGAGGAAGGCTAAGACCCATTTGGAATTAAATCTGGCTAGAGATGTCAAGGACAACAAGAAGGGCTTCTTCAAATACCTCAGTAGCAAGAGGAAGACTAGGGAAAATGTGGGCCCTTTGCTGAATGGGGTGGGTGCCCTGGTGATGAAGGATGCAGACAAGGCAGAGTTACTGAATGCCTTCTTTGCTTCAGTCTTTACTGCTGAGGCCAGCCCTCAGGAACCCCAGACCCTGGAGGCAAGAGAGAAAGTCTGGAGAAAGGAAGACTTTCCCTTGGTCAAGGAGGATCAGGTTAGAGATCACTTAGGCAAACTTGACACCCACAAATCCATGGGCCCTGATGCGATGCACCCACGAGTGCTGAGGGAGCTGGCGGATGTCATTGCTAAGCCACTCCCCATCATCTTTGAAAGGTCATGGAGAACAGGAGAGGTGCCTGAGGACTGGAAGAAAGCCAATGTCACCCCAATCTTCAAAAAGGGCAAGAAGGAGGACCCAGGGAACTACAGGCCAGTCAGCCTCACCTGCATCCCTGCAAAGGTGATGGAGCAGCTCATCCTGGAGGCCATCTCCAAGCATGTGGAGGACAAGAAAGTGATCAGGAGTAGTCAGCATGGCTTCACCAAGGGGAAATCACGCTTAACCAATCTGATAGCCTTCTATGATGGAATGACTGGCTGGGTAGATGAGGGGAGAGCAGTGGATGTTGTCTCCCTTGACTTCAGCAAAGCTTTTGACACTGTCTCCCATGACATCCTCATAGACAAGCTCAGGAAGTGTGGGCTGGATGAGTGGACAGTGAGGTGGATTGAGAACTGGCTGAATGGCAGAGCTCAGAGGGTTGTGATCAGCAGCGCAGAGTCTAGTTGGAGGCCTGTAGCTAGCGGTGTCCCCCAGGGGTCAGTCCTGGGTCCAGTCTTGTTCAACTTCTTCATCAATGACCTGGATGAAGGGACAGAGTGCACCCTCAGCAAGTTTGCCGATGATACAAAACTGGGAGGAGTGGCGGATACACTGGAGGGCTGTGCTGCCATTCAGAGGGACCTGGACAGGCTGGAGAGGTGGGCGGAGAGGAACCTCATGAAGTTCAACAAAGGCAAGTGCAGGGTCCTGCACCTGGGGAGGAATAACCCCATGCGCCAGTACAGGTTGGCGGTTGACCTGCTGGAAAGCAGCTCTGCCGAGAAGGACCTGGGAGTGCTGGTGGACACCAAGTTAAGCATGAGGCAGCAATGTGCCCTTGTGGCCAAGAAGGCCAATGGTCTCCTGGGGTGCATGAGGAATAGTGTTGCCAGCAGGTCGAGGGAGGTGATTCTCCCCCTCTACTCAGCCCTGGTGAGGCCATATCTGGAGTACTGTGTCCAGTTCTGGGCTCCCCAGTACAAGAGGGATGTGGCACTACTGGAGAGAGTCCAGCAGAGAGCTACAAAGATGATTAGGGGACTGGAACATCTCTCTTATGAGGAAAGGCTGAGAGAGCTGGGCCTGTTTAGCTTGGAGAAGAGAAGGCTGAGAGGAGATCTTATCAACGTGTACAAGTATCTGAAGGGAGGGTGTCAAGAGGATGGAGCCAGACTCTTTTCAGAGGTGCCCAGTGACAGGACGCGAGGCAACGGGCACAAACTGAAACACAGACAATTCCATCTGAACATGAGGAAAAACGTCTTCACTGTGAGGGTGACAGAGCGCTGGAACAGGTTGCCCAGAGAGGTTGTGGAGTCTCCTTCTCTGGAGATATTCAAAACACGCCTGGACGCAATCCTGTGCAATGTGCTCTAGGTGACCCTGCTTGAGCAGGGGGGTTGGACTAGATGATCTCCAGAGGTCCCTTCCAACCTCAACCATTCTGTGATTCTGTGATTAATAATTTTCAAATTATTTCTCAAAATCATTTCATATAATTGACTAGTAAGACCCACGAGTTCCTTGAAGAATATTCCAGACAATTGCATCTATCCTTGCTGATTATTAGATGGAGGATGTTGCGTTTGCTTGTTATTGCTGGTGAGAATTTTTTGGCATCTAGTTTGCTCTAGATGATAGGTTTCTGAGGACACAATCAAAAATGAACATTCTGGTAATTTTATGCATTTGTTAATAGGTATGCACTGCTGTTTGAAAACATGCCAACTGCTAGTGGCGCTCTTTGAGAGGTCCATTTTACAGTCTTAACATATGATGAAAGTGCTTCAACATATAAAGGAATGTTTATGGTAATATGGATAAATACTTAAATAAGTGGTTTTTTATTCTTAAATTGGTCTAAGATCATGAATCCTCATATTTCAGTCTTCAAAGGTTTTTAAGGGAATAAAAAGCACAAAGCTGCATCTTTATCTTGATGCTTCACTCTGGTGATTGAAGAAGGAGTTTTTTGTAACTGTGCTCTGAGAGCTGCCCTGACTCTTAACTTCCAGTAACATTTTCCTGGGTTCATCTGTGTTTATGATGTAAACATGGCTTACTTCCATGTGAACTAAAACTGTTTAATTCTACAAGACATACCTGTTATATAGTCTTCATTCTACATGTTGGTAGTTCCAAATTTAAGACTCCAGCATTAAAATAACAGGTTGAGGTATCATGTGAGTAAGCCTCAGCTTTGAATTTGCTTGCCTGTATTATCATTAACTACAAAATTTAATATATTTGTGAAGCTAGTGCTAAAAAGACTTGTAACTGAAAAATGGGATACAGGCAAGGCTTTATCTTAGCTATTTAGTGGAGGTAACAAAAAAATAATAAAGCTACTATTTGAATTTTATTTTGTATTTTCCTAATTTAACTAACTCTTTGAGTTGAAAAGGGGCAAACAAAGTCAGTAAGCGAAATTCAGTAACAAGATCTTGTGATTTGTTCCTGTACCATGGTTTTGGAAAAGAAGTTTCATATAAACGAAGCTCTGTTTGAAGGTTCTTGTAACAGGAGACAGATGATATTATGTTGGTTTTGATGTTCCTTTTATAAGGAAGGGAAGGGTTTATAAATATCTTCTCTAATTGAAGTGGTTCAGAGAATTGCTAATGAGCATTTTAGAAACACTATAGAGTTCTGTCCATAAGGAATATACATTTCATGAGGTAAGTTTGCATATAGGTCAACAATGATGTGTAGTTTCTCACAATTAATTCACATGAAAGTTATATACATGAATGTGTTGCTTCACTAAAACAGCTTATTTGGAGAGCATGTTCTTTGAAGATGCTATAAAGGAGTTAAAGAATTGTATAAAATAAGAAAAGAGAATTAATTGATAAATGAAATTAGATTTTCATGGTGTTCTAAACTTGAGTGGATATGCTAGACTCTTATCTCACAGCTTTTCTAAGCAAAGAGCTCATAAACACATCAAATTTATAAGATTAATTATAGCAATGTTGAAAAGTTTGGAAGCAAACTTGGATGTTGTAGATCTTGTAAGTCTATATTGGTTATTTAAGGTCAGCATCTTCCTATTGCGACTATGAAATAATTCTGCATAATAGAGTCTGGATTAACAATAATGAAATTTCATGTTAAATCTATTACTGTCTTAGTAGAGCCAAAATGATTCAATACAATGCACACTTGGAAGGGAGCAGTCATAATTTCTATTTTCCCTCAATATCTCTCCTCTGGATTATCATCTCTGCCAAATTCAATTATCTTCTCAATGTTATTAATTCCATTCACTTCTGTTCCAAACCTGTCTCATTTTGTCCAGTCTAAAATCTTGACATGTCTCTGATATCTTTACAGGAATTGTTTCACCTAAAGACTCAGTATGACTAAAATAGAGGTAATTATTTCTGAGATCTTTCCAGATATTGCCTGTCTGATTCACAGTAAATAATACTGACTGCCACTTTGGTGTATAAGATGGATATCCTTGATTTGGACTTCTGTTGCTCTTTCAAGACTGTCTAAAATTTTCCAGTTAAGTCTGCATGCCCTTTCTAGTTATGCGATCTTGCATAGTACTGTATTAGTTTGTCCCAATTAAAATCACAGCCAGTATCTAATTCTTTAATGGATCGTTGTTTTCCAGATATAGTCAATACAGTAACACAGTACTTGAATGCCCTCCTCATACGATCTGACTCTAGCATGATTTCCTTAAAGGACATCATTGTACATTCTATATTGAGTCTTATGACACATGGTAATGATAAGAGATCGTTAATACTTCTTACCGGTGAAGCCAGTATCTTCTTTATAGTACTGTTAACAATATAAGCCAATGCTGCACTGAAACTGTAGATTTATAGCAGATTAAAATTAATGTAGACAAGACCAGAAGTTCAAGGCAAAGTCTCCAAAAAGACCCTCTGAAGGCTGACCTTGACAGATGCTGTGAACAAATAGGTCCTGTTCTAGTTGAATGACTTCCCAGCATGACACACTTAAACAGTTACATTTTCGTCTCTCTGTAACATGTGACTTTCCAGTCAAAGGCAATCAGTGAGGGGAAACCAAGTGAATTAAATTGGAATGAAAAGCCAGGGACAGCTTAATGTTTTATGCTGGTCATAGATTAACAAATTTGTGTTCCAAGGGACAAAAGGCCAATGCATTCACACTGGTTTCCAGTTTATGCACTCCATTTAAGACACTTATAATGAAATGGATTTGTTTTTTCATCATTATACTGATGAAGAATGTCTTGAAATAAAATACTGACATAACGTGGAAGTTGTAATATATTAAATGTGTATATGTTTTGGCATTTATTAAAAACAACACAAGTTGATAGAAATGGTTCTGCTGATATTTTTCCTGACGAACAGGATGATATATAAACTGAGATCAAATTCAAGTATTCACCTATGTAAGTATAAACTAAGAATGTATGTAGGAATTAAAAAAACTGTGATAGCTGCTTTTTGGATATTTTATCTCTGAAAAGTGGATATTTTGATATTGGACCAAATCAAACTTGTAACAATGGTGGCAAAATTCTGCATATTCCCTGTTTAAAAATGTGCTGTTATTCATAGCTAGATTACAAGAACAGAACTTGAATAGTCATTTTACTTTTAAAATTACTTAAAATGATATGTAATGAAAATGAATAAATATGCAATGTATGTGTATGTGGTATATCAGTAAATAATTGTAAATAATACTTCATTAGTTAGATGTGACTAAGTATAAAATAATACGTTTAACTAATATGTAAAGGTGGTGAATACTATTTAGAAGCATCTAATACATTATCTTAGTCATTGTATTAAAATATTGCATCGAGTGATTTAACAATGTATTTAATTGTTTGTAAGAGGTATTTTTTTTTCTTTGGGATTAGATAATAACTAGCTTTAAATTTAGCTTATGGCATCCTCTCATTCCTCCAGCTGATTAGCATTTTTCCAGAGTATACTATCAAAGACCTTTTCAAGCTTGTGTGTTATATTGCTGGGAGCAATGAGGTGAGAATAGGACAGAAAAAAGTGGAGAATTGTTGGATGTATTTTACAAGAGAAATTCTAAAGGCTGAGAGAAACAAGAACAAGAGATGAGTAAGGAAGGATTTATAAATGAGTCACAATTCCTCACCTGAGTGATGCTGTCTATTTACTGATATTTGTAGTATCCTGTGTGATAAGGATTTTGATGCTTTGTAGTATTCTAGTTTTTATGATTTTTTTTTTGCTTTTTTGAAGTGTTAAATGAATTTTATTTATTTATTTATAGATATTACAATGAGGGAGCAGTTGGGACATTTTTGTACTGTAGATAGGTCTATTTCAGAGACCCTCATTCTAAGTGATCACTCAGAATTGCTTTGCTATTCATACACAAAGATCAAATTAATTATTTTCAACTTTGATAATTCAAAATGACAAAAAGATTGTGAGCATAACTAATAAATGGCTTGTCAAACCTGTATGACCACGTTGGCTCTAATTTCTCTTTAGTAGATTGGAAAATTAAGCTGTAAAAACTTTATATAGGTGCTAAAAAAACCTGAATTTATGAAGAAAATATTTTGAGTTTCTATTTTATAACCTGTTAGTGATTTCTGTATCAATATGTCTGTTTTATGAGTAGACACTATAATTTTCTGATCATCTTCCCCAGTAAACTGGAATCTGACAGTCCTCTCCTGTCTCTTACCTCACCAAAACCACCAAATATTTATGAATAAAAAAGAGAACAATTCTTACTAGGTCTACACACTGGAAAAGATTGGCTTTTGCTCTCTGAGCTGCATTGCTTTTGTTATAAAAACATCAGTAAAAATAACAAAAATGCTAATATTGGGGAGTCTGGCCAATGACAAATTTGTACTTCCATGAATATATGAACTTACCAATTATTTTGGAGTTAGAAGTTGTACAGAGGTTAAAATCTGTTGTGCCCTTTCATTCACCTTTCCCTCTAACCCTTTACGTTCTCAGCAGCTGCTCTGGCCTGGCTGGGAGGCAGCACTGCCTCGGCAGCCTGGGCGGCCCCTGGGAGGGAGGGTGGAGGGGCCCCCCAGGATTCCCCTCCCCTTCCCTATAGCTTTGCCTGGTTTGATCTGTAAAATACCAGCTGCTGTTTCAAATTTGTATATGGTACCTGGACATATAATCAGTGTATTTATGACAAATAACTCGATTTCCATGTCCAGAGAAACTAAGCTATAATACGTTTTCTACAGCCACTAAGGCAGGCTTGTCTAAACACTGCAGGGTTTTTTTGTTTTGTTTTGTTTGGAACGTACTATGTTAAAGTATAAGTCAGCAGAAATGGATCCAAGTTCTTCAGTGCACTTAAAAAAACTGACTTCTGTTATTTTATGCAGCACTGAAATCAGCATTTTGTGCAGCACTTTGTAATTTTGGTAACATATACTTGAGTCTGGTACTTAGTGTTGTTATGAAAGTGAAATCTTAAGTTTTTTTAGTCCTTTAGAAAGGGTAGAAGGTTTACTTGTTTTCTTTCCTGTGTTGGTTTTATATAACTCCAGACATATATATAACCCTCAAAGCTGCTAGTATTGAGCCTCTTCATGCTGTGATAGTGAAAAATCTCCTAGATTAGACCTCCTAGACTTCTCCTAGAGTATATATTCCTGTCAATAATGTGCTTATCAATATACTGTAGCTGAACAAATGTTTACATTGTGCACAGGCCACAGAGGGTGATCACTATTTGGAAGCTGGCACAATTTTATCAAAAGACATCTTAGTGAAGATTTTGTAAATAATGTAGGCAAAATATAGAAGTTTGAGTTTGGGTGTGGGGGGGGTTGTTTGTTTGTTTGTTTTTAGTCTTTACTGGTAAATCGTATTCCCTTTAAATTTCTGACTCTTCAAAATGAGCTTTGTTTTGTCTTAAAAAATTGAAGCAGTGAAGTAAGAGACTTGTATTGAAAACACTTGATTGAAAAGCTAACTATATTCAAATTTGGAAACCATATATCTTTAAATGTATATTAAAATGAGGTTACAGAGGGTTTTTTTTGTTTGGTCTTTTTACAGATTGCCATTACAGTTTAAACCTGAGCATATTATAGTTATACTAATAGATATACTAATTTATGCCAGTCATGCTTTTTCTTCCTTTGGAAAATGCTGCCCTTTATAGTAACAAAAATCAAATTTCTTTGTGAAACTTTTTTATCAGCCAGATAGCAACCTTCTGGAAATGTATTTTTTCTAGGTGAATATTAAAATGCAGGTAATTTACCCAGAACAAAAGACATGCTCTAGCTGGTAAAACATCTTTTTACATAGGTCTTATACAACAGTTTTCTGCCTAAGTGTTTATTTGTAATGTTTTTTAACACTGCTTTTCCCTCATATGCTTCTTTCCTGGCATATTGACCTTTTTAAAATTTTGTGCTACTTTATTATAACAGATTATTCTTTAAATCTGATGCACAGAGAAACTGTAGTTTTAGATATTATGAATTTGCAAATACAACCATATGAATTCCCAAGAACAGTTTGCTCTTTCCTTTCTTGTGATTCATTTGTACTCTTCTTTTATACTTAATTATGCAAGTTATACTTAATTATGCAAGCACAAAAGCTGTTTGTCATCCAAAGCTGGGCAGAAACATGTTAGCATGCACTACTTTATTTGTTTTAAAAATCTTGTGCTTTTCAGCCTTCAGCCTTCTAATCTTGTTAACTAATTTGTAATCCAAGAGGCAGTGTTCCATTTCAATATTTTTCTTCCATTTTCCAAACTGTAGAAAAAATCCTTCCTATTTTTGTTGCTTAGTTTGATAGTCTTAATCCATCCTGAAGGCTTTTTCTCCACCCTATGGATTAACAAGAGGCCAGTCCTAATTAGCTCAAAGAACCGTATTTTCATCTCTTCAAACATTGAACATTTGTCCAGTCCTTTTCAACAAGGTGGTTGGATAACATTTGAACTATTTCACCTCACAATCTAAGCAAAAGATTTGTTTCCATTCTCCTCAGCTTTTGGTGGCCAGTAAGAACTTCAGGATTAAAGGTTTCTAAAAGGTTTCATTCGAAGGTTACCAGAAAATGGAGCATAGTTTCACACTGGTTCAGATTTCCAGTATGACATAAGACTTAGCAAGAAATATCTCTTTGGTTAAAGAGCTATGTTTGTGATAGTTAAATCCCGTGAGATTACTTTCTTCTGTAATAGCTCCAAAAGGAAATGAATTTAATCTAGAACATATAGATGTCTGTTTTTTAAATTAAATAGTTCTTTTGGCCTTCTTCCGTGGTGTTTCTGACCACTCATTTACTTTCAAGTCCTATGTTTTTCTTCCTCTGCTTAATTTTATTTCAGTTAGAGTAGTGTAGATGGTTCATATGAGATCAGTCATGGAGGGTGTGTTTTCATTGCATGGTTGGTCCTCGCCAAGAACCTCCTGACCTACTCTTTTTCCAGTTCGGTCTATGAGACTCACTGCGTGGGTACGCATGCAGTTCAAAGAATAGCCTGAACTTGAAAAATTAGTGTGTAGTTCTGTTGCTAAGATATGTCTGCACAGACCTCATACCTTTATCAAAGTCTTCATGGCAGGACTGCTGTTAGGTAGCTTCTCTCACCCCAAGTTTCTCTGCGACTTAGTCATTCCAGCCTTTCTGCATAGAGGAAGGAGCATAAGCTTTCTTCTTGTGGGTTGGGTGTGACTGTAGGCTCAAAGGGGTTTTCAGGCTATAAACAAGGATGTGACATAGCCTGGGCTTGAGGCATTAATAATGTGGTTGGTGAGTGAGACAGAGCATAAAAACAATTAACTTTGTAAAAGAAGTTGCAGTTCTGTCATCAGAGGACTGAATTCTCTTATGCGTAACTCTCATTGAAATTGATGTTAAATGTGCAAATTTGGCTGACAGCTGGGTGTTCCAGCAAAGCAAATGAAATGTTTCTTGGAATTCAGGTCTGCTTTCACTCCACTGCTAAAAACAGCATTTAGTGATACTTAATATTTAAACAGTCATGGCTTTGAATAGCTATGGTAACTTTTCCACCCATCCTGTTGGTGATGTGTTCATGAACCAGATGTACAGCATATTTCCTCTCTTTCTTACTCGGCAATCATCCTTACTACACTCCTACAGCCCCTTCATCTCTTCTGATTTATTCCTACCACTTCTCTCCTTCATGTGTGTTATGCTTTCCTATCAGTACCTTTTAAAAGGAAAAAACTCCTACTTTACGTGTTTCTCCTGCAAGCTAATGGTCACAAGAAGTGATCTCTTGTCACCTGTTTCGACACTCTGGGCAACTACCTGTAAAACCATTTTACAAATGATGGGAGGGAATTCTGAATTACTGAGATGTTACCTCCTTACACAACATCATCTTTGGAAGTTGTCCATCCATCTTTGGAAGGAGCAAAAGCGGCAGGAGAAACTATTGGGAAGAATACTATTGGGAAATACATGTTCTCAGATTTCAGTTTTATAAAAGAGTATTATCAAGAGTGTCTTTGTATTTGGTAAACTTCTGAGCACTTTTGCAATAGACTGTGTATAGTAGTCATCATCTGCCTTATTTATGAAGTCACAGTAGGGACCAAGTCAGGAGCCTTAAGTAGGTATCTAGCACAATTTTAGATGCCCTAGGGTGTCTGAGGCACCTGCACAGGCTGGCAAATCTGACCCTGTGCGACCTTTGTGGAGTGGGGTGAATTAATTTAAGCATGTGAAATGACATACAATACTTACATTTAGGCAATTAAATCCCACTAAATTGTGTTATAAATTATATGTTGGCTTATTTTTATTGCAGAAACATTATTAATATTTATCCAGCCAAATTCATCAAAATTGGAGTTATTCCTTCAGGAGGAAAAAAAATCTTTCTTATAAAACACTTCTGAATTTCAATCTAGAATCTTATCATATGTTTTGGTTCTTCATAGTCTGTCTTTATTCATTGTTCTAAAAATTGAACTTATTCTGCATGCCTTCTTCTGAGAACTACCTGTATTGGCATATTACATTTCTAGTTAAGTGTAATTTTGTCATTATTTTTGGATGAATATATGTTGATTTCAAATAAATCAATATAATTTCTTAAATAAAACCTTAACTATCATAGAAAACCTAATTGTTAATAACAGTTTTGAATGCTGAAATAAAATTAAATGAAAAAAATTTACTAGTACCTGCTCTGTGTCAGGGTAGTACGATGTTTACTTTAGCCAACTTGTAACTGTAAAACTTAACAGAGTGTGTTGGGATTTTCTGGAAAAAGATTTTATGGACCTCAGTCCACTGAAATAATATCCCTTTGTTTTATCTTAGTAGGAAATTTGATGAAGTGAAACTAATTGTACTTCTTGGTGATACAAATATAGGACTCAGGAGGACAAATTTAGAGATCTTTGGCCAATATGCAAAATTTGCATAACAGGTTCACTATTACAACAAAACTGTTCTTAGGTCTCTTATTTGGTTCCTTTGGCATCTACATGTTGAAGATGAAAGAGTTTTAAAATAGGAAGTATGCCTTTTATATGAATCAGAAATATGACCAACAGCATTTTGGTGTCATTCTGTCATACAGTGTTGTCCATTAGCTTGGCATATGTTAGTCACTGTGTCTTGAAATAGAAAAACACCCTTTTCAAGGACAGTACTGAATGCATATGTGGTTTGAAGCAAGTGTGAGAGTGACTATGTGCTTAAGATCTGTTTTAATAGAGATGTTTTCCAAAACAAAATTATATGCTGAATGGCCAACAATTGCTAAGTTGTAATTTTATTTTTTAAAGAAAACGTAATACTGGCAGCCTTGAGGTTGCTGGACTGCAGCAGTTAGCGATGTTTATGTCTGGTCCATTAGCATGCCAGTGAAGAATTTCATGGGACAAAATCCGTTTGGTTAATGAACAACCTTTTAATTAGACCTTGAATTTTCAAAAGAATACAGCATATTTCTTTTCTCAGTAATGTAATATAGCTGCATGGAACAGCTGCAAAAACGAATTGAATGACAGAAGTATTTTAAAGTGAATTAAGCAGACTACTTGTTAGTTGCATAGATATCTAAAGCTTCGTTTTGGTCTGTCAGGCTTGACTGTGGCCAAAAAAGGGGGCTAGTTACATATGAAGAATGTTTTCTTCTGTTTTGTAATAGAACCTTTTGGATTTGGGAAAGGCTTGATAAAGCTAAGATATTTATAGTTTTTTCTGATGGTTTATGCAGTAATTTTGACTACTAGTATTACTGAACAGGCATGTAGTGTCTTGCAGATGTTTTGTAATCAGCCATACATTAAACCTGAAAAAAAGGCTTTGCAAAAAAAGCACTTAAAAAAAAGAAAACCCTAAGTTATCAAACGTAACTGGTTTTAGTGTGTAGATGCGTCAGAGCTGAGACTGTGAAATGCTGCTTTTCACATTGGCAGCAACTTGTTAAAATATCAATAAGTACAAACTGCGTTCAAAAGAAATTTAGGAGGTAACTATGTAAAGTTCTGCCCGTTTTTTTATTTGTTTCTGATCAGTACTATTAAGACAGATTAACAGATTGCTATAGTTAGCCAACCCTTTATTGAATCTTACTGTAATACAAAGGAAATGTCTAGTGATAAAATGAGGCTATTCTAGAGTAGCGACTCCAGTCAATGTTCCTTTATGGTTTCCAGCACCTTTGATGGCTTCTCCATTGTATTGTTCTCTCTTCAGTCCTCTCTTCTGCTATGCAGCAGTTCCTCCAGTCCTAGTCAATGTCCTCAGCTACCATCACTAACTATCAAATCGATGTTGCTTGTGCCTGAGGGCGTGCATCCTGATCTGACCTGACTCTACAGTCTGAGGGGCAGGAATACTGATCTAGCCAATGCATAACGTATCATGTCTTCCTGGGAAGAAATGCCATGAAGAACTGCAGAAAGATCTTTCAGGACTGAGTGGCAGTAAAAAGGCAGATGAAATTCAAGTAAATAAATATAAAGCTATGCACAAAAAACCCAATCCTGACTTCCTATATGAAACAAAAACTCTAAACTGACCATTATCTTTCAGGAATGATATCTTTGAGTCATGACTGATAGTTCCATGTAAAGGTCAGCTGAAAAATCAGTAGGTCTCAAAAAAGCAAATTGAATAATAGGAATTTTTAGGAAAAAAAATAACAAAAAACATTATGCCATTTTAGAAGGCCAAGTGCTTGCAGTCTTCAAATAACTTGCAGTTTTGGTTTCTTCATCTCAAAAAGGTTAGAGTAAAACTGGAACATTTTCAAGGAAGGGCAACAGGATAATTATAAGTACAGAAAACTTTTCATATAAGGAATAACCAAGTAATCTCTTCAGCCTGAAAAAAAAGATAACTGACAGGATGTCTGATAGAGGTTATAAAATCATGAGTGTCTTGAGATATTGAATAGGGATGGATTATTTACTATATCTTCTAGTACAACTGAAGCGCACCAAAGGATATTTGTAGGTGAAGGAGGTACTCCTTCATGCAATATGTAGCTGAGCTGTGGGACTCTCTGCCAGAGGATACTGCAAATACTAAAATTTTAGATGAGTTCAAGGGAGACTGACTGGAAATATAAGAAATCTACTGAGAGTTGCTGAACAACTTGCACAGAAACAGGTTTCTGAGTTGTACATGGTGGGAGGACAGGAGAGTGCAAGAGGGAATAGTGTATATGCTTGCCATGTTCTTATACACTCCCTTAGGTTTAGGACTCTTTAGAAGTAGCCATTGAGCTAGTCAGACCTTGAATTAACTTAGTATGGCCATTCTTATGTTCTTTTTCTTTTCCTGATATTAAAAAAAGCTGTATTCAAAGTTAATAACACTGATTTAGCTGTTGTTATCTATTGTTTTTTGTGCCAATCTAGCATGCTTTAGAAATGCTTTGCAGTGCATCCTTAATCGGAAAAGAATTCTATCTCTCAGAAAGGCTGCCAGTTCCCAGAATGCTGTTAGGGATAAAGTAAATAAAATAAATATTGCTGTACAGACGATTTGGGGGAAATATTTAATTACATGTAGTAATTTCATTTTATGGTTTTATGACTGATCTGAGGGGAGAAAGGAAAGGGAAAAGCTGAGGTAGTGTAGCTCACACTGCTGGATATTTTACTCCCTTTAATTTGTTTTATGTTGGACTGTTCTAATATCAGACATATGTAAAACCAAAAACTATCCCTTCCTGAGAAGCAACATTTATTCTAATGTGTAGCTTTCTTACCAGCTAAAATGTATATAAGGAGCAGATATAAGGATTTGTCTAGTGCACCTATAAGCTGAGAAGGTATATAAACAGATGTTCTGCCATAAATCAGAAGTAGTTTATAATTTTATTTCTAAAGTTTTTCCTCCCTCTAATGATGCGATGATCTGTCTCTTTAATGCCTGACTAGCTGGTAATGGTTTGACTGCAATGGACTTGTGTGCTGCGTAGAAAAGGTCTGAGAAACAATACAAGCCTGTTTGCAGCTGGGAGTTTCGCGAAGTGGCAGCTCCTAGGTCAGGCAGAAGTAAACAAAGGGAGGAACCACTGAGTTTCCTACACTGTGTTTTGGTCAGAAATAACCTTGTTTTACATTATTTTCTCAATTTTTGTTTCAGCTAATAAACTATGATATGGCATATCATGTTACACCCACTTTCTGACTTCTGTGAAAAATATTATTTAGCTTGCAGGAGGCAAATATGATTAATGGTATTTTCTGAATATGTAACTTACATCTTTTTCCATTGCTCAGGTTATATATGCGCAGGAAGTTGTGACGTATGGGACTGCCAAGGCATGTGTTGAGCTAGGGGTCTATGAAAGCTCTTGAATGGTTGTAATAAAATATATGATTGCTTTGGGTGAATATCTGTAATTACTGTATCTTGACACTTCAGTTTTAACTTCATAAGTCAGTTAGTGTTCAATTCATCTGAGAAGTGAATTTGAGTCAGTCATATGTACCAAAATGTTGACAATAGAGTGACTATGATAGAGCTACAGCTTCTTGTCTGAGTGCAGAATTTTCAACTGGCAACAATTTTTAATAGTTGAAGAGAAGCCAGGATTCATGAATGCCAGTATAAATGAATCTTGAGTTCACAGATGTTATTCACATAGAGTACATCTCACTGCATATTTACAAGAAAAATCAAGATGCCAGGAAAAGCTTAAATATAAAGGAAATGGTTTAAAGCTTAATTTATTCAAAGAAAACTAAAATATTTTAAGCAATCCGTTATCACTTCCACACCCCCACGTTTTCACAAGGGAAGGTATCTAAATAGATGGCCTAATTTTTTTTCAGAAGTACTGTTCACCTCCATCTTCTTGTGAAATCTATGAAAGCTGTGAGTATTCAGCAGCCATGAAAAATGGAAAAGAATGCACAGTAGTCAGTGGAATGGATAAGTCAGAAATTTAAAAAAAAAAGGAATAGAAGAAATGGATGGATGTTCTAGAAGTGAATTCAGAGAGAAGATACCCTATGGATTATTATATTTTAACTGATTCATTGTCCTGTGTTTAATACAGTCAACTCATGAGTAGCTGGGCTGAGGGGGCTTTGGAGTGCCTTGGGTACCATAGAAACAAGGATGATAAATGGAACATATATAAAATAGGCCATTCAATATTAGACTTTAAGTTTAGTGGAAAAAAGAATGAAAAGTAATGTCAGTGGCAGTTGACTGAAGAGTGCTGAGATTCTCATGCAGGCACTTACTGGAACTGAGAAAAATGCCTGGTGCAATGCTGCATGAATATGGCTGTACTGCTTTCCTGTCATGCTGGATCATGTGAAGCCCTTCTGTGAGTCATTGTGGGCTACAGTCAAGATAATTCAATCATGTTTAATTGAGTGTTGACTGCGAGCGTATCCAAAAATTATATCCTATCCAGAATGTCTTGATAGTTGAGGGGGCTTGAATGTATGTTCAGAAGATTTGCAAGATTGGTGATCTATTCCCTTGTTCTTGGTCATCCAATTTTCCGAAGACTGCAAAGGTCAGTATAAGTCTGTGCCATAAGTTTAGAGGGTAATGTTTCAAACATTCCGATGGTAAGATCTAGTTAAGAGCATAGCATGATTTTTCAGTTTCCACAGGCCCATGGTGCGAAAGCCATTTGAAGACATCTGCCTTAAAAAAAGATCAGCTGAATTTTTTGAAAGTTTGTATGATGCAGAGCATCTTGTATTTCTCATTACTCAGGTCAGTAGTGACAGTGAGTGCACTGATGACAGACTGAAAAGAATGTTTCTGTAAAAATAATGTTTCTATTAGCTACGACCATCATTCCCAGTCACTGAGTGTGTGACCATTGCAGAGAGCTGATCAATTCTTGCTTCAGTGTTGGTTAAGCATGAAAAGTAGGTACTGCATAACTGTAGTTTCTTGTGAGCTGAATTATTAAATAACTTTATGTGTCAGAGACTGGCTTGTCTGCTTATTTTATAATTAGATGTAAATGTCAGTGTGCTGGCTTTTGCAGAAGAGGATGGAAACTTTCTTGGTTCTATCCAGGACAAATTCCTTAATGATTCTGAACTGTGTGATCCTACAGTTGCAGAGATGCATTTTTAATAGTTTTGAACACAGTTTTCTGTAGCTTAGTAACTTATTATGTTTTAGCTTTTACTGAGTGGTATATGACAGGCACATTGTCTTTCCACTTGCACACATTCAGTACTCAAAGAGTTAAACATGTTGACTTTTCAAGTTCTTACTATCAGGTTTATTATTATTATTATTTGTTTATTCCTTATACCCTAAGGAACCTGCCCTCCCAGAAAAGTACAGCTGCTCAACCTTTTTGATAATATACTTTGCCAAGAAGATCTTTGAGCAGTACTGAGAAGTTAGAGTACACATAATCTTCTTAACTGGAATCCTTTCACAGTCTGTTTCTTGATCATGGGCAACTTTCAGCCAGTTCCTACTTTTATTACTTCCTCTCCTTTGTCTCTAAGTTTTACGTCTTAAGTGGCCCAAATACTCTCACTGCTCCATTTCCTTCTGCCTTCTGTTCACTCATATATGCCTCTTGCATCCTTCACTCCTTATACCTCAAATATTCTGACAAGTTTCAGATTCTTCTTTACTTCCTTGTTCTTCTGTTCAGTTTTAGTTTGGAGACTCATTTCTGCCTTCGGACAATAATTTAGCCCCTTCACCAATAAAAATTAAATTGTGCTTCTCTGGCTCTTTCAGTCCATGACTGAACCTTGACCTGGGTTTTGTTGTATGAAATGCGTTGTCTCTTTCTTTTTTGATATTGTCAGTTCTCATGTACCATGTTATTTTGTTTGTTTAGCATTAAACACACTGCTAAGCACAAAATTTTAAATGACTGTGCAGGTCAAATCCCTCAGCCTATAACAGTCTGGCGCAGATGTACATGGCAAGTTATAGGATTAGGATATATAAAGATAGAGCTTTTAAAAAAAAATACAAAAAAATGTAAATTGCTTAAATCCTGCAGAAAGTTATTCACCAATGTTTCTCTTTGATTTTAGCAGTTCTTATATCAAAGTTTACTTTGTATTTAACTACTTAGTACTGAACCGAAGCATTTCATTATGAATATAATCAGTCCTCTGTCTTTCTTCACTGGACAGTATCTCTTATTAGTTTCCAGGAAAACATCAGTCTGTAATATGTTGGATTAAATACCTTTTCCTCTCTTCTAGACTATTGTGTATTAATCATTGCTCATGACAGGATATACTGAGGATTATATCTGTAACTTAACAGGTAACATTGCTGCAAGACTGATTTTGGGAGTGTCTGTTATACAGGTAGGACAGCTTACACATTGGAATGAAGGAATGTAAGATGTCACTATTAAGTATGTTACCTATTAAGTATTGTTCTAGACTACAACTGGAGCTGTTACTGTAGCCTGTCATGCTTTCACTTCTTATGATTTCATCAAACTTTAATAATTTCTGATAAAATTTACAGTTTGTGTGTTTATCTTAAACTGAGGTTTTTAAAATGTCAGTTGAAATAATTTATCTACTTGTGAGAGACAGGCTGGAAAAAATTATTTTATCCATGTTTAAAAGTTCTAACACTGTCATTCTTTGAAGGAAGCTATTAAATTTGCCTGGAAGTTTTTTTTTTTTTTTTTTTTAAATCAGGAATATATTTTTACCTGTCCATTAAAATGTCATTAAGTAATAGTACTTCAAAAAGAAAAATCATTTCACATGTCCTGTAGAGATCAGCTAGAGTTTCAGTGTTACTCTTTGCATTGTTTGCAAAACATTTCATCTGCAGGGTGCATGCTCCAGCCTGCACTATTTCTTCCCACCACCACAGCCGTAGGCAGTGTACAAGAAGCTGCAGTCTTTTTTAAATGAAAGAGAAGAGCTGGACTAGAAGTAAGGAAAGATAACAGAGAAAACCAGGCAGTAATCAAGCTCATTCTAAAATATACAGGTCTGCAATTACCTCACAGAGGACAGACTGACAGTAACAGTGTGGAAATACCCAACTAGTGTCAATTTTAGCTGGTGTATCTCCATGACATGAGTGACCATGAGATGGTGGAGTTCAGGATCCTGCAAGGAGGAAGCAGGGCAATAAGTAGGATCACAACCCTGGACTTCAGGAGAGCAAACTTTGGCCTCTTCAGGGACCTACTTGGAGGAATCCCATGGGTTAGGGCCCTAGAAGGAAGGGGGGGGTCCGAGAGAGCTGGTTAATATTCAAGCTTCACTTCCTCCAAGCTCAAGAGCGGTGCATCCCTATGAGTAGGAAGTCAAGCAAAGGAGGTAGGAGACCTGCACGGATGAGCAAGGAGCTCCTGGCAAAACTCAACCAGAAGAAGGAAGTATACAGAAAGTGGAAAGGGGGACAGGCCACTTGGGAGGAATATAGGAACGCTGTCAGAGTATGCAGGGATGCGACGAGGAAGGCTAAGACCCATTTGGAATTAAATCTGGCTAGAGATGTCAAGGACAACAAGAAGGGCTTCTTCAAATACCTCAGTAGCAAGAAGAAGACTAGGGAAAATGTGGGCCCTTTGCTGAATGGGGTGGGTGCCCTGGTGACGAAGGATGCAGACAAGGCAGAGTTACTGAATGCCTTCTTTGCTTCAGTCTTTACTGCTGAGGCCAGCCCTCAGGAACCCCAGACCCTGGAGGCAAGAGAGAAAGTCTGGAGAAAGGAAGACTTTCCCTTGGTCGAGGAGGATCAGGTTAGAGATCACTTAGGCAAACTTGACACCCACAAATCCATGGGCCCTGATGCGATGCACCCACGAGTGCTGAGGGAGCTGGCGGATGTCATTGCTAAGCCACTCCCCATCATCTTTGAAAGGTCATGGAGAACAGGAGAGGTGCCTGAGGACTGGAAGAAAGCCAATGTCACCCCAATCTTCAAAAAGGGCAAGAAGGAGGACCCAGGGAACTACAGGCCAGTCAGCCTCACCTGCATCCCTGGAAAGGTGATGGAGCAGCTCATCCTGGAGGCCATCTCCAAGCATGTGGAGGACAAGAAAGTGATCAGGAGTAGTCAGCATGGCTTCACCAAGGGGAAATCACGCTTAACCAATCTGATAGCCTTCTATGATGGAATGTCTGGCTGGGTAGATGAGGGGAGAGCAGTGGATGTTGTCTCCCTTGACTTCAGCAAGGCTTTTGACACTGTCTCCCATAACATCCTCATAGACAAGCTCAGGAAGTGTGGGCTGGATGAGTGGACAGTGAGGTGGATTGAGAACTGGCTGAATGGCAGAGCTCAGAGGGTTGTGATCAGCAGCGCAGAGTCTAGTTGGAGGCCTGTAGCTAGCAGTGTCCCCCAGGGGTCAGTTCTGGGTCCAGTCTTGTTCAACATATTCATCAATGACCTGGATGAAGGGACAGAGTGCACCCTCAGCCTCCAAGTTTGCTGATGATACAAAACTGGGAGGAGTGGCTGAGACACCAGAGGGCTGTGCTGCCATTCAGAGAGACTTGGACAGGCTGGAGAGGTGGGCGGAGAGGAACCTCATGAAGTTCAGCAAAGGCAAGTGCAGGGTCCTGCACCTGGGGAGGAATAACCCCATGCATCAGTACAGGTTGGGGGTTGACCTGCTGGAAAGCAGCTCTGCCGAGAAGGACCTGGGAGTGCTGGTGGACACCAAGTCAAGCATGAGGCAGCAATGTGCCCTTGTGGCCAAGAAGGCCAATGGTCTCCTGGGGTGCATGAGGAAGAGTGTTGCCAGCAGGTCGAGGGAGGTGATTCTCCCCCTCTACTCAGCCCTGCTGAGGCCACATCTAGAGTACTGCGTCCAGTTCTGGGCTCCCCAATACAAGAGGGATGTGGCACTACTGGAGAGAGTCCAGCGAAGGGCCACAAAGATGATTAGGGGACTGGAACATCTCTCTTATGAGGAAAGGCTGAGAGAGCTGGGCCTGTTCAGCCTGGAGAAGAGAAGGCTGAGAGGGGATCTTATCAATGTGTATAAGTATCTGAAGGGAGGGTGTAGAGAGGATGGAGCCAGACTCTTTTCAGAGGTGCCCAGCAGTAGGACAAGAGGCAGCAGGCACAAACTGAAACACAGGAAGTTCCATTTGGATGTGAGGAAAAATTTCTTTCCTGTGAGGGTGACAGAGCACTGGAGCAGGTTGTCCAGAGAGGTTGTGGAGTCTCCTTCTCTGGAGATATTCAAAAGCTGCCTGGACGCGATCCTGTGCAACGTGCTCTAGGTGACCCTGCTTGAGCAGGGGGGTTGGACTGAGACGATCTCCAGAGGTCCCTTCCAACCTCAACCATTCTGTGATTCTGTGACATAGTGTAGGATCTTGAAAAGATACTAATTTTGGTCTGAAACCAGTATAGATATGGAGGGCTTATTAAACATAATGCACAGTTGAATTGAATAACTGCACTTTTAATAATATTAGCTATCCAATTAGTAGTTAATGCCACTATCTCAGACATTCTTCCAGTTGGATGTAGGAAATTAGCGTAACAAAACTTTCTGTGAGACCTTACAGAAGAAGGTGATCTCGAAGATTTCTAAATAAGTTGATTTGCCCATTCACAGTATACTGTTGCTCTCACTAGCACCAAAGTAGGTGTGTGTCCAAGCAGTCTGGCCAGCATCACTAATGCAGGATATGGAGGACAAGAGATACCAGATGTCAAATCCTCACTACATCTCTTGGGTTCTAGGTTGGTGACAATAAACATTTTTGAGTAAGTCTTTTATACCCCTAAGAATCAACAATTATTATGGCATGATACTTCTGCCACAAAATTTTGTGTACTTTGTCTGCCAGGAATCTTAAGCAAGGTTGCTGGCCATTGTCTTTGTTTCCTGATTTTTGGTATCTTTAGGGCTATAGTGTGTCTTCCTGTTGGATAACAGAAAAAGGAATGGCACATGCAATGCAGTGTTATCCCAGCAGGAGGAGGAACAGCAGATGCAATGTGTTGCCATCCTCCCCCTATTATCAGTGAAGAGTCTTGCACTGATGAGTCATCTGTGATCTTGATGTAGCAACACATTCCTCAGTCTTTATTATTTTTGTTGCTGTCAGTAGTTCCCCTGGTTATCTATACAGGCCATTCTTTTAATTGTTGCTTCCGGTTCTTGTACACGTTTCTGTCCATTATGATTTCCTGGATTTAGTTCAATTGAAAACTGTTGGAGTTAGTGTACATATTAGGGTCTGATTTACTGAGACTGCTGTAGCAGCAGAGAAATGTCAGATATCTTAACTGTGAGCAAGCTGTGTCTTCCATCCCCTTGGGAACAATAGGTGGCAGCAGATACCCGTACTGGGGCAATCTTATTTCTACATGCAGTGCTTGTAAGAGGCATTATCTCATTGGGATAAACTATACAACCTTTAAGACAATTTAAGCAGCAACTGCACTCTCTTTGAACTTGTTTGGTTTTTTTTAATTAGGACCTCCCCCCCCCCCCCAAGTTGTCAAATCAGCTAAGGTGTCTAAAATGTAAGTATATGCATTTCAAAACTCCTAAAATATAACCTATGTGTGCATGCATATATACATGTGTCTGCATGTAGATGTATAAAATATGTATGACATTTTCTAAACGTATACTCAGACATTTTAAAATATTCATTACAAATTTATTTAGCATATAAACCTGACTCAGCCACAGTCACGGCAATTATAGGAACAATCAAAATCTCCTCTTGGTGGATTATAGTGTGTTGCCAATTAAAAAAAAAAAAAAGTTGTTTCTTGGGAAAGTGTAAAAAGCAGTAAAATCTGTCTGTCACAACTGACAGAGTGGTGAATTTAAGGGAAAAATATGGCCAGCTACTTAAGAACTTGGTTAAAATAGAATAGTTGATAGAATACAATAAAGAGATGGTTAAAGTCCACCATAGGTGGCTGGAATAAAGATATGAATGATTGTTTCATATTCCAGTATCTGCAAAGGCGGATTGGATCCCTTAGCACAGAATTGTTTTTATGCTAGCTGTGTGAAGAGGTAAGAATGGGTTCATCAGTTAACAGAGTAAACCCACAGATAACAGAACACTGAATAATAATTGGAATAGAGGATGGAAAATAGAGACTTTATAATAGACTTGAGAGCAGTCTGCCAACTGGAAAAAAAAAGTAAGTGAATATGACTGTACGTAATATTAAATTTGGACAAATACTGAATCTCTGAAGCTGAGGAAGGTACTCATTTTCCTAAAAGCTTAGAAAGCATTTGGAAAGACTCACTGTTATTAGCTGTGTCACAAAGAATGAGTGAGGAGTGTAAGCTTTTAAGTATGGGGAATACAAGGTGCTTTGGAAAGGACTTTTGAATGTGGCCTCTTCCTACAACTCTGTATCATATATAAATCAGTGAAGAACCTATAAAAGTTGTTGGAATACTCACATTATGGATAAAATTCACCAGCACAGAAGAATGCTTTTATTATCAGTAGCTAGCCTAGAACGGACATCTCAGAACAGAGGGGACACACATAAAAATAATCGATTCAAACTGACTGCAAAATGAAAGTGGAGTCAAGATTTGATGTACTGGAGGTAATGCTGAGTGGGGTGAGGGCTGGTTAATAGGTAACAGTGTGAAACAAAAATTAAGAAATTAAGAAGACATGTATTCCTAAAGAGCATTGAAATAAAAAGGGTAACAATTCTTATTTTGACTATGTATATTTTCATTTTAATTTTGTTTTAATGCTACATTTTTATAGGAAGCTTGTATGTTTTTATAAGTTATACCACAAGATCCCAAATTTTTGCTATGTAAAGTCAGTAGATATCCACAAAAACTGTAATATTGATATTTGATGGAAATCAGGTGAAAAACTAAAAGCTGACATGATAAGTTTGCTAGCATAATGCAAGTAGTGTCCAATTACCTTAAAAATTATGTGTAGATACCAAAGATTTTTATTTATTTATTTATTTATTTATTTATTTTGCTGTCCAGTCATATGGAACTTTCCTTTTATTTTCCACATAAATTATCATTATGTAAAGTAGAGTGGCCATAGCTAACTGAATGGAAGAATAAAGATGAGGTAAAAACTCAGCTGGCATCTGATATTCAGCTGAAAGCTAGTGTAAGGAGGTGAATCTCTTTACCATTCAACATTGTGAGTAATGGAACCAAATCACTGGTTATTGGTTTCCTTTCCTGTATGAAGCACTACTATTATCAAATATAGACCTCATAGCTTTAGCCTTGCTTGGTTATTACAGAGTGGATTTTCTGAGTTTTAGATTAACCAGGGTTCATCTTTCTGTGCCATTGTAGTTTTAGACTGCATTTGTTTAAATGGAACTATTTACAAGTTTTCCAACAGTGAATATATTAATTATTTCTCATAGTCTAACTTACCTAATATGAGCTACAGTAAAATATGGTAAAACAATCTGCTGCTATAAAGTAATCTGAGTTAATCATCTTTCTTGTCCTCATCCCTCCCCTTCCCCAAATTTACCATGTAACTGAGACTTGAGTATTTGATTACTGAGCCTACATTCAAAGACTAGTTTGGATGAACTGCTGGGAACTCTGTGCTGGTGTAAACAGTCAATCCATTAACCATTTCGGTGTTGAGGTAAAATGCATGAAACACATAAAGCTTCTCAATGTAAATGTACTTTCAGTGATAATTCCTACTATGAGTCCATGTTTCTACAGAATTTCCCCCATTCTCTTCCTTGAGATACTTGGGAGGTACAGAGGAACATCTTTGTTCAGATGTTCCTCTCAATAAGCTATTAAAGTGGAAATAGTTTCTAAGTTATCTTCTCAGTTCTTTGTGAAAAATCACCTAGGTACCCCTCAACCTTCAGTATGTCCTTCTTACTACTTTGTCATCTGAGAAATGTAGTTTATAAAGCATTGCACAGGAATGCATTTCAGTAGAGTATAATGGGTGGAACCCAAAATATATGACTCCTCAACAAAGACTATTTTCATGTCAAAGTTTTCTTAATGGTTATTATGTGCTATAAGACTGCACAGAAAATATTTGCTATAGGATTTTATTTCATAATAAGATCAAATGCTTTGGTTTATGCACTTATTCAACCCATTCAAGCAAAAACTGGCAGTGACTAAACATAGATAATCTCAATGTAATGCTAGGAAGTTTGAAAAGAGTTTCAGTAACAAACATTATGCATCTTCAGGAATAGCTTCTATTGCTTCTACAAATGACAGTTTCACAGAATCATGGAAGGGCTGATGTTGGAAGTGACCTCTAGAGATCACCTAGTCCAACACCCCCCGCCCCGTGCTCAAGCAGGGTCACCTAAAGCACGTTGCCCAGGACCCTGTCCAGTTGGCTTTTGAGTATCTCCAAGGAAGGAGACTCCACAGCCTCTCTGGGCAACCTGCTCCAGTGCTCTGTTACCCTCACAGGAAAGAAATTTTTCCTCACATTCAAATGGAACTTCCTGTGTTTCAGTTTGTGCCTGCTGCCTCTTGTCCTATTGCTGGGCACCTCTGAAAAGAGTCTGGCCCCATCCTCTCTACACTCTCCCTTCAGATACTTGTACACATTGATAAGCTCCTCCCTCAGCCTTCTCTTCTCCAGGCTGAACAGTCCCAGCTCTCTCAGCCTTTCCTCATAAGAGAGATGCTCCAGTCCCCTAATCATCTTAGTAGCCCTCTGCTGGACTCGCTCCAGTAGCTCCATGTCTCTCTTGTATTGGGGAGCCCAGAACTGGACACAGTATGCCAGATGCAGCCTCACCAGGACTGAGTAGAGGGGGAGAATCACCTCCCTCAACCAGCTGGCAACACTCTTCCTGATGCACCCCAGGATACCATTGGCCTTCTTGGCCAAGGGGGAACACTACTGGCACATGGTCAACTTGTTGTTCACCAGGACCCCAAGTCCTTCTCCACAGAGCCGCTTTTCAGCCCCCAGCCTGTACTGGTGCATGGGCTTATTCTTCCCTAGGTGCAGGACTCTGCACTTCCCTTTGAACTTCAGGAGGTTCCTCTCCACCCATCTCTCCAGCCTGTCCAGGTCCCTCTAAATGGCAGCACAGCCCTCTCATCTATCAGCCACTCCTCCCAGTTTTGTATCATCAGCATCAGTTTATTTATCCTTGTTAGCTCTGAGAAAGCACTGATGACTTACTCATTATCTTTCTAGTTTTCTTAAAGTAGAGACACTGTTTTCAAGAGGAGAAGGGTAGCTGAGTTTCCAGCAACGTTACCTGGATGATGTAATACACTTAAAGCTGAGCCAGTCTAAAAATTGCAGGTCCCACTTCTGCATTTTTTTTTTCCTGCTCCTCCCTCCCTGTTTCATCCTTTGGATGGGTGTTCCCACTCAGTGGACCCTTTGCTGAACTAGTTCGACTTGCTAACATGGAGTTTTTTGCCAAGATAATCTGTTTGGTGAGTGAGTCGAATCAGCTTAGCAGAGAGTCAGATGAGAGCCAGAACTGGTGAGGTAAGATGCAGAGAGCTTGTGACCCGGGGCATAGGAGTATGTAATGAAGGGGGAAGAAGGAAACAGTCTTTCTTGGCAGTAACAATGAGATCTCTTAAAACCATAATGTGCAACTTCACCTTCAAATCTTTAAAAGGTGTTTATAAATTTTTATTAATACAATATGCCAAATACTTACAAATGTGTTAAAGTAATTTACAGTTTGCCTGCTTCTACTCAGCAGGTAGTGAATATGAATAGTCAAAACTGAATATGAACTAAGTGAACTAAGGAATGAGTGTCTAGTTGGAAAGACAGAGGAGAAGTACAGGTGAAAGGCTGCATAAACCAGCATTTCCACAGAACCTGAAAGTTCAGTCTCAGTTGTATCCCCCAGGAGGAGGAAGGAAGGACAATTTTTAGTTTCGACTGTTTGAGCTGTCTGGGCACAGTGCAGCCTCACAAGTAGTTCTCTTGGCACAAGAAGACCAAGGAGAGCTATACTGGAGCTATACTGCAAGGTGGAATGGGAATAATCAGTGGCAAATAAGAACCACATAACTTGAAACAGATGTATCATGAACTAACCTTAATCAAGCTTGTTAGAATTATCTCTTTCTTGATTTGCAGAAGGTACCATAAAGAGGCTTGTAGATACCAGATCTCAGTACAGAAAGATAGCTTTTCTCTTTTCTTTATATTTGTCTTCTATATTGACTTTGTAGCTAGATAGAAGTCTGTTTTTTGTTTTTTTTTTGGGGGGGGGGGGTTTGTTTTGTTTTGACGTAGAGTGGAAGACCCTGAAAAGGGATGTTCTTTCTGTGGCTTATGGCTGTAGAAAGATTTCTAGTAAAGTCTGCTTCTACTGCTTATGGAAGGTATGAATTATATTCATCTTATATTTGGAGATGTACCTGTAGACTACTTTCCATTTTTGAGACTACAAATAAATTTGCAATATTTATGAGAATGAGAAATAACTATGCAATCACTGTATCCTTTTTATGACTTTTTTTACATTAAATTAATGTTTTGCCACTGTTACATTTTGAGTATTCAGTCAGCTGTTCATCCAAATGTATACAGGCATATACATACAACACACATAGAAACTGAAATTTTTTAAGGGACAGTATAATTACTGTACCTTGAGAAAGAGGTTGTGGATTGCAGTTTGGACATATCAATCAGATATTTTTCCTATAAGAAATGATAATGAGATAATTATTAATGTTGATAAACATTATTGGCTTTTCATATTTCCTGTTAAATGGTTTTAACTTCGACATCTTGACTTAATTGTTTCAGGCGATCTGAAGATTCAGGTATGCATCTATATGTACCACTGTATTGATTTACATTTTCTTCCCATTTAGAAGGTTTCAGCAGTTTTTAAGACTAAAAACATAAAGGGTCAAAAAGAAAGCAAATTTAGTTTATGTTGCCTTGAGGGGCATACTGAGATGGGAAGATTGTTTAAAAACACACCTTAGCTAACTGGAAATAGCTGTTTCAGTATAATAGCCTAATGGATGCAAGGCCTTCTTTTTTTTTATTTCAAAAGTAAGAGTGACTAGGGTAGACCACTGTTAGCTACACATAACTAAATTTTACTTGTTCCGTGGCTCTATTACAGTTTAACATAAAGATATACCTTTTTACGATGAAAATAAAGCCTTCATTTCTAAACCCAACTTTCACAATAAGGGTGGCCTCGTTTCCTTTAGAATACACCATGTGGAAAGTATGGTGTCTCTATCAGCTTTAAATTAAAACAACTGCAGGACAGAGCAGTTGTTTTGATTTTAAACTGACAGGGACGTGGTAGATTTTCAAACTACACTTTCAGATAGCTAACAAAAAATAGACAACTCTCTTCCACATGGAAAACAAGACACGTATACCAATTTAGAAAGTAGCCTTCTATCTATGTCTGTAAACAGCAGCTTGGCACTGAAGCTGGTTGCTGTAACAATCTCCTAGTCTCAACAGCAGTAGCAACTTTAGTTAAGAAAAGTAGCAGCCACCATGCAGGGATTATGGAGAGAGCCAGTATGAGTTGCTCTGCTGCCTTTCGCAGGGCTGTGACCTGATTGGGAAGTAGAGGAACTTCTCAAGTGCAGCTGCTGCGCTTTGCCTGTCTCTATTGCAGCAGCAGGCAACCCTAGCATTACTGCTTCTGTAGCCCTCAGGAATTACTCATCAAAATTGAGATCCTCTACAACATCCCGCTTTTGCTGGCTCCACAGGTGTGGAGGGATGAGTTTGAACAGTAGTTTAAACATAGAAATTCCTCATCTGTAATGTGCTGGTGTTTCCCCAGCTTGGAATAAGGGCTAGATGAGCAGATAGTGAGGTGGACTGAGAACTGGCTGAATGGCAGAGCTCAGAGGGCTGTGATCAGTGGCGCAAAGTCTAGTTGGAAGCCTGTAGCTAGCGGTGTCCCCCAGGGGTCCAATCCCGTTCAACATATTCATCAGTGACCTGGATGAAGGGACAGACTGCACCCTCAGCAAGTTTGCTGATGATACAAAACTGGGAGGAGTGGCTGATACGCCAGAGGGCTGTGCTGCCATTCAGAGGGACCTGGACAGGCTGGAGAGATGGGTGGAGAGGAACCTCCTGAAGTTCAAAGGGAAGTGCAGAGTCCTGCACCTAGGGAAGAATAAGCCCATGCACCAGTACAGGCTGGGGGCTGAAAAGCGGCTCTGTGGAGAAGGACTTGGGGTCCTGGTGAACAACAAGTTGACCATGAGTCAGCAGTTTTCCCCCTTGGCCAAGAAGGCCAATGGTATCCTGGGGTGCATCAGGAAGAGTGTTGCCAGCTGGTTGAGGGAGGTGATTCTCCCCCTCTACTCAGTCCTGGTGAGGCTGCATCTGGCATACTGTGTCCAGTTCTGGGCTCCCCAATACAAGAGAGACATGGAGCTACTGGAGCGAGTCCAGCAGAGGGCTACTAAGATGATTAGGGGACTGGAGCATCTCTCTTATGAGGAAAGGCTGAGAGAGCTGGGACTGTTCAGCCTGGAGAAGAGAAGGCTGAGGGAGGAGCTTATCAATGTGTACAAGTATCTGAAGGGAGAGTGTAGAGAGGATGGGGCCAGACTCTTTTCAGAGGTGCCCAGCAATAGGACAAGAGGCAGCAGGCACAAACTGAAACACAGGAAGTTCCATTTGAATGTGAGGAAAAATTTCTTTCCTGTGAGGGTAACAGAGCACTGGAGCAGGTTGCCCAGAGAGGCTGTGGAGTCTCCTTCCTTGGAGATACTCAAAAGCCAACTGGACAGGGTCCTGGGCAACGTGCTTGGGGGGTGGGGGCATTGTTGGACTAGATGATCTCTAGAGGTCCCTTCCAAACCTCAATGGTTCTGTGATTCTGTGAATGACTGGTCTATGGAAATGCCTGAATGTTGTACTTTGTAAGTGGGATGAAATTTGAAGGATCTACTATATAAACCATTTTAATAAACTAATTTGGGGTACACATACTCATCTTGGACATTAGTGAAGGTTTCTTCGAGCATTATAATAAATTATTATTCTTCGCATTCCATGTCTATGCAATCAGAATTCTTATGTTTGTTTCTGAGTAGATCACACTGAATCCAATAGCAATTTCTACATACAATTTATGAAAATATATGTATTTTTTTTTAAATCCTGAGGTTTGGTTGCTTCCTCACCACCTCACATTTATTGGAGGCCTAATAAAACTGCAGTGTGAATGGGAGGGAGAGTGCAGTTAACTGTAGCATATGACATAGAAGTGTCTATTGTTGGCTGTCAGTTTTAGCTTGCTTACCTCCCCAGTAAATTCACACCTGCATATTTGTAACTAAACCATTGTAAAACTAAGCTGAGATTTTGTTTTAAGGTTACTGGAATACGGTAGAGTAAGTACCACTTCTGATTGAGAGGCTCTGCTTTTCATGCATTTGTTGTAAGGGACTAATGTAGATTGGTGTAATACCCACGAGAGCTACATTTAGCCAATGTCAAAAAGGTTGTCTAATCACAGTCAGTTGAACTTCCTTAGCTTAATTTTATACTTCACAATCATCTCTGATATGTGTGTGTAATAAACTCATTCAGGAGGGCAAGTAAGAGTACCTTGGCAGAGGAGGTGAAAACTCAAGCATTTTCCATACAGTGTGTGTGTGCATGGGGGAAAGATAAGCAGCCCACTTTTCTGCTAGATCCATCCCAGGAAATTTAAGTACAAATACATGTTCTTGAGTGAAACCCGAAAGTGTACCACATTATGTTGTTTTGTTTTGAACTAAAAGGCATATGTGTTGGTAGTGTGCAGCAGAATTTCAAAAATATATACAGCTTTCTGTATGCAGAGATTATCTGCAGATGTAGACAATTACTTTATTTATTTTGTTTTATTTTATTTAGGCATTCCAGCAGAGATTGCTTTAAAGGATGAACAGCTGACTAATTTGGATGTGGCAAACAGAGATGAAGATACCTGGGTTTTGGATTGCAGATTGGGGCAGTCAAACCCATTTGCTGATTCAAGTGAGAAAGAGAAAATCAACAGAAATGTATTCAATTTGAGTCTGGAACTGAATGTGAGTAGGATTCTATTCATGCTGTATTAGATTTCAACACGCATGTATTATGTGCATTTATGTTTCTAGTATGTCTAAAACCATATTCCAGATTATCCGATGAACTATTAAGTTTTCAATGCGATATGGTTTTCCAGATGGTTTATGAGTCCATATGCTTATATACAACTAAGCCCAAGAGCAATACATACAGAAAAATATTAAACTACATAAATAGGTCAAAATACATGACAGGTCATTAGTTAAATTATGATGGGTGTTCTGTTTAAACTAAGATTGTTGTTTTTTTCTGGAAATGGAGTGGAGGCAATAGTAAGTAGGAGATGGCAAGGATAAGGATAGAGTAATATGATACCAGGATGATGCTAGTCAGCAAGCAATGTGTGTGTGTGCGTGCGTGTGTGTGTGTGTGTGTGTGCATGTGTGCATGCATATAGAGGCCAAGACTGCTAAGAACCATCCTGTTGTTTCTCAGTGTTTTTTAGCAGCTGGATCTGGGCTCAGAGTCAGGCTGGCCATGAGTTTGACAGAAAAGTTGCTAAACTTCCTGGGATTTGAGACACTGAAGCTTCTGATACTAACCTGGGTTAATGACAATATGAGAGAGAGACTTGCTCAGCATGGCCCAGCCTGGACTAGCTGGAAATATTCATGCGCTCAGGGATAAACAATCACTTGCCTGCAAGTTGATACATTTTGGCAGTAGTTTTCAAATTTGAGGAAGGAGGGAAAGGAATATATTGGAAGAGGAAAAAAACATGGACAAGATGGAAAATTTGAAAGAATGCTTTAAAGACTACTGTACAGTTTGTGCAGACAAGAAGCAGTGGCACAAATTTGTGTAACAGTGACATCTATTGGTAGAAATACCAGAATTGACTTACAAGAACATTTAAAATGCTTTAAATGATGCTTAAACTTACTGTTGCTTTACTGTTGAGCTTGTTATAAATTTGGTCTCTTGTCCTAACCTCCTTTTCCTTATTTCCTAAAATAATTCATTAGAATGTTGTTGTAATACTGTGAAGGTACAGGTTTATCCTTACAATAAGGTTTTGAGATGAAAAAATAACTGGACTGAAAAAAACTGTGACATCATTGTTATCACTACTACAGGTAGTAGTAGTGATAACTGCTACAACAGGAAGAATCCAGTCCATGAGGATACATTCTCCTTATTTACAAAGTCCTTGTAAACAGCAGGAGGAGTTTCAAATTAAAACCCATTACCCACAGTAATTTGAATAAAATAAGAGATGTCTAAATTAGTAAACATTTTTTCCCTATTTTTATTCCTGTATTATTAAGCAGGTTTTTTTTTCTTTCTGGAACTCCAATTAGCCATGTTATGAAAGAGGGAATGATGTTAGTCTCATGCAGTTAATGAAGAAAAATATTTATTCAGCTGTTTCTAAGAGATTCAGAACCAGAGTCTCTATTTCTATAAAACGGGGCCCTCAGGGTGTGGCCCACAGCATGTAAGCAAAGAAAGAATTATATGTACAAAGCCCCTCACACCAAATGCGTCTGATGTCTGCTCATTCTGTTAACATCATTTAATGCTGAATTTTTATAAGAACCATCATATCTATGTGACTGTTGGAAAGTATAACCTTAGTTACTTGCATTTAAAGTGATTATACTGGAGATCCCAAAACTTCAGGGAAAATTGCTCACATAATGATATATAGTGAGTTAACAAAGGAGAAAACAATTACAAGAATCCAGGGCTTATAGTTTTCCTCCCATCGCCTCTGCCTCTCCTATTTTAGAGAATTTAAGGAGTTAAAATACTAAGTATAAAATGAGATAAACAGATGTAGAGATACAAGGGAAAGTAAGAGACTGTTGAGATCATATCAGTCAGCACAGTAGCAGTTGTCTTGAGCAGCAGTGGCCTGACTAATACAAAGCTTTTCATTGGTGTTATAGCAGACAACAAATTTGAGGAGACTTTTTTGAAGAAGGTTATTAAATTAATTTTGTGGATATTTACAGGAATTTCCAAATGTGAAGGCCACATGCAAATTCTTTTTCAGTGTTTAACACAGAAAGTGGGGCTGTTATTCCAGATTGATTTAAGGTGGGAGTGAGTCTCATTTTACTGAATGAGAAATGATAGGCCTGATGGGGATGTAACTATAGAGCCTGAAATGCAAGGGCAAAGTAGCAACGATGTCACCAGAACTGTCCAGTACCATCAGAGGTGGAATACAGAGGTAAATACTCTGTAAATATTTCTCTCCTGTCTCCATAGGCAGCATAAGTTCACCCAGGTCGCTGCCCTCCGCCTGTTTCAGCATTCTCATCCTCCGTCTTGCACTAATGCTCCTCTGATCACACAGGAAAGCAAATCACTTCTTTTTACACGGTTAATTTCAGCTAGATTAACTCCTTCAGCCAGCTCATAACACAGGCACACAGGCACTGCTACCAGTGCAAGGGAGGAGGCATAGATGTTTGGCTGGGGACAGTGCAGAGGGCAGGACTGTGTCAACTGAGCTTCAGAGCAATTTAAACTGCCAGAGCCGTGGCCAGAGCCGCAGAGCCTGCTGCCTCACTCCTCTCTCCTTAAGACTGAAACAAGCAGTGCATCTTTTGATTTTATGATTATTTTTAAGAAATTATGCAACTTGTTTTGTTTCAAACACCTTATGTTGAAAAATACATTAAAATGTTTGTTTTTGATGCAGTTTAGCCATTTGACTGTTTTGTGGCATGTGTTCATACTTAGTTCATGTTTTTCTGGTTTGCTGTTGGAGTGTTCTGGAAAGGCAATCTGAATAGATACACTGTCGGGAAGCTTTGAACCTTACCATACAGTAGTGAGAGGAAAATTATTTTTTATTTCTGCCTTATCGTATGTTTTCTTCAAAGAAAGTTTTAAAACATACTTCAGGGGAGCTCTTGGGCACCTCAAGAATAACACTGGAGTGAGTTGTAGGTGTGACTTCTGTCTGTGATGAAATGTAGGTCATACAGGGTGTGGATTATTAAATGTGCTTTTAACTCTAAGGAATGATTGTCCTTTTGTTTAATTAGTGCTTGACTGCCCTGAAAATTGCTGTAAAAGGTTTAGGGGCTTTTCTGAGGCATCAGAGAGTTTTCAGTTTTATTAAATGAATAGACTCGTTAACATTATCATAGCTGATTTTTCTAGAGAATTTGAAGTTGTTTCATCCTTCAGATGCAATATCAGTAAACTCCTTATCAGATAGATTCATCCAGTGTTAAAACACTTATGTCAACAAACTGGGTCAATCCCATTTCCATACCACAAAGTGATGATCTCATTTTTTTTGCAAAAATATTAAGGGCAGATATCTATATATGTGTTTACTCAGAAACACGCCATTGGACAAGTACCAATGTGTATTTCTTCATCAGCTATCCAGTCCCTTCATAGAAGTGGAGTGACTGTCAGACTTTGAGAAACAAGTGATTGCAGACTCTTTATTTGCGGTTGGGGGATTACAGATTGTGTGGTATTTTTGAAATACTGTCAGGCTTCCAGTGCTTCATAATTTCTGCAGTGGTAGATACAAAGATGAATTCCTTTCATCATCCTGAGGCTCAAAAAGTTTGAAGGCTTCTTTTCACTTCCTAAAATTCATTATCAGGAGAGGAGGCACAAATAAAGAAGTATCATTTTCTGTAGGCTTACCTCTGACTTTATAAGGTATTTCTGCTTTTGGAGTTTTCATTATTCATTGCTCAACTCTGGATTTTCTAGCTTCCGAATAAATTGCATACCTTTGGCCTGAGCCTGCCTCAAAGTGCCATCCTTTTCAGTATTAATTTGGTCACTCTCTTGTAAATTTTCTTGGGAAGTTGTTTAGACATAAAGTATGACTTTCCTACTTTTAAGCCCACTTTAAAACTAAACTTTTCATGTGTACCATTAAAATCTAGAACAGTTAGATAGCAGCTATCTTCAGTAACCTGGAAGCATACACTATTCATAGGACTGTTACATCTCAGTGGCCCTAGATTATTACATAAATGTTTTATCCTGTCATAAGGGTGGGTTGTCATTAATATAAACAGAGTATTTTGGCATAATCTGAATAAGTATGTTTTGGTATAAAAGGTACCATATAAAATTGTTCATATAACCATATTTTTGATTAGTGATCAACCAAACAATTCATTTTTGAAAAATATAATTTACTGTTTATCCATCATGAGTTGACCATACCTCAAATAAATAATGATGCAAGACATAACCATAGAAACTATCAAGACAATAGTAACTGTTGCTGTATGCAAAACCAAGCATAAAATAATGCATTCAAAACTATCTTAATCCTGTGGTTGAACAAAAAAATAGACGTAAATTTAAATGAAAGGAGTAGAAAACTGTTTCAGTAAGGTCACTTTGCCCCAGTTATTTTGTCATAAATTGAAATTTAGAATTGCTGTAGACTTGCACTGGAGAAATCCTGTCTTATGGGAAATCTTCACCAGAGATGAAGTAGCTTCTTTCCCATTTGTCTTATTAACACTGGATTATACAAGTAGGTTGACAGAGGGGGTGATAAAGACTCTGTGTCTAAGTCTTCCTTTATGTGGAACTTCCTGTTAATCTCTATTAAGCTTAGAGAACCAGGAGAGCCATGACCAGCTCCCTGCCCATCCCTTTCCCTCCTTTGCACCTGATTCTTAAGCACAGTGGAGAAGCAAGTTCTTACTTGCAAGAGCTTACTACTGGAAAAGATGTATAGTAAGGCTAAATATATATTTTTTATGTTTAAATCAAAAGTAAAGATGTGAATGATTCCAATACCCTTTGTCCATAGATATGCATGCAACTATATAATTGAAAAAGTGTAAGTTTTATCTAAGCCCTTAGTCTTACAATTTGATTTTAGGGAAACTTTTTTTCTTACAGTAGATACCAATGACTTTTGCTGTAAACTTTATAATCTTCTACAGTATATTTAAAAGCCAAACACATGATTTTCTCTAATTATTTTCATACTGTCTACATTTTTAAGCAGTTAAACAGAAGTTAAATATGTTGGGACACTTTCTTGCTGCTTGTTGTCTGCTGTATTCAGCTTTTCAGTATTTTTTTTTCATGTAATTTGACACAATGGTGTGATCTGCAGCTGATTTTCCTGTGAAGGTGAGCTTACAGCACATTGCTTATGATTACTCTTCACAGCTAAATGGCTAGCTACTGAATGAGCCTCTATCTTGGGTGCAAACCACAGAATGAATGTATTTGAATTTCTAAGACGCTAATGTGGAAATCTGCCTAAAGAAACTTCTTAATGGCAAAGGAATAAGAAGATTCCAAGTTCTTGCAGATTTGCAATCTTTATAGTTCCATAAATAAGAAAAGGAGAAAAAGTGATGACTTTTGACTGGAACCTGACCTAAATGTTAATGACTGCCTGAATATCAAATATGCCTAAGAGTACTTTCCACTTTCTTTTTACGTGTGTTAAGAAAAAAAATATATATTACCTTTGACAGTTTCTGTTCATGTTGAGATATACAGACTTGAAGATTTCCTTCAAGTAATTTCAACGATATTAATTAAAAGCAATTTTGCACATATAGCATTATCTAGGTAACATATAGATGAAAGTTATCAAAAAATATCTCAGTAGAGATATTAGAGAGTTTCATTTTGAAATACTGCAAGCTTGGGATACAGTGCGTATGAAGGAACAATCTGCCTGATCTCTACACAGTTAACTTCTTATTTCTGGGCTTTGGCTGTTTACCCTGCCCACCCAAACAGCTTCTAGTCACTGGGTGTGGTGGAAGCCTTTGATAAGTACCTGTTTATAGTTCACAGAAATAGCTGTGTAGAGTTAGGACAGTAGTAATATGAAACCAGTCTCGTTGGTTTTGTGCATGGCCCTGGAGGCTGAAATCTGCATTCCAGATGAAACCTGCAGCAAATCGGAAGAGAGCCTCATTTTGTTTTTCTTTATTCAGCTTCAAGGGCATTCAGTCTAGTTTGCTTTGGCCAGTCGAGAATTCAGAACGCTGCAGGAGCTCTGCGTAGTTTCAGTGGAAGCTTCAGAAATATTACTTTGTTTGGATTTTCATTTTAATTTTTTTTGATGATGGATTTACAAAAGAAGATCTTTATGAAAGTGGAAAGATTATGTGAAAGAATCCTTCAGGAATTTTCTGCTGACAAACGTTCAGAACTCGTATACTGGTATAAGGAAGTAGCAAACTATAAATGCCTACTGTTCTCTTCGGGAGACTTGTTTATATAGTTGCTCTGCACTTTTTAGCAAGTAGGAAGTTGTGGGTAGCCAGTAGAATTGCAGGAATTGGAACAGCAATCATTGGTTGAATTTTCAACTGAGATTAGTGTGCTGGCATATTTGCCGTGACAAAAAGCCCTTTGTGCAAAGGAACAAGTACCGAAGCTGCTGAGAACTTGTGTACGGTGCGTCTTTTTGTTTCTCTTGAAGTAGAATTTTGAGATTTGGTAGACACTTCTGGTTAATAACTGCAGCACTGAAAACCGGAAGGAGGGGTACTGTGATCTGGGGGAGCCTGGCTTCCTGCACAATGTGGAGGAGGGCTCGCTGGTTGCATTTCCTGTAGTAAATTAATAGACTGAATGCATATAATAAACATTTGTGTAGCAGATAGTAGCACTAATAGGAGTAAAACTATTCTATATTTCACTTGACATGGAAGAAGAAAATGCAGCACCTGATTGTGGTGAGCTTTCAGAACTGGAGAATACAGCAGAAAGCAGACCTGATCTTTTCACTACATTTTCTGTGAAAACACTTCTTGGATTTACAACTAAATTGGAATCAAAAACTTCCAAAGAAGAAACAGTGCTTAAAGCATTTCAACCTTTGTACACCAATATAAATGCTCATGCTGACAACCAGCATGAGAGGAATGATAATGATAGTGGTGACGACTCAGAAGATCAGCACAGAGTGAGTAGTACCAGTGGGCAAGCTGACCCAATGCCTTGCAGCCAGACTGACGTGGAACTGGAGTTAGCTGAGCAGAATGAATTACTTTGTCACCATTTAAGGTTTGTACAGACTTCTTTGTCCGAATCTGACAACGATGACAAGGATGCTATTCTTGTACAAGGTACTTTGGTTCATACAACAAGTGATACAGAGTCGGACAGTGAGATTAAAGACCTAGACACCGATGTAAACAAAACTGTCAAATCTGTGCTAAATAATGCTGCTTCGTCTGCTGAGGCTTTGGACAATAACAATCAAAATAAGGAAGACTCAGAATCAGAAGGGTACAACGATAGTGATGACACTGTGAACAGAGATGAAACGGAGTTAGGCCCACCACTTTCTAAGCAGCTTCCAGCAGGGCTGGGTGGTATTATGGATCATGACTCTGAAGGAAAAGACAAGATGTTAATGGATGAGCGCTTAAGTCACTTGCTTGCTGTAGGGAAAAGCCCTCAAGAACTTCCAGAGGAAGAACAAAGACCTTCAGCTGTTAATACCTCTCTCCAAAAAACAGCACTGGTTGAAAAGACTTTTCAGCTGCCCGCTTTCTTTAGTGGACTACGTGTGAGGAAAAAAGGACTAACCACAGAGGATGGGGAGACTGTTACAGAAATTAAACCAAGGGAGGATGATTTAGCTCTGCTTAAATTACGACAGCCTGTTAAGAAATCCAGTATTACATCAGGTTTGACCACTAAAAAAAAATCAGCTGAACTTAAATCAAGTCCTACTTTCCTGGAACAACTCTCTCACTTGTTAAACATAGATGTCTCCAAGAATGAAGAAAGAGCAGAAGATTCTGGTGAGGGTTCTGGTGAGACTGAGGACAGTGATGAAGCTCAAGAGAACAAAGCCTCTGGCAAAACAGAACCACGTTTTCCCTCTGAGGAAATAAAATCAAGCCCTGCTGAATCTGCACTGGATGTCTTTAAAGCTTTATTCACACGGCCTCCCAAAAAAGAAACAACTGCAGATACTTCGGAGCTGGAAGCCATAAAACGCAAAATGAGAAATGAAAAAGAGTCCTTGAAAGCTGTATTTGAAAGGTCAAAATCAAAACCTGGGGATGGACCATCAGACAAATCTGTAGGTTGAATTACTTTTTCTTCCTAAGATCTGGAAGTAGATGAATATGATTTTTTTTTCTTGTTTAAAAATAATGATGAGAACTTACAATCAAAATGTCAAAATTGTCCTCTATTTTTGGCAATCTCAAATTTTGGATTCCAAACTTAAGTATTTTTGGGACTAATTTTTCCAGATTGTTGATCAGCAGTTCTAGCTGAATTCAGTGAGAGTGGGTGGTAATCATAGCTTTTGAATTAAAAGAACTTAAAATAAGTATCAGACCTTAAAATATTGCTACAAAACAGCTGTCCATATGTTAAGTATGGCTTAAAATTAGTTTTGTACTGCAAATATTTACTGTAATATTATTTAATATTCTATCTGTCTCACTGCTTTCTTTCAATGGTTTTTTTACTTTTAAAAGTGATATCTCATTTTACCTTTAGGAATAGTTCTATGATAAGAGCTGATACAACAAGTAAGGAATGATTTTTTCAATAAAATTTGTCCAAGAAAGTATTTTTTCCTCATTTGTATACATATGTCTGGCTTTACAAGTACTGATAAGTATTTAACCTTATCCCAGTATAGTTCAGTGATTCCAGTCAGACAACTCAATTTTGGCTTAATATAAGCAAGGTTAATAGTCTTATGCATATGGTGATTTGGATATGTATACTTTTGAGAAAAGAAAAAAAATCTATGAGAAGATTTTATAAAACCATAGCAAGAAATGAAATTTGAGTGCAATCTGAACTCTTTAATTAAATGAGTAACCCTTCCTGCTCCCCCAATCCCAATTTCTTACAGTTATGTCTTTGGCAGATATAATTAATTCATAAGATTGTTCTTGTTGGCTGAAGGGGGAATTACCTGAATGATTAAACGTTACAGGATCGGACCCTAAACCTGAAGATACATAAGTTAATTTTCTGTGTTAATTTGTATGTACTCTCTTTCAAACTTTTTTTAAAATATGAATTAAAAACTTTTTTAAAACCTTGACTGACACCTGAGTAGACTGATAATACCAGTTTAAAGTAAACTACCTATGGGGAGGAGAAAATAGGTACTCACTGGCTGTGGCATGTACAACAATTAGATCTGGTCTCTGCCTTTCCCAGTGCTGGGTTGCTTGTTCTTGCTCATGCCATTCCCTGTGCTCTGCTGGCTTAAGTGTTTGTGTAGCTCACGGAGAACCTAACTGGGAAGCTGGTCAGATTCATGACACAGGCTGAAGGAGGAAGCACAGGAGTCAGTATAAGTGGCTTTTTTAAATGTCTGCTTTTAAATTTTTTTTAATGTACATCATACTGTTGCACAAGGGTCTAGTTCAAATCTACATTTTACAGGGACAAAGCCAGTATAAAAAGAACTTGCCTTTCCTTTTTCCTTGCCCTATGGTCCATTTACGAACACTTTCGTAGCAGCCTTTTGCAGGTGCTTCAGTTGTGTCCATGCAGTTGTTGGTAGTGGCATGTTGTAAATCAGATTATGGAAGTGTTCTAGATGTTAAATAAATAAATAAATAAACTGCTAAAGGAATGCTTGTTTAGTGTTTTTGCCATTTTAAGGGTTACTTCACCATGCTAGTTGACAGCACAGTCCCATTAGCAGTTGCATCAGCGCTTCGTTGTGGCAGTATAAAGTGGCATGTGGCCTGAGCATGCTACTGGGGGTCAGGGCAGGAAATTCTTAAGCCAGCTCTGCTTTCAGAGAATTGTATTGTCAAGTGACGTCTTAGGTAAATCGCTCTAATGTTTACCGGTAAGAGGAGCACAAGTAGCTCTTCTCACTGTGAAAAAAGATGCATGAAAAAAGCTTAGTTTTCCTGGCCTCTTTGGTTCACAAAAGGATAGACTGCTTTCCATACTGATGTGAACAATTTCAACAGAACATTGTATGTGACATGCATTATGATATTTGCCTTTTCAAAAAAAATTTTTTACACTAATTTCTCTGTATCCCTCCTGACTAACTGAATGTTATTTGAATCAGTAGAATGAGAAATAACTATTCTAGAATGCACCGCACTTGCTGAGTTGAGCATGGCAGTTGCTATTTTAGAAGGGATTGATATTGCAGACTTTAATTTTTTCTTGCGTAATTTTAACAGCCTGACCTGAGTCCCTCAGAGCAAGACGACAAGACTCCAGGGAGACTCCAGACTGTGTGGCCACCACCAAAAGCACAGCATGAAGAAGGAAAAGTAGGATTAAAGTACACAGAAGCAGGTAAAACAGAGAAGTGAACATTTGCAGGGATCAGTCTCTGAGATTTTTTTTTTATATTGCTTAGTATAGAAACATAGTGTTAAGTCACTGTATGGTCTTATCTGGAAAAACAGACCTTTTATTTTTGGGATATCTTGTTTGCTGTGACCTGATAAGCATGTAGTTTTCTAAATATAAATGGTTAAATTGGTGCTGAAATCTAAATGCTTACATATATAAATTCCATGAGAAAAGAAGTGGGTTTTGATATATTGGGTTACCCTTCTCCAGTGGGATTCTATTCAAATGACAGAACACAGAACTAATGGAAAACTTCACTCCTTTTTTATTGGCTTAGAATTGGGGGGCAGAGTGATTCTGTTAGAGTCTAGTCCCATGTGCTTCATTTTGCTTAGGCAGTGTCACGCTGCTAAATCCAGAGTGAAAGTAATTAATACCAATTTTACAACTTGGGTATAAACATAGGAATACTCATATCCATCCAGATCACTTATATAGCTAGCCATGTATCTTATTTTACAACAAATACATGAGAGGGTATGTCTGAAGCCCAAGACTAAATAATTATCAGATAAGCTGTTCAGAGAAAAATATTTCTTCCTAAGTTTTGCTTTGTTATTTAGATAAATACTTCTGTAACATATTTAAAAGGGAAAAAGAGATTATTGTAGCTACCATAACTGTTTCAAATTTCTATTCTTAAATATAAAGCAGGATGTCCTTCTTACTCATACATCTGTCTGAAAAAGTGAAAGTGAAATGAAAGGCAATGGGCCATCTGTTCTTCATGCTCCTGGCGACTTTAGAAAATACCACCTATAAAGGATTATGTAGGATTAAAAAAAAGTTTTTGTACTACCTTGCTGTGAGAAGTTGTGCATGCTGGTGGTGTATGGTTATTTTTCCAATTGTAGTGGTTATCCATTTATATTGTTCAGTGCATTACTTTTTTCTCCCCCTTTCGTCAGCTCTCTCTGCCTTCATTTTCTTTTTTATAAAGTAGGCATGATACTGGAAGTATAGAAGTTGTTTGAAGATTCAGAAAACTTATTTTCCTCCAGGTTTGACAAGAAAAACATTTATCTAATATAAACAGAATTGGCTGATTTACAGTGCTTCCAATCTGAGGTGTGAGAGGCTATTACTAGATGGCCAGGACAATATTTGTGTCAATACAGGTATTCAGCTGTTAACATGGATTTCTACAGTCTCTTTCTGTTACTTTTATTATAGGCTATATGCTTGCAGTATTTTATTTTCCCCAGATAAATATTTTTCTCCTTTTTTGACTACAATCAAAAAAATCAAAAAAAGGAAAAGAAACTGAATTAACAAAAGCTCCAGATTCTACTACTTGTAGAGAAATTAGGTCATGCTTTCCAGAAATTTGAATAGGAAGACTGTTTGTTACTGAGATATTTTGGGTGACAGTGCCATCAACATGCTGATGGTTAGTTTGCTAAGTCAAATTTTTACACAGTACAGATTTCGCAGTCCATTAGTCACCTGGTGTCTGGTAGAGAGAGGGATCTGAATGAAAAAAAAGCTGGTGATTCAGCTAGGATGAGACACAGTGGTACTTTTAAAGGAAACAGGCTAACACTGTGTTTGCAGTATCCGTTAAGGGTATGCATGTACATATGTATATGTTTATATGTGTATGTATATATGTTAAGGGTATACATGTACCTCAGCGGTTAGCAGGTTTGTGTTTCCTTTGGCTCTGTTAATATCCATGAATGCCCAGAAAGCAGTGATGGTGGCAAGGACACTGCAAGCAGTAGTAAGTGGCCATATGATGGGCAGTTATACCTGCTTTTCCAAGAGCTAGGATGGCTATCTTAAAGCACTGTGCACAAGAATGAATATTTACAGTCTCCTGCAAGTGAAAGATGGTACTGTTCATATGAATAGTGCAAATATCATTCAAAAACCAGAGCCTGTATTCAAGAGTGGTCTGATTGCTAGATTTTTTTGAATATTTATGAAAGTGGCAATACAACATTACTTCTAAACTCCGTATCTTCTCTATGACAGTAACTGGTACCTGCAAAGTGCATGTGTATACCGACATTTCCCCTCATGACCCTCCTTGCCCATATTTCCCTCCCAGACTCCAGTACCTTAGGAACTTCTTGTCCAAAAAGTGGATTTCTTAAAAAATGATTTCTTATAATTGAAAGCAGGCTAATGCTGATCTTTAAACTTGGAGAGGTCTCAAACTATCGCCTGAAATCCCATTTTCCACCACAGTGGCCTGTCCCAACAGCTAAGATCAAATGAAAAGTTCTTGATTTCAGAATCGAGTTTTAAAATTGTCCGTGGGAGGGATCTTTGTGATTTCAGTCTCCTGCCCATGATTTTCCTGAATGATTTTCCTGAATAGGTGATTGTCTGTAACATAAAGCAGTGCTAAAATGCCTTATTTTAACTTTCAGTCAACAAGTTTTTAAATTAGCAATTTAATTTCTGTAGTTAGGAGTTTCATCCACCAAAGCAATAGGAGTTTATATACAAATAATGATAATAAGCTAGATTATTAGATAATTATTCATTTAGCACAGCTTTATTTTAGAGTTAAACAAAATACATCTGTCATAACTACACTGATGTATTTACACAGTGATCTCATTTCCAAGAGAAATCAGTGGACATATCCTTTGTAATTCTAACATAGGACAAGAATGTGTATGTATTTTTTATGAGGTAGCATAGCTTTTTTTCATTCATCGTGAGGAATTAGTATTTCAGGTATAATGTAATAAGTATTTAACACTGAAAATTTAAAAGTCAGAATACTGTGTTCTTTCTTACAGTTCTAAGACTTTGATTTACTTCCTTCATCCCCATGCAATAGGACAGCTATGACAAGAAGGCACAAATATTGAGTGAGAGGATTACTGGCTTTTTGATCTTTTCTCACCTGCTTGCCATGTTTTTCCTCATTGTTCTTTCTGCCTCATGGAAGCAAGAAATTCAAGCTTAATTTGTCCTACGCAGCAGACATTGCAGTGACTCATAGCATCTTGGAGGAGCAAGTAACTCCCTCCTGAGGCCCACAGTCTGGCTTGATGTGTGGGAAACCAACTGAAAAGCAAGCAGACATAACAAGGAACACGTGTGTCATACTGGTTAGGACTGTTAAGATCATTAGAACTGAATGAAGTTAGTGATCAAATATAACTCTGCAACAGATTTATTCCATGCCTTTGATAACATCTTGTGTAGTCAAAGTATTGTCACCCCCAACATTTAAAAATTGCTAGTAAATATCCCCAAATCTTGAGTTGTAAGTTTTGAATTAAAAGGATGATACCATGAGATTTTGGAATATCTTACATTTTCTCAATCCCTTAATTCCTCTGTTTCCATACTGAAAGTGACTGCACTGTCAACTCTGTCTCTGTATTTAACACAAATTGTTTACATGGTTCTCTAGAAAAACTGGAGCTTCTTTGAAGTATGTAAGTCTAAAATAGTTGAAGTCCAGCAAGTCTGTAATACATTACATCATTTATATCCTGGAAGACTAGAAAAAGGGTATTTTAATTTATAGCTATGTATTTATTCCATGGAAATCTGTCCTATGTAATCAAAGACATTTCTGTGCATAGTTCTGTGGTCCTAAAATTCTGTTCCTCCATTTTCTTTAAAAGTTTCTTCTTTTTCTTTTTCTCCCTGCCCCCCCCCCCCCCAATTCTTAGGGAGATTTCTCCCATTTTTTAAGCATCAGATTTGGTGGAAGGGTCGCTGTCTCAGCTATTACATGTGGTGAATATACCTGGCCAGGTAGCAGAGACAAATTCATCGGTGAGCTCATGTGTGAAATTAGCATATAATCAACATATCCTGAATGCCTCAACTGCCGCATGTGGCTAGATCAGAACCTGCAGCCTGTCAGATACCAGAAGGGGAGTTTAGGCAGGAGTTCTGCTGCTCACAAAACTACTTATGTTTGAAGAATAGTCTCCACATTAAGGAGATACAGAAAAGAAAAAACTGCAGTACCTATGATCCTTATTAAAAATGCATATTTAGCATTAGGATCAAATTAGTTCTCTTATGTAAAACTGAGAGAGTTTTGTCTGTTGCTTAAGCAAAATTAAAATGATAACAAAAAAGTATTTGTCATTCCTATTGGAGAAAACCTTGAAAGAAAATCTAGTTGAAACGTTAATCCACTTAGTGTTCTTTTTCACAACATTTTTCATGTTCATTCAAATGTTTGTATTTAACAAAAAAACTCACAACCCTCTTCTCTCACAGTCTGTCTTTTCATCATACTTAAATCTGCAGTGAAATCATGCTGTCTCTATGGTGCCCCAATTTGTATGACAGCAGTCTGTGATGCTGTAAGCACAGCCTTGATTTTAGTGTAAAGAAGGAAATCAGGAGGTAACTGAGAAAGAGTTAAAAGATTAAAGAAAAAGGGTCTAAATAAATATCAAAAGAAATAAAAAATAATGTCAGAGATTTACTGCCAAGTGTACATATATTGAAGCTTTACTCCCCTGTGCTCTGGGTTCCCAGAAAGAAAATTACTTTATGGTCATGATATAAATGCAGAGAATAACCTGCTTATTTGAGAGAAAGAGAGGCTTAATGGTCTGAACAAAGAGATAAGAACATGATTTCTTATCCTTCGTTTAACACAGGCTTCCTTTGTGGCCTTGAACAATTTCTGCTTGTCGCCGAAACAGACATAATGCTTGATGTTGTTAGTATCCTGAAGGAAGTTCTTGCAAATTCCGTTCATTCCTTTTTGTACTTTTTTTCTGAGTGATGAGTAGGTACAGGTATCTACATCGTATATGTTACATTTGTCATTTAAGGAAGACCAGCCTGAAATTTAGTTACCAAAGAGTGCTGGGGTCAGACATAAGCTGAACAGCAGCTCTGATAATGTCAGTGTCTTCTAAACCTGGATTTATGCTCCTTAAGAGGGAGGTTGTACCTTTGACACTCTAGACCCCTACTGCCTATTTATTCTCCTTTTTCAATCTCTATATTATCATTATTATTTGCTTGAATTGTGGTACTATCTAGAAACTGTAGTGAGGTAGACTCCAGGAAGGATGTCTGATTTGGATGATTCTTACTTAAAAGCTGTGTGATGACACAGTTGATGAGGAGATATATACATGCTTTCATACTGACATAACAAAATAGTGTGTCTTTAACTGCTTCAGCAAATAGAAGTTCTGTGAATATGTTGATTACTGCCAAGTGTTACAGTAATATTCAAACAACCAGTTCGCTAGGGATCTCCGTGGCAGCAGCTGCTTTTCAAAATGCCTGGTATCCCTGCTTGGTAAGATTTGCTATTAAAATATATAAAAAAAAAATGTCCCATGTAACTTTCATATAGAATATAGGATTTGACTGTATTATATGAAGAATCTTGTGTTATATGGGGATGTCTCTCAGCTTGAGAGGTATTTGCTTTTCAAACTGCAGTTCTGTTGAGCACTGTAAGTGATATAGGAGGGCTTAAGGCAGTAAAGAGGAATCCTTATCTCTTCCTGTTAGGGCTTGTGAATGGGCAACAGCAGCCTCCCTGTCTTTCCTCTCCTCATCTCAGCTGATTCTGTTCTTCATACTGTGCCTCCTGAGACAGGAATAAAAAGATAGGCATCTATTAAATGCTGAAGATTTGTTGTTAAGATGCTTGGGTTTCATTCCCAGCCATGATGCTGTCTTCTGGAATGCCTTCAGGAAAGTTACATGAGCTTTCCAAGCTTCAGTTTACCCATCTGTAAAACTGGGATAAAAATGCTGACCAATTTTTTAAGCCAGATTCAAGATATTTTACAATCCCCTCTTTGTGTATGGGATACTGTCATTAGATAGAGAGGCAGAACGGGGAAAAAATACCTACTTCCAATGCTTAAATCAACCAAAAATAACATTTAGAATATGGAAACTCTGCCTAATGGCATGTGGTAAAATGTTCATGCTTGTCTATCCACTGGGAATTATGTAATTACAGGATGAAGGGGGAGAAGAGGTATGCTTCACTTTTTCAGTAAAATCCCTGTTTTATTTCTGTAATGGGTACTGTTTATTGAAATGCAATCACTTAAGGAGACCTATGGATTTTACATCTAGATACGTCTGTTACTGCAGATGCCTAACAAGCACATTTTTTACAGTATACAAAACCATATCTGAATACATATGTCTGTCTAGCCATAGATACCAGTTTGCTTAAGAATTCACATATAGAACAGCTTAGGTTCCACTCAAAGTAGAAACTTGATTTTAAACAAGATTTTTCCTGGTAAAGAGGTTAATCTGTTGTCTACACAAAGTTAAGGCAAGTTCTGTAAGTTTTGTATTTCCTTTACTGTCCTGTAGTTTTTATTTTGAAATGTATGCACTGCTAATTTTCATGTTTTTACCAATGTGATGTTGCAAAGCCCAAAATGGTCACAGGATTTTACTAGATGGTTATTGTTACGTAATTGAAACGCAATGAAAGAGCAATTGTGTGTAGCACAAGAAGAATTACATTGTCTTTTGTTTCCGTGGTTCTAGTTCAAAATATATGAGGCCCTTTGTATTAAAGAAATGCCTCTGAGCTAAGCTGCATTCACTTTCCTGTATCAGGTCACATTCTCCAGTCTCACTGTTCCCATTAGCTGTTAACAAGTTCTGTTTGGCCCAGCATTTGAACATGAGTAACTTAAATATGAGTCTAAATGAAATCCTGAATCTGAACACCCTCAAGCTTTGTGAAAATTTGAACTTGGATTTAGATCTGCTTTTGGGGGTTCTTTTTAGTCAAATCTGGTATCCCTGCCAAGTCAGTCCCCTCTGCTATGGCACAGGCACGTGTTCTCATTTGTAATAATAAAAAAAACCCCAACACTCCAAAAAACTCCGAATCCCTTATTTATTGTACATGTCATCATTTTGTATATATCAATGTTTTAAAGTCTGTCAACAATTCTTAGCTTTTAGGCAGCTGAGAGTATTTCGGGGGGATGCAGTTGCACATATGGGTGTGGATGTATAGTGTACCTACATCTGTCTGCCCATGTGTGTATAGATATACACACATACTGCATAAATAGTATACACGCATTCTCAACCTATACTCACTGTACACTATAGTAATTCAGAAAGCGTTACATATCTAGAATCTAGACTAAGTACTTTGTATTTTAATCTTGCACTGGATGAGGTGGATGAAGAGAATTTGTAACTCATCGAAGAAATTCTTTGATAAATTTGTTCCTACTGTTTGCTGGTTGGGTGTAATTTGTTTACCATATGGCATTAGTGGTAATAGATCTTTTTTTTGTAAATATGGAGTATGTAGGACATTTATTGAAAAAGAAATCATGTTGAAAGTGCCCAGCAGCAGTACATCTAGTGCTGCCTTCCTGGGAGGATGAAAATGACAAATGTAAAGGTCAGTTTCTGCCATCGAGTAAATGAGCTGCAGCTGTAAGTCACCTATGACAGGAGAGGAATGATCAAGCAGATAGTTACTCAGGTGACTACTTCTGAATAGCGCATTATGTTGTTTTGCAGTCAGGAAGAGTAGAAATCATTCTCTTCGCAACAGAGAATCAAGAGTTTGCTTGTTTTTCCTTTGGGAAGCCTGCAATTCTGTGGATAACATTCCCTTATTCTCAGGGAATTCAGTAACTTCTGTGAGGTTGCCGAGTTTTCTGTGGCAACTTAACAGTTACATTTTCTCTAACAGTATGGGGATTATCTTGATACTCAGGCAATATTTAGATACTTGACGGTTTGCTTCTTTAGGACTGTTTATCCTTCAACTCTTTCTCTCCATCTGTCTCCTTTCTCCACATCTTCCATATTTTCACTCTACCAGAATCTTTGAGGTGTTGACAACCATTCTGTTGGAAGTTTTAAGCTGGAGGGTTTTTCCTTTCCCTGAATAGTCTAAAAAAACAATTAGTGGAGGTGAAAGATGTCTGCTCATTTCCTAATCTGGGGGATTGACTTCCTTCTATGAACTGAATTACAGGGTTGTAAAAGAGTCAAAGTTAAATGGGAAGTAAGGAAAGGAAGACAGATTGGAGTGGATTATATAATAATGTGTCAAAGCTATATTCGATAAATGACCATTAGCCAATCCCTTACCCCTAAAAGTATGTAGTTCTAAGGATTTCTTTAAGCTCAAATCAATTTTAGTTTGCTAATTCTAGTAGGATGCTTAAATGCAAATGTTCAAGTTGGTTTTAAGAAAGTTTAAGGAAATTTTTCTGTCAACTTTTAGTATACCTAAGCTTTGGGCTTCCACTGACCAATAATCTTTTAAAAATATGTAAATCGCAATTTATCGGTTTAAAATGTTGCATTCATTTAACATTTCAAGTAAGTTTCCATAGTTCTCCCAATGATACTCCCTTTGTGTGAAAATTATTGTGTTAGACACCAGTTCAAGACAGAACGAAAGAAAGAAAAGCCTGAACATTTCCTGCTCTTCAGGGTGGTAGCCTGAATGAGGCTGCAAGGTGGTATCAATGCATCTGTAAAAAAAAATTTTGCTGCTGTGGTAAGTGGATGCCCTGCTGCCACCTTGTGGTGAAAGGAGAAAGTAGCATGAGAAAATACTAGAAGAAAGAATGCTGTAATAAAGGGGAATATTAAAAATAATGGGACCAAGATTTATCAAGGGGGGAAAAAAGATAAGAAATCCTAACCACTCGAAAACTTAATGAATCAGCTCAATTAAAAGTTAATGGATACTTTATGCTACAGGATGTGCTACATCTCAAGAGAGGTAAATTGCACTCTAGTTTTCATTTTTTACTGCAACTTTTTGTTCTCTAATTAGTTTTATATTGTTTATATCAACATTATTTTGTGTATTTCCATTTACTGAGTTTTAATAAGTAAGAGTTTTCACAAAAAGGAATGCATTGACTGAGAAGCAGCTATATAGATCATTATACATAATATTTATATATAATTTTTATATATTATATTTTTTATATATATATATATTTAAGGCGTCTATTTTCTACTTCAAGTTTTCACATCGGGGCAGAGAAGGCTCCTAATTGCTATGTAAAGTTTTGAGGAACAAGCTAATCTGTTTGAAAGGTGAGTTACAGAGATTTCTCTGGGAGAGGTTTTCTTGTAAGGTTTTATATAAGATTGCTTTGCTGGGAGGAAGTAGGTAAGATGTTTTATTTTATATATATATATAAAAAAGAAAAAGTAATTTTGGAATATTCTTCATCTAAGTTTGTTTGAAACTTTTCAGGGTTTTTAAGGACTTGCAGAAAGAAATATTTTACCAGGAAGTTAGGCTATCGTGTTTTCCTCAATCAAGAGCTAAAGCTCTCCTCCTCGTGGACTAGAGGGTCTTCTGAAAAACACATAATCAGCACAGCTGTGAACATGAATAGAATAATACCACTTATTTTAGTGTGTATATTTGCTTTTTGCAACAGTTTTTGAGAATGAAGTATTTCCATTTAAATTAGCAATAGAGGCTAAGACCACTGTGACCTACTGAATCCAGTACCCTTCCTTTGAAGGCACCATATCAGAAAATTACCGAAGTTGTGGGTTAAATTTTCAGGTCACCAGCTTTACCAGTGAATGCTTGAACCTTTTCCTGTAGAAATGTTATCGTATGATGAGCTTGTTCTATATCATGACAAAGCTTTAAATGAACATGTATTGCATAAGTTTGTAATAGTTGTTGTTGCTCTGTATTCAGCTCTTTGCGATTACACATCTGAGCATGTGTTTGGTATTTGCATGAATTACATAGGCTGTCCAAAACAGCTAGTTTTTATTTCATGTTTGGTTTTGTGTGAATTAGGGAAAAACATGCATGTTAGTGAATTTTATTTGAGAAGCAGTGAAGCGTGCCTCATACTTTAGTTATCATTAGTAATGTCATGTATGCTTTATTTCTGCCATCCAGTGACATATGAAATACATTGACTAAGGACAATTTTTTCTTTTGGAGTTGCATGTTACATGCACAATGGCATCTTTGGAAAAAGTTCAGGAGAACAGTGTTTTAGAAACAACTTAAAAGGCAAAATGAAGAATTCCTGAAAACATCCCCACTTCAAACCTATGCGTTCTAATCAGGTTGGGTAGGATAAATCTGTGAAAAAATGCTATGAACTTTATGATATGAACTGCTCTCCTTGTCTTACTAAGCATCTTGACCAGACAATAATGAGTGAGCACCGTGAACGTGGTGTTTGTCATTCCCAATTGAAAATCTTGGGAAATCAATAAAATAAATGATTGAGTCATTCTACAGAGTGCAATATAAAATTCTGCATGAATGAAGTGTCTTGAGCTGAAAGTTTTATAGAGATGTTTGCATGCTTGTTTTCACAGTAAGTGTTACTACATGTGGCCTGTGGTCAACTGACTTATGTCCATGGCATATTTTTTACATGGTACCAATTTCTTTTTTAATACTTGCTATTTGATTTTAGTGGCAATGCTAATATCTAATACCAGTTAAGAAATTAAGCTGTTCACAAAAAATCAGTTGATAATTTTTTGCAAGACAAATTGGTGTTTAAAGTACTGACTGACATGTATGTTTGTTGAAATGAATAAAAAGCAGTGAGTCTGCTAGGATTATATCTATTTTATATAAAAATCCATTAAAGAACTAGATCTAATAAAATTAATGAGTATAAAAATATAAATACCCTGTGTGAAACTTAAGTACAGTCTTACTTATGCTTTTGTCTCTAGCTCACCTAAAACTTTACAAGGAGGGACCACCAGGTGGGTGGAAAAGTGTAATGTTGTCCGTCTGCGTCTAGTCTTTGGTTTCTTTTGTTATTGTAAAGGCAGTCTGTATCTTTCCTTGATAGAATAAAAGTGGTAAAGGTGAAGTATACAGTAACTATCAGTGTTCACAACTAAAAATTTAATAGACTATTGCATCCAAGTTAATGACTGGCTGCGCCGCTGGTGTTGGCAACAGGGGTTTGGTTTCTACAACCATGGGACCCTGTGTGAAGATCGACAACTGCTGGGGAGAGATGGGATCCACTTCACTAAGCTGGGCACACGTGTCTTTGCCAACAGGTTGGCCAACCTGGTAAGGAGGGCTTTAAACTAGGAAAGGTGGGGGAAGGAGAGAGTTATAGTGCCAGGGTAGCTGGCAAAAGACAGCTCAAGTCAGGACGCCTCCAGCTGGTGAATGCAGCCAGGGAAGTGCGCATGGGATGTGGCTATGGAGGATCCTCTTGTACCCCTCCTGGGAAACCTGCATGCTCGATCACCTCTCTGAAATGCCCGTACACCAATGCACGCAGCATGGGGAACAAACAGGAAGAACTAGAGATCTGTGTGCGGTCGCAGGGCCATGATCTCATTGCCATTACAGAGACATGGTGGGATAGCTCGCGTGACTGGAGTGCTGTCATGGATGGCTACGTGCTTTTTAGGAAAGACAGGCCAGGCAAGCGAGGTGGTGGAGTTGCTCTTTATGTGAGAGAGGAACTGGACTGTATCAAGCTGTGCCTAGGGGTGGATGAAGAGCGAGTCGAGAGCTTATGGGTAAGGATTAAAGGGCAGGCTAGCATGGGTGACACTGTTGTGGGTGTTTACTACAGGCCACCTGATCAGGAAGAGGAAGTCGATGAGGCCTTCTACAGACAGCTGGAAGTAGCCTCACGATCCCAGGCCCTGGTTCTCATGGGAGACTTCAACCACCCTGCTATCTGCTGGAAAGACAACACAGCTAGGCACAGTCCCGGAGGTTCCTGCAGAGCACTGATGATAACTTTTTGACACAGGTGGTGGAGGAGCCAACAAGGAGAGGTGTGCTGCTGGACCTCGTACTAACAAACAAAGAAGGACTGGTGGAAGATGTGAAGGTTGGGGGCAGCCTTGGCTGCAGTGACCATGAGATGGTGGAGTTCAGGATCCTGCGAGGAGGAGGCAGGGCACTAAGTAGGATCGCAACCCTAGACTTCAGGAGAGCAAACTTTGGCCTCTTCAGGGACCTACTTGGAGGAATCCCATGGGTTAGGGCCCTAGAAGGAAGGGGGATCCAAGAGAGCTGGTTAATATTCAAACATCACTTCTTCTAAGCTCAAGAGCGGTGCATCCCTATGAATAGGAAGTCAAGCAAAGGAGGTAGGAGACCTGCACGGATGAGCAAGGAGCTCCTGGCAAAACTCAACCAGAAGAAGGAAGTATACAGAAAGTGGAAAGGGGGACAGGCCACTTGGGAGGAATATAGGAACGCTGTCAGAGTATGCAGGGATGCGACGAGGAAGGCTAAGACCCATTTGGAATTAAATCTGGCTAGAGATGTCAAGGACAACAAGAAGGGCTTCTTCAAATACCTCAGTAGCAAGAGGAAGACTAGGGAAAATGTGGGCCCTTTGCTGAATGGGGTGGGTGCCCTGGTGACGAAGGATGCAGACAAGGCAGAGTTACTGAATGCCTTCTTTGCTTCAGTCTTTACTGCTGAGGCCAGCCCTCAGGAACCCCAGACCCTGGAGGCAAGAGAGAAAGTCTGGAGAAAGGAAGACTTTCCCTTGGTCAAGGAGGATCAGGTTAGAGATCACTTAGGCAAACTTGACACCCACAAATCCATGGGCCCTGATGCGATGCACCCACGAGTGCTGAGGGAGCTGGCGGATGTCATTGCTAAGCCACTCCCCATCATCTTTGAAAGGTCATGGAGAACAGGAGAGGTGCCTGAGGACTGGAAGAAAGCCAATGTCACCCCAATCTTCAAAAAGGGCAAGAAGGAGGACCCAGGGAACTACAGGCCAGTCAGCCTCACCTGCATCCCTGGAAAGGTGATGGAGCAGCTCATCCTGGAGGCCATCTCCAAGCATGTGGAGAACAAGAAAGTGATCAGGAGTAGTCAGCATGGCTTCACCAAGGGGAAATCACGCTTAACCAACCTGATAGCCTTCTGTGATGGAATGACTGGCTGGGTAGATGAGGGGAGAGCAGTGGATGTTGTCTACCTAGACTTCAGCAAGGCTTTTGACACTGTCTCCCATAGCATCCTCATAGACAAGCTCAGGAAGTGTGGGCTGGATGAGTGGACAGTGAGGTGGATTGAGAACTGGCTGAATGGCAGAGCTCAGAAGGTTGTGATCAGTGGCACAGAGTCTAGTTGGAGGCCTGTAGCTAGCGGTGTCCCCCAGGGGTCAGTCCTGGGTCCAGCCCTGTTCAACAGAGTGCACTCTCAGCCTCCAAGTTTGCTGATGATACAAAACTGGGAGGAGTGGCCGATACACCGGAGGGCTGTGCTGCCAGAGACCTGGACAGGCTGGAGAGGTGGGTGGAGAGGAACCTCCTGAAGTTCAACAAAGGCAAGTGCAGGGTCCTGCACCTAGGGAGGAATAACCCCCTGCACCAGTACAGGTTGGCGGTTGACCTGCTGGAAAGCAGCTCTGCCGAGAAGGACCTGGGAGTGCTGGTGGACACCAAGTTAAGCATGAGGCAGCAATGTGCCCTTGTGGCCAAGAAGGCCAATGGTCTCCTGGGGTGCATGAGGAAGAGTGTTGCCAGCAGGTCGAGGGAGGTGATTCTCCCCCTCTACTCAGCCCTGGTGAGGCCATATCTGGAGTACTGTGTCCAGTTCTGGGCTCCCCAGTACAAGAGGGATGTGGCACTACTGGAGCAAGTCCAGCGAAGGGCTACAAAGATGATTAGGGGACTGGAACATCTCTCTTATGAGGAAAGGCTGAGAGAGCTGGGCCTGTTTAGCCTGGAGAAGAGAAGGCTGAGAGGAGATCTTATCAATGTGTACAAGTATCTGAAGGGAGGGTGTCGAGAGGATGGAGCCAGACTCTTTTCAGTGGTGCCCAGTGACAGGACACGAGGCAACGGGCACAAACTGAAACACAGACAGTTTCGTCTGAACATGAGGAAAAACTTCTTCACTGTGAGGGTGACAGAGCACTGGAACAGGTTGCCCAGAGAGGTGGTGGAGTCTCCTTCTCTGGAGATATTCAAAACCTGCCTGGACGCGATCCTGTGCAACGTGCTCTAGGTGACCCTGCTTGAGCAGGGGGGTTGGACTAGATGATCTCCAGAGGTCCCTTCCAACCTCAACCATTCTGTGATTCTGTGATCTGCAAAATAGATGAGGCTCTGTTTTCAGAATTCTGCCTTAAATGACTTCAATCTCAGTTGCAGCTATCTGACTAAAATGAGTGGAACTTAGAGTGATTTCTCTGACTTTCAGATCCACTCTGCAATGCTGCATGTCAAATTTTGCAAAGTTAAAATATGAAGAATGATTGGAAGAGCATCACAATAGAGAATGGACATATTAATTTCTTTTTCTGTTAATTTTTTTTCATTTCTTTTGTCTGTGAGCAAAATTCAGGTAAATATAACCCACTTTGAGATAAACTAATCTGCCTAATAAATGGAATTGTAATAATCTGGCAGTGCTCATTCTAAAACTTTCTGATACAAAGACCATAGGTTGGGCCGGAAAAGTTCTTTCTGAAGTCATGGACTATAGTCTTCCATTTTGAAACATATCTGATATCAAACTGAGGTAACAGCTGAATTTTAGCCAAAAACCAAGGTGAGGTGACTCAAGAAGTGCTAAGAAATATTATAGCAACAAACTTTTACTGATTTGAATAAATAGTGCATATTTAGGGAAGGGAAGCCTTTTGAAAGAAAAGGAGATTTAATTGTGATATAAGAAGAGAAAGAACAATATTAACCTGATTTATGGAAGTTTATTTCAGATGCAGCCCCTGCTGCATCTTGTCATTTATCTTTCTGTGTTTTCTTGCTTGCTTATGTATCCCACTGACAACAGGACACACAGAGCCCAGGCTGTCTGTTGGAATGAAGCTTAGGGAATTTATTTTGTACAAACTCTCATGACTTGAAAACTCTTTTTAAGAAACTCTTACTCCCTTGGACAGTATTACTGAGTGTATGATAACTGATGAAAACTGAGTCAGAACTCATTTTATTGTAAAAGATGAATTTCTGATAAATTCCTCTTTTCCTGCAATGACCTATCACTTTTGCAACTGTCTGTGGTAGTAACTGAAATAACTGAATAAGGCATGCTTCAGATTGAATGAGAACACATATGTGGAAATGAGGGAAGGAGATATTTTCTGGAGAGTCCTTCTGTGTTAGCTGAGATAGCAGGGTATTTTGTCTTATTTTAAGTGAAGATTAACTAGTTTCATTCTTGTGTCGTGAAGGAGATTACCCTGTGTACTTCTGTTGAATACACTGGTTTTTGGACGTTGAGTTTGTATAATCTGTATGGTACATAAAGTACTCTGAAATTTCTGTTTGCCTTTTGTACTAAAATAAACATTTGAACAAAAGTTTCCTAAAGACAATGCCAGAGGCAAATAGTCCCCTCCTCAAATGAAGGAATTCCAGCTTCCTAGTGGTTATAACACCTTCTCTGAAGAACAAGAAGTTCTTCATGAGTCCTTCTTTTAGTATAACATCTTGCCTCAATATCTCCAGCCAGACTTGTCTTTGACTTCTTATGTAAGTTAAGAAACTGTTGTCATACTGTGTGTTGATGGTCATTATTATCTTGTTTATTCATTAAGCAGTTGCCTGATCTCAAGTTTTTCAAACAATTACAGTATAGCAATCTGTTGAGTACAAACTTTCTGAGGATTAGGATTAGTTTTCTTTTTTTGATCCTAGTTTTGATCCTGGTTGAGTTAGGAATACTGGATGTTGTTGGTGAATTTTCAGTCTGATTATTTTAGAAGACTAATAAAGAAATCTTAAAACCAGCATAACCTTTTGATGCATTATAACACTGAAGAATGAGTCCTACCATGCAACCCCATGTAGACAATGATGCAAGTGGACATCATATTTGAAGAAATAAATTCAAAGGCCTTTGAAGCCCTGTCCTGTTCCCTATGAAAATTCATAATGAGAGTCCACTCATGTTCATTACAGATGTGTTGGTACTTCTTTGGAAATAGAAAAGTATTCAGACAGTTTTGCATTGACAAAAGCAGCTTATGTTGGAATTTTTACAAATTGTTAGAATTTCCCTGCACATTCTGTCGCTGAGCTAAGTTATGTAGTCTACACAAAGTGGCAGTAGGTGGGCTTCTGAACTGTCTGGACTGCCAGGTTCATCTCTCCTTAACAATACAATTCCCAGCATTTCCCAGTTTCCTTACTTGAAGTAGGCCCTACCGTAGAGGATTCTTCAGAGTGCTGTGGAGGTCCTAGATTCACTTAGATTTTTATAGTTACAGGCCAGTCAGGTGGTTTGCTGCCTGCCTGCAGACTGGACAGTTGAGCAAGGTATTTGGTTTGTCCATCCCATAAAAATCTCATATTCCCCCCCCCCCCTTTTCAGCGGAACAAATAATTAGGCAACACCTTAGAGTTGCTCATGAAACAGAAACAGAAAATCTTACAACTCTACCCTAAAAAGCATTAACAAAGCTTAAAGCTGTAAACATAAGCCAGCATAGTTTACAGATATTTGAAAGGTAGTTTGGAGCTGCATAATTTATTTTTAGTTTAGTTTTATTTTCATACATCTTTAATTACATTAGAAGAATTGAAAAGGAATAACTTACTCTTTGGGAAATTTCGCTTATAAACCAAAATACGCTGATTCATGTTGTAGAATAGCATATTCTTATGGTATTTTTGAGCAAATCTTCCTCACATGATCATGTATCATATATCACCTTTCTGTTTCCTTTTCATCAAACAGAAGTTGAGATTGGGATTCTGAGGTAAAGGAATTCTGGTCTATGCCACTTCCTGAACGCAGAAAACATTATTTACTGATTATATACATAAATAGTTCAGATTTTGAAGGTTTTCTTGTTTATAACTAAAAATATTAGGGATTCTATCATTTTGGGATTCTGTGTCTTTTAAAGGCGCCACCTCAAACGGAAACCCCTGGTTCAGTATCCTTATTACCTCAATATGCTTGCTTAACTCTCCCTGGAGAAACCATAGACCCAAACATGGCCTACATGAGCTTAAGGTGTATGGCCTGGAGACTGTGATTATCCTGGAATGTCAGGAAAATGCTAAAGCTGAACCGTTGGGGCTGTAAATGCTGAGGGACTCATTTGTATTCAGATACCAAGGGCCTAGTGGTCCTAAAAGATGCTGTTATTGTAGATATTTATTTTTTATGATTATTTAAGAAGAAATTTGGGGCAGTCCTGTGTTATACATTCTTCTTGCAAGATTAGCATTAAGGGCCAACATTTTAGAAAACATGGTGCTGTAAAAAATTAGCCCAGTATATTGAATATATCTTCCTTTGTTTTAGGTCATTCTGTGTTAAAGTTTAAAACCTGTAGTCACATTATTAAAATGTATGTGCTTTTTGTATAACGTGCATCAGAATAAGCAAGCTTTCTCAATTGCTTTACCCTTTTCTCCATATGTAAGTTTTGTTATCTGTCAGCTTTTTGGGTTACAGGTACTTATGGTTTTGCTGTTCAAAAGAGCATGAATGAAACCTTCTGCTGTCACACCTGTACACCTCTCATGTTCTTTAGTGTATTTGTACCTTGTTTGCTCTAGCAGATGTGATGCGTAAATGGTTCTGGGCATTTGTCCCATTTCACAATACATGATTCTCTGTTGTTTTCACACACTTGATGTCTGTGATTCTGTAACTAATATTTCCATTTTTACCTTTTTAGAGCATTTTAAACCCTTCATTTACCTATATCCATCTTAATTATCCACCCATTTTTAATTGCCTGGTTTTGTTTCTTTGGCTTTTCAGTTGCGCTTCCACAATAATTCTCACTTGTTTGATGTTATGTTTGATGTGATTACAGGATGCAGAATTGCTTCCTCCTTGTAGTGGGTATATAGTTAAAACATAATCACATTTCCTTTTTGCAATCTGCTATTTTCTTTCAGATGTTAATTCCATGTTTTGACTGGAGCATTTCAAATGTTACAGTACCTTATTATAAACAAAATATTATTAAAAAATTCTTGCTTTTTCATCCAGATTTCTTTCCCTGTATACTGATATGTTTTTAGTCACCATTATCTTTATATGATCCGTATTGCCAACACGAAGCAGACTGACACAAAATCTGGAAGTTGGCTAAAGAAAAATGTTATCAGGTTTGTACTGCTTCTGTCTTTGTAATGTTCAATGCTAAAACTTTTCTTTAAAAACAGATAAAATACTAACTACACCAGAATTTTCCTGCAGTTGTATGTAGACAGAACCAAAGATAGTATGACCAGCAATAAAAACACGACTCATTCTAATATAGATTTTATCTGTGCATGGCAAAATAGGATTTCCTGTCATGAGGTTAGCCTCGTTGGTCACTCCAGAAATTCTAGGGGATTTTTCCAAAGAGCTTGAAAAAAAGCAAGTGAGCAAGGAAATTTCAAATGTATATGTTACTATAAAATAAAATATAACAAGCTAATCATTTAGAAAAAATCACAAAAACTATACAAAAGACTAGATGAAAAACTAATGAGATACGAAGTTCACATCCAGAACACAACAATAGTATATCTAGGATCCGGGAATGGGTGAATTATTTGTTGTCTTCAGCCAAGGGGAAGACAAAAACGTAATTAATTGAGAGCAAAACTGCAACCCAGTGGAAATGGCTAATTTTACATTTCACTGATCTCTCAATTTTTCTTGAAATCCGAGGTCTATTTTCTTGTCACAAGGTTTCATGATATTATTTACTCATGATGCAAATGATTCCCTACTTTCTCATTTTAATCATAATTGTATTTATGTATTGTAGAGAATAATATTTCAACCAAACAGAATGCAAACATAATCTAAAGAAAAGACAATTATGATTTTGTTTCAATGCTTTGACAATACAAGATATACCATTTAATGTACAATGAATATTGAAATATGCGCATGGTGCTAGATTTTAAAAAGCTATAGATTGAAACATAAGACAGTCCTATATTTTAGTGAGGTATTTTTTTCTCACTCATATTCTCATGGATTAGTAAGCATCTCTGTACCTATGGCACGGCAGTGAAGGTCACATCTAGAGTTAATACTTTCCATGCCTTCTGTTTTACTTTCTCTTATACAAATGTTTTATGCTTTTATTTCTTCTGGAGCTTGTAAACAGGGGGAGTTCATTAATAAGTTTGGACATTAGAACTGTTAGAGTATTAATATCTTTGGATACCTATTCATCTGTTAACTTAAATCTCAATATATGATTATAAAATACCAATCTATATAACTTAAGTTAGTGATTATTAGCCTAGAATATTTTTTTCCAGTCTGTGTGAAGATACATCGAGTGCTACAGAATTTTTCTTACCAATTTTATAAAATTTGGCAGGGGGGCATAGTTGTTTGGAAAATGTAAGATTTTTTTTTCAAATTTTTTTTCCTAATGCAAGTAAAACTGAAAAGCATGATATATGCTTTAATATCTTTATATGTTCCTAAAGTAGGCTTCTGGAAGTGTAGAGCTTTATCACACCTACTACTTTTACTCCTAGACCAAGTTATCAGATAGCATTGTATCGTGTAGACAGAAAACAGAAAAAACAAAAAACACTTTATGTAGCAAATATCAAAATAGGACACCCAACACAGAAATATTATAAGGCAGAGAGATGTGCATGCTTCTGCAAGCAGCTGTGATTTATAGACATGTCGTCCCTGCCAATACTGATCATAAACATCCGTTTTCAAAGACTTTGATCATATGAAGTCATGTTAAATTGTGTAGAGGTTTAATGTAATATTTGAAAAGAGATCGTGGTCACAACATATATAGGAAAGACAAGAGCAGGCAGGGAGCCTACTCAAGGTGCTAAGAGAGTGTGCTGGAGGAATAAGGCTACATGTTATAGAAAGCTTAGAGCTGAATCAAATTAGCAAAGTAACAGTAGCAGTAGGCAACAAGAATCCTTGTGAATTAAAATTCCTAGCCTACACAGTAAAAGAAAATAATAAATAAGACTATATGTTTCAGACTAGGATTGGCATATTAATGGTGATATGTTTGGAATATCAGAAAGTTTAATGAACTCTGACAGGTCAACTGTAAAAATGCAATATAGCTCAACAAAATGGAGTGTGAGACACACCTTGTAAAAATTGTTTCTTTGAAAAATAGAAACACTTAAAATAAATCCTTTGTCAAACATATTGGGAACAGCAAGCCTACCAGAGGGCCTATAAAGTCAATAAAGGCATAAAAGGAACACTCAGAAAAGATAAAACCTTAGCAGGAAAAAAAAAAAAGTATTTGTGACATCTGTATTTATTATGGAAATATCTTGGACAGGTTCTTATGCCATTATGAGGAACTTACCAGAGGATCTGTCTCAAAATGAAGTGTCAATAGAGGAAATTATGGAACAAATGGAAAAAAATGAAGAGTAACACTCACCATGACCAACCAGTAATCACGCAAGAGTTCTAAATGAACTTGTAAGAGCAACTGCTGAACTTCTAACTGTGGCAAACAACCCCAAGGACAGCTTTGGTGCTAGAGGGTGGCAAATGTATCCCTGTCTTTGTCTAAGGTGGTTAAAAACAATAAGCTTAAAGTCTGTTCAAGGGAAATTATTGGAAGCTCTAACAGGAAATTGAATTAGTGGGCATGTGGATGCAACCTGTTACAGAAGTGATAACTGAGATTTGCTAAAGTCATACTTGAGAAACCAATCTGATTTCTTCCAACAATCAACAAGCAAGTGCATAAAGGAGATTGATTTTTAACAGTTTTCTTGAGCTCCTCAGTGGGAGCTTCCAGGGATCTGGATCAGGTGGATTGAAAACTGGCTGAACTGCCAGGTTCAGAGGGTTGTGATCAGTGGCATGAAGTCCAGCTGGAGGCCAGTCACTAGTGTTGTCCCCCACGGGTCAATACTGGGGCCAACATCTTCATTAATGACCTGGATCATGGGACCAAATGCACCCTCAGCAAGTTTGCAGACAATACAAAACTGGGAGGAGTGGCTGATAGACCAGATGACTGTGCTGCTATACAGAGGGACTTCCATCAGCTGGAGAAAGGGGCAGAGAGGAACCTCATGAAGTTCAGCAAAAGGGAGTGCAAAGTCCTGCACATGGGGAGGAATAACGCCATACAGCAGCACAGGCTGGGGGCTGACCAGCTGGAGAGCAGCTTTGCAGAGAAGGACCTGAAAGTCCTGGTAGACAACAAGTTGTACATGGGCCAGCAACGCACTCCTGTGGCAAAGAAGGCCAGCGATATCTTGGGCTGCATTAGGAAGAGCATTGCCAGCAGGTTGAGGGAGGTAATCCTCCCTCACTACTGAGCCCTGGTGAGGCCACATCTAGAGTGCTGCATCCAGGTCTGGGCTCCCCAGTAGAAGAAAGACATGGACCTGCTGGAGCAAGTCCAGTGAAGGGCGATAATATAATAAAGGGACTGGAGCATCTCTCATATGAGGAAAGGCTGAGAGAGCTTGGGCCTGGGGGATCTTACCAGTGTTTATAAATAGCTGATGGGAAGGTGTAAAGAAGATGAACCCAGAGTCTTTTCTGTGGTGCCCACTCAACAGAGAAGAGGCAACAGGCAGAAACTGAGGCTCAGTCAGCTTCCCTGGGTAATCACTATTCCCCTGAAAGTGATCTGGATAGAGTTTGGACTTTGGAAAACTGATTTTATCTAGGCTGTAGGCATCTCTTTGTCCTGCTTGTAAAGAGAGGATCTTCACTATGTAATTTTGTTGTGTGTATTGGATGCAAAATATGTCTGGCACGTCCTAGATGCAAAAAGTATGAATGCGAAGGATGAGTGTACAGAAAAGCAGTAATGGCGTGGGAGGGGTCATTTTCTCATCATTGTCATTCTCATGATAATGAGCTCAAAATAGAGTTTTGGTCTATATGGTAAATCTGATAAGCAAGTCTGCTTTAGCTTCAGATATCTGTCTTTGGCTACTGCTATCGCAAAATATGGGAGTGAATGGAAATTTAGGTTCCACAATAAGGGAGATTTCTGTTTTTATAGTTACTGACTTATTTATTTTTCCAGCAGCAGCATGTAAAATGGAAACCTGACACTAAATGTCATGCTCTGTCAACTAAGTTAAAATTATTGTATGTCTTTAGTTTTCACTGAAGCTTGTATCCAGCTTCCCGTATCCTTTGTCAACATTCATGTTATTTTAAAATGAGCATTTTTTCTCAAACCTGAGTTTTTAAAATACATTTCTAACTACCGGCAGATGTAACAAATATTTGTATTTATATAAGGAAGATGTACCTTTGTCTTTATCACAGTATCTTAGAAGAAGTACCTAGTTGTATGAAAGTTTGCTTTATCAACAGTGGTTTATAATTATTGATTGAAGGAAGTATCAAGTTGCATTAGTAAAGAGTATGCCCAAACAGGCAAAAGATTCCATCATTTATTGTATTTTTCCATGAATGGTGTCCTCTCAAAATAGAGGGAAAAGTGTGCTAGAAGTAGCAAATGAAAAGTAACAGAAGAGTATTCAGAACTGGTTGGAGCTGAATCTATCAGTCCAGTGAGATTGTTTATTTTTTGCTTATTTGTCTCATGTAAAGGACTAACTTATTTTTCATTGTTCTCTCAGTAAGGATATCTTGATTTGCTTGTGGTCCCTTTTCAGGGACGGCATATGCTGTCTGATTTGCTTGTTTCATAAGCCCTTCAGAACAATATCTGCGCTAGGGATAGCTAACTTATATATACCCTACAGCCACTTTCTTCCTGGCGGACTGTTTGGAGACCAGGCAGGTACAACAGAATGTTTATACAATCAGTCCCTTGTTATCCAGCATAATGAAAGACTTTAAAACAACAGAAAAATGTAAAAAACCTGACCTCGCACAAACCTGGGATGGAATACAGTAGAGTCACCTGATGACACAAAATCAGCTCGATTCTATAAGGGTTTATTAGCTTTATTTCCATGTCAGTCTTGAAAGTCCTTAAGGTATTGCAGCACTGTGTGGTGGGAGGTCTTACAGTACAGTTGCAGCATCTTATCTCAGGTGGTCACAAGAACAATCTAGCTATGTTCATGTGCCTCAATTAATAAGGCTGGACTGAGTTACGTTGATTATGCTAGAATCATGCTGGCTACATGCAGAGCCAGATTATGTTTCCGTATTTATGGCATAGTTAATTTATAACCTAGACAAATCACTCATGGATAATTTAGAGCTTATTGTATTTCTGAGTTGTCTCTAGTGTCTAGATTAATCTGTTTTATGAGTTAAATGGAACTTATGATAAACCCTGGCATGTATTTTGTACATGGTGCAACAAATGACATTTTGCACACCTCCTTCCATTAACATACACCCTTATTGTTTACTTAGCTCTTGTCATTTTACCATTCTAAGCAGCATCCCAACACCACTGCATAATTACACTTTATTATTCTGTTGCCAGTATGATCAGAAATTGATTTTTGAAACAGTATGGATGCAACTATTCTTTCTAGTTCAAATCTTCAGTGTTTCAATGATTCAGGTCCCTGTGTGCAGGATATTTTCTTGAGGCATTAACTATCCAGGCACAACTGTACCAAATTAAGGTGACTTCAGAAAAAGTATACAAGAAGTAGGCTCGAGTCACTATGCTGTATCATACAATACTAGAATTGTAGTGTGATTTCTTTTTCATTATACTATCTTACACCCTGAGTTGAATGTTTAGTTGAGGAGAAGGAAAAATGCACTTTATTGGGTGTCAACTCCTGTCCAGTAGATTAGTTTTGGACTATTTAAGATAACTGATGAGAAATATGCTCACTATATTAATTTCATGCTGTGCAATCTAGCTACCTAGTTTACTACTTTATCTGTCTATCACATATAAGGATCTTTTAGATATTTCTTTTTTAGTTTAATGGAAGGAAACTATAATGGTAGAAAGAAACATAAGAAACTTAGGCTGCAGTATGTCAGTTGCATAGTAGACAGTGCATTAAACATGTGCTACGGTATATGTCCATGTATGATACGCTTGCTTCTATCCAGTAGCCATTATTTTAAGTAATGGATTAGGTTTATTAATTCTTACCACTTAGTACTTTCTAAGCATATTTTTATTTGGAATAAGCAAATCATTACAGAACTTGTACTCAGAAACTTTATAACAAAGATTAAACATAACAATCTCTAGAAATTATTTTGGAGCTTCCAGCTAGAAGTGATGAAAAACACATGCCTTTGGGAAGCCTGACACTACAAAGAATAACTTAAAATTATGGTATCTTACAAAATATGTTTATAATGAAAAATAAAATATTCTTAATTCTTTCAAGATTCTTTTTTAACTGTTTTTATGCTGGGTTAACTTTAATCCTTGGGGGTTCTGCCATCATTTTGTGACTGCATGAACACTTATGCCAACATAAGAGAAGAGGCAACAGAGGGTTGGGAATGAGTAGGCATGTTGAAGAATGCTGCTTTCGGTGCCAGTGCAGGTTTCTGTCAGAAGAGGTGAACTATGACTCTCTTGCCAGAATCCCAGAGAATGTTAAGCATTGAGTAACCCAAGATGATAGAAAATAGATCTTTTGTTAAGATAGATCTGTATATCTGTATACTTCTGTTACCCAAGCTAAATGATTCCGTTAGAAGCATTTTCTAAGCCTGTTGTTTGCTTCATCTATCACATGACCTTAAGAAGCTAAACTTTTAAGTCCGAATGTTCGTAAGGTTCATGCCCTGCAAACTGAGTGAGTGCTTTAGCAGTTGGCATGCCAGAAGGGTCACAACTTGTTCTGGGAACCTGAGGCAGCTGTTTTGTCAAGTCCTGTTTAGGTGAATGGATAAACAGAGCCCATGTCCAGAGAGAATATCAACCAGTCAAAGGAATTAACAGAAGAAAACTTAAAAGTGCGTAAACATACCCAGCTGTGATTCAGACAGCAGTCTGGTTATTTCCTCATGGTGGAAAGAACTAAGTAAAACTATGCTATACAGGAAGACAAAATTTGGGTAGATACTATTATTATTTGGAATCACCTAGATTTTTTTATTTGGCATCTTATAAAATATCAATCACTTCTCCTTTTGATCTTTTATATCAATTCATCAATTCAGCTGCTTGAGGTATAGCTTCACGTAACTCTCGAAATATTTGGAAAAAATACATTTGCATTAAAAATTTCCATCACACACATTTCAGCATGATGACCTGGCTATCTTTCCTTTGTTTTTCCTCCAGATGCTCTCAAGAAAAAGAAAAGGAAAGAAAAAAGCCTCACTACACCTAAGTACTAAAATATGTGGTTCTTTGGTGTATGCTTTATGCTGTTTTACTGCTTCTACTTTTTCAGGCACCATACAAACCTCTTAGTGTTACAGAATGTTGTCAGTAAAATTTAAACTCTTTGAACTATTTACAGTCCTTGTTTGAATTAGGCTCTGATTCTTTTTTAGCTGAGGAAGCAAAAGTCAGGCCAGGAAACTGGAAATATGCCACTGGATGAATTTTGAATTGGAGGCAGATAGAAGTGTAGGGCTTTAACAGTCTAAGGGCAAACTCTAATTGCTTGTTTATGAGGACTATAGCTTCTGGGCCAATGTCTCACAGGAGACTGGCTTTCCTTAAATCATGACACAACCCTTAATGAAAGGTCTTCTCTTTCTTCCTAATCAAATGTAGCCACAGTATGGATTGAGGGAAACCATAGCATGAGACCCAGCTTTTAGAAGTCCATTTGGTAAATCTACACTTCAACATTATAGCCATCACTAAAACTGTATAATCAGTGTTCAACATCCTCTTTGCTTCATTGCTGATTTAAATTTCTCTGGCTTTAAGTTTCAACCTTTGAATCTTGTTATACCTTTCCTCATTAAATTTTAGAGCCATTTAGTATCTAGTATATTTTCCCTTGGAAGGCAGTTAACCCCTATAATCAATCTTCATCTGATAAAATGAAGAGAAAGAATTCTTTAAATCTTTTGCTGTTGAGTACTTTTCCAGGTCTTCATTCGTATTTGTGATTGTCCTTTTATCCAGTTTGCCTATGTATAGTGATTGTATATTTAAAGTTCAGTTTAAACCATTTTATTTAATATATGTTTTCTTTAGAATATGTGTGTATATGTGCATGCATATGTCATAATATAGCTATCAGCTCTACTTTTATCTGCAAAGCTAAACCTTTAATTTCCTCTTTGTTATTTCAGTCTGAGGTACCTTCCCCCATTTTCCCCTCTCAGCATGGAAGACCTCTTTGCTTTATCCTCTGCTGTCAGTAAAACCATTGAAAGTCTGGTCATGTGGTTTGAGAAAATAAATGCTAATTACTGTGTTTACATTTTCTTTCCCTGTCACCATTTTAACAGGTCTTTTATTTGGGAGCCTATGTCTGCATTATGGATTTGGTAACATAGCATGAAATGTATTATGCTGAAAACTGTCACGTTGTTTTCTGATGCTAATGGAAAGCACTTTTTTATTTTTACAGAGTACCAAGCTGCCATTTTGCATTTAAAGAGGGAACACAAAGAAGAAATTGAAACATTGAAGGTATACTTTTGTAATGTTTTCTGTTTTCTTTTCTTTCCCTGACTTCTGTGCAATCTTCAGGTTTAAGTAGTGCAACATACGCTTTCTATCTAATGTTAAGAATGTTATTGTTTCATTCTAAAAGATGTTTTCAGTTGACTGCCAACTTAGTTAAAATTAATTTAAAATCCACATATGCACCCACATATGATGGAAAATTTTTCATATTTCCCTTTTGTAGTTTTGATTACTGTTTTACTTGTGCAGCACAGAGGACAAATTTTTCCCTCCAGCCCCGCAGTTTAGTACATTTACATTTGCTTATTCTATTAAAGCATTGACATTTAACTCATCACTCTTTCTCAGAGAAACATACTTCAGTAGAAGCACTGTTTTCTACAGTGTAAGATTAAAAGTAATTTTACCCAGAAGAATAAATATTATAAATGCATTTGTGAGACTCTTTGTAATTTTATATTACACACTCTTTATTAGTGCTTGTTTTTGTTGAGCGTAAACTTGACCAATTGTCTAACTGTCAAAATCAGAAAAAATAGAAGTGTAATATTAGAACTCACTTTCCCCTAGCATAATTGATTCCACTAAGCAAAGTTAAAAGTTACAAGTAAGTGTTCTGATCATAAGAGCAGGAACTTAAATGCCAGCATAACACAAAGTGAATTTGTTGAACAGGAAGGTTGTGCTAGTTTAACAAAAAAATAGCAACATCTTTCTTTTCTTGACAATTATGATATATGCTTGTGTGTCAGTTCCAGTAAAGGTCCATATGCTAAATCCTTACTATATGAGTCATGAGGTACAAAGTCATTCTGTATTTTCTTTATAAAGAACATTAAGGAAAATAGAATGGAAAAAGACCTACAGAAAGAATATGCAACTGAGGACATGAAAAATAGCAAATTTTCAGAAGCTTTTCAAGCAGATATTGCTTGTTTAATGCTTTTCCTGTATTGTAATTACAATGTGGGTGTGATTTTCACTCACACATTTTTTGATAATAATTGTCTATGCTTTCAAAACTCTTCACAGTTGCCTCCCTTCCTATTTATAATCTCTTATTCAATGTTTTTAATCAGCTTCTGATGTCAGATTTTGTTTTCCCCTTACTGTTTTTCTTAAGCAAGCTGCATTTTTTTAATTTGAAACTTTCTGCCCTGAGGCTAGAAATGAAGTCCATGTAAAAATTCCAAAGTCCATTCAGATCCTTCTTTAATATTCTTACTATTCTGTCACGTCATCTCTATGGTAGGTAGTTAGGTTGCTGATGTACTATGACCACTGTATATTGTGTTCACAAGGGTTTCTTTTGCTTTTGTGTCTTTTTTGCTTCTCTGTCTGTTGTAGCTGAGGGCCTCTAGCTTGCTTATTAGGACTGGAACATCTTTCAAAAAGAGTCTGTCTTTTTGTTGCGTGTTTATACAGCATGGCCTGTGCTTAGAGTGCTTAAAGTCATCTAGCCTAGATCTGATTTTAGGTATGTTAAATAGAAGTGAAATCTCAAGGAAGCTAGATGACTAAGTATACAATTCTGACATAATAATGATGACACAAAAATGTGTGTCTTGTGCCAGTTTTGGCTTTTTGTTTTTTGAGTTTAAAAATTTCTCATTATCAAGAGAACTAGTGTTCTGTTGAAATGTCAGTGTTACCATTCATTATGTGTGCTAGGATTATCCCTACATTATTTGTTTTAAATTTTCTTCAGAATTCCCTTAAATGCATTGAGATGTGTTTCTTACTGACAAAAATTAACGTTAATTTTTTTCAAAGGTATCTGTTAAATAGCTGCAATGCCATCAATAAAAACATCTCAAAAATTTACAGAACAGTTCAATCAACCTAAAATCACATCAAAATCATGCCATCATAGTAAGGCACGACTATTCTCTCTGTTCTGTTAGACTGAAATAGTAGGGGAAATAAATAGTTGCAGGATAACAAATGGGTCGGGAGGCATGATGAGGCTCACAGTTCTGTACTTTTCAGTCCATGGTGGAATTGCTGTCCAACAGTCCTCTGGTTATATCACTCACTCATCTCTTATGATACCTCTTTCATCTGTCATACTAATGTAGCTAATGCTTTGTTATATCTGTTGTGTGAGTCCAGCCTTTATTTTCACCAGTGTCCCATTAATCAAGATCATTATACTAATACAGGGAGTCTGGTAATCCAATATACTGATACAGTGACCTACTCATTAGGCAGATTACATACAGCAGTCATGAGATTAGTAAAGTACGATATTTGTATTACATGAAGTGTTTATGTATTTGTGTCTGCAGAAAGACTAGAACATAACAGGCATAAAACCTATGACATTAAGTAAGCTCAGTGAGTTCTTCAAAAAGACAGGGATGAGATGATGGCAGCAGTTTGCAGACTGGAAAGGAGAGGCAAGGGATCTCTGGTGTGTGCAGGGAACTCAACCTTCTGAAGCAGGAAAGCATGTTTTTTTCTAATAAGCATCTCTTAAAATTCAGCACAGGGAAAGGCAAGCTAGTACTAAAATAAACATATAATAATAATGTATAATAAATAATAACTCTTGCAAAGAATAGTGTAACACAAGAACACTTGATAGAAAAGGGAGGTGGTAGTATTTCACTTTGAAGGGGCATTTTGGAGAATACATAGGCTCAGTGAGAGAGAAAATGTGTTTGGGAGAAAATGATGATCACTGAAGGCACATCTCCAGCAGCCCTGGAAACAGTAGAGGCAGAGGAGCCAGGTACTTCACGAAAACATGAAGTTTGCCATGACTTAATCCCTGGATTATTTTCTCAGCTTCTTTCAGCTTTCACATAATTGAGATATTTTCGTGTTTTTCATAATATGATATTCCCAATTCTGTCTTTCTTTAAAAGAATGTTAGTCTCACACATTTTGTTTGCCAACAATTAGTATTCTAAGGGCTTCCTGAAACAGTGTTTGCACCCAGGTTATGATATATAAATGAATAAATCATAATATCACATGCTTCCACGACTCATTGAACTATCTGAATGCTATGCCATCTGAGTAGTGTTCTAGTTCTTTTTCTGTATGTCCTTGACAGTGAATTCCTTGTACTAAGATATGAGCCTTTTTAGATGCATCCTTGTTGCACGTACATTTTTTTAGACCTGTTTACTTCTCTGGAACCTGTAGAATGCCATATGAAATTTTCTAAATAGCACCAAACTATTACTAAAAAACATTTATGTTGAAAATACTGAATTTCTGCATTTTTAATATGTCCTGTGTTCAAAGAAGGTCAGTACTAAGTTATTCATTCTGTGAAGAGAATGTCAAATCTTATTGCAGCATGTTATTTTTTGTAGTGGGGTGAAATCTGAATTAGTCAGATGCTGCTACATGATCATGCTGCTTTAGTAAATCGCAGGTTGTTCTGCTTCTAAGTTTTAGTAATTTTCTAATTGGCAGTGTGGCATTTTCATCTTTTTTTTTTAATTCCTCTTTATTTTAATATGTCCACTACTAGAGGGTCTTTCTCCTCTTTCCCTAATGTTCAAACATTTTAAAGAACAATTTTTTTTCTTTATCTCTGTTATTAGTTTTTATTATTTTGTCTTTAATTTCAAAAGAATTTTTCCTGGTTTTTGTGTTTCATTTCATAGCTGTTGCCTTTCCCTGAAATTGCTTCAGACTATAATTGTTTCAGACTCAAATATAACAGCAAAGGACACAGTTTTTGTTCGTTCTTTATGTGACCAGCCTTCGCACTGGTAAAAGTGAAATGCATTAAATAAGGCTGGAAGATGTGTGTATGCTCTCTTTCTTGTGGCTTTTCATTATTTGAAGGAATGGAAAGATACATATTTTTTATCTTTTTTAACATAAAAGATATCTTTTTATCTTTATCTTTTTTAAGATAAAAAGTATGAATTACTACATACTATTACTATACCATTATAAAACTTTATATTGGAATATACGGAGAAGAAAACTTGTGTCATAGTTTAATGTAATAACCTGTTGCATTTTATTTTTTAAAGGTATAACAGAAAAATATGCTGGTAGATAACTGTTGGAAATGTATGAGTTAGATGTGATTTTGCACTATAAACTGAAGGAACCTACGGACTGAAATTTATCGGAACCAGCAAACTGACCCAAATCTCATATCTTGTATTTATGAGGAAAGTTGCTCATCATACTTTCTCTATAAGACATTAGGAGTGAGACCCTTATCCTTATTCTTTCCTATTCCTAAAAAGTCTAGAGAAACCTTAAGGAGCCCTGGAAGGTGTGTGTAGAGGTGGGGAAAAGTTCTCTGAAAGTTATGCGAGTGCCCTCTGAAGAGAAAAAAAACAAACAACAAAACCCTAACCATCCTGGGAGGGGACTGCAAAGAATAAGGAAGGTTATAGGCCTGCAACAAGGCATTGTAGAGCATCTAGAACAGTTAGTCCTGGGCTGTGTCCGAAGAAAAAGTTGTGCAGAATCTATCCTGTGATGTAGTAGCTTATAAATGAGAGGTCTCTTTGCTCTAGCAATAGAAAGCAAATTCTTAAGGAGGGAGAAAAAGATGAAACCCTTCTGTCCTGAAGTATTTGTAACTTAATCTTAGTTTCCAGTTTCTTTTCCAGCTTCTTTTGGAAGTTATATTTTTCCTTGACTGTGTGAAGGAAAATCCTAGTGGACTTTTATTCTTTAAGATTTTTTATTGCTAGGTTCATTTCCTATAAACTTCATATGGCAAGGAATAACACAGAATATAACCAGGGAAAAGATATGGAAATATTTAGTTTTTACTGATTTACATTTAAATTAAGCTCAGTTTCAGTGTTCAAGGTATTTCCTGAATGTTTTACCTACTATGTAAGTAAATTTCATGATATTTTTAAAGATGCTAATAAACCATTTCTGTTCTCTACTATTGAAATGTATTTCCTGCTTGTTCCGCTAGATGTCAGCTAAGTCTTCTTTCAGAAAAAGTTCCCAAACCATGTCACAGCTTCTCTTTGAATGTGTAAAATTCATTTTTCCTTTTGAACTATGAGAATGTGTGGTGTTAACACCCTGTACAAGTATTTGTGGAGCTGACACAGTCTTGCTTTTAAGTCAGAAATTACATTGCACATTATGGAAGTAAAATCTAAGTTCCTCAATAGATAAATAGTGGAGGTCATCATCTTAATAGTATTTTTTCTCTACATAAGCAAGCCTACAATATTTAATAACCAACTTAGTAAATGACAACAGCTTAACAGTAAATCAAAATACTGTAAGTGGAATGGTGAATTCTGAAAGGAAGGAAATAATGTAGAGATAATATTCTAATTGCAGCACATAATAGTTATTTCAAAACATTAATGCACAGTGACACAGTAGCATTTTTAACTTTTTTCTATAAGTTTATTGATAAAATGGGTGAAAATTTTTTTTAAGTTTTGTCTCTAATTTCTTCTTCCCTCCTCTAGCTCAAAGGTGCCAAAAATCCCCTTCTTTCAGTTACAGAGAAGCTTAATACTGCTTTGGGAAGATGAATGAAAGTCTTAAGCTCTTCTATAACTCATGAATCTTTTTCTCTAATACAGCAAATTTTAGAAGGAAATACCTCTATTTGCATCTAGTGCAGTTATGAGCATATTACTGAAATCTGAGAAATAATGTATAATAATGTGGTTGGTGTGTAACCAGCCAAGCCATTATGAAAGAACAGACTGGCCTTATTTAGAGGAGAATGTATCGTGGTTTTCATAGAGACCTTTGTAGTCTCCTTAGTAATCTTTGCATTAAAGATTCAGGAGAGGAAATGTAGAACTGGGAAAAAGTAGTTTCCTTGTCGCAGAAGAGCTAGCTTAATTTTGAAAACAATTTCACATCACAAATTGAGATGAAAGACCAATGCCTCAAAGTTTCACAGAGAAAGGTTTCAGAACTCTGGGAGAGGCAGGAATATGAAATGGAAAGTCATAACATCAGTCAAACTTATCTGATAATTTCAAAATGAAATTCAAAATGTCAGTGCCATGAAAACATTTTGCTGGTTACTGAATGAAGAAATAAGGTTTTACCATGTGATGACCTCTTCATTCTTTTTACAAATCTGTTTTTATGTCTGACATGCTTCATGGTTCCTTCCCTTTCCCTTCCTCTTTCCACGTCCCCATTCATTTCCCCTTAAAGTCAGTGTGCTTACATATGTGAATGCTTCCATTGCTGGCGAACTGTAATATAAATGTAACAAATGTAATATAAATGTACAAGCTGCTTCTCCCTTCTACATTTTTAAATTCATGATTAGACTGTGAGAGGCAATGATGAATAGTGTTGGAAGTTGTTATATGACAGAATACTTATTAAAAAAACTCTTATAAAAGTGAATGATTTCACTTTTATTTTGACCATTTAAAATATTTTTATTGAATTTCATTTTAGCTTTAGAAAGAACAGCAGAAATTAGATGCTTTAATATCAGATCAAAACATTTGAAAATGCTCAAATTTGTCTAAATCTTCTTTTTTGTAAATAATCTACTACAAATACTTGGCAATTTTTGACCAGATTCAATGGAAAAATTTCTGACTTTTCTTACCTGGATGTTCCTAGGAAGGAATGGGGTTTTTTATTCCTTTCTGGAAAAAAGGAATTAAAAAAATTTTTTTCTTCTGTTTTGTGTGTGCATATGTGAATTCTTTCATAGGATAGGGATTTCACAATTTGTCAGAAGTCACTGTGTTTTAAAATCTGCTATCAAACTATGGAGGCCAACGACAAATAGAGTTGAAAGTTCTGATATGCCAGAGTACTTAAGAAAATACCATAAGTGGATAATATGCTGTCTTCTGGTAATAAAATTTTACATTGCTTTACAGTGTGGAGACCATCATTTTTAATCTTTACAAGATTAAATGCATACATAATGTGTCTAGCTGCTTTGTGTGAATAGAAGAAAATCTGTATCATGTATGCCTCTGTCTGGTGAGGCAGAGTGGCAGCCCGAAGGAGCAGACAAGGTCAGCAAGGGTTTATTAGTCAGTCTTTCCTAATGAGCTCTTCAGGCTTTTCAGCATTTCCATGTGTTGTTACTGATGAAGGTCTCCCAGCTTGTGGTTAATCATTGATACTACTCTTGCCTAACTTGAAATGTTTCAGTCTTTCGTGCTTAGCTGCTGAGTGTGTGGTTTCACCACTGTGCGCACACTGAGCATCTTTATGGGTACTATTCTCCTTGGCTACCCTGCCCTCGTGGAGGAATTCCATGTTTAGTGTGGAACCTGTTTGCAGTACATGACAGTGAAAATATAAAGATCATGAAAAGCATAAAAATATATGAAAAAGAGGAAAGTGAAGGCCTATGAAATGCTTTGAAGATATCAATTTCAGTATTTGTAAGGCTTCAAGATAGTGGGAGCAACATGAGAAGGTACTTAACATGAGAAAGTACTTAAATAAAAAATAAAGATATTCTCCAATCAGTGCCTATTTATATTTTAAAAACATGCAGATTATAAGGCCCATATTCATAACCTATAGTCAAATTCTTTATGAAGTTCTGTGTTCAATACTTAGCTTAAGCAAAATTCTTCTGCCTCTTTTTCTCCAGGCCCATAAACTTTGTATTTTTCATATACTTGATGTAATGGGTGCTTTTCATCCTTATGTTTCCCATTAATATGTTTACATTGTGATTGTATTCATGTCAGATAATTTGAATATCCAAGATTACTTTTTTCTTTCTTTGTTTTGTTGCATTTTTTTCACTGCTGTTTGCCATCTCTTAGGTTGCTGCTCTGTAATTGTCATCTATACAATTTTACTGTAAGAACTTGAATTGTGTAGACTTCATGTAAACTGTAGGATGCTGTTAATTCCATATGTTAATTCAAGGATTATCCTGTGTACTAAACAAGTTACCACAGGACATATTCTGTATACTGAATGCAGTGAAAATCTCTTAACTCTATTTCAGCACATGAAAGTGGACATAGTACTGTATAGATAAAATATGCATAGAAACCAACAAGATAGTTTATAGCCTTAAAACTTCAGCAAGACTGCTCAAATGATCAAATTTAGCCACATTATGAAACACTTTGGTTAATTAGGGCTAAAATGAAACTCTTTAAGAAAAAAAAAATCATTTAAAAAAAATTGCATTCATTGTAATTTGTGAAAGTTAATCACCTTGAGTAAATACATTATGCAGTAAGGAGAATAAAGTATAATAGATATTGTGAACATGCTGACACTTTATTTGCAAGACCTCTGTAACATAGGAAACTCTATTATCCAGAAAAGAAATGAAATGTGATCATACGATTATATAAACTGCTAAAAGTTAAGTAGCATCAGTGTTCCTGGTAGCATTATCTTACTGTTTAGATTTTAAAAACACATACTCCATTACCTCCTTGCCAAACTTAGCTGCTTTTTGAAATTTACTCTATCAGATGTTTGTTTGAATCTAATAGTCGTAAGCCATCTCTCTGAATGAAATCAGGGAAAATACATAATTTTTTAAGTCTAAAAATTCTGGCAAACCTTCCTTTGAGAGGCTCTAATATTCTGTTTTTTTCAGAACAGGGACTTAACTTTTGCAGGGATGTACATTTTGCTGGTAGAGTGAAAATCTCTCTGAAGTGGGCAGTTAAAAGTTTTTGAAACAAAACTAATTTTTTCTCATATTCAGTAAAGACTTCTTAGATTTTAGCAGCTTCTGTCTTTGCAAACCTGGTGATCGTTATGCTCGTTTGCACATATTGCATCTTCTGGTGCTGATCAGATTTTTCTTATGCCATTCCCCCAAAGCCACTGAATATGCTCCTATAGAATAATACTGGGACAAAACCAAGTTCCCCTGATTAATGGGTGCCACAGGTTGCTCTTGGTTAGAGTAGGATCACCCTGTCAAGGATGCTTTGAAATTGAAAGCAGGGAGCCTGTCTCCTGGCTCCCTTTTTTGATGATGAGACGCTGTGAAAGAACACACCACTGCAATTTTAAACAGAGCAAACAAAGGCTGGAATGATGGATTGAGATGTGAGGGGTGGTAAATTAGGCAGAAGTTGGTGAATAGAGATACTGGGACTGGAGACTGGCAAGCTGGAGGGGGAAAGAGGTCGTCTGGATGTTAAAGAAGAAAACTGTGAGTAGCAGATGGATTGCAGAGACTAGAATCTGGGCATCATGATACAGGCTTTACTTATAAGTGAGTAATTTTCCCCAGCTCATGTATCCCAGTGCCTAGAATGAATGCACTCTATTCAATATTTAGTTTTCTTCTTGTTGGTCAGGGAGCAATACCCTCCCTTATTTATTAATCAAAATGTGATCTGAAGATAGACAGTTTCTTCATGAATTTTCTAATGGCACTCATTTTTATTTGTCAGGATGTTTCATATGTATTATGAAATTATGTATTATATGTATATGAAATTATGTATTATGAAATTATGTATTATGTATTTCATATCTAAATTGGATATATACTATGCTTTTAGATAGGCATGTATTATTATTATTCCAGTTTTATGCATAAGGACCTAAGGTATAACAAATTTAAAACATTCACTTAATTGAGATGTCCAAGATACTTGGAAATTATCAGGATGCTTAGCTTTGTGTAGCACCTTGTATGTTCATATCACAGCTCATTTTAACTTATGTTCAACTATAAATTGGATCCCAGAATCTCAAAATATGTGCTTAGAAAATAACCATAATTGATTACAGTGTGAGAAACACTTTGACTAAAAAGACTTGTGTTACATCACGCAGGAGCTTTGCAACTTGGGCAAGGATAGAATCTACTTTTCCAGATCAGCATTATACTGCTTTCACTATAATACTATTCTGTCTCTTCCTGAGGTTCCAGGCTTAGTTCATTCTATACCTTTCAACTTCAGCACATATAAAGCAGAAGTCTTAAAAACTTACTTCTTTTTTATAATACAATTTGTATCATTTTCTAGAATAACTCCCATTGTTTTTACTGAATGAGACACTGGTTCTGTGGAAACAAAAGTGTTTCTGGGTAGCTGGGCTACATAAAAACAATGATGGAGAGGAAGAAAATTGAGGTTGCTCTGGCAACCGCACTTGTAGTCTTCTCTTTTGAATAATTGACCAATGTTGGTTTTATGTTTTTTGTTTTTTAGGTAACAATTTTTTAACAGATTTTTGTGTGTGTAGTATTTTCTTCAAGTTCCATGCTGCATAATTATCATGTAGTAAACTTTTGTTTAAAGTATGTATGTCTCTTACGCAATTATGGAGTAATTTCCATAATTGAAGTTATACTTCTGCTTATCCAATCTGCAGAGTTCATAAACTATATCTGAGGTAAGTGTTCTACTATTTTTACCTGCTATGAAACTCTAACATAAACATCTCAATGCTGTTAAAGAGCAGAGCAGTTATAAATGTAGCACTGCGTTTTTTCCTGAATGTTACATGATTGGTGAATGTTTAAAGACTGTGATCTGTTTTTACCACTTAAGTTTATGCTAGTAACTGCAGAATTGGAAGCTTCCAATGTTAAACCAAGATAGGAATCCTGAAAGATAACTTACCTGTGTTTGTAGGATCTCTTCATATATTTTGCCTTGTGAAAGATATCTGCAGTTTGTATTTTTCCTTAATAATTAGGGCAGAGTATTATATTGTCACTGTAAAAAATCTTTACTGTAATGGAGCTATGAAGAAAATATGAGGGGTTTTTTGTCATTCCATAGATAGTGTATAATATAATGAATACTGTTGTATTTTCTTACCATGCCTCAGTATGCCAAAGCTGAATGGGAAATCAACCTTTGCCTTCCTTTCCTTTGCTATAGAGAAATGAGGTAATATGTTTTGTAATATAATAGATTTTATATTGAAGGAAGGACTGTTTCACCAAAACAATCTATTTGTTTTGACATGTTGAGGACCCTCTCTATAACACGTGTGAGGAATGCAGTAATTGCAAGCATCAGAGAATTAGTCCTGTAGGCTGCTATGTTCCATGAAGTAAAACTGAAACTGTACTGTTATGTTGATATCTGGGATCAGACAGACCCAGAAAATAAAAGACAGAATGTGACAAACTGGGAACAAAACCATCTTTATGGAAAGTCAAGTAAAGGACTGAGGAAGATAAATTACCAAAGATGATGGGTATTGGTAAATGTTTTTTCAATGTGTTTATGTACTTGCCTTTAGGTCGGTTACTGAATTATTGTGTTTTGGGTAGTTTGAAAACTCTACATTGTCTGTTTACCTCTTTTTTATCACACAACAAAGAAGTGAATGGCTTGCTAAGCCTCAAAATAACAAATGTTTTAATTGTTCTCATTGCACATTTGAACTCTATATATTGATGGAGAGGATGGTCTTCTCCTCAGCGTAGGATATTCTTGTAACAAAGTTATGCTCTTAAAGAATGAAAGGCTTCAATTTCTGAAAGTGTAGATATATTTAATTTTAAAACTCATAATATTCTCATAAAGTCATGGCACTATTTGGCTGTATTTCTCCTATCACAAAATAGTATTCATTGTTACGTGTTATCCTTTGATGGATATATACTTTATCTTTGATTACTGTTTTCCATGTTCTATACTTCCTCTGCTTTTTGCTTCAACTTACTTTTGCTTCAACTAAACCATTCATTGTAACTTAGCAGAAGGTGATACATACCATTACTTTCCTATGTAATTACAAGGCTTTGTTATAATGGCTTAATCTTGAAGTCTATTGCCAAAGAAGTTAGTACTTTATACTGTGAAGTAATGTTGACAATAAACTCTCCTTCCCTCTCTACCCCCTCCCCAAAAGAAAAGGAAGAAAAGAGGGAAAAACAAGGTTGCATTACAATTCTGGCAACATCAGCCACACTAATAAAATCAAATTCAATGTTGTTTTACGACTTTGAATTTATGTGACTGCACAGGATCAAAGGATTTGTGTCCCACTGGACTGCAAGGTCTATAGTTCATGGCAGAAAAACTCATCAAAAAGAACATTTTAGTAGTAAGGCTTTTCATTTTAATCAGCCCCAGTAATAAAAAAGCTGTTAGGTGTCCAAAAACATTCTCCAAGATCAGAGACAACTTGCTCTCAACTACAGTCCATTTTCTTATTCGATCCACACTGCCTCTGCAGTTTTTGTCACTGAAACTTCATCTTCAACTTGTTTTCAGCCATCTTTGCATAATTTTCAAATTTTACACACCAGAACATTAGGTTAATCAGTAACAGTAACAATTCATATTCTTTCCCTGGAGAATGAGAAGTAATATGATTTCCTGAAAGTAAATCGTCATCAAAACAGCACCTAAATGATTAGGTAAAAAGGAATTTAAAGTATTAGTCTATATTTTTATATATTGCATTTTTGAAAATATCTAAATAATATGCAATAATTTAGTCTTTTCTGCTTGAATCTGATCTTTTGAACAGCACCCCAAAACACAAATGTTAGCATTTTTTTATTTATTCAGACAAAGTAACCTAGGCTGTCCTAAGACCAAGATTACAGCTGCAAGTGGGAAACAAAATGGGTAACTAACAATTTAAAAAGGCTTTTGTTATGTGGATTCTGCACATTAATTGTTTGTGGTCCCAGTTCAACTAAAGATTGAATTTTGTTTGGTTCCATTCTTTAATTAGGTTGGGCCCAGAGAAATTGTATGTAACATATCACTTAGATTTAGTCATATATTGGATAATGAATTCCCTCATCCCATTTTGCAGAATTAGAAAGTTTAACAGGATTTGAAAATATGGAGAGAATTTGTCAATAGAATTGTCCATGTATGTATCAGTTTTCCTGGAAATTTGCAGCTAAGTCTCATTTAGCTGGCTATTCCTTTTTTCAAACTATGTGAGATTTATTTTTCTTGGGAAAAACTAGCTTACATATGGGAAGAATCAATACATGGTCGCTTTCTGGATCTCTCTCTTTCTGAATGACACATATGATACACATACCCAATGTTATAGGTTTTCCTGCAACTGCTATACAATGCCTGTCCTGCAGACTTCCAGTGCATGTGATATTCTTCACTTACTGCTATCTGAGATACGTGCAGGGTTATATTGTTTGGGGTTTTTTTTGTCAACTGAACTTTAGTTATGGTTTTATTATTTTTGAAAAAATGTTTTTCTTCATTCAAATGTACCAAAACTTCCATTTTAATATTAGAAGGCATTTTATAAGTTACTTACCAAACATATAAAATCTACATAAACCCTAGATTATCCACTGTTAATATTTATTTATTAATAAAATTGAAACTTATGCAATTAAACACATTTGGTTGACAGTTTGCTTTATTAAATAATATTTAGTCTAATTTTATAGAAATACCAAAATTTATCTCAAAGGATGACATTGTTTAGGAAATGATGTAGTCTGTGGCTAGAAGTTTGTGATCCAAGGCATTAATAGTTTTCTGCATGATACCTTTCAGTCATGTTCAGCTTCATAATTTTTAGGGCAGCTATATGCTTCTGGACGGTGTGAGGCCGATAAGAATTACTGCCAAAGGAGTTATTTAAAAGAGGGTGGCACTGCTCTGTTTCTCTATCGCCATGCTAATGTCCATCAGCCTAGATTTTTAAAATATATGTGGAAAATTTTTTTACTTTACCACTTGATAGTTCTTAATGATATATTTCTGTTCTCTAGGGGACAGAAGTCACTACAAAGTATGGTTGTAACCAGTTAACATTAACTTGAGCCTGTATTTTCATACTTATGGTCTTTTGTTTCTTTATGATCCTTTTTTAGCCAACAACTGCTCTGCTCTGAAAGTTTTGGATGCTTCCCAGATACTAAACTTATATATCAGATTCAAAAAGGATTTAGATTCCAATGAGATTTCGCTCTGGGCACAAAGATTCCGCAGCAGAATAAATCACTGGCCAGGTGCAGAAGTTGGCGTTATTGAATCCTTAAACGTGGAGTACACTGTGGAGTACAGTGAACACTATTAGAGATATTTTTCCTTATATTGGAATTCATAATATTTAGTTGGGTCCTGAGAGATTACCAAGAAGTTTTAGGAGTCATCAGGGGTTCTATCTGGGTCTTTGGAAGTTACACAGAGGGAGGGAATTACTCTTAGTAAGAAGATTCATTTGAGTAAAGTTACAAGTAAATAGGACAGCTGAAGAAAAGCAAGAACAAGTGATGAGCTGTTAAGAGCTATGCAGGCTATAACAAAACTCTCCAAGTGAGTTAATTTGTAATTCCATTTAAAAACTTGAATATTGGTCCATGCTCAAAAAAGTCTGCAGTCTCCCCCGATTCAGAAAAATACGGCAGCTGCAGCGGGAGAGTCTGTGTAATATACTATTGCATTTTAGAATTAGCTTTAATATTGTTGTTAATCTTGTAGTGTAGCAGACAGCCAGATTTTCAAAACACAGTTTGAATAGTCCTGCGATGGCTATGTTTGTTATCTAAAATGAACAGACGTTAGTAACAGAGTGAAGGGACTGAGGAAAGGATATGTATACGTGCAGGAAACAAAAACTAGGTGAATGTAATTTTACAGAGACGTTTGCAGAGCAGACACGTGGCAATCAGGATGAGGCAAACAAACTTTAAGGCAACCTGCAAATCACTGGAAAAGATGACAGAGCACTAAGGGAAAATCCTAGGTTCATAAACAGCTGGAGGAGAAAATGATGAAGCTTAGAAAAATGTGGGGCTGTGAGCAGTCTCTGATGCAAGAGGTGGTTTGTAGCTTGTACAGACTGGTCCCTAGAAATATACGGTCCTGGTCAGAAAACGGCTACCGAGTTCTTGTTTCATAGATCTGCTTTGAATGGCTGTTTGTACTCTTTCTGTAATAACAAAAATGGAGGTGCGTTTGTTACCTTTATACCTATATGATCAGTGAAAACAGCACTGTGGTAAAAAAATAAAAAAGAATTGATTCTATTCCAGCTCCCTCTATATTCCATGATCAGCAAACATATTTAATAAGTTTCCGTCATTTTTTTTAACTTATAGTACATAATTTTTTAAAAACAGCTATTCCCTATTTACTGTTGTTATTGAGCCACTAGTCTCAGGATGTTCAAATGTGCTGGCCAAAAGCCTGCAAATCCATTGACTGGCACTCGGTGTTTGGAGATGGACACCCAGTCTTTGCAATTGGAAGAATGGTAGATTGGATATTACTGATTCCAGTTCCCAGAAAATAGTGAAGAGGAGCAGGATAAGATAGAAAGCATGAATAAAGAATCAAATTGATAAAGAATGGGATTTAATTTAGGAGAAGAATCATTTAGTAATATAGCAGAGGTGAAGGATGGTAACAAGCCTTTAATGACTACAGTTATTTCAATGACATATTTCCCTTGTGGTATACCTTGGAATATGTGTAGGAGATGAAACAGGAAAGAGGAAGAGAAGACCAACACTGGGAATTGCTAGGAACTGAATTCAGAGACCAAAGCAAAGGGGTAATACAGAGGGAGGAAGATGAAGGGTAGCTGATGATGTTAATAAATATATCTAAACATTAGATGCAGAACTGAGTATATAGAATGGAAGTATTCAGAGCATATATAAATGCAGACTAATTCCAAAGTGGCCTCTGGGTCTGGCTATACCAAAAATAGTTTTGACTGACATTGGAATAATAAATGGGAAGAATATTGTAAAGCATAAACACATGTGAAAACTTAAGAGTATATGAATTTAAATAAAATCTATGGAAAGGTCAAGCTTTATTTCAATGGTTTTGGAGTACAGAGGATAGATATTATTACATTAATCCCTTCCGTTTCACTTTGATTTTCTGTATTCTCAGAAGTGCAGTTTGCTGGTTTTGAAGTAGCTCTATCCAAGAAAAAGAAAAAAAAAAAAAAAGAAAAAAACAGGGGCCAGAATTTAAAACATAGCTCATTTCTTAAAATGCATTTTTCCATAGGTTACCTTTAAAAAATTATATTGAGTATGTTATTTGCTCATAAATTCATTCAGTTATCTTTTTCTGTGTTTTTTCTTCCTTTTATTTTTTCCTTCTTTCCCAACAACTTGTGTGTAACAGAAGTTGACCTTGATTAGACTGTGTTTCTTTCAGACAGAACAGTAAGAAAAAAGTTGAAATAAAGTGCATCATACCAGTTATTTCAGGGCAATGATAAAGGTGAGAGAGGGAAAAAAGGTTTCTTTACCATCTCATTCCCTTAATAGCAGTATAGAAAGACAATTTTTTTTGTATTCATCTGGATTATTGGCATTGGAAGGAGCATTTCATGAGTAAATTCAAAATTCAAGTTTGTTGGTATAATTTTGTTCTTTTTGGTATATATTTCACACCACTTTTGCACTTATACTGACAATCCTTTTTTACATAAAAGACTCAGACCTTCAGATAGTATAAATATAAGTCTTACTAAGGCTGCAGATGTTTAACTGCATCAAGCTTTCTGTCCTATGTTAGCTAATGAATATTTTCTAGCCAAATGTAATAAATGTATTGCTGTTTTTAAACAATGTATTCACCATATCTAGAGTGGAGTTGTTAAAAGCTTTGTTTCATTCTAAAATACCTCTTACATGTGAGCTTAAGGAAGTTGTTATGGAAGATGCATTCTGAGCCATTCTAAATGTATAATAGATGTACTCAGATTCTTAATTATTGAGATTCCTAATATAGAATATGCAATTTGATCATCTAGATTTACTTCTCATAAATAGAGGGTTTTAGTAATACATTTTACATCTGGAATACTCAATATATTACCTCAAATAGTTAAGCTATTAAATGAAAATTGGAAGATTTGCTATGTTTTTTAGATGTTTAATGATACTTGGCATGCCAATATGCAGTTTTAATTACAGTGCTGTATAATCATGCAACTTAATTTTTGAAAGAATAATTTCTTATTTTTAAATGTATAATCGAATAACTTACACTGTTGGTGTATATTTGTATGTTTTATTTAAGGATAGTAACCTGAGACTGAGATCCTTCCTAGTGTGCACTTATAGAAATGGTAATTGTTCCAAGAATCATAAATCATTCTGTATAGTTTCAGGTGCCCTTAAATCAGAGGTTATATTTCATAGCATATAAAACATGTATATATTTTCAGAATAACTATTTCAGTTAACAAATTTGAAGTGAATTAGTGCTTAAAATGTAATGTTGATTTTAGGCCATCTGTAGTGCTATATATGAACAATTGTGCATATGCTATTTTTATAAATTTTCTGCATGTTGTAATGTAAATAGGTATATTTCAATGGTGTGCTATGCTAAAAATTTTGTATTGAAAAATTACTTGATATAAAACTCTATATTTTTCTCAACCACACAAATGCTAGTAGTAGTTAAATAACAAAATATTCAAAATTCATATAGACATATACATATATATATATATAGCAGGTTTTATATACCTGCTTTGGGAAAATTTCCTTCCAAATATTTTTGCTTTATTTCATCTATAAAACTATGCATTTTATGTTTTTAAATAACAACAAGAACAACAATAGGTATTGGACTCTGTATACATAGCCTGAACAAATATTTAGAGTTCTGGGAATGGTCAATCATTTAGCTTTTTTACTATTAACTGTCAGAAGAACCCTTTGAGTATGTCGATATACCATATGTAATTGATTATATTTGTTGAGGTATTTGTTAGAGAGGAATTTTGACTTTTATGCAAATTAGCACAGGTTTCATTTTTTTTCTCTGAAATATCCTTGCATTGCTAAATCTCTGTTGTTAAAATTTAAAACAAATGTATGTTTTTTCAAGGACAAAGATTTAACAAAAGAGAACTTTTTTGTTCTAAGTCAACACAATACAAGAATAAAGTGCGAGCTGTTCCAAAAAATGAAGACAAAATCACTTAGAATGCACACAAAAAAAAAAAAAATCAGAGCCTGTATGAAAAAAGTGTTTTGTTCCTCACTCTTCTAGGCACAGTACTTTGACCAAAATATTATTTTTTTAATTAGGTTGTGAAATAATATATTTGAGCAGCAACTCAATAATTCTTACCTGTTCTTTTCTGAGGGCATTTCCACTCATAAAGTAGTACATGAAACCAAACTGTCAGATACTTTGTGTCATCTTTGTTCCCTTTTTTGCTTTTTTTGGCTTTGCACAAGTAACTAATTAGATTTAACAATCTCTATAAAGTCAGAGAAGGGAATAAAATTGAGCTCACTTTCCCTCTACTGTGTTGTTTTTCCAGGCTAATTAGAGAAAAACTAGTAAAAGTGTATGTTTCTCAGTTTAAGATGAGGTCTGTCTCTGATATACAAAGAACAGCTTTGTTCATTAAAAATGTGTTATTTTTACACAGTTACTTTTCAGAGTAGAATTGCATTGTAAACATTAGTGAAAAAATATTATGCATTAACTGTGAAGCATTAACTTGCTATTTCCAAAAAATAAGATCTGCATATTGCTTGTTCTACGTAGTGTTATAGAGAAGTTCTTTTTATGTCTTGCAGTTACACTTTTCGGGGTTTCTTTTAAACATTTTGCAGTGTGAATGAGTCTTGAATTATAACAAGCCAGTAACTAAATTTTGAATGCGGATGGTTGTAGAGATTTATGATTTCCTCATATTGATGCATATGAATTCTTCTAAAATTTTAACATCAGAGCAATTCCATATCATGATCAGAAAGTCTTGTTCTTTGACCTGATTGTATAAAGTCACATCGTATAAGGCAGTAATGCAACTAATGTACTTCATTGCATTTAATTGACTGTATTGACCATACTAAATTAGACTTTTATCTTTCTGCCACCTATCAGAGCACAGAGAAAAATTATTTCACGTTGGTATTAAGAGATTTGTCCATGTTAATCCACATTATCATTTCAAAGAAATTTAGACAACCCCCAGGATACATTCTGAATGAGAGGATTTAGTCTTTTTTTGTTTGTGATTAATTACATACTCTACCATCTGGGTCTGTCATGCTAAAGGAAGTACAATATGCTGATTCTGGTTTTGGCCTTTCTTCTTCATCTTGACCATATGCTTCAGATCTCTGAATCTCACAGGACCAAGGCTGAGCTTTCTGTATTATTTCAGAAAATATCTCTTCTTGCCTTTTTTTCTTTGTTGTGTAAAGTCACTTAGCAGGTGCAAAAAGGATACTCCTGGAAGTCACTCATAAAACAAAGCCGAGTGTAAAGGGAAAATGTCAGAAGACAGCAGAAAAACTCTTCCTGTTTTTCAAATTACAGTGTATCAATATTTTGGGTATTTGTATAATCATCTTTGTATTGTTGCAATAGCACGTACTTTAGCAAGAGTTTTGGGGCTGATTTTTACTTTTCTTTTACCCATTGACAGTGGTATATTTTTAGGAAGAGGTTAATACATACTTCTAATCTTATATATAAATGTCTGTTTAAAGGAACTGAGAGTCAGCTGAGACCATTTGTTTGGTGAAGTGGTTCTACTCAAGGGCATTACAAGGTGGAGTGATCAAGGTGTCCCATTCCAGTGGCGGATAAAGACAAACCTTGAGAAATTAAAGAAACTCACTTGCAAATGCAGATGTACGGATGTGATTCAAGGCTTGAATATGAAATAGGCATGGTCCTTATTTGGTCAGAATCTGAGGTGCAAAAACTCCGAAACGTGCATTTCAAGCAAAGTGGAGGAGAGGCAAAAGAAAACTTACAAGGAAGGGTTTTAGACCTAACAGTATATTTATTCAACCTCTTCAAAATGGATACTAGGTGGAAACATAGAGCTTATGGAAGAATGGAAAAAGAAGTACATCAGCCAGGAAGGCTAGTTTTAGAGATCAGAAAAGTGTAGCATTTAAAGGACAATTGTCAACAGCCAAGCTGAGTCTTGCAGAGCAAATTTAAAGATACAGCCAAAGATTCTTCAGCCGTAGAAATAAACTAAGGAAAGAAGAGGGACCGTTATTCAATGAGGGTGAGATGGAGAACAAAGGTAATACAGATAGAACCTAGAAATTGAATACTGAGTATGCTGCCCCAGATTTCAGTAACAGTGATCTTAAACATAGAGACGGCATCCTTCTCAAACTGAACATAGTACACCAAAGCTTTTACCAGCACCCAGTAGAGCACACGAATAACTGTTTTTATTACATATGACATTTCTATTTATATATTCTAATACGGAGTTGTTGACTCATGATCAGTGTATGATCTGCCATGCTCCACAGATCATTTTCCTGGAGAACTGCCATACTACTGATCGTTCCCTTCAGTGGCTATGTACACTGCAGTTCTCTCTCTCTTTTTTTTTTCTTTTGAATTATAGTATGTTTTTTCAGACCACTTCTTTGTGTGTTAAATTTATTCTAAATTCCAACACTGCTCTTCAGCATACTAGCATGGCATTGTTTGCATATTTAATATGCAAAATTGACTCAAAAACTCCAAAAATTGGCAGCACATGCATGAAAGATTGTACCAAGGGAAGACAACTTTTTCCAGTAAAATATTGCTGTGTGGATCAGGTTTAAGATACTCAGGAGGTACTTTCAAATTAATAACTGAAATCTAATTTCAGTTTATTAAGGTTTTTCCAGTACTTGGTTATATGAATTTATTTGTATGCTTATATATTCTTTTAAGCTGGCAATTTGAAGAGGAAATAATAATAATATGCTTTTATTGGAAGGTACCTGCCTCTTTCATCTGGTACTGGTAATGATAATCTGTAGAAAAAAAATCTCTACTGTCATGAAAGTTTAGGCAGCTGTAAGTAACAATTTTGTGTGTGTGTACAGGGGAGGGAGGAATAGGTAATAAACAACTAGATAATGTCACTTATTGGCTGGCAAGAGTCATGGGCACAGTGAGAAGCCAGTGATCATCAACTTGCCAAGACCTGAGGGCTTAATTTTATATACTCCCTGAAAGAGGTAAGTTAATGCTACAAATATGTGAAATGGTCAAGGGAGTACAAAAATGTGTTCCTTGCACTAATTTGTTGGATGTTGGATCTACATAAACAATCCCAATTTTGTCTCGGATGAATGGTGTTGAGAAGCAGACAACTACAGGCTTCTAAAAAAGTCGGCAAAGTGGAAAATGCATTTTTCAGCTGAAAAAATTGTTATCCTTTATATCAAAAACATGCTCTTGAACATCCCCCACATTGTTCTTCATAACATCTTCCTTTCATTTTATACAGACCTACTCTGATAGGTTGCCAAATCCTTTACCCTTCTTCAGGGATAAATTATATTCATTCATGCTGCACAGGGTGGCTTTTTAAGCTCCAGTTTCCTGCTATCTTCCTGTACCTTCCCTTCCTCGCACATCTTGTCTCCTGCTGAAGAAAAATTCTTACATTTCATTCTGCTTAAAATAGCTGTGACCAAACTATTATATTCTTACGGTAGTCATTGGTCATTGTTCATCTTACAGCAGTTCTCAAAGACTCTAGGAATCTATTGCGGGAGTGCCGTGTAAACAGACTCAGTATATTGCCAAGATGACAGTAGGTCACTGATAACAAGCTAGTGAGTATTTCAAACTGTTTCTACCAGTAATGCCTATAGAATATGAATTTATCGAAAAATCAGTTCTTCCCAGCAGCCACAGATATGTTCTTTTGCCATCATAAATGTTTTAAAGGACTGTTGACAGACACCTGTAAATAAAACTGCAAGCTTAGGTAGACATATGTATACTTCAGTAGAAGAAATTTGGTTCCTGTTTAAATGTAAACAGGATTTTAGCTTGAAAGGTTGTGCACAAGTGCTTCTAGCAGTAATTCATATTGAAGAAAGTGTCTATGTATTCAAGTTAGATATTTAATACTTCACACATCTTATGACAGCATATGGCATAAAAGTAAATTTTGATTGAAATTTTGCCACTGAAATTGTGAGATGGAATTACAGTTTTATTATAGTCTGTTTCAGCATGTCAGATTTATTTAATAATGTATAATGTTTCTGTGAGATTTTAAAAGTACCATTGTTTCTGACTTTTTTTTTCTGCAATGTAAGAAAGAAAAGTCTTTCCTGGATATTTATTGTATCACCAACTGTTGTAGCAAGATTCAGTGTCTTTTCTTTATAATAAAAATGCTCACTATAAATTTGACATGCAATGCAGACGTCAGAAGAAGGATCCTAAATTGATATGAAACAATCCTTTTGTAAAGTTAAGAAATCATCTTGCACAATGGCTGGTTGTATTGACAAAAAGTTACAGATTTTAAGTGGAGAGCTTTCTCAGTAGCTTGAGTTTTCCCTAGACTCCTTCCAGATTTGTATATTGAGGTCTAGTGATTATCAGTAATTATTCTGCAGCTTGAATTCTGAGACTTTGGTCTATTACACAGCATGGTGTAAAAAGAGTTTTAAACCACAGACAAATGAAAATTGGATTTTTTTTTTCAGTATTAACTTAATTTCAGGAGTCAAAGGTGTCTAAGTTTAGTAGACGGTGTTTTTATTTATCATTTAATACTACATGTTGATAAGATCTCTAAATAATTCTTTGTGATGAAATAAAGAAAATCTAGTAGGCTTCACACACAGTTGTCACAGTACATGAGAGAAAGAGAATGTTTAAATGTAGCCTACATGGAACAACTAGAGACTGTTTCATCTCCATGAATTTTTGATTCATCATAAAAGTTCAGAGCATTTAATTATCTTGTAGAAATATTTGCCAGGAAACTGACCTTATTAAAACAACACACACATATACATATACACATACATATATACACATATACATACATATATACTGTGTTGAAGATTAAGTTTTGTATATTGATAGTTGCCAAATAGTAAAATCCAAAAATGATAAAGTGTGCCCTAAACCTGAAAATTTTGTTACAGCTTTCTGTTGATGACACCCAAATGTCACTTTTTCATATCCTGCCAGGTTTAGAGAAAAAAAATTCTATATACTGTTATGAAAACCGGTCATATAAAAGCTCCTATAGAAGAATATAGACTTAGCTAATTTGGTAGATGCTTGAAATCCAACTAAAATAATTTTCAGTAATTTTTTGAAACAACTGTTTTTCAGTGTTGTTATATGATTTTAATTCATTGATAATTACATTGATCAGACTATACATGAGGTTGTAGCATGAGTAGCTACTGTCCTCTAGTACGTCCAGAGCTCTAATAACGTTATTTAAAAACAAATGTATGTCTCATAGTCCATGAAATGGAAGTTTTATTTTTATTTTACAGAAAATCATCACTGATTCCAATACAAATTCTTATTCATAAATAGAGGAAGAAGAATTTGAAAATGATTTTTTTGTTCTCTTACAAATACTGACATATTTAATTTGAAAATATTGTAGTGAACAAGATTTGGTTTGGAATGTAAGATAATTAAAACCAATACTTTTTTTATTATTTATTGCTATTTTATACTGCAGTCAGATAAGACTGATCTTTTCCATTGATGAGATGTTCAATACAGATTCCCAGTGCATCATTTTTGTTCAGCCTCATTTTTCTTTTTGTCCTTAGTAATTTTAGCTCTATTTTTTCTTTATAATAATAGTTTTATTATTTTTATTCACAGAAAGTAGTGTTCAAAATGTGTGATAGTAAATGCAAAAGAAGGGATAAAACTATCACCTAAAAGATAATTTTCTTTGAGTTTAAACCAACAGCTATATATGGTATATTAAAGACCATAGACCTATAATTGAAAAAGTATATAATACTAACACAGTTCCTTTCATGCCTAGTTAAATCCAATAAGGAGTTTTGTTAAATACTCTGCATGTTTAACAGTGTGTTTTTGAGGTGACTGAAGATTTACAGCTGGGAAGAACTTTAACATTCAAAGTTAATTGTTCTACTGGGGAGTTTTTGATGTACAATAGGGGGAAAATACTATGATAAAAAAAATAGCTAAATTCCCTACGGCAAACTTACTTCATTACTTCATTTATGGATCACTTTGCTGAGTTTAAAAAGAGAACTGTTTGCTCTGGAACAATTCAAATAGCAGAAAATCTTATAATAGTTGAACTGAACTAGTAATTAAACTGAGCCACAATAAACTTTGTAGAGTAACAGTACAAGAAGAAAAAAAGCCCAGTCAAAAATGATCTGTCAGTTTTACCTATTAAACCTAATTCTGCTATAAAACTAATTGAAACTGGGTTATTTCCAATACAAATCATTGTTTGATTATCTTTGCAAGATTTTCAATTTGATTTTTCACCGTTACGCGTGCCGGTTAAGAAAAGGAACGTTTTGTATCCATTTTCAGATTGTTAACTTCATACATTTGGGAGAGTTTGTTTTACAAATGATTTCTTTTTTTTTCCACTGTCATTTCACTATGATTTTTTTGTTATCTGCATAATTCTTTTGGTAGACACAAGGGAGGAGAAACTTCTATTTTTAATGAAAAAATGCAGTTAACTCTAAGACTGCATAAATTTTGACCACAGGAGATGGGGATAATTTAGCAATCTGAAGCAATTTATCTTAACAGATTGACTAGAATGCAAGCTGATTATATTCCTGTAAGAAATAATGTATATTTTTTGCATATCTTTTCAAAACTTCTTTGCATGATATAAAATTACAGGATATTACATTATTGTATTTACTATACTAAACTACACATGTATGACTAGGATGCATATTAACTAAAGCTGTAAACTGTTAAATCTGACCTAATACTCAACTCAGTATGATAAGTAGGAGTGCTATGTTGCCACTTCTGACCAGCGCTATGTGGGAATTTTTTAATGTAAATTGCTGTGCCTGCAGGGATTCATTAAGATCACACAAAAATGAAGTGCAGCTGATTAGCTGCTTCTGTTGAAATGTTGGCTTCCCTTTCTACAAAGATCCTGAAAAAGCCATGGAAAAATGCTGTTTCAGGAGTCATTGGCTTGCACAGAAGCAAAATAACACCAGTCAGCTGCTTGGCAGTATCATGGCATATTAGAAAATAACCTGTAGGAACTCGAGCAATAGTTGATCATCCCAATGCTTTGTTGTCTTGTGACCAGCTGCAAAGCTTTGAAAAAAGGAATGAGGGATATAGGAGAGAGGTGCTATCTTGAATGGCATTATTGTATTGGATTATTTCAAAAAGACCTTTTTTGTTGAATGTTTCATATTTTATGATGTATGGTAAGAAGAGTTTGTTTTTCTTCCTTAACAAATTTCTTTCAGGAATATATATAAGTATTTGCTTTTACCTCATTGAAATCCTCTTAATTCCTTTCTTCTGGGTCTAAGATTCATTTTACTGAGTTGTAGATTGAAAAATACCCAGTAAAACTAAAAGGCAGTTTTAATCTTATAGTAATGGTAAAATTGAAGGAGAATTTGTGGGTGTACCTCCATGAATTTACTTGATGAGGACACTTCTAATATATCTTCCTTGATGAGAAAGTGTTTGTTTTAATTTGCTTACCCATATCTTATCTAGGAGGACTTTCAGCTTCTGTTTCGTTTCAACTATTTCTTACTTCTCAGCATGTTAACTATATATGCCTTATTTATGAAATGTGATAGTCAATGAAGTCATGTGCCATTAAGTAGGATACCACTGGAAACAAGTAACTTTTTTCCTAATGAAAAAATGTTAATTATTGCATTCAGCAATTTAAAAAATTAAGTTTGCATCAAGACAGGGTACAAGTTAGAATTTGCGAATTGATATTTATTTACTTATAAAATGTGTTTCACTGAAACATACATTGTTTACATTTCATTAAAAGTTAGTAATTGCCTAATTATGCAATAGCTTGCAATAAAACCACTTAAAACTGGGAAGGTGAAGTCTATCTGTCATTATAGTTTGCCTAAAATAAGAACATGATCTAAATGTGAAGATCCTTAATTACTGCAGAATAATCACTTTAGCAAAATATACTGAGGGTTTTTTTGTTGTTCTGCAGTCTCAGTTTGAACTCAGAGTATTCCATATTCGTGGAGAACATGCTGTATCAACTGCACAGCTTGAGGAAACCATTGCACATCTGAAGAATGAACTGGAAAATAAATTAAACAGAAGAAATGAAGAAGCAAGTGATATTGGTGTATCTACTGAAGATGATAACCCACCAAAGACATACAGAAATGTATACATACAGACTGATAGAGAAACTTTCATAAAGCCTAGCGAAGAAGAAAACAAAGCTGTGAAAAATAACCAAACAGTACCCAAAAAGCTTAATATTTCTTCTTTGACTTATAGTATTTCTGCCCAAAGTGAAAATAAGGAAATATGTTACAATGTACAGTTTTCAGAAAGTGGCTTATCTTGTCAACCAAAACAAATGCTGCCTCTTCCTTCGCCACCGCCACCACCACCACTTCCTCCTCCCCTTCCAGATTCTTCACTACCAGGTTTAGTCCCTCCACCACCACCTTTACCACCAGGTCTGACTTCACTGACATCCCACTTCGGATCTGGGCCACCACTGCCACCTCCACTTTCTGAAGACTCTAGGAATTTTCAAGTGCCCCCACCACCGCCACCACCGCCACTTCCAGGGCTGGGCCCTCCTCTTCCTCCTCCACTGCCTGGATCTGGGTTGCCTCCACCCCCTCCACCTCTTGGGCCTGGACACTTTATTAATAGCACTTTATCTTCAAGCCAAGGTCCTCGGAAACCTGCCATTGAACCTAGCCGTCCCATGAAGCCTTTGTATTGGACCCGCATACAATTACAAGGCAGCAGGTAAAATAAATGTATTTGGATTTAGAGGTGCTATTTATATACCATGATATATGGGCATGTACACTATTTAAACCTTAATAACGAAAAGTAAGCAACGCAGGAACATATAACAAAATCAGTATAGAGGCATGGAACTTAATATTAGAAGAAAACAAAAGTGGAATCAGTTTCAGGAGCCTAAAAATAGATCATAGGAAATAGTTTTAAAATGGTAAATATAAATGAAAATTATGTACCTTGCCACAGAAAGAAGTTTTGTAGTTTCTTTCCAGAATGTCAGAGTACTTCCTGGACAACTCCGGCTATTGCCCTTCCAGTGGCAGGGCAACCAAATATATTGATTGTTCTAGAATTAGCATTAAAAAGGAAAAAGTTATACAGGAGATGCTTTTTTTTTTTTCTTTTAAATCTTAATTAGAATTAGAATTGAAATGGTAGGATTTGATTAGATGAGAACTTTGAGTTTCATTTACTTTTCCTTTCCAGTCACTTTAGATGATACCGTCTTCAGAGCACCGAGTGTGTCATTGTCTATGATTCCAGCCCTAGAAAGTTACACTGGGGCTTAACCTCTGTGTATAATTCTGTGGGAGCAGGAAAAGTAAAGCATATGAATAAATACTTACAGCTTAGGGACATATGCTCTAAACATCTAGGTCCCTACACAGTATAGCAGTTTAAAAAAAGCGATTATTTTATCTTACAATCTTACTATTTTAGTGCTGTGATAAAACTAGATAACTGCAAAATAAAATGAAATCGCTGTTACCTTAACATTATCTGAGCTATTAAACAGTCTAATCATATATACCTTTCTAGTAAATTTAAACTTAATATGAAATACATTATTTTACTGGTTCTGTTTATAAGGGACCATTTGCAAAAAGGCACAGAGAGATAAACAGTTCTTGTGCTGTGTTTTTTAAATGTTCCCACATCCTCTGTGTCTGCTATATATTGATTCAGTTGGCAGCATACGTACCTTACTGCCACAGTGGGATGTGGTTTCAGTGCTGCTCAGCTGCTCTTTGGATAGAGGCTCCATCTAACTCTCTGATCTTTTAAGTGTTTATTAATGTAACAAAGAGCTCTGTTAAATGGGTTGCCTGAAAAAATATATTTTTTGAGATTCTTAAGTGACACAAAATATTTCTAGTTTAACAAGGAGTTGCTGGAATCACAAAATATAATTCAGGTCCTGTGTTATGCAAGTAATGAAACGAGGTGATTATTAGGGTCTTAAAATTCATATCATTATTATCTGTGTGCAAAGCAATTTTACCATAAGTGCAGTTACAAAGATGATACATTGCTGTTTATTTTAAACATTTTAAGAAATTATTTATTTTTCAGATTCCTAACCTTTCATTTTAAATTAGCTTTAGGGTTATTTTTAATCACTGTTAAAGTAAACATTTGCATTCTTTAAAATATATTTAAATATGAGATAGCTTTATTTTAGTTTACAACTTTTCATCTGACTTTATTTTGATGAGACAGGTACAGAATCATAATTCTGCAAATTTTATTCTCATATAATCAAACACTTTAACGTGTTACTATTTTATGTAAAATGTTTGGCAGGAACAAACAGTTAGTGAAATGTGAATTGTATCTTTTTGATACAGAATTAAAGGAGATGAAATATTTTGGAATGGGAAGTTCAGCAGTTCGGTTTTGCTTTCCCAGAATTACTAGTGATAAATTGTTTCATAGTGAATAGGTGAATAGTAAATAATTGGTTCATAAATAAAGCTTGTTGTAATTCTTCCTGTTGCTTCACTGAGATCAAAATACTTGTTCTGAAATACTGCTAGTTCATCAAGCTTTTGGTTAGTACAAGATAGGGTCCAGGTCATAGCTTTCTAGTAGACTGCGGGTCACCAGGTCTAATGATCCAGTATATTTATGGTCTGTACTAGAACTGGAGAGTTCTTCCAGGGTCTGCTGCTTAGAGCAGCAGCTGTCCAGGCTTGGAAGATTTTGTTATGGACCCAGAATGCTTGGATCTAAGACCATTCTTCACTCTAGCTAATGTCAGGAAGAGTGAAGCTGTGGAGCTGTTGACACAGAAGAATGTGCTGCATCACTGGATGCTCATGGGAGGATTAGCATTCCTTAAACATTTACCCCTAGTAAATGTGCAGTTGAGGATTAAGTAGCAACAATCCTAAATATGAGAAAAAAATCATTTGAATACTTATAGTTCATTTTCCCCTTACATGGCCAAGTGTTACGTTCTGTTGCATACTGTATCTAGAAAGAGTATATTTGATGACATCAACCATTTGCAGTTTATAGGGGTTTTTGCTACTTTTTTTTTTTTTTTTATTGCAAAGCATTTCATTGCCTTTTAGTGACATCTGCTGGAAGAAGTGGGCCCACCTTCTACTGATAAACATGAAACAAGAAGAGCAGTTTGGAGATAATTTTGTCCCACATATTTTCCTCAAGTATTGTAATTTTGAAACAAAAGTCATTTAGAATTGAAACAGTTTGCAGTACTACATGTCATTTTTCCCAACTCCAGATAAAACAAGAGAATTGTGTTAACAAGCTCCAAAGTGTAAATGGTGATTTTTATGCATGCTAAGAAGAGAGAATCCCTATTTAAAATTTGCAGTTGGTTGAATGGAGCAGAATACTGATTAGTCTCACAAAATACTGGCCACATAATTACCATAGTTTCTCAAACCTGCAACGAAGAGAAATACAAGCATAAAACATCTGTAAAAAATGAAGTGAACCAAGTCCTATACAAATGATCCCAAACTCTATTAAACCATCCTTTTATTACTACCTTTCCCTTTATAGGAAAACTGCTATGCCAACATTGTGGGATTCACTAGAAGAACCTGATTTACTTGATACAACTGAGTTTGAATACTTGTTCTCCAAAGATACCGCTCAGGAAAAAAGAAAACCACTATCAGAGACTTATGAAAAAAAAACAAAGGCCAAAAAGGTATTATTTCTTTGTATTTGCTTATTTTGTCACTGCTTAGTTTACACTTTAAGAAAACTTATTTATTTATCGTTAAACTAACAAATAATAGATGGGTTGGTAAACCCCATTTTAAAGCAAAACAGATGAAACTGCTGATTCAACCTTACCTAGAGAATTGAATTCTGGATTTTTTTTTTTTACCTTGGAAGATTTATTGCCTTTGAAAATAGAAGTTCCACATGCCAGTGAGGTAGACAAGACATTGTGTAGGCAAACTGACTGAAAGTTGTAATATGTGTCTAAAAGTGACAACATTTCAGACCACGTCTGCTCTTGGAATGATTTATAATTAAAGACTATGATTATGTTATTCTAGAAAACCTCTCTTCCAATAAAGATTAAGTTACTGGACAAATACAGTATAGAGCAAGATAGTAAAGCCCCTGCTGTATGTTTTAAACAAGTAATGCCAAAACATGGTTTTCCAGTATAACTAAACAGCTGTGTCAAGAAGGGACAGGACAACCACGTCTTTGATTATCAGAAGTTTATGCAGCAGCAATGGCATTACTGTAGCACAGATGTCGTCTGCCTCAGGTATGCTCTGTTTCAGAGATAGCTTATTCTTATCAATTGCTGTGTACAGACAGGATGGAGAAATGGTGTGTGCTGCAGGAAAAATCCTAGTCTCAATAATGACTGACATTGTTTTCAGAAAACTACATGGTTGTATATTATAAACCTGTTTAAATACATACTGTCATAAGTCTGGGTTTACCTGCTTGGAACCACAAGAGGGCACTTTGTATGTGATGTATGCTGTCTGGTTTTTTCGTACATTTAAAGAAACTCAGCAAAATCAGATGTCCTGAAATATCTTTGATCATACACTTCCAGTATGGTGCCTTAGTACAGTACTTAATGGGGAGTGTAAACAAGGCTATAGAATTTATAACATCTGAGCTAATGTGATAAAACAGAAAGAGAAAAATGTGAGGGGCAGGGGGTGGTATCTGTACATGAACCTTAAAGTCTTAACTGTTAAGGGCCTTTAAATATTAGATTTCAGTTGGATGCACCCATCCCTTTGGAAAATATCTTCATATCATATCATGCTTTAAGAACGTATGGCATGTAGTACTCAGCTGTGTATGTAAATCCTGTTAGTTCATATTTCTGCTACACTCTTTCTGGAGTTTATTTTTCCATTTCACTAATTTTGCTTCTTCAGAAACTATTATTTAATTGGAAATACAGATTCCTAAAGAGGAATGTAATTAATACAACTTTAATGTAAAAGTAACATGCACAAATACTTAACCTTTGTATTTCAAAATCTTAGCAGCTAAGTGAATGAACCTAGTTCTCTAGGTGTATGACAGCAAACGAGGTAGAGAATTAGACCTGTATTCTGAAAGGTAAATGTGTATTATTCTTTTTCCTTACTTCTTTGTAAATTACTTATTTGTTACAACACCACAGGCTTTTTTGTGATCTTTTTAACTGTGTCCAAAATCTAACTGCATAGCACTTACTCTGTACAATATAGGAAATAATGGTATAATAATACGTATTATTTCTTGTGAGAAACCAATGTGTTTTCTTAAAAAGATCTTTTTTAATTTATGTCAGTGTTTGAATTATGCTTTATTAGTTATTAAATATCAACTTACTTTTAAAGCTAGACATATATTTACTGAAATTATTGGAATTAAGAAGAAAGAAGTTCCTTGAAAAATTGTGCAAAAATACAAAAATAAATCCCCTAATAGAAAATATGGGAGTTCTATTTAGGAAATCAATTACTGTGCCTTCAGTTCAGTAAAACCTGTGGGATTATGATCATGGTATTACAAAACATGGAAATCGTAGTGTGAAAGTTTCTAAAATGCATGGTCAGTAAAATTAAACTTTTTGTCATTTGGTCCATTTAAAAATTGAAAATAAATTAGCTTTTAGAATTCAGATAAAATCTAATTGGATCTAGAAGCATTTTCTTATTTTAGAGTCTACCTTTCCACCTTTCTTTGCAAAACAACTCATAGTAGCAATCGTAAGTTTTTACAGCCAGTTGGGTCGTGTGTTTTTTCTGTCTCGCTGCAAGGGCAGGTGCCTGCAGGCCGGCCCCAGAGGGTCGGACCCGAGGGCTCCAAGCCGTCCAGCAGCAGGGAGCCATTGCGCTTCCTTACAGTGGGGTCTCGTAGCTGAGGGTAACAGAAGGCTCCTTGTAGATTAATACAGAGCTATCAGTTCTGGCTTCGCTTCTCCCTTTTCGTGCTTTCTCCCAGCTCTCAACTTCTCTTGCCTTCTTTCTAGCAAGGATATCTATCTGGTGGGGTTTTTGAAACAATCTTTTTCTTTGTTTCAGTTCAGAAACTTGTGCTTGTCTGGTCTAAAGAATGTTACACATATCAGGAGTGTCAAGAATTGTGTAGTCTAGCAAAAAAACCCTTCATGCAAACATAAAGGCATATTCTGAATCATTTTTAGCTGACTCATTTTGTGTTTCTTTATAAATTCCTTCTTATGGTCTCATAAAAAAAGTCTTCCAGAGCAAGATATAGGTACAGCTATAGAATCCGGAGTAGTATTTTATCTTTGAAATAGGTAAAGGATTTTGTTTAATAATATGTCATTACTTCAGAATTGTCGAATTAACTAATGACCTCTTAACATAATGAGCAGCAAGTAGAAAATGGGGAAATATTGTAGGTTTTGCATAGTTAAACAAGTAGATAGGGCTAGTTCCTAATATATGCAGTGCAAATTGATATTAATTTTTGCACAAACAGTGCCAATTAATAGAACAGCTCAAAAACCTTCTACGGCTTTAAAATCTTCTCATGCGTCTGGCTTTACTGTTAGCTTCTATTCACTATTTTTACTTTTCCAGTGTAAACATCTTGCAAATACATTAACAAATGTTTTGTTAGCATTGACCTTTTCCCTTGCACAAACATTGTCCTATTTCATTCTATCTTATACAAACTAGTTGGGCCTGCTTGATATTCGGAGAAATGAAAGACCAATAGGTGGTGCAGGATCTCTTGTTATAACATGATTGCTTAAACTTTTCTACTTGAATCAGAATTAAATTAGTGCCTCACAGTCAAGGCCCTTATACAACTGGAAGTGAGGTTGTGTCTTTCAAATTAGAGGGACATTGTTTTTTATTTAACTTGGTCCTCTTTATAAAACTAAGGAGACTTTCACATTCAGTGCCCTGTTAAATTGTGACTGACTTCTTTTACCACCTATTTACATTTCTCTTGCAGTTTCAAATAAAAACCCAATAATTCAATTTATTCTCAGAATTATTTCTGTGAAACCAGTCATAATAATCCATATGCCTAGTATGCAAAAGGAATGTTTATGTGCAAAACATCATGTTAAGCTTGTGGAAATTTCACTTTATTATTGTATTCTTACCCATTTGGGGAACAATGACTCCCTATAGCAGACACCTTACAACAACACAGATTAGATATATTCACCACCTCCCATGCTTTTATCCTTTACAGTTGACAGCCATTTTTGGCCAAAGGTATCAAAATCTTGACCTACATCAAAGGAAGTGATGATCTGTGCACAAGCTCATACAGTTCAGGATAATCAGCTACCTAAGAATAAGATGGGGAACAATTGACCAGCTAGTGATTTAGCAAAAAGGATTTGGGGGTTGTAATGAATCACAAGATGAGCATGAATTGTCAGAATCATGGTACTACAAAAAAAGGAAAACAAACCTCTGATATATGAACATAAGTATTTCTTTTAAGTTAATAAACTCAGCCAGATCTAAGAACTACATCTAGTTTTAAGCATTGCAGCCCTTCCTGAAAAATGAGCCAAGAGCTGAGAATGATCAGAAGTCTAAAAGTAGTCCCTGAAGAAAAACAAAATGATTATGATTGTTTAGTCTGGAAAAGACAAGGTTGATGCAGGGGACACAGTAAGTGTCCTCAAATGTATGCAGCTGATCCAAAGAAAAAAATATGAAAAGCTTTCTGAGAGTAAGGATACCAAAAGAATACAGAACACTTACTGCTAGGGAAAATGTATTTCTGCCTCAAGAGATCTTTAAGAAAATCTGTTTAGAATGGCACAGGTACAGTTGATACTCTCTTGAAGTACAGAAATGGTTTGGATGACATTTTTAGTGTCTTTCCATCAACATGATTGTGTGAGTCAATTAAAAGGCATGAAGTACAGTTTCTATCCATTCTCCTATGGATAGAAGAGCCAGAAAATGGCTTATTAATTGAGTTACAGTAGTTTCTAGAAGCTATCATCCTGACATCAGAATATAATTATTAGAATTTGAAATACAATTATTAAAAAATAAGGTATTCTAACAAGTATGTGGGGGAAAAAGAAGGAAGGAACGTTAAGAACCTTCATGCAACAGTGAAGATATAACTTCTCAACGGACTGCCTAGAGGGTGATTTTAATTCTTTTTTTAGGCATTATTTGAGAGAAATGTAGTACATTCTATAGTGGTAAAATGTAAAAATAATATAATTTAAATGTCAATATAGTTTAAATGAAGGTCAGATGTACCTTATGGTACTTTTATATGTACTTGAAGTTTGTTATAGTAATGCTTATTTAGTGCTTAGAAGCTCTGCAAAGTTTTTGGCTGCTCATGCTTCTCTGATCATGCTCTTCTTTGCAAAATTCAGTGGCTTTGGAATAACCCCTTTTTGTTCCACAATGCATCCTCTGAAATATTTCATGAAATCTGTATGCTTGTGCATTTATCTCCTCTGTACATATGCAGTCCTGTGGAGTTCTGCAGTAGTATATAGAAAATAATCAAAACAAATATTCTCATCCTTTAGGTATTATGTCTTGAGAGTAGAGTTTGTCTTTTTGGCGGGAGAGAACTTACTGTCTAGATGAATGTTCTAGTTATGTCCCAATATTAGAGGAAAATACTGTGCAATATATTTAAAAATCAATAGATACAATTATTTTCTCATGAGCAGGGATTTGTAGAGTAAATGTAAAAGCATTTTAAGTTTATATGAGATAATTCAATGCAGTTGATTTTTTGGGTGTGACATATATGAAATGGAAAGGAGGAAATTGCTTGTATCCTGACTTTCCCAGAAACTTAGGTGTATGAATAATGTATAGAAGGAGTGGGATTTATTGCCTAAGTTAATTCTGAAGTGCCTGCCTTTGCAGCAAGAAAAGTCAAAGTTTTTGGAAAAAAATAAAGAAGCGGAAGTGTTTAATACCTGAATATGAATCAAAGCAATTTCTCTCTGGTTTTGGTTAATTGAGTTTGGTTAATCTAAATATGTAAGTTACTGTTATCATGCGGCTTGACAGTATATGCTGGAGCTAAATGGATAGATGCCATATAAGGTGCTGCAATCTTTAGGTGAGATTTTTCAAGAAAATCTAGTTGGTCCCACTTTCAAAATGACTTAAAAGTCATAGCTCATGTAAATCAAGAAGAAAAAGCCCTAGCTGTACAAGGTTATTTTGGTACATAACTTCAATTCAGGTATTGATTCTGGTGGACATTTAGACTCCAAATGCCTTTCGAATATGACTCTTATTTTTTAAATCAATTTTGGCAGGAGCACTGACATGCTTTTGAAAATGTCACTATTAGTCTAGATTGTTTTCAGTCATCATTTCTAAATTTTCTCATGCTTAAATTTCAGTTATAACACTCCCATTAAAGCATTTATGTCTGGAAATATGCTGCTTATTTTAAAAGATATATTGTAAGTTATATATATAAAACTATATATAGACTTCAACTATGAATTTTTATGTTCAAGTATAAACAGATTCAGTACACAACCGTTAAGGTTCATAGCTGTTTATGCACTGAAAACAATTAAGCATATAAAAGCTTGTATCTATTTTGGTGAAAAATCATTTTGTTGTTTTTGAAAAAACTCAGCTTTCAATGAATTTGAATAGGTTTTGAAGCTTCTAATATCTTTCCCGGACTCTGAAGGTCTTGTATGGACTCTTTTTCGTGTCAGATGAAACGCTGAAGTTTTACATGCAGAGAATTCCAGCTTTCCCTCATTCCAAACTGTTCATGTTTCCTGTCCGTACACATCCAGTCAGGTTTTTTTAAACTAATAGGTAAATGTAATTGTTCTCAAGCCATAAGTTTTCCCTCTCCTGTTAGAACTGTGGAACCAAGGTCTGTTCTCCTCATCTTATTTTATTTGGAAAAGGTTAGTACCAAGTACAAGATGGCTCATTATGCATTACACTATAATGCTATATAAGCCTGAAAATGAGGTAATTTAAGAAAGAAAAATTCTTTGCTATAATTTTATTCTATATGTATTCACTAAATGTTGCAAGAGCAACACATATTTCAAAGTTGTATTAGTCTTCCCAATATTTTTGAGGACTTTTGGAAGTTAGCCATCCTCCCAAAATCAACTATTTTCTATACTATTTCAAGAAACGGGATAGCTGGATGTTTGTGATGCCACTCTGTCTTCATCTTACAAAGAAAATGGGTACATGTCAAGTAATTTGTGTCAGGTGTATGCTCTAAATGAAAGTCCATCAATCATTTTTGGCTCTTTAGTGCAATGATTATCATATCAAAGACGCAGGAGGACATTAAAGATAATGGCTTTTCTGTTGTCTATTATCTCTAACAGACTTCACATAATTATTAACATGTGTTCTCATTTAAGAAGGGTGTCAATATTTTGAGCGAAGAACATTTTTTTTAACTAAAAGGGATATGTCTGTCAGCAAGTTTTTTGTCCTTCTAACTAAATGAGAAATTACAATTAATGAATTTTGTGTTTCTGCAAGAAGGGCAGATATTGCAGAAAGAGCTGGAAGCTTTGCAGGGTTGAAATACAATGACTGTCTTCAGCTGTCTACATAAGATAATAAACAGTGTTCAAACTTGAGTAAAAGTAGTAAAATGCTAGTACGTGCTCTTCTGAGGCATTCTCACTTTCTTTTTATTTTTTGTGCCATGCTGAGAAGAGTGAATATGGCATTTCCTTGTTTACCACAAAGTTCCACAATCATGTAGGGTATGGAAAGTATCTGTAAAGGGTAAATATTTGTTTTGTGTCTCTCTTTTGTTTTTACAGTTTTGATAGGAATGAAGACTTTGAAATCAGTTTGTTACTAGCTCATTTCTTACCTCCTGTTTTATCTTGAGAAATTGTCATTTGCTTGTCCTTTTAAAAAAGGCTAAAAATAGATTTTTTCATCCAATAGAACTGCAATGAGAATTACACGTCTCCTAAAATATCATAGAATCTGGATAAAATGTAGAACTGTGGCTCTTCCATATTAAATAAATAAATCAAAAGGGTTAAACTTGACTCTGCTTTGAGCAGAAAGAGAAGAGAGAAGGTCTAGTCTTAAGCTTCCAAAATCTCATTGGGAACACTTGGGGGTTTATGTAGAATGGCTTGAGGGCATACTTACTTGCCTCTTGTGTTGGATATTCTTCTTCTATTTGAATAGGGTTTCAGCAGCCTGCTTATGGGTCCAGGTTGCTGACTTCACTATAAAAGTTAGTGACTGGAAATGGAGGGAAGTGCTGTGATGTGCAGGACAGCTTTTTAGCTGATGGTTTCTCTCAGACATTTAAAGATTATGGAAAGAATGCATGCACCAGCAGGAGGAAGGATTTAGCTTTTAATCACTATACCGAATCTGTTCAGATTTCAGCACCATTAAGTGTCCTAGACAGAATGTAGACATTACAGTTATAAAAAACAGTGAATTTAGTCCTATAATATTTGATGAAATATGTTTCTGGCTACATTAAAGAAACACCTTTTAATGGGGATGACAGAATAATTTGTCTGAATGCATTCAAGCTTCAATATGTCTCCACTTCTAAATTAGATGATAAATTTTTAAAAGATATAAAAGGAGAACTTGTGTACATATCAACTGTGTACAAATTAACCAACTTAATAATGTTAAAAAATAATTAGGAAACACCACACAGGACAAATTATGTGATAGATCAGACAACAGAATGAATTAAACACCAGCAATCACGGTGCTGTCAGTGAGCTAGAAGGTGCTGCACCCATTACAGCTATACGTTCGTTCATAGTCTGGAGCAGTGGCAGGCAGCAGGCTGTCTTGTCCAGTGCTTGGACAAACTCTGCCAGCAAACGCAGCAGAATCAACTGGCATCAGCTGGATTTTAGCTGCTTACCTGTCACTGCCAGCTGCAAGCAAGTCCCAATATGCTGAGAGGTGATCGGTGATTTTTCTTTTAAAACATAGCCTGAATAGTACAATGCAGTCTTTACAAACTTCCGTTTTATTGCCTTATGCTTTTTATGACCTGAAAAACTGCTGAATTTTTTTGTATCTGCTTTCTATTTAGAATTCACACACACATTTAATTCTCTGTCGGTTACTTCTCCAGAATAACCATAATTTGGGGCAAAATGTTTATATATGAAAATGTTCTGTGTTTTGCCACTGATTATACATTTGTGTTGCAGAAATTTTCAAGTTACACGTTAGTTCTAAAATCTGTGACAAAAGTCCTGTCTAATTCTTCAGCATTGCAACTGTTTTTAGAATAGTTTTATGCCCTGTTTAAGCTATTCTGTTGTCTTATTGCTGCCTTCCCACTGTCTATTGAATAAAATATTAGCCTTCAGTGAGAGACTTGGTCTGGCTGAAGCTATTTCAGGTACTGTGAGTCTAGTTTGGTGTCTGGTAATTGTGACCATGTGTATATTTGTCTAAAAATGCTGTGAACATACAGTTGGTTGGGCATTTTGAAACATGAATCTCTATTTTAGCTTTTAAAATTGTACAAGCTCTTCTTTCAGTTTATTTTACCAATCTTTCAAGAAGAAAGTCTTGCTTGACAATGTGAGCTAGACTGATCATATCTGGAGAGTATGTATATTAGTACTTAAAAAAAAATTCTAATGCAGTGATTTCAAATGTCATATTATCTATAAGGACTATAGTCTGGAAAGGTTTTACCTCAGACTAGGCATGTCTAATGGAGTTTATGACAACCTATGAATTTGCCCCTGAACAGGGTCAACTTGGAGGTCAGTGAATGCTATACAAATTGCATACTACTCAAGCCTGTAATTATCCATGTTAGAAGTTAATGTGCTGCCGAGTTTAGCAAATTCATGTATAGCTTCAGAAATGACCATGATAAACTGTGCAGTTACTTGCATTTGCTCTGAAAAATCACAGTTAATGTGATGTGATGCTTACAGAGTATTCTTTTATCAAATCATCTTGTGTGTTTGTGTACTCAGGAAATTAAGAATCTGAATCCTTTCTCATCTAAAGAATATGTCTTCAATAAATTATGTTATATTCCTTTTCTAATATCCAATATAAATACCATAGATATAGGCTGGAAAAACTTTCATGATGTATTTTATTTGCAATATTGGCAGAAAATATGCAAAATCTACTTTACATATGTTCATTATATTTTGAGTCTGTACAGCAGGGTCATAAAGAATCTATAAGATTTTTGTTGAAGGCAGCATACTTTCTTATTTGTTTGTGTATTGTCCAGTACAATTTCAGCACTTTATAAACAATAATTAATTCTGCATTTTTCATGTTAAAGTGTCACTGTCATTTCTCTTTTTCCTGTATTTTTCAACTACAACTCCACTTTTACATAGGTGAATGACTAATTACTTGCACTGTTAAATGTTCCTAAACCCCATAAAATACAGTAGTACAGTAAGAAATGTTTGTATGAATTAGTATAAGTTTTATCAGTTAACTATCTCTAATATAAGCATTTATAAGAATATTACAGGGATAACAACTCTTTATAGTTTTGGATATTATTAAATATCCAAATATTAGTATTACCCAAATATTAAAATTAAATTTGTGTGTGTGCGTGTACACACACAAAAATGTATACGTGTGTGTATATATGTATATATAAAAAATAGTATACAGATACTAGGGAATATACATTCAGTAAAAGCTTAGATATTAGTTTTAATTTTACATTTGAGTTAGAACTATCAGTAGTATTTGTTCATCAACACTAGCAAGCCAGCTGCTTGGATGTGAACATTTTTATTTTGAAGAACTTCACATCTGTGTTGAATTTTGTGACTTTTTGCTGTCATATCTTCCTTATGATACAAATCAAAATCACAAATAAAAACAATCCAAGCATTGTAGGAAGTTCAGTTTTGAATCCAAACTTCACATATCAGATTGTCTCTTCTGACATCTGACTTACATTTCCAAAACCTTGAAGGTTTACCTTTCATTATTTATGGACTGATCCACATAGGTAATAAGAATTCTTTTTGTATAACTTCTTTTCATATATAACTTTTTTTTTTATATAACTTCTCCAAAATAACTTTCTCAAGCTCTCCCTTCCCTCTCCCTTCCCTCTCCCTTCCCTCTCCCTTCCCTCTCCCTTCCCTCTCCCTTCCCTCTCCCTTCCCTCTCCCTTCCCTCTCCCTTCCCTCTCCCTTCCCTCTCCCTTCCCTCTCCCTTCCCTCTCCCTTCCCTCTCCCTTCCCTCTCCCTTCCCTCTCCCTTCCCTTCCCCCCTCAAAAAAAATCGCAATCTAAGCATCAGGATGATATACTAACATGAACGACATCCTCAAATCCATGTAAAATGTCTGGGGTGTGGAGGGAGCACATTTAGACAAGAGTGAAAGGAATCCTTTCAGTAACCACTAGTGTTCCAGAAGTAGTGTTGACAGGGCATAAAAAGACATTTCTCCAGTTTTCCTTGGTCGAGAAGTGATTCTTTGTCAAAAAGATGGACTTAAATATGTTCACATTGAAAAATAAATTATCAGATAGACTGAGGAACTTATGACATCCTCAGAATGCCTTAAATAGTTTTACTCTGATCTCCTAAAGGAGAGGGGAAAAAAATACATTCCAGAATAAAGATTTGATGCAGCTTTTTTCACTTGTCAATAACACTCTACAAATAAGAGGTGATCTTCTTTAATAGACCTGATGAGAATTCAAGCTTTTATTTATCAGTCATTTGTTAAGGTGCAGAAGAGGAAGAGAAGATGGAGATCCTACTATCACATTTAATTAATAGCAAGATTTGAGGGTTGGAGGGACATTGAATTCAACTCACAAGTTAGCTTTTTTCTTTTGTACTAGTGAAACCTCTCTGGAGTGGTTATTTGATCTCAGATCATTTTGCATTATCTTTCTAGATTATCAAATTGTTGGATGGAAAACGATCCCAAACTGTAGGAATTCTAATATCGAGTTTGCACCTGGAAATGAAGGATATTCAGCAAGGTAAGTCTTTCAGAACTTTTAATGTATCATATTAACATGGATATTTTTTCATAGCACCCATCAGAGAATTTCTTAAACTACAGTATGGGCTTTTGTGTGTGGTTCTCTTTATGATGACAGAAGAATTACTCTTCCAATAAAGTAAGTATAGACATTTCACCTAAATAAGCTAAAGTGAATTTAGGTCCACCTCTTTCTGTACCTTTTATTTCACATGTCACTTCTAATCCAGGGTTTTCTCAAAGCAGTTTCATATTTCTCCGCTATGGTTCCCTCCTTTTTCTTAAGCAAGTCCCCCACTGAAAAAAAATTCAATGGAGGTCTTATATCTATTAGGTTTCAAATATGCAGTCTGTATTTGTTGAATGTTTAAATTTTGCTTCATTAACAGTATAAAAAGCACATCCAAAACTGAGAATGCAGCTACCATGTGGCAATCAGAAAGATAATGGCATTTTTCAAAGCGTCGGGCTACTCAGTGTATAAATTCCATTACTGGTAGAAATTATCTGGGTTTGCCAATATGACAGTAGAGAAATGCAGACTTTTCAGAACACTTGGGTAATTCAGATTCTGCTTATGTTCTGGATTTAAAAAGATATTGTTTAAGGATATTGTTTATTTCTTTTTCACATTTAAAAAGAAAAATATTCAGCAGTTAAAACAACTGCTGGAAGAATTCAAGTCGATGTCTGCTTTTTGCTATTGTTTTCCTTCCATCACATGCAAATACTGGATAGGGTGTTGAGATGCTGCTGGCATTGATTATTAATTTTAGAAGAGTCTTTGAGCATCTAGGACTTTAAAAGCACAAGGGCTTACAGATGGCTCTTGGGGTGGAGGGAAACAAGAAGAAGAAGGAATAATTTTGTGCCTGCCAGTACTGTGTGAAAGGTATCGGAATGAGATGGAAAAAACCTGCCATTATTAAATGTTTGAAAAATTTGCTGGCAGAAAAGGGGTAGCAGCTACAATATAAAAACTGGGTAGTATTCTTAAATACCTTCAGAGACATTTTCATAACTTCTTATTTTCATGCCATGATGTCCTATAGATAGGACATTCATGGTGCAAAGTACTATTGTGGCTTCATAGCCTTGTTTCTAGTAAAATAAAGCATATGTGACTGCACTATATCTCTTTGCATCTGTCAGTTGTTTGCTGTACTTCTATAGCTTTTGAAACCCCCTGGTCAATTAACACAAAAAAGAAGAGAAGAAGTCTCAAAGAAGTTTTTAAGGGAAAAGAAGAAGTCTCAAAAATGTTTGGGTGTGTGTATACTAGCATTTTAGTTTGGATCTGCAGTGCACTTCTGAAGCAAATCTACCAGTTGTCCCTCTGCTATGTTTTAGTTTTCATTGCAGAGCAGTCTCAGAGTGCACAAACATCCTTCAGGATGAGACTAAATCAGATGTGCTCTAGGAGCACACCAGCAGTCTCCAGCCTATACTGGACTTTAAAGTCCACAGGATCAGAATAGATCTAGTTAAAAGTAAATACACTGGACCTCAGCACCAGCTGTTTCTCTCTATGAATCCATTTCTACTGGACTTGACTATTGCAATTGTAGACATAACTAATTTGGTCCTACAAGTTTAAGAATAATTAAAAGGCTAGTTGAAGAGACACACCAAAATAAGTGCCATCACTGAAGGAAAGTTTATCGCCTCATCGCCTTTTCTGTTGTGAGAGCTAGCAAATAACTGGCCTGTCACCACATGTCTTGCTCAAGGCAGCAATAGGATATGCTGCCACTTGCTTATGGAAACAGCTAGGAGATACAAAAGGGATTTGAGAATACTGTTAGTGGAACGATTTTTTTATTTTTAGTTTTTAATTTCCAAGCAATATGAGTGATTCTAATCAAGATCTATCTGTAGAGTCTCTCTGGGGAAAAAAACACCACAGTTCACCAGACTCAGGGAAAATGTCTATACTGTGAAGGTGGCCTTTAGAAATGCATGCTGTAATGAAGATAGCAGTATGGTTATGCTTGTCTCTCTTCTAGTCTATGTTGTTACTATTTATCCCCTAGTTTTTTATTTAATTAACTGATTTAAATCAATTTAAATTCTAACTCCTGCTGATCAAGAGATAAATTCTAAAATAGCTGCTATATTAAATGTACTGGATGAAAAAAGATCATTACAATAAGCTAGATACCTCATGCCAACACCTCACCAAGAAAGAATGTGATCATTTGGTGATGAATACAAAAGTTTTTTTTATGAAGCAGAGATACAAAGAGATATCTCTAAGAAACATGAAAATTAAACATTCCATACCTTTTTCATGCCAGCTTCCATTGCATAATTCAGTGCATCAAATACAGGGAAGAGAAGTCAATTGTCTTTTGCAACTGACAGTGAAGAAGCTTGAAACAAAAGAAAATCTAAATGAAAAAAAAAGAAATCTAATTTTATTTCAAGTCGTTCTGACCATATTTGTTGAAAAGACACATTCAAATGAATTTACTATCTATTTATAATGTGTTGGTTGTTCTACCTTAAGCGGTAGTTATAGAAAAACAGAAAAAACTATCCTCAAATTTCTTCTGTGAAGAACTGCTTTATGCATATTGATGCATGCAAAATTGCAGGGAAGATAAAAGAAGAGTAATTACATGAAAACTTACGTACTTCTTTAAATACTGTGAGATTTCTGCATCTGTAGGATTGCCCTCTCAAATTATTTTAAGTAACTGGCTTAACAGCGTATTCTTTAGATAGCTCAGCAGTGGCAACACATGTAAGGGACCATATCTGGCACCCAGATGTTTCAGTTTGCATTTGATAATGAGCCAGCTGCCACACTTGGAGAAGGGAATCTCCCACAGATGTTTCTTTGAGAGAAAGGACAGCCTTTGCAGATAAATTTGCATTCTTGCTGTATCTGAGTACAACCTAGGGAGAAAACAGCCTAAACTTGAATAATTAATTTTGGATAGCATTGGTGCTTATGTGATGCAGATGGACATTAAAATTGTTGTGCTGCACCTGTCCTAATACCCAGTTATTTGGGAGGTGCAAGGGGAGTAGCAGAACTAGGTGCTGTAATGTTCTTCTAAGAACACTAACAAATTTTATTGGGGAATCTGCTACTGAATAGGGCAATATAGTTTCTACTTAGACAACTAATAATAATATTAATTTCCTAAGCAGAAGAAGCAGATGGGAAACTGTCTATCTGGGCCACATAGAATCCGTATTTATATTTAAAAATCAAATAGTGCTAATAAAATTGTGCACAAATTTGAGATTATTTTCAAGGCTTCTTTTCTGTGGTTTTTAAAAAACTTTATACAAAAGAGATGAAGAATGGTGTAAATCAGCTTTTAGGTAAGGAATATGCTTTTAGCTCTGTACAGTTACAGAGGTAACCTCCTTTTCATATCAGCACGCTTCTGTATTACTTTTCCTATGGTAGTTCAGCTAAAGCATTACAGCTTGAGAAGCAAACTGGTGACTCAAGACTACTTGTGTGGCTTTGCTGTTAAAATATTACAGCTTAGTCCATGGTGAGGAGGTTCAGTTCTGTTGCTAATTGGATATGCTGGTTATAAATGTATGTAAAGACCCTCTGTGGGCACTGGTCCCAACTTATTATAGGCCCACATTCCAGTCAATCAAGCCAGTCCCAGTATAAATAACTAGTAGTAGCAGTATACTATAAAGCAAATAAGAGTGTTTTTTTCTGCAGCTTAGGTCATATCTGCTAGCTTCCCATGAGCTACTGGGTTCTCTGTTCAAGAGTAAACTGGCAAAAATGGGGAGTAGCCCAGATCAAAAAAAGTTTTAGTTTCAGTAAATGAGATGTAGATATAATGTAGATGCCTACATCCAAAAGAATGATTGTCCGAAATGTCTACCTAGCTCCATGGTGCCTTCATTTTGCAACTGAAATTGAGGGGCACCAGAAGTTCTGCTTCTTTACAGTCGTGGAAATAGCTCACTAATGCCCCTGATTTTCATTGGGATACATTAACTAGATGTTCTCACATATTAGTATATGTTCTTTGTGATGAAATATATGAGATGTGGTAGATCACACCATATGCATGCTTTATAGCATATTGCACACTTTATTGCATATTACTCCTTGAAAAACAGCTGTAGACTCTGCTAGAACATTTACTAAGGCAAATGTTTAATACTGTAGCACTGTAAAGCTAACAGAACTTATCCTATATGGCAAAGTAACCACAGACACTTGCCCTTAAGACTAGTTCTAATGCTATTTTAGTATTAAAAGAACTCTTTCTTTCCTGGATTTAAGCAATTAAATATAACATCTAAAACCCCACTTACTAAATCAGAATAGCAGTGGCTAACCTGTAATAGCATGTATGTTATATTTATTGTGCATTTCAAGTACTCTTGTGTTCATGAACAATGTAAACTATCTAGGCTTCGAAATGTTCAAAGCTATCAGAGCTTCAAAAATGTTAGAGAAATGTATTTGATCACATCTAGGTGGGATGGATTAGAGTGGATTTTGCTGCAAAACCTACTACTTTTGCTGATTTGCCTTCATTATTGTTTTTTTTCTCACTCCTCAAATATGGAACTTATTTTTTAGTGTCACAATAAGGATATTCTTACGATGGGCAGTGCAAATAACTACCATGCCACTCTACATCATATCTTTTTGCATGGTATTGTAGGAGGGCACCAACTAGAAAGAACACAATTATAATATTATTATACAGTGTGTACAGTGTCAGTCAACCAGTTGAGCAGTGATGGATTGCTTATCTACAACTTTATTTGTGATTTACCCTCAGTTATTGACATCCTAGAGTAAATAATTGGAAGAATGCAAACAGCAAATTAACATCTTTTAAAATTAACTCACTGATAGTTTAATCACGTGGACAGATGATCAGTCATTCTGATTATGCATTATGTTCCTACTCATCCACTTTGATTTTTGTGTATTTTAAAGTATATTGGAAAATAAAATACTGGGATTAAGGTGGATATAACTGGATATTTTGAAAGCTAGAGTCTGATGGTGATAGTTAATCCTGCTAGCTATTTGTGTTTTAGTGTTCTCTACATTTTCTCATATTATAATTGGTAGGAAAAGGCAATCAAGACACTGACCAAGGTAAATAATACAGAATATGTACCCTACCCCCTTAAATTTTGGGGGTTAACTGCATTCTGTGTGAAATCACACAAAATGCCTGAAATCACATCTAAACCTTAGTGAACAATATCATTGTTAACTCGGCACATTTCTTAGGAGCTGAAGGACTACGTTTTATATGTACAGTACAAACTATTCCAGAGCAACTCTAATCTGCAGACTGTAGCATGCCCAAAATGTTTGAATCCCAACCTGTGTTTTAACTATGCTATGCAGCACAAATAATTTCACAGTTCTTTTCTCTATTGTACTTTGGAAATACTTCAAGATTAAGAAAAATGCTTTGTAATATTTCTTGCTTGCACTATATAAAATGAGTTTTATGGGGTTTCAGCCAAAATATTATCAGGAGGACAGTATAAATTATAAAGAATTAAAAGAAGATTTGTTCTGAAGTTGTGTGACTTTTTTGTCTACACAGAATATTATGTGTGTACATTCTTATGCATGAAGTACAGAGATAGCTACATACCCATCTCAGAAATTGGGAAACAATTTCCGTTAAAAGTTATTTTCTTTGTTCTGGATAATTTACAACATATGTTTTTGTGAATCTGCCTAGGGCATCTAGTCTGATGTGGGTAGGTTAACATTAGTGCCAGAATCTTTTGCTCATGCCTTCTTGCAGCAGTTGAGCTCTCCTAGTCTTCTAAACCCACATTCTGCCCATGGTGCTTCTTTGCATTGTACATTTTAATGTTTTTGAATTGCATGGTAGTTAAATGCTGGGAAAAAAAAAACTTTAAATGAGTTTAGAACATCAGATCAATTTGTGTGAAGCAAAATAGAGCAGATTGGATATATTAGGCAGTTTTGCCAAGCACAGATTTGTCTTTAACAATCATAGTAACTTTGTGGTTGACTAGATCAGTTACAATTTCATTTAAATTTCCCAAAGAGAGGCTTCGTTTTCCCATGAAAATCAAACCTTACTCAGCAGAATATACTAGGTGAAACCATCAAGTACTTCCAGGCCAAATAAATGTAACTTTGGAAAACTCTTTTTTATTTAAATAACATATTTCTGTTTTATCATAAGGGAGCAGTTAAAATAATTTCTTCATATTACATAGCTTAATTGTCACATTAACTGGTTTGAAACTGCTGAGTATATGTAGGTTTTGTCAGCAGGACTTAAATCCTGATTTAACCAAAATGTGCTTAGTGTGAATGAGGCTGTATATCAGAGTCAGCCTTAAGACTGTTGGTATTTAAGGTAGTTAGGAGGAAAGAAATATCTTTTCCCTATTAAACCTTTAAGATCTACAGTTGTATGTAGAATGCACACAGTATGCTTTAAATGCTCAGCTTTTCTTTGGTTTATGTTTCTGAAATGATGAAATAGAGTTTGTGAAAAAGTCGGTTCAGTAGGGAATCTGTTTTTTACAGTTAGATTCATTTTAAAAAAGTAAGTCTGTTAAAAACCTTTGGTAAAAGTTTATATTTGAGGCAATACCCTTAGTATGTGAAATGCAGTTGGCAAGTATTTTTATGTGTGCCTGCTAGTTTGAACGCATGATGCTGATCTGTTTTTTGTCCTCACTGACGGTTATTATATCCTAATGGGTGCAACCCTGCACTAATGATCCTTGTGTATATAAATTCTTCTTGTTGTGAGCAGACACCATAGACCACATAAAAATGTTTGCCTCAATTTCCCTGCAAAAAAGGATCTCAGAAACCAGACTTGGCCAAGTAACAGATTTTTTAAAGGTAGAGGAACCCAATAAAATTACCAGCTTTTCACAGCATGAGTCTACTTCCTTTCGGCATATTGTGAGGTGTAGGTGAAGTATTCTAACTGAGCTGACAGTGTAAGGAAGACAGCTAACAAGAAAGCAAGATAAAAGTAAAAACCACCAATGATGATTGATATTGCAATAGCTATGAATTGTTTTAGAGCCTCTTTTGTAGATTTATGATACTTCACCTATACTGCTAACACTTATGTGAGTCTTGGTATAATGGGATTTAATGCAGTAAAGAACCATAGTTATATTCACTGGATCAGGAAGAGCATTTTGAAAAATATATCAAGTTTTTTGTTATTATTTTTAGTAGTGTTAAGAATACATGTTTGAAAATCAGTTTTGCTTTTCAGAGAAAAATTAAGGCTTTGTTCCTTGTAGTTCTAAAGAAAAAGTAAAATAACTAAAGTTTCCTTCATCTAGTATAATGGACTTTTTTTCAGCTGCCCAAACTCAAGTTAATTTATACAACATACTGTGGAAGTATTGTACCTGCTGTATTTTAAGAAGAATATGAAGAATGCTAAGACACCTGTGAGTTTGGGGATAGCTTCCAACTTTCCAAAATCAAAGCTTTTTTTTTTCCCCCCCCATAGTTTTACACTTTTTCATATTTGTGTCATGCTGCAATATTTATGGTGCTAAATTTGATCAGTTTGAATGAAAAAAGATATAAGGGCAAAGATAAAGATAATAAAATACATAGAGATGGAACACAGGAGTCTGCTGTGGATTTTGGCAGTACTCAGACTTTTTGGAAGTCTGTCTCTTTCTATATTAACATCCTAATAGGTCAAATTGTCATTGAATTGAGTCATATGAGTAGATTTTTAGCTGGCAGCCAGTCTGCATGGGCATTGCCAATAATAGCTGGACTGGTCCTATAGCAAATAGGTCAGAAAATATTTCCTTGGTACTTTTCTAAAAATACTTAGTTGTCCCAAAAAATAAAATAATTCATATTAATGTCTCTTAACACTGATTATCATTAAATCTGTTAAAAACATGTTAACATATTGAATTGTATTTTATTATTTCAATCTCAAACATTTTTGCTTTAGTGAATAGTTTATCATGTCACTTCCATGTTAACTTGTTATAACTGTTGTTAAGTACAGAAAAGTTGATCAGAAAGTTCAGCATAAAAGAAACATTTTGTGTTTTTGGGGGCTTTCTTTTGTCTGGCTGAAAATATCAGACATACATATATTGGTTTTCATATTAGTATGTTCTCTTTTTTAAACTAGTAGCTATCATTATAACAGTTCTGTACTTAAAAGATCTACTATTACGTGTTACATGTTTTTGCCTTTCTCATATGAGTTAAAGTTATCTTGTATAAGTTGCCTTTCTAGATAACTCTGGTTTGATTCCTTGCAAGTCAGTCTACCAAGTTGTACTAAAAAAAGTGCATGTTGTAGAAGTAAGTGGTAAGGTACAGCTGTGAAATATAAAATGACAGTAATAAAATGACAGATAGTTCTCTTTGCAAGTAGATTTCACAGTATCCCAAAACAGGATGGAACTGAAACTGAACTAAATATATGTATTTTAAAGTCCTAGTAATTAAATTTATTAGGCTGTGAAAACATTTTTCCAAGAGATTTTCCAGTCTCTCAGGTTCTTTTGAAATTTGATTGGGTAGTACAGCAGAAAATGGAATTTATGCAACAGTCTTGCAAGGGCAAACAGATGATCTAATAGATTCAGTCCCTAATGATTTTTCTTTAAGCAGAGAATTGTGAGTAGCTCAGTTGTTCAGTTTTTATACTTGGTTAAGGTCTTGGGGTTTTTTGAATCTTCAAAATGGGACAAAAATAGATGCAGATATTGCTTTTTTCCACTGATACAGCCTCTCTCCATATAGTCCTTTTCTTCTCACCAAGGTGTAATGTTGACAGATGGAATCATAATTGACAGGCAAAATTTTAAAGCATTCTAAATGTCACTGGACCTTTTAATAAAATTAATTAGCCTGCCACAGGGAAAATTTACTAGTCTGCTGGTTAATTTCACAATGTAAAATCATGGGGTAGGTGGGAGAGTGGGTGAAAGCTTATTACTTTTAAATAATTATTTAAAGATGTGTGTGCCTTGCCCCTTTCAAACATGGATTACAAATACAGCAAGAGCTTTTAAAATCTTCTAAATTCACATGTAGTCAAGCCTCCATGCATAAAGGTGAAGAAATCTAATACAGTTGAAATTAAAAGATATCAGGTACTAGCTAAAGGTGATTTACTGGTTAAGTGGAAAATTGCTAAAGGCTTTAATCTTGATCCTTCTGGCATTAATGTTCCTGGTAACATTTAAATGTAAGTCGGTAGTTTGGAAATTCTGCCCAGTAGTGTTAAGAATCATGATGAAATGTTGATTTCAGAAAAATTAAAGATCCTAAGTTATCTATGCCACGATGCACCTCTTATCTTACTGGAATTTAGCATTTCAGAGCATTAGGAGAACTGTGAGAGAGCATTAGAGAGCACCATGAACCAATTCTATTTAGTTTTCAAAAACAGTCTCAATACATTTCCTAAATTGTAGTGGGATTTGCAAATGTTGGAAACACATAGTGTCATATAATCCCCAGTGCCATATAATTTGGAATTAAGGAAGGAAACATTTTGAGACTTTTCATTTGTGGTAAAGAGGCATGAATAATCATTGAATAGTATAGTTTAGGTATCTCTATGTGAGGTTTAAAGGTCTTTATCTGGAAATTTTCACGTGGGTAGTTTTCTAGTGGATAAAGCTAATTCAAACCTGAACTGCTTTGTGAAGATACCTTTAAAAATCTGTAACATAATCTGACTTTCCTTGCAAATTTGTCTGCTTGTCTACTTCCCAAGATTGCCAGCCCCAAGATGACCTGATCTTCCAGTTTTCTTATCTACCTCATCTCCCATGCACATAGGCTAATCTAAATGGCCTAATTCTCAATTCTTTGCTGTGTCTAGTCTTCTAAGCTGCCTTGAAATCTGGACTATTCACTATCTGATATCCAATGCTGTCATGTTCTTCTGGCTGGCCTGCTACACAGGCTGCTGAGCACCTGGCAGGTCATATCCTTGACTGCCCAATACACTGGAGAGTAAAAGAACTGCATTCTCCTGACATATAGTAAGTATAGTAAGTGAATGCTATAATTTCAAGTCAGGACAAAAATAAAATGTTGAAAATGTTAAAGTGTTAATTGGATATAACTGTTTCTTTCATCTATCTCAGATCTCTTTGATATGTTTCATAGAAAACAGAGTTGAACTCAAAATGTGTTTTCTGGCATCTAATTTATGATTGTATCCTATACAGCTATACTGTGTGTTGATGACTCGGTGGTAGATCTGGAAACACTGGAAGCACTATATGAAAATGTAAGTATGTTGAGATAAAGCTGTGGTTAATCAGCACAGAATTTGGAATTACAGACAAACAATGAATAAAATTTTATTTTATGTTTTTATTGTAGACTGGAGACATTTTATAGAAAAAATCTTTAAGGAACTTAACAATAATAAAATGGGTATCATCCAAAGATATCCATTGAGATGCATATTTCTCTTATGTCTCAGTTCTTAAAGTCAGAAATTTAAAATGGTAGAGTGCATTTGGAATCAGGTTAAAATGTAGGAAAAGATGTAACATATAGTAGTGTTCTCTCCTGAACTGCCTGAAAAATACTGACCTTACTGAGGTTCTTATTCCTTTGTAAATATCCTATAATGCTTAGGCAGAATTTAGTTTCGCTTAATTTGTGTCATGAGCATGTGTTCTTTTCAGATATTCATTATTTCTAATTTTCTAAGGCCTATTGTGGGCTAACAAGCTGAATTTTTCTCATTCAAGATATAGGTGGCTAAAGCAGTTACTTCAGGCATTGTGCACTGCAGTCCCTACCCAAATTGCTGTGTAGAGTGAGAACATTTCAGTTGTACACCTGTATATAGAATTCATGAAGTGAGTCTGTGTGAATCTGCTTGCATGCAAAGCATTAAGGATACATTAACACTTAGCTGTAGAAACATCTCAGCTGCCTCTCTGACCTAAGCTGAGTCCTAAAGCATCCTATAGCTATGTTTCTTTGGTGCTGTGCTCTCCAAGGATGGTTCATTTGGGGGCCAGGGCTAGTAAATCTGAATGGTACTGCAATGCACTGCAGGAATTTACCAACTTAGGTGAACGCTAGCTCATGGATCTTTATGCCACGCTTCTTTGCGTGGTCTAAATGTGCCCCAAATAAAAATATAGTTGTGATTTGCTGACAAACAGGTAAATTAGTGATTTATTAATTTGTTATAGATTAGTCATTTATTACTTTATATTAATTCACTCAGAGAGCACAAAAGGATGAACTGGAAAAAATCAAGCAACATTATCAGACTTCGAAAGAGGAGGAACTGAAGTTCCTGGATAAACCAGAACAGTAAGTTTTGGGGGGTTTTTTTGGTAATATTTTATCATTATGTAGTCTGTTCCTTTGCTGATAGGTTAAAAGGGATCGTGATACATAATTTTTGCTAGCTAACTTTTAACTTCTTTTCTGTATTTCAAGGCGTAATGTAAAGCTTGTCTTTATCACATAGCATTTTTGATACATTATAGATAATACTACATGAGCTTGGACCACCAGAACTGATTAAATATATATCCTTGAATCAGTAAAAAATTTCAGTTCCCATTTCCTTATTCTTGCATTTGAGCCTGAAGGCTAAATTAGTATGTCATAAACCAGGGCCAGACTGATTTTTGGTTACATGGAAGAACTACACAAACAGAGGGTTTTAGTGAGTCTGTAACCAAGACGTGATATACTCTAGCAGTGCTGCCTGGAGACCTACAGGCTCATTCCAGAATTTCTCTCCTTTGACTGTTGTAGACAGTGATGCATGTTAAGATAAAAATGTTTTTAGGTATTGCTCCTACTGTTGTAATAAGCCTTAGACCAACATGAAGGTCACAAGAATCCCTGAAAAGAATGGTAAACTGTATTTTATTGTAATATATATGCTTGATTCTCTACTTACGCCTACCCACGGCATCTATCTTCTGCTTTGCTACTTTTCCCTTTGTACTTCCATCCTCTCCTAATTGCAGTGTGATTTCCTGCCCTGAGGCCTCTCTGCCACCTTGCTTTTTTTTGTTGTTATCTGTGTTTATCACTTCTGCTATCATCAGCATAAGAAAGCATAGGAAGAGGAAGCATTGAAGCAGCAGAGGTAGAATGTGATTGCCTGATGTTAGAAGTAGTATGTTTTCATACCTTTTTTTCCCCCATTTGTAGGCTGGTGGTGAGGAGCAGAATTTTATTTTCTCTTTCTCTTCCCACAAGGCAGCCAAATACTTGTTGCTGACAGCTGCATGCGGTACACTGGGGGACAGGTTAATGCTGGGAGATGAGGCTATCACTCCAAGAGCAAGACTTAAGAACATGAATATCCCTAAAGTGTACATACTGGCTTGTTCATGCATCCCATGTCCATGTTTTCACTGCTTTGGCTTGGAGCACAAGAATACATTGTGTGACTAGTTGATGTTTTCCAGAGTTTGAATCTTTGGCAACTTGTTTGCTGTATGTCTGAGTGTCTGAGTGAAATAAATGTAAATATATTTTATATTCTGGAAAATGCGAATTGTGTAGAGCTCATGTAGAGTTATAAAAGGTTGTCCCAGTTTTGTAAATTACAGTGGAGAGAAGTTGATCTTCATTAAACACAAAGTCAGATTTGTCCTATCATTGTTCGGCAATTAAAATTGAAGAACTTGTAAATATAGCAATTATGCCTGGTCATTCAGAGTGAAATAGCAGTATTAAAGAAAAATACTCTTTATCAGATGTTCTCTGTGTAAGTCTTAATTATCCCTTGTTTATCCTGTTATTAAAATACATTAATTAAGAAAACCAGCTTTGTAAGATGTTGCTTCAAAGTGAAACAATTTACAGATGATGCACTTATATAATTTTCATTGGTTCTTCAAAATCATGTCCTTTCTGAAAACTCAGTAGGTCAGGTGCTGCTGGTAGTGTTGTCTGAGTCAGCCTCAATAAATGCAGTACTGGAGATTTGTTGAAACTGTAGTATTCCTGTTAACCCAAAAAAGATTAAAAACAGAAGAGTGTTAAATTTGTATGTGTGATTAAAGTTAATTGCTCTGGGGGATAAGCCTGGTATATTTTCATTAATACGAATCAGAACAAAAGCACAAATAAAACCATTTGTAAAGTGGTTAAGTGGTATTAATGATAGGCATTCATAATAACAAAACCGTTAGCTTGAATTCACTGAAGTCTAAAGGAAACCTTTACCAGTTTTTAAATGTTTTGGATTTCCAAGCAAAAAGAAAGCTTTGCTGGTATCGTTAAGGCTCTCCTGCACAAGTGATTTTGATTTGTTTGGCTGGCATATTATATTTGCTATTGTTAGCATAAGCTGAAAATACATCTCAGCAACATGACAATATCCCCTTTGATTATGCTTCATGATAATAGTTGTTAACATACTAATATTTTTTAACACGATAAAGCTTTATATGCAAAATTGGCCACAACTTGGGGCATTGCTAGTAGAATGCGGATGCTTAAGCTAGTTTCCAAGAATTGCCTTTTAGCTGTAATATAACGTCTGTGAAGTTCTTGCTGCTATGAAAGAAATACAGTCAGGAAAATGGTAGCAAAATACGGTACTGCGCTTTTCTGTTCTGTATGTAGTTGGAATTCAGGAAGCAGAGCTATTGATATTTGCAAATAAAATATGACTTTCTGTCCAAGTAATGTCATTTGCTTTCTAAATTTGAATAGAATGTGGATAAACATGAACTGGTAAATTGTTTACCTTCTTAGAATCAGCCTTCTTTGCCTATCTCCTGAATATGTTCTCACTGTTATGCAAACACCATGGACATATGCTGGATTTGAAAATACTCTGAAGTCCTTTATTACAAGATTCTGGTAGGATAAAAGAGTTCTCAAGTAAATGTACTTTTTATTTACAATTTCTGCAGGAGAGGAGTAAAAGGGACCTCACACAGATGAACAGCAAATTCTCTGTTTACTTTAGGCCATGAAAAGTGTAGCAATGAGAAACCCATCCAAAAGTTATGTTATGTCAAATTCTTCTCATTATTACTTTATGTCAAAATTGTACTTTCCTCAGTAAATGACTGCAAAAATGCCTGAACTCAAAATATTCTTTTCCCTCCAAAAACTTTTTCTACGACCCTCTTACTGGAATGTGTCTATCTTTGATAACCACAGATTGATGCTGTGACTTTCTGCTTAAAAACTGCATTTGTAGTCACTAAGATTGCTTTTTGTGACAGGTTTCAGTTACAAATGTTCTCTCTGAATATTTACATTGGATACTTTGAACTCCAAAATCTGGAGATATTTTCCTTTTTTGCTGAATTTCTTTTAACTCTCAGCACAATTATCTTGTATTCTGATGACCAGAAGTGTACATGATAGTTCACTTTTCAAGGGAAGGCAAGAAAATGTATCATTTGGATTTTTAAAGTTAAACTTTTAAAATGCATGTACATTAGAGCTATTGTGAGGCAGTTTGGTTTTTTTTCTTTCTTTTTTTTCACTCACACAAAGTGCAAAGTATCCTCTTGTTTCCTGGCAATACCATATGTTCTCAAAAGGAAGCATTTTTATTAATAACAGCTTCGCATTTCTCTTTTTCCCACTGCTTAAGTACAAAAGCCAAGCCTAGCCTCATCAGTCCTTCTCTCACAATAGATTTTCTCACCAGGCAAGGCAGAAGAAGAAGGGAAAAATGAGAGTCCAGTTAGAATGTAGTATTTCATGCCAACCACAGGTGGATTTTGTCGCATCTTTTAGAGACTAACTGTGTGTACAGCAAAGCATTGCAAGCATGAGAAATATATAAAGGAGTTTTAAAGGTACTGATGTTATTTACTGTGAAGAAGAAATAATTCAGATAAATCAGATTTATTGGCTGAAATAATTAAAAAAATTAGTAAAAATTCAAGCTAGTGGAATAACTGGCTCAGAAAATTTCCCAGAATTCAGAGAGATAGAAGGATCTTTAAGCCATCACATTAATGGGATCTAAGGATACCTCTAGACAGCAAATTCAAAGAATGTTTCTAAAGTGATATTGGAACAAAAGACTGTTTTTGGATGTCATGAAAACATGTACCACTGAAATCTTAGACTCAAAACCCAGAAAGCAAGTTATGCAAATCCTGCTATTATAAGAAATTTTAAAGTTTCTTGTATTTTTAAGTGCAGTTTTTTTATTTTAGATTGAAAAAAAGGAGAAAAGGGAGGAATAGTTCATTCCTTTGGGTTGCTTTCATTTTGCACTATTCAAATTGGAGTTGTTGAATATACTTCTATTTATTTTTTTTACCGAATGGTTCAAGGAAGAAAGCTGGAATGGACTCATGAGGAACATGGACATGTGAGGACAGATTAAGAAAATGAGTTAGTAACTTTGCTGACTAGTGACTGAATCTGCAAATATCTTAAAGCTAAATAGGTAGATAGGTGCATTACTGTAAAACATGCTGCTCTATAATTGAAAGTGTGGTGCAAATTAGTAAAAGAAAATTGAGGCTGAGCATCAGAAGAATTTTTTTGGCAGACTTTTTATGTTATAAAATAACTTTGCAGAAATACGTTGAGTGCCACGTTGCTGGGCACATTTTAAAATGAAGCAAAAAAGCATTAATGAAAAAAGTAAATAGATACTGTTTCTCCAGCCCTTTCCTATAAAGGGAGAAACCCTTTCTAGGATCACTTCTGAGCCTGAATTTCCAGCTGGAATTTTTTTTCAATTTTTGTGATTTCCAGCAAAGATTCTTAAAGCTAAAAATATTTTTATAAATTCATGATTGCAGTACCAAGTAGATACGTCAAAAATCTTTTCACAGACTTTCAAAGTTGTGAATCAGGAAAATAAACACATCTAAGAGATCAATCATTTTGTGACTTGTTGGTAACTATTTCCTGTGCTGTTGAATAGTCTTCTATCCTTGCTGCTGCCATGGAGGCTAGCCTGTGACTTACCTAGATAAAGCTTGTCCAGCATTTGGAGAAACATTAGGGTAAAAGGTATTTACAATATTATCCTTTGACACTGCTTATTCCTTAACAGGCCAGTTAATCTACTTGATATACAAATCTTATTCATCCAGATTCTCACACACAAGCCAGCTTAATGGTGTGAAGGGCTATGATCTAGGTTTATGATTCCTTTCTATTACTAGGCAGCTCTGATACTAATAGGATTAATGTCTTGCTGATTTAAATTTTGATTCAAAACAGGAAAGATTTCATTATGTATATTTTTACTACTACCGCTTTGATTCATTATGTACCCCACAGATACGAAAAATAAGGACCCGTTCATGCTCTTTTTTTCACAGATTTTTATATGAGTTATCTCAGATCCCCAACTTCACAGAACGAGCCCAGTGCATTATCTTCCAGTCAGTTTTCTCTGAAGGGATAACATCAGTGCACCGGAAAGTTGATATCATAACTCGAGTTTCCAAGGTAAGTCCTAATGGAAGCTAAATAACAAATTAAAGATATTTTAGATTCTTTATGCTTCTTTTTTTTTTACTGTAAGTGATGAACTTTAAGCCTGATTATTGGCTTTGCAGGAAAATAAAAATAGATTAATTTCTTAATTGCTTATAAGAACAGGAAGAAGAGGAAAGGGGGGAGATTAGTAATGTAGGATGCCCTACCTTCTACATAGGAACATTAATTTTTACTTGAATGGCCGATTTTGGTTAATTTGCACATTAAGTGCACTAATAGATATTCTCCATAAAATAGGCTTAAATATTGAACTAGCTTAGTATGAGGCCTTCCAAACTTATTTTATTTGCATATCACTATTGGTGCCATCAGCAATAGCTGCTTATCACATGCATTACCTTACTATCCTCTGGTATCTATACATTTCTATGACCCCAATATAGCAGATGATATACCACTTACAAAGCTTTATCTAAGATTTCTGTACTATGAATGACTGAAGACAAGATTTTGAAATTATAACAAATAAAATATGAAAAGTAAAATGAGGTAAGAAATAAAAGAAAAATTAAATAGTCACTAGAAGTTATAACATCCTGGACAGGACAGCATTTTAAAATGTTTGCTTTGCCATGTAAAAAATCTGTTTTGAACTGCTTTGCTGCCACATGCTACCCATGTTCTACCCTTTTGATTTTCTTTCCATATTCTTACAGTAAGAATAGTTACTTAGTTCTTACTTTCCAAAGGAGACATTAATAATGAATCAATTTCTGTGAGATAGGGAAAGAGGTATTACTTTCAGTTTATTTGTGAGGAGCTCACATGATGATTGATTCTTCCAATAAATAAAAGCTAGTATTGTGAAAATGATAAGCAGTCCTAAAATCACTTGATATTAACTTCAAAATTCATCTTCATTTTCAGTGTAATGTTAAGTTGCTTTAACTACAATTGAGAATTAGGCCTACAGCCTCAGAATCTGGGATTGACAAGATAGATGCCTTCATATGGAATTTAAATAATTCATTAATTTTCCATTGAGTTTCTAGATTTCTTCTGTTGTCTTTTGATGCACAATAATTTAGTTCTTAACCCTGGTATATCTGCACCAGGTATGGACCGAGAAATGTTATTTTCCAGAGCCCCAGCAACAATGAGAAGCAGTTTGAATATGACTCTCTGAATCTGGCCCAGGGGCAGCAAAAATAGCTCATCATCCCTTTGACTGTACATTATGCAAACTCATGTTAAACCACCTCTTCATTAAGATTTTAAAGGTTACTATGAATGTTAAGTAATCTCCTTTAGGAAAACTTCCTGCATTAATCTTTTTGTCATCTACATAGTACATGATGCTATACAATTTGCTTTGTATAGATTGAGTGAAAGATAGCATCTTAGGCAGATACAAACTAATAAATTTTTCTCTTAAGCGTCTGATCCTGTACCAGTCCTGCACCAGTTAAAGCATGAAACACTTTATTAAAGCCTAAAATTGCTCTAAAATTAAAATCATAAGAATCTCCAAATTTGATTTCCCACCTCTCTTTCAAACTGATGCACAGACCTATTCTTGCACAACTGATGTGCTTTTCAAAGGCTACTTAAGAAAGACATTGTAAAGGATAGATGTGACATTTTGAACATAAAGAGAATGATTAGATAGTTTGAAAACAAGGTTTTAAACTATGAGAACTAACACAACTACTATCTTGGTGTAAGCTTGATTATTCTTAAAAACGTCTTAAATGTCTTAAAAAGGCTCTAAAACTGCTATTTTGGTATTCTGTGTTTACAAACTGTTGATTCCATACTGATTCCATCATTCCAGATTTTCACAGCTAAATTGAATTTTTTGTAATTCCCCACTGTAAGCTTGTGAGTAAAGTTTATTTATCATTGATGGTTTTGTGAGACAAGGAAAAACAAGCTGAAAAGCAGTTAATTGCATGGGATAATATTTGATCAAATCCCTTCTCCAGTATGCATTGAGAAATGAATAGATTACAGGCACCATAGATGAAATCATTTGACTACAGAGTGTTTATTATTGAAAGAAGGAATGAGGCTTCAGTCTCATAGTCCAATATTAGTTTCCCTAGGCAATAATCAAAACATCTCTGTTACTTTTAAGCTTAGAACAGAAGGTGTAGAAGTAGTAAGAGATAAATGAGAAACTGTACCCTGCCATTTTTGCAGCCTCTAGGCTTCAGATCTAAATTGCAGGGGTAAAAAGGACAATAGAAATGAGAGAAAGCTTTAGGGAAACTAGGGAAATCTGTTTTTATCATTCTCATTATGGTGAAGAAAAATAGGAATATTTTTGTACCATCTGAAGTTATAAGCTCATATCCATTTTCCAGGCTTTGCTGAACATGACAAGTGTAAAAGAAATTTTAGGTTTGATTCTGGCTTTTGGAAATTATATGAATGGTGGAAACAGGACCCGAGGTCAAGCTGATGGATTTGGTTTGGAAATACTCCCCAAACTAAAGGATGTCAAAAGCAGAGTAAGTACTAATTTTTACTTATAGATCACTTTTCTCAAGCGATCTCTTTTTGTTCCATCATCTGACAAAAATAAAGTCTTTTCTCATTTCTTACAGTTCCCTGCTTCAAACAGTAAGGCACTTTATACCATTTTGTTGCTTTTTTTCTCCCCACTTTTCACCTCCTCTAAACATACCCACCTTTCTGTAAATCTCCTGTATCTCCTGCCCAGTGCCACTTGGATAATTATCTTACATGAAAACTTCTGTGTTTCTTTTACTAGTGGGGACTTAATTACAACAGGTAGAGAGAAGCAAGAGCACAGACAGCTGAAGACTTCTCCAGTTGTCCTCATTCTTTTTTACTGCTCTTAACATAAGGTAGTTGCAAGGGAAAATGCTTTAAAGGTCAAGTTTAAAAAACAAAATATTGAAAAAGGAAAGCTTCAGTGTAGGTTATACAGTAAAGTAGTATACACAAAGAATATAAATACATAATATAAAGAATTTTAATTCTCATCAGAAAGATGTGTCAAACCCAACAAAGTATTGCCAGTCTTTTTTTTTTTTTTTTTGAATTGGCAGATAGGTAGGTAGAGAGCATGAATTCTGAACTGCAAAACAAGAAAGTCCTCACAGATGGCAGTAAATTATTTTGTCAAAAATTGAGAACCTCTAGCTTGTTTTTGATTATTGTGCTAAGATTAAAATCAGACTTAAACAAACTGAACACCTTTTGAGATGAGGTTACCCTGTTCCTTATTTCAACAAGGCGGAAAAGGAGATGCTAGATCATGCAGTTGGTTCAAACACTGCTCTGTGTCCTTGTCTGCCAAAGCGTACCTAGGACACTACATGGATATGGGAAGTAGCAAATAGCAGGAGGTGTTTTCTGCTGGTGCTAGTACAGATTTGAAGGGAGAAAAGAAAAATTGTTCTCTCACACTCTTACCCTTTTCCTATATGAAATGCTGTATATAATAGAGTGTAAGCTTTTGTTGTCAGTTATATACACGGGAATGCTCTCGGTCTGGGAGGCAGGCAATGTGAGATAAGCTGTATGTCTAGGGAGGTTTTTGTCTTTCTTGTGAATACCCTCATGTAGGATAACACAGAGTAAAAAGAAGATATAATAAACTGTTCCACAAGCAATTGAACGTATGAAAGCTTTTCCACTGCATTTGTGTCCTTTGTCTCCAAACTCCTTTCCTCTTCACTGCAATAATTCAGGTGTCCCCCTATGACCGCTTTCTTCCATCCCTACTCCTTGGACAACGTGCAGTACCTGCTGCAGCTAACCTAGAACCAGGCAGTGTTTCCCAGTAGTCAGGTGCTCATTGGTCAGCCAGTGCTGCCTGCTATGAAGAAAAATGTAAAACAGCTGAGCTTCGCCTGACTTTTCTCAGTAGAAGTACTAATTTTAGTCTCCCTCTTCTCTCCAACATAAACTTGTAAGAATTTAATTATCTCTGGGACTTTCCAATTTGGCTGAATTTAGCTAGCAGGTTCCAAAGTTATGAATTAAGGAAAGGGCTGACAAAAAGCACAGTATAATTGCATAAGATTTTTTCAAACAAAACAAGCTAAAAATTTACAGTATTTACAGTTTCCCTGTAAATACAGTAGCCCGTCACCAGTCTCCAACGTGCATAAAAAGCTCTAAGGGGCCAGCTACTATAGGCAGACAGGAGACCCCAGAGATAATTGTTAGACCGTATTTGCCAGGAAGAACAGAAGGTCTTGTATCTTTGAACACTAAGGTACCTTTCCTGTGTACTGTTATTCTCTTTCTGGGAATTGCCAGCAAGCAATATGATTTCCAGGTAAGGGGTAAAAGTAAAGAGTCAATGCTGTGAATATCTTTTATTTCACATAAAAGCCATTTGTTGCCACATGAGGCCCAGAAAATTACTTGGTATAGACATTTAAAAAAATTGTAGCTCACTTCAAAATCTCTGTATTTTGTCTTCTGCAAATACTATTTAAACCGAAGTGATAGGTTTGATAGTCTGACTTACATAAAATAGAACAATAGGCATATTTTACTTTACAAGGGCAATCAAATATTGTCAAGTGACCTCAGTTGGTTGTCTGTCATGCAACCTGCCAACAATGTATTCGGAAGAAAACTGTTGTGAAAGCAGAGTGGTTTTGTCTGCATAAGAGCAATGACTTGCTTAGTTAAGAATTTTGCTCCTGTATGATATTAATAAAATGTAATATGCTGCAGGCTCAAATATAAGCGAGACAGCTCTGTATAGGAAATCAGACATTGTGCACATACAAATGTTTATCCTGATACCTGTCAATATACAATATAAAAACACATACAAAAAAATCAAAGACATTCCAGATATAAGTCCCTATATTATGTTTCTTTTATGCTGTTGAATAATGTCCTGTAATGTATAAGTCACAGTTCTACCTTTTCCTTTAGTTCATCTGACCTATGCTGACCCAATGACATACAAGAAAATAAAATGTTGTTATATACAGTAATAGTAGGGGAAGCAGGACCGAGGAAATGGTGATTCCACAGAGTGAATGTTAAAATTTGTATTCTTAAAGTCACAGTGCATGAAATGCACTTGTTAGCTATATGCTGTCTGGTTTTGTATTTGGGGTAATATATGAGAAATACCTATGCCCCTTTCAGATCTGCATTACAGATGAATTGAGATTAGAGGAATCAAGAAGTTCTGTTCACCTTAATAGTTCTGAATTCACTATAATGTTAATATCTTTTAGAAATGCCTTGTATTATTAAAAAAGAAAAGCAAGAATGGCAGCTTCTCTCACTGCATGTTTTCTGTACCAAAAGAAGCTCTAGGTCTGTGATGATGCAGTCAAGCCTGTGATTGTTATAAAAGATGGATTTTTGGGGTAAATAATGTTAGGGCTAAAGATATTGTGAGTCCTGTTTCTCTCAGCAATATAAATTAATAGTATATTTCTTTTAATACAGTAAATTTTCACTTGAAACAATGTACTTCACACAACTTTAACAGTTTTATGTATCCAGTTTAACTTTTTCAGTAATGTATCTATTTTTTTTCCTAGGATAATGGTATCAATCTTGTGGATTATGTTGTCATATATTACCTGCGCCATTGTGATAAGGTAAAAGATCCATTTGCTGTATCAGTCTCTTTAAAAGTATATTTCTTTAACAGACTGTAAAAGGGTTTGTATTTACTTTTTTTTTAAATCTGAGTACAGTAGCTGTAACAGGAAAATAATATCCATCTCTTCTGCTTTTAATAGTTGCAGGCCTTCATAGGTATGAAATTTGGTACAGGTTTTATAATAGAGTTTTGGAAAATCTTACATTAACTGTGGAACTTCTGGGATTCTTTTGAACATTGCAGACAATTGCCTGTGACTGTTGTGGGCTGGAGAGGTTCATTCCAGTCCTGTCTCCCTACACTCAGATAACTGTAACCTTGTAACTCTTACTTTGATGTGATAATAATCGAAGTCAGAAGCGTGATTTCTCTCTCATAACAGAATACAATGGCAGGTTAGTATTTTAAGATAGGTGAGTCAGTTGATGGTGGTGAAGTTAGAGATTGGAAATTCAGTAAGAGGTTCTGCTGCTTTGAATTATTTACATTTATGGAGCAGTGCCCAGAGCTTTGGAGTGCAATATTTGAATTCTTTTATTTTAAATTAAAATGTTGCTATTGACTGATCTTAAGGGGTTTTTTTTTGAACTAAAAATATGCCTGTACCTAACCTTTGAATTCTAAGACCAGAATTATTTTTCATGGTCCTATCTCTAGTTGAATATAAACATCTTTTTCATTAATTTTCATTTGTTAATTTTGCTCATTCTTATTTATGGATGTTGAATTGAAGAGTTAGTAGTCACAAATATTTTTCCAGAAGTAAGACTGAAGTAACTGAAGGCATCTCCAACATTGGAGGGTCTGTATGTCAGGAGCTTGTGGAACAGCTCCCCAGGCTGAGCTGTAGAGATAGAAAACTACCAGTTATGTAGATCTGTACTCTAGAAAGGTTTTTTTGGTGGTTTTCTGTAGCAAGAAAACAAGGTATCATTACTCTACCCTAAATAACTTTCTTGTAAAAAGATGCTTACAAAAGCAATTTTGTGTACCCTGTGTGTTTCTCAATTCTCAGGGTATTCATGTGTGTATTATTACCTCTTTTTCAATGATGTTGAAGCTAACAATTTAATTATTTCATATTTTGTCAAGTTTCGGCTAGACTGTAATTTTACTATGGGAATTTTGTAGAACAAAACAGTTTATCTTCTCTTGGGAGGAAATGGAGGCAATTTCATCTGCTTAACTAACTTTTTTCCTGAATGTTTATGTCTTTATAATAATGTAATTTTTTCTTTCACTGTTCACAAAACAATTAGCTCTCCAAACTATGAATTGTCCTTTATTTAAGACTGAAATCTAAAAACAGATAGTACTTAAACTCACCAGTATATACTTGTAAAGTGCAATGTCATTTTAATACCATTTATGCGCTAGAATTTTTAGAATTTCTCTTGAGACAAAGCTTTCATTTTTTTTTAAATTCTGAATTTTTTTATTATTGCTCTAAATATAAGGTATATGCTTAGGAGTTCCATATAGACATTAAATCATGTGATTTATTTAGCCTCATAAACCCTCAACTGTATATTTTTATCTGTATAATACACTCTAGGCAATATATAAATATTGTTTTCAATTTAGACTTATAAAGTTTGTGTATATTTAATGAATTGGGAAAGAGTGAAACCACAAACTTTTGGCATCAAATCACTTGTTAAAATAGTCATTCATGTTTTCTGATTTTAAAAAACTTTTAATCCCTTATCTAAACCTCTGTTGATATAAAATGAACTGAAATTTTATGTGCTCAGTATAGTTTCATAGTTTAAATTAAGCACGGTTTGCATTACAAGCTCTACAAGGAACTTTCAACGTTAAGAATGGATATTTTTCCCTAAGACACGTTCTATTTCAACCACAGTTCTGAGCTGCAAAGCAGTTTAGGCATAGAGCACAAGGAGGTTGATGCCACATAATCCATCTGACATTAAAAATCTGTGAGTTAAGTAATTTGTATTTTTCTGTAGAAAATGAGAATGTGGCTCTATAATCTTTGTCCTGCAGATGTGGGAGGGTTGAAAATGAAGGTTGAAATCCTGGTCCTTTTCCAGTCAGTAGTAACATTCTCATTGATTCAGTAAGGTCAGGATTTCATCTGAAATAATATATAATGCTGTCTTAGCAAGAACTGTTTTAAATGTATTGTTTTTGCAGTTTTATAATACTATTTTATAGTTAAGTTTCAGAAACAGTAATTTATTTCACTGCAAATGTATTTAATTTTCATAGTGGCCCATTTGTTTGTTTGTTTGTTTGTTTAGGAAGCAGGAACAGACAAGAGTATTTTTCCTTTACCAGAACCACAGGATTTTTTCCAGGCCTCCCAAGTTAAGTTTGAAGACCTAATAAAAGACTTAAGGAAACTGAAGAGAGATCTAGAAGGTAACTGGAAATTTTCACATTTGTTCTGCTAACAACTAAGTGCTATTTAAAATGTGACCTTTATGAGGTTTGCTTATTGCTAATTAGGTTTATAGTGCTGATTCATTTAGAGCTTTTACACTGTGGCACAAATTACCCACATAAAGTAGAAGAAATGATCCTAAACTCAAGACATAAGAAATGAAAGTAAAGATACCGAAAAGTAATTTTCTATAATTCACTTTTAAAATCAAACAGCCCCTAAATAAATCTCTCTGAAATTTTCGTCAGTTATGTGTGAATTTTCCTCTGGCTTCTCCAGAACGCTGCATCTGCCTGTAGGTATCTGTTAGTTCCATAACGTAAATACTTTCTTCAGTGCTTGTATAACAACAATTTAACAGTTACAAGAGAGCTTGAATATTATTAATGTAGAAATAAAACACAGCTTGCCAAGGCACAGCAAAGGGAAATGGAAAGCTCCAGTTCAAAATATTTTCACCCTGGGACATAAAATAAACATTTTAAAATGTTTATTATAAAGAGGGGCTCAGAAACCCAACTCATCTATCAATCAAGGTAGTGAGTGGAAATAAAGTAGGAAGGGTTGCTGTCTAAGTGTTCCAGCCAGTTTCGTTTTTATTTTGTGCTTCATATGACTTTTTAAAATAAACTCAGCAAATGCTGACTGAATATTTTAAGCTTGTCACTTTTGTTAAGGAAGAGTAACACTGAAGCAGTGTTATGTAAAAAACGGAGTTCAGGGAGAGAATCTGCATAAAAGCCTATTAAAAACTTCTCTATTTGCATTTAGATAATATAGCTCTGCATCAACATGGAAGAGTATTTTTAGAATCAGAGTTGAACAAGAAGATTGTTTTTAATTTTTTGATGCAAGACAATGAAAAGCGTTAAAGAATAATTTATCCTTACAGTTAGAAATGGCTGAATTAGGTCAGTGCCATCTTTAGGATGTTTCGAAGGTTAACAGTGGTAGGAAAGTATCAGTTGTTTGTTCGACCCGGGCATAAGTGAGGGCTCTATCTCCTCTCATCGCTTGGCCCTATAAAACCCTTGGCCTGCCCTCTCTTAGTCTAGTTTGTGCAGAAACATGATCTGTGTTTGATCTTGTACTTTTTCAGTGTGTAGTCCTGCTGTTATACATCTTAGTCTTGCAGGATCTCTATTGAGGCTTTGACATTAGAATCATTTTTGTTCTACATTGCAAAGAGAGAGAGAGAGAGAGAAAGTAGGAAAAGCTAATGCACTTTAACTAACTCTGTAAATAATAACTGCAACTGTCTTGTAATCACTAATTTCAGTTTCAACATGATATTTTCTTACATATTTACAGAAAATGTAGAAAAAATGTTATGTTGAGCCTGTTTTTGTAATACTTCTTCATACAGATGTATTTGAAACCCAGCAAAACCAATTAACATATAAAGTTAATGACAACAAAGATTTGAAACAAAAAAGGTTGTGGAAATGTTTTCAGATGTTGATATTTTATCACTCAGAAATATACAGCAGAATTCTAACAAGCATTCCTGTAATTACTCTTCTATTTAAACAATGACACAATCATATAAAGATGTTGTATCTCTTTCAAATATTGCCTTTCAAATTTTTCTCTTTAGATAATGCTGTAGTTTATTTTTAAAAAAAAATCTTAATTGAAGAGGATATAATTTTAACACGTACAACAAAGATTTGATGAGTCTCTGTAGTTTATTGCAGCCATTAAAAAGTTGTGGCTGCTGGCAGAATACCAGTGAAAGTCTAAAGCTGAAACAGATGTGACTAGCAGAAACCAAGTCCAGAGAAGCGTCGGGCCCAACTATCCAGACAGGCGCGGCCCTTCAGATGTAAATAATTTGAACAATATTAACTGGAGCTGCCTGTGTTATAGGGTACATTGGATTTATTTTACAGTTTGGTTGGCTAAGGTAGTCGTAAGCAGATTACTCTTCAAGTGGAATGAGACATAGGTAATAAATGAAGGAGGGGGTTTCTTATGTGCTGCTAGGGAACAAACTGATGTTCCTGTTAGTGACTTATTTTACCAAATCTTTTTTCTGAGAATTGTACAGAATGATTAAAAAAAAAAAAAAGATAAATGTGACCGATTCCACCTAAAATGGCAATTCTGATACAAACATTTCATAAGAGTAGTTATTTAGTATTTTAAAATATTTTTTCACTAGTTTATCAAGGCATTCATTTATCTTTCTATCATAGATATTAAAATAGGAAAGATTGAGATACCATTCCAGAGAGGCATGTCTTAATGGTGTAAACCTCTGGTTTGAAATACCTAGACACTGTGGAAGCAAGAGTTCAAATCTAGATGGAGCACAAACCCTTTCATCCTTTTCAGATAAACAGATTGAGTTCCATGCAGTTTACTATTTGAAGGTCTTTCCGATTGGACTTTAAAGGAGCAGTGTCAACTGAAGTTTGGCTCAAAAATTAAAACAAACTTTTGGAACTTTAATCCAACAGGTTTTTAACACACATTCCAACACACTCTTTGCAGTCATGAGTGTTTTTAGGTTAAAAATGATGATAAACAAAAATATGCATTTACTGTAGGCTTTTAAGGGGGCAGAAGTATGAAAGGATACAATATTAAGTAGTGAAATGGCAATTATGAAGGGTAAAATCTGCTTCCACTTTAAAGTCATAGGAAAAAAATGTTTTCTGGAAGCCCAACATTTCACTCCAGGTCCGTATAGTCATTTGTTTTCAAGATTTTCAACTATTACATGGTAGCATAAGCAAATATATTTATTCATTTGACAGGCATTAGCTTTCCAGTTAATCTTCATTTTTTTTGAGAACAGGAAGTTTTTGCTTTGCATCAGTATTTTAAGATCATCACATTCCTTATTTCTTCTCTAAGGCAATGATTTCCACTTTTTCCTTTCTCCAGGACCAAATAAGATTTTTCTTCTATCTATTCTGAACAGTGCTTCTAGATTGGTATTCTCAGAGAATAAGCAGGTAACATTTGAAATGTGTAATCATATGAAGATTTTTAAAAAGAAAGCTGCATTACCAAAGCATGATAGACTTGTGTATGTTTTACCCTGAACTTCTTATTCATCTCCTGCTAAAGGTGAACAATTTAATTATTTAAAATTAGCTGCACTGGAGATTGTTTCCCTCTATGTCATACTCATTGCTTTTCCCTGCAATACAGTTCATAAAATGTTAGGTTGTTACTCCATGAACAGTAGTCAAGAGAAAGCAGTAGTCTATTCCTTGTATCATTTACTGTGATGTTCCTAATCATTATAACTTTTTTAGTATTCTTGACTATAACAGCTGAAAAAGCAAAGATATTTATTGAATGATGGAAAATGGAAACCAAGCTAGGTCCATTCTGAATTCTTTCAAGAGCCCAAACTTTGTTACTCATAATTAATTAAATTTCCTACGAGCTTTTGACATTCTGATCCTGTTGAAAATCCACATAATTTTTACTTTCACCTTCTTTCACAGCTGGCAGTAGAGATATTAACTGCAATTTTCATACTAACAATTTTTCAGTGAGGTGTATATGTTTTAAACCTCAATGAACTTAATTGAGTGTGTATGAGTACATATGTGGATGTATGTGTATACGCACACATGTTCATGATTGAAAAGAAATAATTTCCTCTAAAATAGAAACAAGACTTCATGGATATAAACAGGGCTCCAGAATGATCCAGTCCATAGTATATGTGTGTATGTCTCAGAATACCCAAGACTGAACTCTACTACACAGAGACAAAGCAGTAATATCCTAAAGATATATTAGCTGTATAATATTGTGTCATTAAACTTCCACATTTTCACTTATTTCCTTAAAAATATGTCATATTAAAATGTTATATTTTAATACTGCATAAAGTTTAACACCATTCAACCGTTCCATAACTACACAATCCTTTTTTATGTTTATTATGACAATGGCTGGGGATGGACTAGGGACCCTTTGTCCCCATCCAATACACAAATATAAAGTAATAGAAAATCTCTGTTCCCAAGATCTTGCAGTACACATAGTCAAAATGGTGAAGAGTACAGGAGAAAGCTGATGGTACAGAAAATGAATACTGTAATAGACTGTTATGTGGGTGGCATATTTTGTCCTTCTCTTAATTAGGGTTCTTCATGGTATGCAGAGGTGCAGAAAGAGTTCTGATGGCATTATGATGTGCTAAAGTTTTACAATAGAAAGTATTAAAGCTCTTTCTATGATAGAGAATAGAGTTATCCTTACAAAATTCTGTGCTGTGAAAAATTTTTTAGGAGACTGGATAGTCCAGTGAATATTCTCCCCATTCTCCCCCAAAAGTATCCTTGATCCAATACAGATATAGTTCTGTTGTGAAAGAATAGCCTGTGTGCATTAAAATAACCAGGATTTTAAATTAGATTTTAGAGCTGTCAGTGAGACTTATTATTCACTTTTCTAGCTTAAGGATAAGATAGAGTGGATCTTAATTTTAAAAATATGTTTAATACAGAATGCATCTTTTAGATCAGTTACCTTTAATAATCAGTTGGATTTCAGTAACTCCAAGATACATGGTTTGGGATCAGGGCTTTCTTAATCTAATTGTTGACAGATCTGTCTCTTGCAGAAGTGTTATTATTTTACCCATAAGTTTCCCACCTTTAAGTAATTCACCTGTGCAAAACATCAGTTTATGACAACCCAAGGTTGCAACATTGTATAATCCTTTAAAGAAAAGATTAAAAGGTAAGTAGGTAAAATTATGCACTAAAAAGGGGGAAATGACAATGTTTCACATTGTTTTTCATACAGAAGCATTACAAGTATCTTAAAATCATAGAGTAATGTAGGTTGGAAGGTACCTCTAGAGGTCATCTCTAGAGGTCATCTGGTCCAAAGCCTTTGAGCAGGGCTAACTAGATCAGGTTGTGTAGGGCCTTGTCTAGCTGTGTTTTGAATCTCAGGATGGAGATTCCAAAACCTCTTCTGGCACCTGTTTCTGTGCTGAATCACTGCCATGAATGTTTTTTCCTTATGCCTAATCAGAGTTTCCTGTGCTGCAACTTCTGACTATTGCTCCTTGTCCTTTAGCTGTCCACTTCCAAAAAGAGTCTGACTCCATCTGCTCTATAGCTATTCATTAGGTAGTTGAAAGCATAGATTAAATCCACCCTTAGACTTCTTTTCTCCAGGCTGAATATGCACAGCTTCCTCTGCCTCTTCTTAAAGTACTGCATTTTATTTTGATTCTCCAATAGCATGACAATACGCAATATTTTAATCCTAATATCAGATACAGTCTAGAGTCACTAAATATCAGTTCATAGCCAAGTATGCAAGGACAACATGGCCTTCCTCAGCCATTTGTTTTCGAAACTTTATGTGAGAAGATGCACAGGATTCTTCTGACAGAATTTGCTTCTCAATTGTCCGCCTGCCATGTTCTATACCAGAACTCATAGTTTTGTACTTGCTTTCTCGTATTAAGTTTCACTATCCCTGTCTGTTCCTACAGCCGACATTTATTACTGAGTTTATTACTTGTACAGACAGAGAAGGAAGAACCAGAAAGAGATTGCTCTATTCCTTTCTGAACTTGGGGAGACTGACAGATAGGGTGGTAATGAAGAAATCTTGAAGTATTTCAGCACTCAGTTAATAATCCATTTTTGCAAAACTGTTTTAGAAGTTCAGTTGTTCAGAAGATGGTCAAATTTAAATTTGTCTTTAACAAAATAACCAGACATTTTCTGTAGACTAGTCTCATGCTATGTTTCAACTTTCTGTCCCTATTTGTTTTAGCAGTAAAGTTGTCCTTGAAAATGTTTACAATAATTTTTTAATAATAGAATTAGTCACTTTTTTACCTCTATGTGTTACATTATAGCTGAATCAGACTTTTAAAATATATGTCTTTTGACTGAAGACCAGTTCTGTGTCTTTACAACCTCTGCAGCATCATTTCAGAGAAGCAGATTCAGTTCACTGGATGTGACCAGCATGGTTTTGCCAGATGCATGCAGGCGTCATAGCTAATTAATGCTGGCTCTTAGCAGAACTGACTAGACCGGAGATAGTACTATACTGTTGCAGCTACATCACTTTCATTCAGTGCCTCCTTAGGGAGGTCTGTAACACATTTTATTGCAGAGTGTATTTGTGTTACAAAACTAGGACATGGAACAGAATTTAGAAATGAGAGAAGGAAGGTAGAAGTTGAAAAGGATCATTCATCCTTGATTCTTACAGACACTACTACTCTAAATAGAGCCAAGGAGAAAATTTCAGAAAGAAAAAATAATCAGTTCATGCTCATTCATTGACTAAAACCCCCTGATTTTTTGATTTAAACTCTGCACAATATTTGTTTTTATCAAAAATTATAAGGGAATATATTCATCAATAGGAAAATCTACAGAGACAGAAAAGTTTAATGAGTATTATTCACAAAAAAAGAATTTAAACATTTATATGCATATATTCCAGTCATGACTTCAGACTGTTATACATTTTTGCAACAAAATGTCCACTAATGATCTGTAAACAAACTTCGTTGTAGAAATTAATCAATATTTTCAATTAATGAATCAAGAAATTTCCAGCTTTTGATGGACTTCTGTGTAAGCAGAAATGAAGAAATTAATTGAATATGTTACTAGTCATTCAGATGGAATTATATATATACATTTAGTTCATACAGAATATTGTAGACCTTAGATAAATTCTGTTTTGTAGAATAAAGTTATAAGAACAGTGTTATAATCATAATAAAATAATTATTAATAGGACAAGCATTACAATATTGGGAAGTTTCGCCTGTTGTTTGGTTTGTTTTAGAGATAGTAAGGTTACCAAATTACATTGTGAATATTCTAAACATTAAATCACTTTGAGTGTTCGTTTTCTTTCTAAACAATTTGTTGGATCAGTAGTTTCAGTAAAAGGCGACTGTTTATTCACTTCAGGAGGCAACATTTTAAAAAGTATCAAAGGCACTTTTCAAAAATATTTTCAACAAATTGAAGCCTTACTCTAGCTTATTTGAAATAATTTAAGCCACTTTAAAAGTGTGATTTAGACCTCTGAATCACTTGCATGTTCTGGAAAAATTTTCAGAGTGTGAACAGATAAGTTGCATGTTTCCAGGTATTAGTCACATTAATCTTCTTCATATCAATTATAGTTTTGAATTTTAAAATTAACCTTAAGAATTTGAAAGTGTGGGCAAATGGGAATTAAACCTGGTAGTAGAACATGAGGAGCCAAATAGTTGTATGTGTTATTTCTATAGACATGAGCATAAATGGAGTACACTGTTATGTGTACCTGGTGAGTATTACTGTATTTTTTTGCTCCCCAACATTTATGTTTTATTTTGAGGCAGTGCAGAGAGGTGGAGGAGAAAGCAGAGGAGCAAGCCTCGTGCAGAAACAATTATTTTGTTTTCAATAGTTAATAAAATGACTTTCTTTTTCTCCTCAGAGCTTTCTGACCTCTTTTTGAATAATCACATGCCTCAACAGGATGAGATGCATTTCAGTTTGTTTTTTATTTGGCAAAGATACAACACAGGCATTAGAAAGCACATTTTGTGTATGTGCACTAGAATCTGTTGTATAATAAAACTAACATTTTGACACTATTCCATTGGTAATGTTCATATGTGAATACATTAACTGGAAATTCTCCTAAACTGATCATTTCTAAAAATTCCATTGAATTTTCTTGTTTGTGATAATACAGAATAGTATAGGATGCTTTTAATAAGATTTGGAAAGATAGTGGAAAAGTAAAGAAATTATGTTTTAAAGGAGTTTATCCCATGGAAGCAGATGTCTGCGTGTGTGCACACAGGCCAGGGAGAAAGCTTTCTATCGGTTAACCAGTAGCATGCTGTTAATTTTTTACTTTATATTTTTCAATTGGAAAATTCATATTAAAATCATTATGCAAATGTTAAGATTCTAAAGTGAATCTTGGAAATACCATATTTAAGATTTTCCGTGCAACTTTCAGTCTGTCCTTTTGTATATATGTTAAGCATTAATTACTTAACTCTACTACATATAACTAACTATACATATAACTAAACTGCGTAACTATGCAGTGTACGTCTGGGAGCAGGAGGAATATTATTTGTATTAATATTTATGATGGATAATGGATTATGTAGTTTGGACAGTATATAATACTAGAGCTGGGAGGACCAGTTACTTCATATTTATTGGTCTATCAGCTTTTCCTCTCTGAGGGAGTATGCAGTAAAAGAAAAGGCAGATCTCTGCCAGAATTGAGGCTGTGGATTATATGTATACTGTCAATGGTAAAAAATCAAAAGTACTTATGTAACTACTTTCAATTTCTGTAAATTCAGACAATAGGATGCAAATTTGCAATTAACTCTTAGAACAGTGTTCCTGTGAATATTGTAGATAGTTTATAAATTTACGTCATTTTAAAAACAAGAAGAACGGTCTAGCTGAACCAAAGCTATAAGCTTAGTAGAAGAATTAATTAAGTAGAACTTTATGATCTGTCTTGCACAGAAAATCAGAGATCCAGCACTGCAGAGAGAAACTTGAGATCACTTCTGCCTCTACAGTTTTAGCTCATAAACATACTGTTTCAGACATTGCTTGGTAATTCTCTTCTATCTGATCAGTGTTAGGTCCTCTAAGCAATAATGTGTTTGTGGGCCTGAGAGGTCTTTATATTTATTTTTTTCTATCACTGGAAAAAGCTTAGCTCATCTGGATTAAAAATATTATTATTGCTTCTTAAAAATCCCATCTTGCTGTAAATAAGCCAAGAAATACACTTCAGTTTCAGAATACACATTTTCTATACTGGTCAGAGAGAAGTATAATTTTCTCACCAGGTTCTGCTAGCCCACATTTCTACACTCCTAACAAATCCTAATGATGTGCGGAGTTCTGTACGTTTGGCTCTTGATGACAGAACTAAACTTGCTCCTAATAACGTGTGCTGGAATCACTTAAGGAATCTTATAAAGACGTGACTGGAAAATTATGGGGAGTTATTTGTTATATTCATTTATATGTGCTGGTTCTTCCTTTGTTTTGTTTTTGTGCTGAATTGTGAGCTAAATGTAAACTACCATTTCAGAGTGAATACATTAAGCAGAGTCTTAGATATGTTGCTATGGCATGAAAAATATTTAGTTTTACTAGCAATCTTTTTTCGTTTTGTTAAATTAATTCTTAGGCAACAATCTTAACAGAAAGGATTTTAAATGGTTCATATAAAATGTTGATATGCGTTGTCAAAATGGGGAGCAAAAAAACCCCTTTTGTTTTTAGTTTATTTGGAGTTAACATAGGCCTGACAGTTCCTCTGCATATCATCGCACACTGTAAAAGTCTGAAATGTTGTTAAACAACAACAACAGCAACAAGAGAAAACTCACAGATCTCAAATCTGAAAAGCAAAGTCAGAATAGCTAATAAAACTTGGAAGACCTGTCAAGATCTCCTACTCTGGTCTTCTGTTAAAACTCCATTAGAACAGGTGAACTTTACAATGTGTTTTGTATGTTACTAATTCAATTATTGCACTTTGCACAGCTTAGGATTTACCACTGAAAACTATTTCCATCTCATTTATATCTGAGAATTATTGCCTTGAGCACCTAAAAAGATATTTGTTTCTGTGTGTCACAAGAAGGAGGCATATTCAAGCAGACAAGGATCAGTCTGTTTCACGTTTCCTTATTGGCTCCTATCCTGTGAAACGGCTTTATAAGAAAACAGAGTTACTTATGAGTGAAGAAAATAATTACTTGTAGAAGCACATTTCTTCTACTAAATTAACTGAAAATAACTTTGCATGGAACTATAGCTATGCAAACCATTAATAGTTTGGAATAGTGAATTTAGTTTTATATGTGTCAACATTTTTTTCACTGTAAATTGTTGACCTTTATTTAAGACTCTAAAACTTAACCTTGAGAAGTACAGAGAACCAGCACAACTTGTTCCTCTTCTACATTTCTCTCAGATCCTTTTCTCTCAAAAATCTCCCCCCACTTTATGGCATTCCCCCATCTGTATTTGGTGCAAGGGCTTCTCTATTAGTTAAGGTTGCTAGGAAAAACAAAATACTCCCATTTTCAGTAGTGGCTAAGGCGGTTAACACCACCCTGTTCAAGCTGGGGTGTTAGTTCTCAAGTCTTTGTATGTTGCCATCATTGCTATGTGTACTGCTTATCAGGGTGAGTGCAAAAACAACAAATAAAAAAGCTGTCTCTGAAATTATCCTGGGACAGTAGCAGCATAACTACTTCAAGCTAGAAGTTGTCAAAATTCTTGGATTTTACTCAGAAGGGATGCATCTCTTCCCTCCTTCTCCACATTTATTTGATATTCAACCTAAAAAGAAGTTTATTTACAGAATTATGAATAAGCAAAGGAGTTGTGAATAGCATAGTTATAACACATTGTAGCAAGGTTTAATGTTCTTATGTGCATACCTGCAGTAATAGTGCATTGTAAATACATATGTAAGTCATACATAATAACAGGAGAATATAACCAAATGCTACAACAATGTCCAATGGATAAGCATGTCTTTTGACATGCGTCTCCTGTAATTTTCTTTTTAGCATATTTGGAAAGTTATTTGCAAGTAAGAAAAGGCACAGTAAGAAAAAGTAAGAAAGCAGAACAAAACAAATCATGAGGAAGTTATGTAGCACTTGTTAATTTAAGTTTACGCATCTTTTGCTGAAGTTTCTTAGATCCTTATTTTTGTATATAGCCCCCAATAGTGTAACTGACTTCCGCACTGTAAACAGTTGTGGCTCCTCTCATATAGAAATTTAGGGGTTTTTTAGTGCTACATTAAACTCATTTGAGGTATAGTTTCAAATCCCTTTTGGAATAAAAAAATAAATAAAATGGTAACTCTCCTGCAAAAGATAAGCCTGCATTATAACAAGAAAAATAAAATAGCAAGACTGGCAGTATAACCTGCCAGGGTCTGAATGGAGAGGAGGAGTGGTGGTTGTTAGCAGCTTTCACTGTTGTGTAACTCATGAGGGATAGTGGCAGTGACAGGTTTATAGGAATTCATGATGTTGATACTTGGTTTCATTGTCAGGATGATTCCTGTAAATGCTACTGGTGGGTCCTAGTGAGCAAATGGTTAGTAATTCACTGTTACCACCATTAAGCTATTTCTGGTTTTGCGTTTATTTTAAAATGATGCTTAAAAAATTCCAGCTCATGTCTGATTGACACTGAAATGCTCTTTACGTGAAAGTTTGTTTATGGGCAGTGATTCTTTTGATAGATTTGCAAGTGTCTGTGGAGTTTTAAAAGACTATTGCCCAATAGGCGTTAAGTGAGAGACATTCTGTTTTGTAAATATTTTCACTTATATTGGGGATTTTTAAAGAACGTTTTCAGCCAAATACTGCATTAAATCTGAACACAGTGGCAAACTGATAATCAGTAGTTTCCAGCTTTGTTCTAATGTTTTGCTAATGGTTTCCATTTCTGTGGCCAAGATTTGCAGTGTGTGAAGCATGATGTACGTCCAGCAATTTCTAAGGGCTTTCAAATACTATTCCACACTCATACTTTCTTTCTTTCTTTTTTTTTTTTTTTTTGCAATAGTTCATTTAGGAATAAACAATTTTCAAAGTAGCATATTACAATTAATGTGACGAACATACAATGCATACCAAGAAAATGAACTGAAAGTTTATTACAGTAGTGGAGAACTTGCATCTGTTTGTACTAAGTCATGCAGAAACAGGTTGTTTATCTTCTAAAAGATCATTTTGGAATGAGATAGTGAGAGTGGAAATGTACATTTGGTATGTTTTGCTATCTGTTCCCTTCATATTCCTCAGAATTTCGGAAAGATCCCGTAGTCATCTTTTCAGAATTTATTTCAAAGAAGGAATACACAATATGATCCTTACCTCAGAATCATTATAATAAAGACATCTGCTAAAATAGTTTTCTTCTAAAAAGAAACCAATTTCTATTGTAATCAATATAAAAAGAGAACAATACATAAAAAGTGAATGTAATTCTCCCATACAGGCATTATAGCACTTTAGTGTAGAAAATCAGAGCAACTAATGGAACAGTTCATTTTTAATTGCTTTGTACAATTTTTGGCCTGACTTGGCAATTTGCTTTTTTAAGTATTAATCTATTTGAAGTATTAATATATTTCAAGTACACTAGTGAGTAAACATAGACAAATTTATTATGGGACTTATATAACAGGAAATTCAATGAAGATTAGCCATCAGAGATCAAAGTGACTCTTAAAGTTCTTAAGTCAGTGTATCTTTTCCAGTCCTCAGTAGATACAAAGCTTCTTAAATATTTAACATAAAATGAGACCTAAAAGGTTGTATATTAGACACAGAACTCAGCCCTGGTGAGGCCACATCTGGAGTACTGCGTCCAGTTCTGGGCTCCCCAGTACAAGAGGGATGTGGCACTACTGGAGCAAGTCCAGCGAAGGGCTACGAAGATGATTAGGGGACTGGAGCATCTCTCTTATGAGGAAAGGCTGAGAGAGCTGGGCCTGTTTAGCCTGGAGAAGAGAAGGCTGAGAGGAGATCTTATCAATGTGTACAAGTATCTGAAGGGAGGGTGTCGAGAGGATGGGACCAGACTCTTTTCAGTGGTGCCCAGCAACAGGACGCGAGGCAACGGGCACAAACTGAAACACAGACAATTCCATCTGAACATGAGGAAAAACTTCTTCACTGTGAGGGTGACAGAGCACTGGAACAGGTTGCCCAGAGAGGTGGTGGAGTCTCCTTCTCTGGAGATATTCAAAACCCACCTGGATGCAATCCTGTGCAACGTGCTCTAGGTGACCCTGCTTGAGCAGGGGGGTTGGACTAGATGATCTCCAGAGGTCCCTTCCAATCTCAGCCATTCTGTGATTCTGTGATATAAAATCAAGTTCTTTAATTAGTGTTTAATTCATGGAAAAGATTGTATTCAAAGGCAAAGAAGTACAAATATCTGGCTTAGGTCATTATAGGAGAAAAAATGCTTTCAAAATACATGGTGGTGAAGAGCCATAAGTGAATGAAGGAGAGGAAGAGAAGCTTTAGGAAGATAAACACAGAAGAAGTGAAAAGAGGTGTGTATCTAATATCAAATTACAAATGAAAAATGAGGGAATACAGAAATTGTCACAGTGAATCAGACACATGCTGATCTAATTGGTATTATGTGGTCAGTATGCAATGTCTCAGAAGAAAATTTGGGAAGTCTCAGAGGTGGGAAATATTGGGTAGTTTTCTTCAGGCAGATCTCATCCTGTCTCTCTTGATAGTTAAGAGAGCTACCAAAGATCTGAAGGGTGGATGTTTATCTCAGCTGATATTTGACTGATTGTCATATATGGGCAGAAAAGATACATGCCAAAGACTTCTGACTATATGATTCTGTCACTGCTATACCTTAGCTGGTGTCTCTGAGATTAAAATTCTGTTGTAAGTAGCACTAGGATAGTTGAGCTCTTAAATCATCATTAAGTCAGTAAGTTAATTACCTATCTTAGCATTTAAACTCCCTGTAGCTTACAGTACATTCCAATCAATGTACTGGTGAGTTTGAGGAGCCTGGGATATACTGTTATTGGCACTGGAAAGCACAGAAGAAATTGGAAGAAGTAAGGATGGTAATGGCACTTCAAGATATGTTGCTGCTGGGGCTTGTGACCAGTCAAGGTTCTATTATCAGACACTTCTGAATTTGAGCAGTTGGGATATCTGGATTTCTCTGTGAGCCCAGCTGCGGTGTTTTTTGATCTACAAATCACGAGAGCATGAGTAGAAAAAGATAAGGCATAATAATTTCATCAGGTGATGATCTGACTCCCATTTAGTCTTAATTTAAAAATAAGAAAGAAATAACAACACTACACAGTTACTGAAAGAGAGGAGCTAATCTTGCCCTTACAAAAAAGTAAGGTGCTACAATCTCGAGCAGGAGAAAACAGACTTGTGTGAGGATTTGACTTACCATTTTATTACTGATGATGCTGTCCTTATTAAAACAGCAAGGAGCTGATGAATCATTCCCTCATATGGGAGTATTGTTGGCAGTAAGTCTCTTCCGCCCATTGTGAGCACAGGCTGGTGTCTCTGAAACCTTTACATCATGTTCTGCAGAATTGAGGCAGTTCATGGAGTTACATGGTAGCACTTTCACTAATATTACAAATCCCAGCATGGCAAAGACCAGCTGACTTTAATAATTAGAATACCACTGCCATTTTAATCAAAATCCTGGATTTAGCCCTATCATGAAAACCTCCTTCTTCTTCCAAGTGTGTTTTCATTTGTATTCATATGATCCCTTTGAACATATTTTCACGATTCTTTGCTCTATCTATCCCTAGGCAAATTTGATAATGTTCCAAGGTTTCTCAGACTAAAAGATACATCTCATTGATGCTTCTAGCCATTATTTTATTATAGATATTGGACAAGGAATCATTGTTCTGCGCAGAATGGTTCATTACTGAAAGGAAGACTGTGAGGAGAATGGAGGGATTTCAGCAGTAATACAAAGTTTCTGAGACTACAGTTTCAGCTGAAGTTCATGACTGCTTCAGTCAGAAGAGGCTTCATACCTATGTAATGCATCTTATTTCTAGCTTTAGGAAGAAAACACAACCCCTTTATTTAGCTATTTCAATGCAGTTGGCTTTAACCAGCATTAATAGGCCTTCATTTGCCCAGAAGAATACTTTGTTTTGGTAGACCAAAGGTACAGTTGTTGAGTGATGTATAACCTAAATTCAGAATCAATTAAATAACTGATTAAAGGGCAAGAGAAGGATTAAGCAGTACAGTGCAAATATTTTAAACAATCAATGGCTTCACTTTCAAAACACCTCTGACACTCTAATGTAAACTGGCATGCCCTTACAAAACTTATTTCTTTCTTAATTTTAAATTAAGATTAAATGGGATTCAGATCATCACCTGATGAAATTACTATGCTTTATCTTTTTCTGCTCATGCTCTCATGATTTGTAGATTCACACCTCATCACAATTGTCCTTGATTCCCTTAGCTCAAAGATAGAATTTTCTCAGGCCCTACTCCAGTCTGATTTGAGTTATCTCAAAAACTTCAGAGAGGAGGGTGATAGATTTTAGTTTCAGATAGATAGGTACTTACATGTATCCAATTACATATGAACTAGTCAACTAGAGAGAGTATCATCCAAAGGTATCTTTGAGAGAGGTCTTTTTATGGATTTCCAATGATGTAATTCCGTAGAGTCTGCCAGGATTTACTTGACTTCTTTCACCTCTTTCAGTTTTGTTGCTTCAAGATGACCTTTACTAACATCAGTAAAAAGTTTTCATCTCATCTCAACATTAGAGTTTTAATCAGCACCCATGATGACTTGTGTGTTATCTAGCTCATTTGCTCTTCTCTGCTGTGTCTTTCCTCTTCCACTCCCTTCACTCCAAATGTTGACCTTCTTGCTAAGGTTGATAGGACTCTTCTTCAGAATTCATTCCTCAAATCAACTTTTTCTCTGTACACTGGTACTTTTACTTGCCAGTGTTTTCCCTTAATTTCTGTCATCTGATTATAATTAACATTAGTCCTCTCCATTCGAAAACATTTTTTTATTGAAGGGGTTTTGTATGTGCTTTCTTTATAATTCAGAAACAATAGATCCCAGTCTTGATCATTTAAATATTTTTATGTGACATATCTGAGCAACCTCTCTAATAATCTTGTGTTATTAATGCTTGTAGAAAGCATCTAATATGCTCTAAATGCTCAAAACAATCTAATAGTAACACTGTATGTTTGGGAAGATCTACTCTAACACCTTTTTGAAGTATGTTAGAATATGTCCAGATATAACTGTTGTTTTAAGATTATTGTTATTATTATTATTATATATGGGACTACTTATATAAGATTATTATAAGATAATCACCACCTTACAGTCAGTGTTTGTAACAGTCATGTACATTGTATAGTCATCATATATCAAATGGCTCAACAAAATACATTTACTAATACTTTCACACTTTTTTCATTTCATGTTTATCTGAAATAATTTCTAAATATTACTTTATGTAGCATTTTCTGCATATTTTTGAAACATACAGAAAATTAGCCACAAACTTGTAGCTACTACTTTTTTCAAATCTTCAGTTGAAAACTTAAAAATATTATTTCAGTTATTTTGCTAGATTCTTTCTCACACAACTGTAATGTCCCTGTCTTCTTCCCAAGTATTACAATTTGCTTGAATAACTGAAGAAATCTCCATCTAATTCTGTGAATTTAAATGCTGTGTGTACATAGGTTTCATTCAGTGTATGATAATAGTCACATAAAGTTTGTTTTTAATGGTAAGAGGTATATGTCATAAGAAAATAATCTTACAGAGTCGTATGAACTTTCCTGAATTCTGATTCGTTTTGCTTAATTTCTTTCTTAAAGACATATAGCTGAGCAGCTGAGAGACTGACTTTCTGAACTTTAAGTTAAGGTCTTTAAGTTGAAGTCTGACTACTACCTGGCATCCAAACAAATCCCCATTAACTTCATTCTGCACAGGTCCAAAGGTCTGTTTTATACTACAAGTTGCAAGACCAGAGCTTAACTTAGACTGTAGCCCAGGACATTTTACCTAAGCTCTTGAGCTCTTCAGTAATATCATAGTCTATCTATACGAGCTGTGGAAGGATGCTAAATTGAAAATATGCCCTTAGATGGGAACAGGTATCTTCTCAGTATTTTTATGTAGTAACAACTGTCAAAATGTATTTCTGACAATGTTGGATCTTTATTAAATTCTCAATTAATTGGAAAGCTGTCATTGTTTAATTAGTCCTGGCGATCCAAAAGTATTACAGACACTAATAGTAGGTATAAAATAAAACGCATGCATCTGTTTTCAACCTCCCTGCACTGCAAACTTACATTAACACAACAGGTTAATTACAAATTCTCAACTTCTCTTTTCACAGTGTTGTGTTAATTTGTGCCCAAAATGTTGAATTATAAAATGGTGGCAGTTCAGTGTTGTGTAGATATGTTTTATGCAGCCAAACTGTAACTCTTCTTAGAGAAGTTCTAGAGAATGTTAAAATTCTTTGGTGAATAATTTGGAGTTTTTTGAAATTGGCATGGCATCAGGTCTTCAAATAGCTGAGTGATAAAATGGTAAACAAATTGCAGTTAGATGTAAGTACAGAATGAAAAATGCTAGAATGAAAGATAGCCTTCTAGAGAAAGTCCACACATGAAGTAATGGCATCTTGTATCAATAATGTGCTCATATTAACTGAGTTACTCAGATTTAAAGATTTTGCCTATGTGAGGCAGATACAATACAAATTACATTTAGCTATAAATTAGCTTTCTTACAGGCTTCTACTATTTTATATCATTCATGCCCTATAATTTGAATACTGAAACCAAGCTAAATTCCCACATCTGTGTTGGGAAAAATGGTTGACTACCTGATGCTTGGCACTGATAAAAAGCATTCTAAAACCAAGGCAACCTCCACTCGCTACAGAACCAAAGTTTTAAGCTCTAAATACCATCTAAATTGACCTGGGATTTTTGTGTTTGGCAGGCTGGGTTAGAAGCAAGACTCAGCTCTGAGCTGGAATATCAAGACAAGACAAACAAGTCTAAGCCAAATACCACACAGAGAAATTTATATATGGTATACTAGACTAGTACTGGTATTTTTATTTTAGTGTAATTACTGGATTCCTCAGTGCATATTTCTTTCCATTGCCTCTAAAGTAAGTCTTGATGAGTAATTTAAATGTAGGCTTCTCCAGTGTTGACATCTATTTCTGGTAGATGAATTCTGCCACAAATGTCTCTCAACTTTTTTTTTGTAGTCTCTGAAAAGCAGATGAAATTAGTTTGCAGAGAGTCTTCAGAAGAGCATCTCCAGCCCTTCAAGAAGAAATTAGAAGAATTCTTCCAGAAAGGTAACCATATTTTTTTGAAATTATTGGTACTGTAGTTTTTTACAAGGTGTGCCATATATAATGTAAGCTGCTTTAGATGCCTGTTGCCTCTGAAAATTTCTACTATCTGTTATGGATTATGTTCCTAATATACTTAATATACATTAAGAACAGTTACAGAGATTTTAGACGTCACTTGTCATAGATAATTGTTTCCTTGATCTCACCCATTTCTTATTGATTATTTTCTGCTTTGTTTTTTTATTATTATTTGTAGGTAAAATAAAGAAGGTTTTCATCATAGAGCAAATTTATCAGATGGAATATAAATCTTCAAGCTTATAAAAGACTAGAATGAAAAATAGCTTTCTAGAGAAAGTCCATACATAAAGTAGTGGCGTATTGTATCACTAATGTGCTCATTGACTCATAACTAATGTGCTGAGTAACTCAGATTTAAAGATTTTTGTCTGTCTGAGGCAGAAAAAGGCTTAAGGAAATGATTTACCAGGATAGAGTCAGGAGTTATGGGGTCAGATTTGAGGGTGCAATTTGATGATCAGTTCAAGACAATGTAAATGCAAGTCGCTGCTGCTGAAATGTGTGGTCCTGATACCCTGTTTTCCCAGACTGTGTTCCCAAACCTCACCTGCTTGTACCAGCAATAGTGTGTCTGGGGCTGTGCAAGACAGACAAAGAACTGAGCCTTTTTTTTGACAGATTGGAGGAGTACTGGCTATTTGGTTGGCAGAGCTAGTGCTGTATTTATGATGACTATATTAAGAAGTAAATATTACCAAACAGCAAGTATTTGTCACAGAATCTTAAATGGTTTCACAATTTGATGTTTCAGAAGTCAAATGAATTATCTGAACATATGAATCAAGGGAGAATGTGTACTTACTATTAATGATCATTCAGATTGTTGTAATGGTTTATGATTTAGCTTAATCCTTTTTATAAAGATCCCTCTAATGGCTTTTTAATAACTTTATTTCATGAGGTTATAGTATTTAAAAAATTTACTAAATTAAAAGAGGATGTTTTAAAAATAGCAGTCCTTGTTAAACTGTACAGTTAAATAAGCCAATATTCTTTCTCACCCTTCTCCAGGCCATGGACATTAAAGGATATATTTGTTTGATATATTTTTTCTTTTAATTGAAAATTTATTTGGACAGTATTAAAGCTGCAAATTTCTTACCACAGAACTTGTAAAACCAAAAAATTGCAGTGGGAATCTTTGTGTTGCAGCAAGACAGTTGTATTAGTCTTTCCAACTTAACCAGAATTTTTTACTTACAGTTTAACAACAGTGCAAGATTGAGATATTACAATATATATTTCTGCAGTACTTTTAGGGTCTCCAGCATGCTGCTTGATCTTGCTTGCCACAGTATTGTAGCAGATCAATGTAATTATATTTTGTATAGATTATTTGATTCATAATACTATAGGAATTACCCTGTTAGAACAGCTCAGAACTGAATAGTTTGTATTCCTTTCTCACTAATGGCCAGAAACGCATCAAAGATGTGCTGCTGAAATGATAGTTACGGATCTGGACCGCGACTAAATTTTGACCAAGTCTTGTCAAAACCCTAAGCAAATGTTGACTTCCACATTCATATCGCGGATTCTGTAATTCTTATTATGCCCTGGATCTCTTGAGGAATAGCAAATGCTTATCATTTTAGTTCCAAGCAGTAAGGGCAGCCCAGCACAACCTGGTTTCTCTCACTAAGCTGAGGTGCCCTACTTTCTGATGAGTGGAACCTGATAAAATTGCCCAGTTGATCTCAGTAAAGATTGAGGTCTGCATTAGAGGAAAGACCTTGATTGCAATTAGTTGTGCAACATCATTTCATGTAGAAAACTATATTCCTTGCTACAGCTGACCTGTTTATACCTATACATGTGGAAACTGAGATACTAAATTTATCTTTATCCACGTAACAGAAAATTTTATCCTTATATCTGTGAATGGTATATTTATTTTTAAAAAGATAAGGTACATTCCCACATGGTGTCCTGGGACAGTGAGTTCTTTGCATAATTACTAAATTTGTTGGACACTTCCTAATGTTTCAGGTCTTTTGTATTCTGAAAAGAGTAAAAACATATGTATGACTTCCTTGTCCATTTTTTCATATTTTTCATGTGTTTTCCTTTGCTTTTTAATTTCATGTTTTAAGCTAGCTGGTCATACTTACTTTAATTTTTCCTAATTTGACTTCTCATCTTATGACATTTCTGTTTCATCTACCTTTTTCTGAGCTAAGTTGTCAATAGGTACCCGTAGTATTTAAAGCAATAAATGAGGCATTGTGTTTTCATCACAGTCATCCTGCTTTTTAAAATAATTTGTTGGACACATTTTCATTGATCTGCCAATATTGGCATCTAGAACTTCTCTAGATTCCTTACAGCTAACTGAGAACTTATCAGAGTGAACCATGATGTCAAGTCATTCCATAATATCTGTCATTTCTTGGCTTTCTTAAGATTTTCATGTGAAAAAAATGTATGCCATGGAAAGGAGTTTGCTGGAATTTGAGGAACTTTTTTGTTGTCAAAGGAATGCAGCCTGCACTTCTAATATAAAGTGATAAAGTTCTTGATGGTACTTAGTTCCTACAAAAAATGATTCCACAGGCTGAGCTAGCGCCTGAGGAAACAAAGGCATATATAAGTGGTTTCGTGAAGGGTATGCAGAGAACTAACTGATAGCAAATGAGTATCTCAATGTCATTGTCATTGCTGTATTTATGTGGCTGCTTGTCTTGCATTTTTCCACGTTGATGTATTGTTGTAATAGATAGTTATTTTGAACTATATGGTGTTTACTCTTGATTCATTAAATAATTGGCTATTAATTTCTTTAAGTTATGTTTTAAATTAACTGATCTTTAAAATTAATTTTTTTTAGAATCAGCTTTAGTACTTTAAAAAAGCATTTATTGACTTTATATACTCTACTCCTGCAGTTTTCTGATTCTTTGTTTGCCCATTTTTTAATATTGGATGATTTTTTTCTTCCTCTCATGGGCCTGGTGATCTATAGCAAATTAATGATTTTAATTGTTCCATCATCTCTGTCTTTGACTGGGCTTCTGTGGATTTTTCTTTTGCTTTCTTTTCTTGTCTATCAGTATTACTGGCAACATACTCAACTGTTAGCAGCAATGGTGTTTGTCAATACAGCTGACTGGTAGTAAATGTTCAACCATAATATCATTCAACCATAATATCATTCAGATGTGCTCTGAGTACGTGACAGTAAAGGCAACAGTACCTGCTATAGATAAGCATTGTCCTTAGTATTTCCATTGGTGAAAACTGTACTCTTTCTACAGGTACTTTTTATAGCAAATAACAATTTTTAATAGACTAAATGAGGTTTTATTAGAATTTAACTTAGGTCACTTCTACTTAGAATCTAATGAGTTTTACCTTTACATTAAGATAGGGTGAGAACTCCGGACTGTCCTCTGCGCAGCTATTCTAGCCTATGCCTGTGATTTTTTGGTAATTTCTATCTGCCCATTTCATTCAAGTTGTGATCAGTAGTACAAATCAATGTCTTTCCACTTCTTTGAGAATCGATGGGCAGTCTCCATCTGGATGTGTATGTGTGATGATGTTAAACATGCAGACACATAAATAATCATGAAATAATAATGACCTCTTATTAAACAACCTCTTATTACTGCTGTGATGTATCAGTCTATTCAGTCTAATTTGAACAGTGATGAGGCAAAAGATCTCATATCTAGTTACCAAATACTAAGCCATTCTCTTTCCCAGTTGATGTTTTTTCATCAAAGATTGGAAATGAAATTCATTTTTTCTAGTGTAGCTTTTTATAGATCTGTAATCCTGGACAGAGAAACCTACTGGAGCTAGTGCTGAATTCCTACTGTCCTTTGTCATTATTGCTATTTCTGCCTCCTGTTTAGCTTCCTCCTTTCTTTTCACTGCTGTGCTACTATGACTGGGTGGGTACTTTTCTGTTTGTCTCCAGAAAAAAAAAAGTCTTTCATCATCTGTGTATGTCTGTGAATTACTTACAACAAAAACAAACTAAATGAAAACAGGTCTGCATCTTTTTGAAAAAATGTAGTGACTTGCAGATCAAAACAATGCAGTATTTAATGCTAAAAGAGAAATAGCTGGGATGCAAACATTAGAGCTAGGTGGAAAGTATTTTTTTCTGAGACATGTCAAAATATTTCTATTCTCTAATAGCGTGGAACAGAAGTTCAAATAGTATCATAAATAACTGTGCAAGGTAGGAGAGAACATGGGACTAATTAACTAGCCCAGTAGTCTGGACCTGAAGGTACTGATCTGGGATTCCTGGATTTAAACACCCTATTTTCTCCAAAATATATAGTAGTCTATAAAAGCTTCATGAAGAACCCAAGCAGTCACATACAGTTCCCTCAGGTGTGTGGGATTCTCTATCTTTTATCTCTCCACCTATTTGAGAGAGGATACAAAGGGACAGGATTTGAGCTGCTCTTTTTTTTATTATATGCATGTTTGATATCATATATTTATACTAGGGCTTGTTCTTTTGAATTTTTAAGGACTGACTCAAAGATAATTGTTTTGAAGTTCCTTATTAATTTTTCTGTATAGTGTTAAGATTCCAAACTGCCTGTCAATATCCTGTTAGGCCACTGAGGGGGCAAGAAATGGCAACACCAGGAACCCTTGTTCATTGTAACCCTTTTCCAAGTTGTAGGGATTCATTTTGAACATGATTTTTTTTCATGTGCGCCTAATTTAAAAGAACATCCTTTATTCAAGTTAATTAAAATATATTTAAAAAACATATTTCAATATTTTTCTATACACCAGTCTCTATCAGTCTCTTAGTTCTTGTGATTCGCTGGGGTGGTGGAGTACTTTTCTTAGGGAAGAAACTGTACAAGGTAACACAAGAAAACATTGATAAAAGTAGGCAAATGGCAACAAAAGACAAAAGATCAATCGCAAAAGTTTCAGACTACAACAGTAAGAATGGAGAATTGCACTATGCTGCCTTTCCAGGTTTTCCATTGATATCTTTATTGCCTTTGCTCTCAGTTTGTTCTTGTTTTCATTGGGTTATGCAAGTATGGTGCCCTGCAGACCCTATAATTATTGAGCCTGTTTCTTCTCCAGTCACTTACATAACTGATTTGAGTTTTTATAATTGGTGGGTAGTACTTTGTGTGGCATTAGAATGGAAGTCCTATAAAATTCTGCACCAAAGTGCAAAATAATGCAGAAAACGGTCTTGATTTATGGTATTAGAATAAGTATTGGACAAATTTCAAAAAGTTCAGAGGTTCAGTTTAGATAAGTGTCTGGAAACTCAGCTGCTTTTCTGAAATCAGGAGTTAACTGATAATGCTGAGCATCCATTAAGCATCTGCTTTTAGTTTTGTTTGTTTAAAAAAGAGTTGTGGCTGGTTTAAGCAAATGTATGAAGAAATTTTCTGCCAGCTCACAGCAAGTATCCAAAGCTCAGATGCTTTTTTGGAACTTCTGGCTTGAAAATAGGACTGGAACTCATAGATATTCAAGTTTTTCTCACACATACGACTTCCCATCATTTCTAGTCAATGCTAAGTGGAAAATGTAAGGAAAAAAAACATTGATTTGCTTTAACTGAACTGTTTACATTTCCCTAATTACAATTAATGTCAATTAAATGTAATACTTGCTGTGTTGTAACAAAAAACACTGAGAGTGTTATGGAGACTGACATTCTAAAATGCTAGAGGGGATAAACTGTACTTCTGCTGATGTCAGTACTGTTTTGTATAACTAGATGTAATGTAGCCTAGTGCCTTGAAGAGGGAATTATGTGCCAGAACACTTAGCTTCTATTCCCAGTTTAGCTACTTGACATCTGATGCTAGAATAGTTGGTTAATCTCTTTAGGCTTCAGTTTTCCGGTACATAGAATGTTAAATAATGATCCTTGCTATTTTTTGTAGTGGAGGATAATCTTTGTAAAGTGTTTTGTGATTTCTCGATGAAAGTCTTCATGTGGAAACTGTGTTAATGCTTCATTTCTCTATATCATATGGACATGTTTTTTGAAATGGGCTTGGATTATTACAAAGTAAAAATAATCATTAATAAATTTAATTTTATTACATGCAACAAATTATACTAATTTTACTAGAATATGGAGATCTAAGAATTACCATACACTTAATGTATTTCCAGTGGAATTACTGTGGGTGTTTTTTTTTTTCAAAAATATTTTCACTATGTTTTCCTTTTAAATTGTCTTGATAAGCAAAATGAACTTTGAAATCATGAAATTAATGATTGGTTTGGAATGCTCTTTAATTTATAAAACTCTTGCTCAGAATTGCTTGGAAAAAAACTACTCTTTGGATACAAGGCCATCACAAAAAAAATAGAATATTTAGACTAATATGAGAAACATTTAGTAGCAAAATACTGTACTTTGAAAAGGAGGAGAGTGTTTTGTTGCTGCAGCTGTGAAGCTTACTACAAGGGATGCTGGCTGGTAGCCACTGGTGTTAGTTTTTCGTGACCCTTTTTAGCGTCTTGGTGCCTTCTCCCAAGAATAATAGAAATAAGAAAGTAGATGGCAGACAGGAGAGGGCGACTAGCCTTAATAGAACTTATTTCTTATTTCCCCACTTGATTATCTCGTATTTTCTGTCCTTTGTCATAAATGTGGGAATATATAATGCAGATAAATCCAGGATCTTGCAAAAACTGGTCCCAAAATCCCCTTTGTTGGTTCCAGGTCAGAAAGTATTCAAGAACTCTACTCTGGGCTCCATTTCTTCTCTGATATACTGGTATGTGTAAATCAAAAAGTCTTTAGGCTTCTTTGCAGTTAGCAGAGGAAGAGCATAACTGCCTCTTTTCAATTCTCTATGAATAAAACATCTTGATGAGACTTTGCGATTAAAGGAATTAATTTAGTTTACAGCAGGGTCTGGGAAGCAAGTAGTCTGATGTCAGGACAAAACAGTTTTTGAAAATCATTATTAGTAGAAAGGAAAGCTATTTGGGAAAGGCACATGATTCATTGAAGTGCCCAAGGTAACAGGGGCAAGATGGATGGGGAGGGATTTATCAAACAGTGCAGATTTGCTGAGGTTAATCCCATAACGGAAGAAATTGTCTTGTAGTTAGAATGCTAGCCTGGAACTTGGGAAACTTTGGTTAAGTTCTTTGCTTTGCTACAAGTTCCTGTATCTCTTAGGTTACGTAAGAGATCAGTATTCTGCTAGTCACGTAGTCTGTCGTCATGAGGCTGTACTAGAAAAACAGGACAGCAGACCAGACTAGGCGGCAGCACTCTGTCTGTTTCTCAGACAAGGTTAGCAACCACATGGGAAATGTCAATAAGTCTGGGTTTTACTGCTAAGTGATTTCTTCTTTATAATTTTAGCCAGGTTGCAGTAAATGGCTGGGCACACATCCAATCTATTGCGCCTTTCAGTGTACTTCCGGTGCAGGACAGGAGCTTTGTTCCATGCTTCCTCATTTGCCTGTTTGAATGCACTGTGGAGGATTGTTGAGATAGAATTGATTTCTTATTGTCTTTCTTTCCCTGTGGACTATTAAGGTTAGTCCCCTTCACCTGTTTGTTAACTACTTTCTGTTTTATGTTCTTCTTGGGGGAATATGCCAAGAAATTAAGAAATATCATGGGAAAACAATACACAAGTGTACTGATCAAAGTCCTACATCCTCTGACATGAAAAACAGGAAGAGTTGTCTGATCCTGTGGGATACTTGGGTGCCCCAAAAGGCAGATCGATACCTTCTGGCCTTTTCAGATGTGTGAAGCAATTCCACATGAATTGTTTGATCTGGGTCACTACAACCTCATATAGAACTGTTACTTCCTTTCTCATTCATGTTTCTGTGCCTTCATGCCTCTGTATCAGTTCCACCTTGATAATTTTACTTCCAGAAAAATAATTTCTATTTAAATTTAAGTAACAAATGCTCATTGGATACTGTGATTCTATATTTTCTTACTCATTTGTTCAGTGGTAAAAAGACAAAATAATGATTCCTTATTTGGAATCTCTGTTTTTTAGATCATAGAGTTCCTTCTAAGTAACTTGAAACCTGTTGATGTATATTTGACTTTTTTCAAAACAAATCACTGAAAGCCAAAATCATTTAGACCTTGATTTCAGGCAAGTATCCAGGAAGATATGTTGATTATTTTTGTTTTTCTTTCCTAATATCCTTACTCAGATAATTGTATTATCACGTTACTCGTTACCAGCTTGCATTTGTTTTCACCCAACTTCACTTCCTCCATTTACTTGCTTACCGATACAGAATATGCCATTTCATAGTAGCATTCATATAAGGAATTTACCCCACTAACTTTTTTGTTAACTCTACTGTGGTATATTTCAGCTGTTTCTTGTTGGTTATTTTCTACTTGTTCTTGGGTATATAAATATTCCTTGTCTTGAATGTGGTTCTTTTGCTGTAGATGCTCATACGTGGTTATTTATTCTGTTTATCTGATAATACTCTTTGCATTGACCTAGGGGAAGCATCCTTCCTTTCTTAGTTTATAGTCCACTTATCTATTTGATTTGAGTGTAGGAGTGTAGGAATTTCTTACTTTAAAGCAAGCAAAAGTATTTTCACTCAAAACTCTAGTGCTTCAGCAATCAAAACAATATATGAAGTATAAAGCAGGATGCTAACATCACTCATTAGTAAGCCAAGAGTCAAGAATACTCAAAGACACCATTATCAGTACCACTTTTAAAATATAACAAAATTTTGTGCTTCTCTCTTACTACTAATAGGAGGTATCCTTATAAATTTTAATACAGTCAAAAATTAGGAAGAAATTTACACTACTAACTTTCTTTAACAGTCTGACACTATACCATTGTTTTAAAAACAGATATAGGAATTATGTTATAAGTCCTTATTCATAGCAGTTTAGTATAGCTTGCCCGTACTTTACTTACCTAAAATATCAGAAAACCCTGCAAAATATTTCAAATTCTTGCTTCTTCCAATAAAAATATAGCCCTTCTACCAATGAAGAATTAATATTAACAGAAAGATATCATGAAGTCTTAGAAAAAATATTCTAAAACTGCATATGACACTAACTCACATAGTTATCTTTAAACTAGTATTGTATTTGTCTACTTTAATCTGTATATTGGATCATGGTACTTATGTTCCACTGAATAAGCAAAGCAAGAAAATCAAGAATAATTTTTAAAAAGCACTGAATTTCAATCGTATTTGCCTTTTTAAATGTGGTACGTAAAAAAAACAGCAGAAGAGCAACATTATTTACAAGCTTTCCCGTGTTGCCTACAATTATGAAGCTGCTTCTGTCAACCAGAAAACATTTCTCTGTGAAGGCAACCAGTTCTACAAGATATCAGATGCTATTACTGACTCTGTGACTGTTCAGTCTGCATATCAAATACTGATTCTCCATTTTGTGAATAAACTGTGCAAATATGAAGACTTTTAACTTCAAAGCTTTATTTTCTGTTCTACATATCATAACTCTTTTTTCCCCTTCATTTGTTTTCATTGAGGTGTTTTATTATCTCTGCCACACATATGCAGTTCTCACATTAAACAGTGTGGGAGGATATTTATGTCCAGTGTCAAACATGAAAAATATGTCATACTTCCTTGCAATGATAATGTTTGCTTAAAACATTTTATCCTTCCCAGCAATGACATTACAGACCTTGCAAAGTTTGTGTTTATATGTGGAACGCTGTGTTATATGCCAGCAGCAGAATTACTTTAATCTTTCAAACTGTTTGTGACAGTCATAACTGTTTTCATCATTCAAAGATCCGTGTATTTAAACGGATGAAAGAGTGATTTACATAAATTGGCATGAGCCTGCAAAGCACAGATCCTTATTGCTGTGGTACTCTGAGATTTTACAGTTAGACAATAGCCTCAGTCCATAAGACACCAAATAAGGTGTCCTGGAATGTGATTGCATCCATATGCCTCTAACTAATGCAATATTGACACAGGGAGCTGATTCAAGGAACAAGAGTTTGCTCTGAAATGAACATGTTTCTTCCTATACTAGCAGAAGAATTACTAGCATCAAAGTTCTGAAAATTGATGTTAGTTAAAAATATGACTTTTCAGAAATTTTTCAATTGATTATTTTTGAGACAGGCATGCATCTGATTGCTTTAATCAGTTCCACTATAATCATGAATTGCTATAAAAATTGGAGGGTTAAATTCCATTAGAATGTGGAATACGAATGTAATTTAGAAGCACTTGTAATTAAATGTGCAATAAGTCATCCTCTGTTAGAAGACAGGGAAAGAATTTCTGAGACCACAGTTCCTTCCAGCTTTTTTTCAGTTGGATTGTCTGAATTATGGTGGCTGACGTAAAAGCGTTGGCATGACATAACAGAGGAGGATTTCCTATTAATGGCAACTGAGCGATAAAATGAATGTTAGTATTACTATCCTTGATTTAATACCAAGAATGATGACATATGTGATAGTTATAAAATGTATACCTAGAATTACTGATACGTTTATTATGACCACTGTTAGCTTGTCTGGAATCTAACATTTTCTTCTTAAATTCTTATCAACACCCTTATTTTCTATTCAATTACTGTGGATTTCTTCCAGTACTCATATCATAAGCCTATAAGCAAATGGAATCCTAGGTCATGTGTTGCATTTCCAAAGGTATCCTATTAGGTTCTTCTTCTAGTCCAGCTGCTTTCTTCTTCTAGTCCAGCTGCTTTCTTCTTCTTTACTGTATTGTATTGAATTTCTTGCACAATCTCCAATTTATCTATTTACTATCTTCCTGGGTCTCACTATTCTCTGCACTGACTTGCAACTCCATGTTAGCATGCAGTTTATCTGGGTTTGCTCTACTATCTCTTCCATGGCACATCCTGGGCTTATAATACCCTATTTATGTTAATATTGAAAGTCATTGTGCTAATAGAATTTAAATCCCTCTGAAAGCTTTCCTTGGCAAGAAATCAGGATACTTGCTGATTAATTATTTTAGATTATATTTCCTATGAGCAAGTTGCTTACATGGATGGAAGAAACTACTGCAAGGAAAGAGCAGAGTCACGAATTATAAGGGACAGGATAGAGGAGATTAATGTGCCTATTTAAATAATGAAAGGCCTAAACACACTTGTTCTCAGAAGACTTTCATACCACCTATCATACTGGTCACTCTCTCGTTATGTTTGTCCCCGACCTCTGTAATTTCAGACCATACGCTGTGGATCAACTTTGGAAATATCTTTCACAGTAGCGTTTCCCACTTGGTTTGTTGATAATTTTTCTCAACCATGTTTGTTACCTGTGTAGACAAATGAATATCCTGTTTTAAAGTTTTTCACAAGGAATTGATACAAATATGTGTTGCTGAAAATTTGAGCAAGAAAATGCAGGTCTCTGGATTAGGATCTATAATGGTGTAAGCTATGGTTTTCTTTGTTAAGCAATAATAATAGGTAAAGTCTGTACACCAGACATGAAGTAGCCATCAAAAAGAAATTTCTTTCGAAGACAAAAAGACAAATAAATTTGACACCCAAACTTGTTGAGTAGGGTCTAGTAGAACCATTTATTCTGAGAACAAAAACAACCATCACAATGTTCTTAGGGTAATTCTAAGACATTTGAAGCTAGTTAAAAGACAAAGTACCAGGTTGCTACTAAACTCTCACAATTGGAGAATGACAGAGTAAAAAGATGTGGAAGATGCAGTGTGGTAAGATTACAGTTGCCATAAAAGACAGATGACTTCTAAATCCAAGAAGCATCTCTGATTTCCGAAGGTCACTTTAGCTTCTCCTGCAACCTCTGCATCCTCTGCTGTGATATCTTTGTGCCTAAATACTTCAGATGCCAGGGCAAGATATTTAAAATACATTGCACTGAAATGCAATTTCAGTGACTTTGTCCTGGCAACTTTGCTCAGGCTTGAAGGCTTGCTGCTTATCAAATTATGATCATATCATTCCCCTGGACTTTCTTGCATTTCTGTATTTTTTCCTTCACAGAGACTAGGCTTCTTCTGAGTCACGTCTGGCATGACCTTTCATGCTTGATGTTCAACACCACAAATAGCTTTGTTGTGAGGCTTTAAATTCTAAGAGTATCCTAATTCCAGGAGTTTTCAGCCTGGTACTAAAACTTAAAAGTAATTTATCTGATTTTGGGATCCTGCTAAATACCTTTGTTTTGTGTGATTTCCATTCTTATAGGAACGTTTTTTCCTGAGCATTTACAGTGCTTCTGTGGGTCGGTGTACCAGAGGAGAAGTCAGTAGTTTTTTTTCTCTTAGATGTATGAATGGAATTGAAACTGTATTTCTATCAGAGCATATAAATCAACCTAAACATTGTATTAGGGTCAGGATTTTTTAGCTATCTAAGCTTTGTCCAAAATCAACTATTTGAAAGAATCTAAAAATAAATAGAAGAACTTCTTTGCAGCTACTGTAGAGCATAATTTGGGATATAAGTAATTGTACAAAGCATGTGTTTAAAATCTTTCATATTGAAAAGGCTGGGTAGAATCCGAAGATGCCGGCCTCCAAGCGTGGCCATCTCTGGAATGGAATGTGACAACTGAGAGTTCTGCTGCAGAGCTGGCCAGCAAATCTGACTAGACACAGTAGGGTAGCTTCACTGGCCAAACAGAAGCACGTAAAAATTAAAGTTTATACATGCTAAAAGGAAAAACTGCTTTATAAAATCGATTTGTTTTGATTATCTATAATGTTACCAGTGCAGTTAATCAGTAAGCATTTTTAATGTGTTTCTGTACCTTTAATTTTGCACAAAGGGCCTGACCCAGGTTTGACTGAAACCATTTGAATAATTTCTCTCTCTTGTATAAGGCACACCATTCTTTTTTCTTAAAAAGGATCCTTCTAGGAATACAGTATTCATTAAAGAAAAAAAAAAATCTGTGTAATATCAATAAGCTTATTAATAGGGTGGAGAAGAAAAAGATTTCAGCTATATTTCAGAATTTTACATTTTATTCTATAGATTTCCCCTTCATACTTTTCGATATATTTGAACTATACTCACATCTATAGTGGATATGAATGCAAACACATTTTTGTATTACTAATGATTGTATTATTTTTCAAATCAAAGTTAATTACTTGATGAAATCTTAGGTAGCTAGATGTTTTTTTTCAGACATGATGAAGACTAAAACGCTGAACTGTAGAGGCCAGCCTTCTGTATCAGGATCAGAGATGCTAGTAGAGCGATGTGGAGAAGTTTACTGTATACCTGATCTGTAGTTCTATAAGAAATTTTCAAAACGAGGAGTGTTCATTTGGCACACTTCACTGAAGTGCAGTTACAGCAGTTATAAAAATGAATAACAGCCAAAACCTATCATAATATTTCCCTGCACTTACTTTTAAATGTAAATGTCTAATACCAGCCATTAGTTTTGACTTTGTTTTCATTTTGATTTGCTTTACCTTTAAATGTGGGTAGCCATGTATTTGATAATCAGTTTGGGCTTGAGATTCCCCTCCTCCACCGTGTCCATCTGGCAGAACAAAAAGGGGGAAGGTGACTGTCATACTTCCAAGCAGCATGTTTTTAGAAGGTCAGAATGATTAAACTTTTTCTCAATAATGTAGGTTTTCTCTTCATGCTTTTTATTGACAGTCTTTGTTTCTTAAAGAACCTTCATTGCTTCTTTTATTTAAACAAAAATGTAGCAAAGAAACAGATGTGTCCCATATAAAATATGCAATAAATCTTGTCTCACAAATTCTTTGCTCTGAACTTTCTGACAGAAACTGTCAAATATCCACTTTAATTCTGGTATAAAATGTTCACTTTGTGTCATGGCGCCAACCACCATATGCTGGAATAAAGTCGGTAACCTGCAATAAAAAAAGGCAACATGCGCACCTTTGAAACCATACAAGCAATCAACAGAGAGAAAGGTCTATATAAATCTATGGAGAATTAATCTCAGCTTTGCTACTATCCTGCTGTGCGTTTACAATGAGACTTTGCTCCCGACCACCAGAAGTGGCTTACTTTGCAGAAGGAGCATGTCCTAATGAGGCGAAAAGGTAGGGAAAACAAAGCAGCAGCTTTTAAGCCCCCCACCCCCCTCCTCTGGATCCCTAGGAGAGCATGTCCTAGTGCGCTTAGACCTGTGGGGCCACCGCGCACCACGCCTTGCCGTACTTTAGCTGATCGTGTGAACCCAGCCTTTCCTGAGCTCAATCAGCAGAAATGACTTCAGCTTCATAAATCATTGTTATCATCCCACAGGAGGAGGCAGTGCTATGGCTTTTCTCTCCTAAAACTTTTCAGGCCACCAGTTTCACAAGCTTTTCTGAAATTAGTTTCATTCTATTTGTATAATAACTTATGCTTTACCCACCAGATTTGCTGTTGGCTTACCATCCAATTAACATATTGTTTTGGTATCTACATCTATCTCGTGTTTTTGAGAAGACCTTCTTCCCATTGGTAATAACAATCATTCATCATGTATTCAAATGTATTGTCCTTGATTTAAAAATATGCTGATCCTTAATGTTTTTACTTCTGCTTACAACAGAAGATCGTAGTTATAGTAAATCTGGATAGTTAATTTTCCCAAATACAGAGCAGATTGGATTTAACCTTGTTCTGTTTGAAAGGATTAGAACTAATTTTCCAGTTCTGTAAACTGTTTAGATACATTTAGTCATCTCAAAGAGATTAATCTGCAAAAACACATTTGGAATTAGACCACAAAACTATAGGAGTTTATTAAGAAGAAATTAGAACTATAATATGTTTCTATAGTGTTTAAGCACTAACAGGCTTTAAAAATGATTTATTCTCTGGAGCCACAAGTATGAGAGGATGAGAGATTAATTCTGGCTAAATTGCATCTTAATAGAATGCAATTTATAATAATTTAATTGGAATAATTTGAAAAATGTACTGCTGATTCTTGCATTATAATGAATAAATGCAGAATACTGGAAAATAAGACTAGTGTTAGTTCTAATTTTAATGAAACAATTACTTTTTTTGTACAAGATAACTGAAAAAATAATTTTAATTTAAAAATCTGCTCTTACAGAATACAGTAAAAGCATCATATTAAGAAACAGGCACATGTTGAGAGAGTTGAGAAAATAGTATAAAAAGTTCCTTTTTCGTAGTTAGTTCTAATGTTCTGGTAAACTGACCTTCAACACTTTTTCTGGCAAATTTATAGACAACATTATCAGTTTTAAAAGAAACATAATTTCCTAGGTTTTTATTACCTATGATAATAAACACTGTCTTGCTTGAATGTGTTCTGATGTAGTGTGTGTGTGTGTTTGTGTGTGTGTGTATGTACACAAAGGTCTGTACTTCGTTATGCCTTGGTAACATAAAAAATACTAAACATTTTAAAATGCTGAAAATTTTCTTCATGCTTAATGTGAATTAGTCCTTGCCCAGTACCTAAGGTACAGGTTGGTAAGTAATAGTCATGATTACTTATTGGAAAACTTGGTTGAAGCTAACTTTCCAAGACTGCACAGAGACCCTTTGTATGATGGAAACATTTGTACATTTTCATCATTGGATGTGGGTTTCTTAGTTTTAAAACAATTTTTGTACCACTGCAAAGGAAAATAAACTTGTAAGGACTGGTTCAGGGAAGCATGATTAAGACCTCATGGAAGCAAGTGTTCTGAAGATTGTTTTGAAAGGATTTAAGATGTCTATACTAGTATTTAAACCATCTAAAAAAATTGCATAGCCAAATCCTATGTTACAAATGTGACATTTTCTAATTTAGAGAAGAGGTAAAGGAAACAAAGCTTATGGGATCATACTGCTTGTTGTTTGTTCCCCTGCCAGTAATTTTTTAATGCACTGGCCAATTTTGACTAAATGTGGTGGAGTTAGAGGTCCTAAGATATTAAGCTCCTAAAATTGCAATAAAAATATGTGACTAAATGGAGAAGTGTGACCCTATTAGCCTTCCAAGGACAGAAAGGCTGTATCATGAACTCAACCCTTATTAATGAATCCACGTGCGAACTAACTCTATCATACAGATCCATAGTAGACTAAGTTTCATTGGCTCCATTGCTCCTGGAACTACTTGTGTAACTCACACAATTGAAGATCTGCTGGTGGATGGGGATAGGAGTGTTTGTTTTGAGGTTTTGCATTCTAGTATGATAGAATAGAAAACTCTGTTAACATACAATGAAATATTTACATGCAGTTTCCAGGTTGTCTGTTGAATTTCATGAGTTCATAAAGCCTACGAATAAATGGTTAGTGACTAGCTAAAGAAAGTTAATCAAATAATGCATATTAGAAAAGCTAGCTGCTAGGAGTCTGTTTTTATTATTTTTGAAATATAACATTGTTATCAGACAAAAAGCTCCTATGTAAGAGTGATGGACTATAGCCGTGTTAAATAATCTGTAGTCGTACTGAGTACAAAGTTTTCAAATTTGAAATTGAAAACCATCAAAAATAAAAAGGAAAATGTATCACACTATATTCTCTCGTTTGCTATGTTTATATATGAAGTTAATTCTTAAGTAATGAGATTTCTTTTGTGTAGAACTAACTCAAAAATGATAGAATAATGTGGAAATTGCAGAAAAATTAGTCTTTATGATATAGAGATATACAGATACAGCTCAAGATATACAGATTTTTCTTGAGTATATTTCTTCCTAGAACAGGACACACAGTATTTTCAGCACCTGCTCCAAAATTTTTGACACTTCATAATTTGCTAAAAACCCTTAAAGTTATTTGGAAAGCCTTTTCAAACTTTGCAGTATAAATGTCTGAAATTACAAAATTCCTTTCTTCTGTGAGTAGCTCATTTCTGAGAACTTTTGTTCCTTCTGTTGTTTTATGCTTTATTATGTGGTGTGTTTTCCAGAAGTAAAATGAACAGCCCTGAAATTGTATTCCATCTGTATGAACTGTAAAACTTTCCATTATCCTCATAGTCTATGATACCACATTTGAAACTGAATTTCCATGTCTTTAACAATTCAAAAACTCAATTTTCATACTCAGTATCTTATTTATTCTTGTCAAGCCGTGTTTTCAAAATACAGTATTTTCCACTTTGAAAATTAAAAAAAAAGAAAATAGAGATGATAAATTTCCTTCCTCTGATTTTATACTCTTGCATTCATATGTGTATTTTCATGAACACTTGTTTATTTGCATGTGACATTTGTTAATTTGTTTAAAACATTCTGTTCATTTGATTTTCATTCCTTTAAAATTCCTGTTTCAAGAAAGTAGATTCTTGCAAGTGCCAGATACTGAAATATATTTTAGTTTGTAGTAGCATCCAAATTGGTCATTTATAACACTTGCAGTGTATTTTCTCAATGCTTTTGTATGCAGGGCCTTTTTTTTCTAGACGGTAAGATAACACTAATAATAAAAAGATTAAATGAATATTGGTGATACTTAAGAACACTTTGCTTGAGATGATAGCCGCATGCAGTTGACTTTGCTATTATCAGCTAACCAATAATATCTCATTCTACATTGAAAACTAGAGATTGTTTAACATTTTGATGATGAATCCAGTGGCTGGACACCTTGGCTATAGTCAAAAAATAACTGTAGACTTGATATTTATGCATAAAAATAATAAAACCATCCAAATGATCTGATTGAACTAAAGCTTAAGATACGTATCATCTGCAATAATTTTTCTATGTGGATATGTGCTCTAAAATAGCATTACTTAGGAGTGCACATTTTCATTAGATTGTTCATGATAGTTCTTTTCATCTCATAGAAGTGCGCTATGCCAGCAAGTGCTCTGTTGTGTAAATTTTGTTTTTACATGCTATTACTTGTAGTCCAGTAATTTTCTTTATATTCCCATGCGCAGAGAATAAAGAAGGAAAATGTCTTGACTTGATGCCTTCCTCTGAATACTGAATAGTTGGTTAAATGGGTGCTTTGTGACACCTACAAACTGTGATTTCTGGCAGTGCTTTTTAAAGGAGAGCAAAATGTGTCCTTTTCCCCAGACTTCTAATGGATGTCTTAAGCAAAAGATTTCTTAAAAATGAGGTCTATTCAGAAGGTTTATATGGTAGCAGACCTATTGAAGCCAAAATCAAGGGAGGCCGAATTCTTTGTATTACTGTAGTGTCTAGGAGTATAAGCATGTGCAGAAATCTGTACAGGAAACAACGTCTATACTGGTTTTGATGATCTCTCTAATCTGTTTACCCACCTAGAAAGCCTTCTTTGAGCTTTTTCTTCCACCTTGCTAAGTTCCTGATTGAACAGAGTCATTAAGAACAGTTTCCTTTGTATGACTATTGTATTCAGGGGTGGAGATATATACGATGTACTTTTACCATAGGGTCTTCTGACTTCAGCTTCTGATACCCAAGAATATCAGAAATGGAAAATTTGGATTGCAGTTTGGATTTCAGAAAATTTGGATCTCAGTTATCAAATGCTGATAGATCTTCATACTTTTAGAAGGACCAAGAAGAATAAAGGCCATTGCTGTATATTCTCCTTATTCTGTAATGTCATAGAATGTGACATTTGGCACTTGGAAAGGAAAAAAGTTGACCAAACTGGACATTTCTGGGGTTATACGCTTCTTTCTCAACCCTTGATTAAGAGACTAGTACCATTCTAGCTTTCCAGGTCATAGGTAGGCTTCTTCTTTTGACACTCTTTTGGCATGTCTGCTAAAGAGGTTTTAGTCTTGACTAATAAGGAAGGTGTGTTCTTGTGAGTCTAGGAAATGTCATAATATTCTCTTCCCACTGTCTTAAAAGCCTCTGTCCAGAATCTAAAGTTCAGAGAGGAATTTCAGTAGGGTTTTTTTGTTGTTTTCATTTTTGCATATGTTTTGCTTTTTGCCAATGCCTTATCTGAGATTCTGTTTTAATCTTAACAGCAGTTGGTTGGAAGGTGTCAGTCAGAAAAGACCTATCTCCTTCCTTGGGGCAAAAAATGCAAATACCTTGTTTGGGTTTTTTTTTCGCCCTTCAGAAAAACCTATAGTTTTCCAGTCCCTAAATGTTCATAAAGTATACCTTTTTTGAACCACATGAACTCAGCCTTGAAATGTAAAATTAATAGTTCTAATTTCTCACCTTAACAGCTAGTTCTCTGAGAATTCTCATAAATGTGAAGATGCTCATTCCTCCAGAATGTTTATAAAGCAAAGTTTTAAATCAGATCTTTCAATGTTGAAAATAATGAGATTCTGAAAAATGTGAAAGCTGTAGTGGGCACAACTAGATCATTAGACTTATGTGAACCATCCTTCTTAAATGAATTCATATGTTTAATGTCAGAGAGAATTGACATTAGTAAATGTTAAAATTTTTTATTTGAGAGGTAGATGTAAGATTTTTGTGCAGTTGCATGTCCCCATTTTTCTTTCCTTGTCCTCTTAGATCAAGTTATCTCATCGTTCTGCTTGCCTCTGTCGATTTCTGGCCTTCTCCAACTTGCAGTCTCTACCAAGATTCAGTCTTTTTTTTCCTTCATTCTTTGGGGAAACATTTCATAGTAGCCTGTTGCATGAAGAGATCTTGGCTCTGTTGTAATTGGGAGCTGCTATATGTACATAAGACCCATTGCAAATATGTATATTTTCTGGTATTTTCTCAGGATAGTGTTTTGTATCCTGTTTCATCCTCTGCTAGTAAAATACATTTTGTAAAGTAATAAAGGTTTTTACCATTTCATTCTAGTACTTTTCACTCTTAGAACTCTTGCAGGATCATGGCTCTTCAAATGCCTACTTTCACATTTTAGTGAAAGGACAGCCCCAGAACTATTTCATGATCATAAGGTAAATTCATAGGATAATACTCCATTTACTCTTTTATTCTTTGAGCTAGATTCAGGAACCAGGATGTGTCATATTTCCCAGTGATTGGCCTTCAAGATCTATCTGTCTGTAACGGTTCGTATTATAAAAGACCATTCTTACACTGGGTTGGAACTTTGTATTTTGTAGATATTTGTTTTCCTTTCAAAACTTCTGTCTCTAAATAGACACAGAAGTTCTTGACTGATCCTGGCTTTCATTCCTATATTCAAAGAAGATATATTGGTTAACATTGTCTGCCTGTCATAGGACTGGATCTGAGACTCTATTCAGGATATGGACTTAATCAAATCCAAACAGTAGAGCATATTAAGAAACTGCATTTGGACATGAAACCAGACAGTAAGTTTTGCATTTGACAATTCCCTGTCATTTTCAGTGGTAGTCAAGCCTAGTGATTCAGAGACAGAAGGATGTCTCCTTACAAAATGCAGCCTTATGGGAAGTCATTTTGAAGGACCTCTACATAATCTGTATCCATGTAATGTAGACCATCTATGACTACATTATAGAATAATTTGGTGCACTAGAAGTGGATCAGGAGATTGAAGCAGCAGAGGCTGACACCGCTATATTTAATGTATGTGGTTTAGGGATTTTACTTTAGGTTAGATTTACTCTAGTCTTGTCTTCTGAAGTGAATGTCTCCACCTCATGTGTGGTTCAAAGCTGTCTGAAGGATCAAGCGTTGTTTTGACCCTTTTGTCCCTATTAAGGATTGTAGAGGGCTTGGTCTGGAGCTTCCTGTTTAGTTTCCTCTCAATGGAAATTAGTTTGCAAGCACCAAAACTTCTTTGCAAACCAAGCTAAACCAAAGCTCAATAAATGGCAACAGTGTGCTCTAGGTGACCCTGCTTGAGCAGGGGGGTTGGACTAGATGATCTCCAGAGGTCCCTTCCAACCTCAGCGATTCTGTGATTCTGTGAGGGAATTCACTTCAAAACTATCCTACTACTACAACAATCAAAAAACTAATGTCAAGAGTCACTGTATTTCCTTATTCACTTCAATCATTCTTTTTTTCAGTACAAGAAATAGTGAATGAAAGTATCAGGAGATTATTACAAAACAAACAAAATGAGATTGTTCTTCATGCTACATGTAGTTAAGCTCTAGAACACTTGCCAGGGCAATTTATGGAAGCTAAAAGATTTATAAAAGTTTGAGCAGAAACTGGACAAGTTCATGGAAGAGAATCCATTGAGAATTACATGGAAATGGCATCCGGTGTCCAGTGCAGGAAGTCTCTGAACTGCAAAACCATGGAGACAGAGAGAACATTGAGGGAAATGATAATATGCTTGCCCTGTTCTTTTATTCTTCTTGAGCACCTGCTTTAGCCTTTGCCATAGGCAGGATATTGGGCTAGGTGGATCCCTGCACAGATCTGATATGACTGTTACCACATTCTTAAGTTAAGGAAACTGAGGAAACTGCAGTCAAGTATGTGGTCTAAGGAGGAGAGAATTTTAGGATCCCACCTTAACAAAAAAGGAATCCTATGAGACCAAATGGGGTGTTGGCAGAGAAATAAAAAGAAAGATATTACTTGATTTATGCAATTCATTTTAATTGCCCTCAGTAATTTCCTCAATTAAGATGAGGCTTGATATGTTGAATGTGGGGCTTCATTGAGGAATCTGTTGAGGAAAATACAATCTTTTTCTCCTTTATATTCTAAGCGACAGATTTAGTTGAAAATTGATAAACTGCCACTCTTTCCAACCATTTCTAGTAAATAAGTCTTTAAAATCACAGAACATTTGAAGAAACAGTATAAATGTGTTACAGAAAAAATATTATGGAGTAAAAAGTGTTTCATGGAAACCTTTACTGATAGTATTGATAGTGTTAGTTATTGCAGGGGGTGGAGCGGGGAAGGAAGAGCAGGATATTACAAATAAGTGAAATATTATTAATACTCAGTAGAAGATTACTTAGAAATTATATAGAATATTAGCAAATTGCTCTGGTTTCTTGTTACATGTGTTATGTAGTATTTGTAACTCCTATTTAGCTAGAATTTGTTGCATGGAGTTGTTCTATTCACATACACACTGTTCTATTAATGTAAACTTTGCATGTTCCTTCCTAACAGTTGTACGTTTTTTTCCACTTTCTAAAACAAATTAAAATTCCTTTCCTCTGCCTTCCCTTATTCTGTTCTTACAAGATTAAAAAACAGTAAGTCAGGTCTTATCACCTGACTATAAAGCTTTAACTATGTTGACTATATTAGTTACTTGTTCTTGTTTAGGTGCAGTTATATCAAGGACTTCTATTTCTGTTGTAACAGTTTTTGATCTCCTTAAAAACTAGAAAGTGATTATTAATGTAATCATAAACTGTAAAATTTTATATCTAGTTCAGCTTTTAACCCTCTTTGCTTTTCCATATGTAGTTAATTCTGTATCATGATGAACTATCAGAATTCTGAGTGACATTTTCAACTTCTAATGATATAAACATGTAAGAGCTGTGGAAATCATTACCATAGTGTGAATTAAGTACAACAGATTAATTTTAGCCAGCTGAATTTCTCAGGAGCCTGAAACAAAAACAATAAATCAAACCTGCCCTACTTCAGCTGTAGCTGTCTTGCCACCAAGATTTGATGTTGAGAATTCAATGGTATAGAATTCATTGTTTTCCTTGCCCAGGGCTCACAACATTGCTCCTTGCTTTTCCATACGGAAATAATCTGAGCAAGCGTCTCCAACGCATTTGCCCAATATAAGTAAAAGTATGAGTTGAAAGTAATTTATGTTTTGTTAGCATACAACAATGTTCTGAAGTAAGCCAGTTTTTAAGTGATTTTAACTACCTTAGTACAAACCTCTGTGCAGGTATTGATTTCTCAGTGGCCTTGTCTGTGAACTCAAGTTTATAACTATAACTGTATTTCAACCAGTGTAAGCACTCCTGTAGACTGGGCAGCATAAAGATACAGTTCCTTATCTTTGTATCATCACAGATTCTGAATTCTGTCTATATTAATATTTGCACTCACAAAACTGTTCCATTGTGGAATAGGAATAACTTTTCCACTTTAGGGGGGTTTTTTTGTGTGTTTTTTTTTTTTACATATGTGGTATTCTGCTGCAGTTTTTTAATGGAATTTTTATTTGGAATTAAGACGAATTGGTCAACATTTTGAGAAGTGACTAATGCTTTTGAAAGCTATAGTGCTTGAGTATCCAACTCAGGAAACATTTTCAGAAGTGCAGAATACCCATCCTTTGAAAATCAAATCCTTTTAAATAGTTCATGTGAGTATTCAATAACAGAGGTGCTCAGATTCACTGACCATATTTCAAACACTTGGCTTCTTTTTCAAAAAATCTTGTACATACCATACATTTAAAACTTGGTACATGTGTTTTCACTTTCCAACTTCCTGAACAAAATGCTATGGCTATATGGTGTTAACTATATTTGATACCTGTTCAGCAATTTCCAATTATTTGCATTGCAAAAACAGGTTTAAATTTGTAAGTTTTGGTCTGCAACAATAAAGAAACATACACAAGTTAGTGTTCTGTTTTTAAATCAGAAATTCAAGTTTGATTATTTGCTTTTTATTCTGATTAATGTCTTCTACTGCATATTGTAGTAATGGGTTTAAAATGACTTTTCAAATCTGCTACACTTCATTGGTACACTACATTCATTTAGGTACTATATACAGGAATTAAAGAATAATTGAAAATAATGAAATGTTTACCACTTTATTATATTTAGTACACAACCTATCAAATTTTGAATGCAATAAATGTGTAATCTACATGATGTCTAAAACATTAAGGCAATAATTCATATCTTGGGAATGTTTTTCATTGGCAGCTAAAGAAGAACATAAAAAAGAAGAGAGCAGTTTGGAAAATGCACAAAAATGGTAAGCTTTTTGCTAGTGTTTTCTAACAGTTTATTTTGGTAAAAGATGTTATTGATGTTAGGAATTACATTAAACAGGAAAAAGCATCTGTACTTCAAAGGAGAAATATCACGCTTCCTGAAAATTTCTTATGTAGTCTTCCAGGAAAAAGTTTAATGGAATTTTTAGATGATCTGCTGTGTTTGAGGTTTAATTACTGTCAACATTGAATTGGATACTAGTCTTAAAGAATATTGCAATAACTGATTAACTACTTAGTGTAGTAAAAATATATTCCACTGTCACTGCACCTTTTCACTATTTAGGCTATTGAATGTTCACTAAGAAACCAGTGAAATTCTAATCTGTAATTGTCTGAACATCTATGCCTTACTTATGCCAGAGAAGGCACACTAGGGGAAGAAGTGAGATAAACTGATGGTTTCTAGACAGACTATAAATGACGTAAGTTACTATTTCTAATAAATATTGTTCACCAAGTTATATTTTTGTGAGGTTAAAGGATCTGCCTTTAACCTTACTTATGTTGGCTATGGAACTGCTATAATTTGGTTGAGGTAATTTTAATTGTCACAGCTTTTAGTTGCTTTATTGTAAAGCTATGACAAAAGTTTTGTTTGTGTGTGAAAAATAAAAACTACAGTATTTTCTTTCATTTATATTTTCTTGTTCTTTCAAGGATTTTTGCTCTATTTATATGAAATGTAGCATATTTTAAAAGTTTTTTTTAAAAGTTTGCAAAACAGAACTTTTCTTGCATTTTTTGAACAGCACCTATAAAAAGAATAATAGATAACATTGTTTTGTCATCTCAAAATTAGGAAAAGTAGTTTTCTGTTTATCTCAACTCTGTTGTGATGCCATGCAATAAATGTGGAATTGTGATTAATGCATCATAGTGTATATGGTCGTAGATTAAATTCTTTTTAAAAGCTTATTAATATTTTTTCTTCACTGTCACTAAAGGCTTATCTGTAGTAATTTAGATTTTTATCTGACTTGTGAGATTTGGCCCAGAGTCAATACACCTAACTGAGACACCTATGCCTTCTTCCGTGGTCAAAAAAAGATAGGAACTTCCCAAATGCAGTCCAAGTCTCAGGTGGACTGTTTCCGTCTGCTGCAGCTGGTGCCTAAATTGGCTGAACTACTGACTAACAGGTCAGTTGGGGCCTTCCGTCTTAATTTCATCTGTCCAGATTGGCTGACTGGCTGGCTTTCTACCTAACTACCTACAAACCTACTTTCTCTGGCACATTCACTTTCACGTTCTGCCTGCTTTGCAGCCTTTCTGAAGCAGAGTAGACTCACCAGGGTATGCAGGCACACTGAACATGATTTGCAGTTGACTTAAGGAATTAGTTATCTGATACAGTCTTTGGGTTTTTCAGTTGCTAACTAAATGTTCAGTATTTTAAATTACTGCTAAAAAGATCTGTTGCTTTTGAAAGTCATGCTGAGACAACTGTCTCAGCTATGCTTTCTGAGATTTGGGGTGGAGAAGGGCTGAGAAAGGAAGAAGAGTGCATGACTTTAGCAGGGCTGCTGCTTTATGAAGCAAACCTGAGAAGAGAATTTCTCGTCCTAATATTTCCGGCTCAGCTATCCTAGTCAAGGGTATGAACAGCTGAGGGAAATTTGGCCCATATGAATGTAGTGGGACTGAAAGTCACCTTAACTCTGCCCAGTAGTGATAAACTGTTTTAACCATACAATGGTGTTTCAGTAATTTTAGACATTCTAATATTTTAAGTGTTTGAAATCCCAGAATGCATTATACTGATATTTAAAGTCGCATTAGCTTTTTATTTATTTATTTATTTTCTCCTTGTGGTGTCACTACAGGACAGAGTTAAAACCCTTCAGCTCTGAATGTTATGGGCTTATTCCTATTTACTTGTGCCTATTTACTTGTTCCTTTACCATGAATCACCAATTAACCTGAAATATAGTTACATGCTTCCAACAATAACTACCTCGAAGCATCTGGAACAGTTTTCTTGATTTTTTTAATTAAAAAAGTCTTATGCAAACAATATGCAATAAATGTAAAAGATTATGATATATGAAGATTTTAATAACTTTATTGTATTAATAGGTTACCTTAAATTATTTTAAATGTCAGCAATACGTGATGTTCTCCAGGATGTCCTAGAAGCTCTATCCAACTTTAAAGTATCACAAAAAAAATGGAGCATACTGGCTAGTCCAGCTAAACCACGAGTTGCTTTACTTTGTATATATGCTGTTATCTTGCCAGGATAAATCCCTTGGTTTTGGTTGGCTACTTTATATTCTTCAAGCCTAACAAAAACCTTGAATCTCAGTTTAGGGCAAAAATCCTTCTCCCCAGCCTAGGCATTTCCTTATGAAAACAAAAAATGTGTACTATGCAAATGCATATACCAGTAAAGAAAAAAGTACTTGCTCAAGCTGAATCTGTTGCTCAGGCAATATCTGTTGCATAATTTGGAGACTGCGTACAGTTCTTTAAAACACCTTTTATTTTATTTTCAAGACTTATGCTTCCTGTGTTCTGATTTAGGACCTATTGACAGCTATAAAGAAGAATGTAATTTTCTTTTTTCCTAGATAAAGTGGATATTTCAAGAAAAAAAATTATTTTGAAGTATGCTGTTACCTTTCCTTTTAAGTTATTGGATTATTTTTAATAAGTATCACCAAATCTTACAAAATCAATGCATCTACTTTGCAGAGAAAAGTGATTCAGCCTTTATGAAAGTGAACTTTTTATTTTTTAGATCAGTTTTCACATACCTGTGGTCATGTGAATCATTCCAGTTTATCTCTACAAAGCAATATCATAAAGGTTAAAAGTGCACAATCAGTAAAAATGCTATCAAAAGTATCTTCTATAATAAAAGACTATTTTGAAAATATTCAGCTGTATAACCATTCTGTAGCTACAGTATAGAATGAAAGCTTTACAAACTGGCAAGGTATTTTCATAAGATTAATTACTATTTTCTGCTTATTGACACACCTGGGAGGACATGATTTATTTTAAGTAAAAACTTCACAAACTGGCTATGGGCACTGGGCACTGCCTGTGGTTTTTTCACTGTTACACAGAATTCTTTCTAACTACCTAAAAGGTGTCTTTAACCAAGCCTGGTGGTTTTTTCCTGACTTAGCATATGATTCTTCTGTAGTCCTTCAATAAAGATAAGCGGCAAAATAAGATCTTTACAGTGTGTTGCAGAATAAAATTAAAGAAATAGATATAATATAGTGTTTCTTGAAATGCAATAAATTAAGTTTTTCTCATTAAAATTGAATGCCCACAGTTTGCCTGTGTGACATATGCCTATGATGTCTCATGCATCTATAACCAACAGTTTTCCTCCTGGGAATGAGCTAGGTGTTGGAAGGTTAGTTACACTCAGCATAAATTGCTGCTATGATTTTCAAGGCTAAGGGGAAGTTATGGTAACTACCAGTCTTGACTACTGAGTCAGGAACCAGCCCGCAGGGGAACTGTTTCCCCAGTGGGCTTATGTCTTGACAGTTTTTTTCCCTCCCGTAGCTTTGAAGAAACAGTGGGATACTTTGGGATAAAGCCAAAGCCTGGTGAGAAGCAGATCACACCAAACTATGTTTTCATGGTGTGGTACGAGTTCTGCAGTGACTTCAAGACCATTTGGAAACGAGAGAGCAAAAGCATTTCCAAGGAAAGGTAAGGTTCTAATAAAGTCATTAATACCATTTTAGATGTCTGGGAAACTGTTCCTTCTCAAACCCAACAAATTATACTCCTATATTTCACAGGTGTCATTGTTTTCTTTCAGATCTAATGGACATCAAGGAAAGATTATTCCCTCAGGGTGCGTAGGAAAATTCACCAAAGGCATGCTGTCCCCACAAAAAGATAAACACATATTATCTGATAAATTACACTTTTGTAACCCCTTCCAATTACTAGCTAGTAAAATGAAAGGAGAGCTGTGCTAATTTGTAACAGATTGCTTCTCTGTGCATTTTCATGTTGAACTAGCCTAAATGAGGCGATATTGCTGTCGCAGACAGTACAGACAAATAAAAGTGAATGCTTTTCCAGTTAATATACTGCACTTGCATCAAAGGGAAGCCCCAGAGATTCAGGCCACACTTAGCACAGTGTCGAAGCCCCACATTGAATTTACAGCACTGCTTCTGACTTTTGATATCCTGCTGAGGACATCAAACTACATGCCGCTAGATCTCACCACACTCCCGTGATTTTATTAGTTTGAGCAAAAAATAAAATATAAAACCTTCAATTATTTGCTTGATTTTTTTTTTAAAGAAGCTAAAAATCTTTTACAAAGAGAAAACAATTCCATTACAAGCACAGCATGCTTACCATATCTCACTCCATTTGAAAAGACAAAATGGGTGGTAATGTAGTCATGCTGTGGAAAAAAATGGATTAATCACTTTCAGTGTGAAATATAAATCCAGGTGCATATTCCAAATTGACACGGGTTTAGCAAAAAACTTCTTGAAAGGTATCAGCAGAAGTAGTAAACTCACTCACACTTACATTCTCCTTTTCGCTCTCAAAAGGAATTTTAGATTGGTGTAAAAGCATACTTTTAGAGGACAAGATGTAGAAAGTATAAATTTTGAAACTGTCAGCCTTATGAACATTGTTTTATGGATATTACAGGTTTTAAACAGTTAATAGTCATAGCTTTTTGTGTCATGTATATTATGATTGGGTTGATTTTAGAAGCTGACAACTGTGAACATTTACAGAGAATCTTTTATTTTCCTACTGCATTGTTCAACATACTATGGATTAAAAACTGTAAAATAAATAGTCACTGAGCAGACTGATATAATCATGCTCAAGAATCAGCTCAGGAAAATATTTTTTGCTGATTCATAATTTACCATTTTCATTCCATACAGTTATGAGGACTACAAATTAATATTCAATCGAAAAGCAGGACCATATATCCATTCCTTTTTAATTTATGTAATTACTGCCTTGCTGATGGCATACAATGACCCTTCAAAGAAACTGATTTTAACTGCCATGTAAAGGTTTTAGCACTGCATTGAGACTCATATCAAGAAACTTTGAGAAGTTTTGTTAATAAATTCAAGAAATCTTGAAAAAAACTGCTGTTTTCTGTGCTTTGCTGCACAGAAGAGTGAGGTGAGAATTTCTCATGGTTTAATAAATCTATAGCTAGAATATAAAAATAAAAATATAGTGCAAATATTTGATCAGTTCCTTTATTTAATCCTATATTCATAAATGTCAAGCAATACCAGTAGAATGCAGAACACCAGTTATTATGTTTCTTCAAGATGCTGACATTTTCTGGATTATATAGACTGTTTTTCAAAGTTCACTTCAAATTATTTTCAGTGTCATTAATCTTGAAAGGACAATTCATTGTCCTTTACATTTGAAATCTGGGTGATTCATCAAGACAATGAGCTGCTGAAATGAGGAGCCTTGTGTAATAACTAAATTAGAATGACAGAAGAACTGTTTTCATCATCCTAAAATGTTCTAAAATGTGCTGCTGAAAAGACGAACTTCATGAAACAACTAAATTAAAATGATGGAAAAGCTATTTTCATCATCTGAAAACGTCTTGTAAAGTCATGACTCTTTAAGGGTTCTGTTTTACAAAGTCTGAGACTAGCAGTTGACTAACTGCTGTCCAAGAAAGCTTGAAAGAAAGCTGAGAGTCATTGTGCTCGTTGGTAACTAAAAACCTTAGTATGACAGGAATGGACAGCTGTCTTCCATAGCTGGGTAAAGCTAATTAATTGGATGCACTATTTGTTTTGCATTTTTAGAGACTGTAATTAAAAAAAATTATGTTTATCATCAACCGTTTCTTTTGTTTTGAAGGAACTTTTAAAGAGGAAGAATTGGCAGTGTGGGCCAATATTTTCAAACTTGGCGTCCAAATCGGTCTGCCCTTCAAAGTTCAGGAGGGGCTGCAGGAACTTAGCACAAAATGTCTCTCAATTAGGCTAGTCATGCACATATCTAAATATGGATTTTATTGTTTAGGTTTACATGAAAGTGTTAATACTGGATTATATTTTGTCTCTCATCGAAAATGGCTCAGAAAGTTCAATATGTAATTATAATATACAGATTTACCATTGATGTGCCAGGCCAAATGTATCATTAAAAATATATTAGCTTAAAATCAGTAGTGGCAAGACTAGCCAAAAAAGATCTAAGATTCTGAAATTAAAATGTTATACAAAAAACTACTTTGGATGGCATAAAATCTCTGAATTTCAGGAAGAAGGAGGCCAGTACCACCTCTAACTAAATGACAACCTCAGCTGCAAGAGCTTGTTTTGTCTAAAAACTACTTGGCTTCTAAATGTAACAAAACTGTAGAAATCTAATTAGATTTCTATGAGACTTTTTCTTAAAGTAAAGGAAACACTTTAATTGGGCTGCCCTATACTTAACCTACCATGAAAATAAATTAGCTGCCTGCAAAATATAGTAGAATCATTGTCTCTTTCCTGGACAAAATTTGCGCATCATTTAGGAATGCAAGACAGAGTTACAGGCAGATAACAAACCTAGATAGATATAATAAATAGATATAAAATAGATATAAATAAAATAGATATAAAATAGATATAAAATAGAGATAAATAAATTTATATCTAAATAGAGGTAAAATGAAGACAATTTTCAAAACCATATTCCTGATAGAAATATGATGATAGTTTTCCTTCAGATGCAGTATTTCCTTCCGTATCAGAATGTAACTACAATACCATAAAATTTGCTTTGAAGATCACCTCTTCATTTCTCCCAAGTTCTGTGTAAATGCACCATAATACTCAACACATGTTGGAGGCATGTGAGATTTTGTTCTGCCTAAAGATCCATTTTTGGTTTTGGCAGCTTTTTAATTTGTACATCTGTGTGTCCAGGTGCATCAACTGGTTTTTTTGCTTTCTTCTGTTTATAAAATTTTGAGATGCGAACCGAATTGAAGACTAAAACAAAGATAGATTTTTCTGGTAACAAGGCACATATCCCCTGGTATATTGCATATAATTCCACTCTCATTTCCTTTTTGGGGGCTATTACTTTTTTGAGTGGGTATGCCTATGATTTCAGAATCAATTTAAATGTATATTAACAAAAAATTATATGTATTAAATATATATGAATGGTTATCTATATGTCTATTAAAGCATATATTCAAATATGTTAAAGTGTAATTATAAAGGTTACCCTAGCAAAGTCTGAATATAGGAAAAAAGTATAAATGTTGGAAAAATACCAATAGTTTGCAGTGAGTATTTTCATCACAAACTGTGATTGTATGTGTCACAAAAGCAATCTGACAAAGATTATCTTTACATGCTAAGAGGCTTACCCTTTAATTTTGAAATAATTACATATGAAAGGAAGCATTTCTGTTAATTTCTCCCACTTTGCTTACACTGCAAAGATAAGATTGCTACAATAGTCAATGTACTGGATTAAGCCATCTCTTTTAGGTTGAACATAGATAAAAATTTTATAGCTAAGAAACAGAAATCAGAAGAGAAAAAGAGAACCTGTTTGTCTCAACGGTTGGAGAAGACATAATCATTATTTAATCAACAGAATTATACACTTCATACTCAGCATAGGACAATGCATGTTCTTTTTTTTAATGCCTTTTTTGTTCTTGAATTCCGTCTCTGGCAAAAAAAAATATGTTGATGGTCTCATCTTAATCTTGTTGCAAAAAAAACTTTATGCTGGCTTCTTTGCCACAAAGGCAAGAAAAGCTTTGAAAGCAGAAACTCTGAATGTAGCAGTGTAAGTAGCTAGTGGCAAACAGGAAGATATCCTAAATATCCTAAAATTATCCTAAAAATAAAAAAGGCACAGAGAAGTCCCCAGTTAGTTTTTGTTTTTAAGAGTAAGTTGGTGTTGGCTTTAGCTTTGTACTTAACTCTTCCGTTTTTGGTGTTAATTTACTAAATACAGAATAAGTTGTATTGGTTGCTCTCTATTTGTGCAAGTGAAGAGAGTAAGTTTGAGGAGGTCTTGTTTGTAATACCACATATCATAAGAAATACCCTGTAAATAGCAAAACCTCTTAGCAGTGCTGATAAATACAATATTTCAGATTTTAAAGTTGGATTTTTTAAATAAAATACAATTAAACTAATATGCAATGCTCTCTTGCACATAATAAATGAATGAAAACTGACAGAAACACTTACCAGAGAGGAAGTAATAAATTATATTTTCATTTTCAATATTACAGTAAGCAGGGTAGAGAAGTAATCTTTGGTTCAAGAAGATATATCAGTTTTATAAAACCAGATTTATTTTATAGTTTGATTTCAAAATTAAATGTCTTCAACTGTATTTTGCAGAAATGGTGAAACATAAAGTGGTGGTTTCAGTTTTGTAGTGCCAAGAACACTTACAACATTTTAAACTCATATCCTTTCTATCTAACCATGGTACCTGTTGTGGTTCTCTCCACACCCACATAACTTCATGAAATGGAATGGGGAAGTTACTGAAAAGCGTGCAGATATAGTATACAGGTATTTGGAATAAGAAAATACTTAATCCAGGTGAAACTTCAGTAACTTTTTGAATAGAAGTTAATTACTCAATTTGGAATTTGTGCAAGACCTAAAAAATTGAACTATTCTGTTATTCTTTAGAAAAAGAAATAAAAAAATAGAAAAATACCAAAAGTCCTAAGGCACCAGAGTGAACACCAAGCAATTAAGTTTTACCACATATCTGAAGACAGCAGCTAGAATCTGATTAAAAATGCTGGCAATAAACTGTGTGGCAGTATGACCAAAAGTGAGGTTGGTACTAATGGTTATACTTACAGGTCTGCATATTATGCATATATTAATGTGCTTTTGATGGGAAAGCAATTAAATTTATTGGTTTTGGTAATATGTGTGACATATATGGTTACACTGTGGTTTCAGTGTAACCTCCTATAGTATCCCACAGATGGTTAAAATCTTCTCTGGAGCCTTTAAACCATACAAATAATTCATTCATAATTTTTGTTGGTGCTGCTTAGATAGTAGACATTTGATTAATCTAATGCATTATGTGACCATTGTAGTATGATATCATTCCTGCCACATGTATTTCACAATAGTTTTGGAATCTGGCCTTCTCACTTTGAAGTGATGGTTAAACTAAATATCGTTAAGCAGTGTGGGAATCCATGGCACCACCTCTCTATATTTTCCTTTCAAAGGGAAAAATGCTAAGCAGTCTCCTCTCAGTATGAGGGTAGCCATATCCTTTCTCAGCTTTTCTTCTCTTTTGCCAGGTTTTCTTCCCTCTGGCCTCTAAATTTGCATCTACTGTGTATCATGTATGTGTTATCTAAGACAATGAACAAAAAACAGGGTGAAAGTCCAGATTTGCAGCCATTTTGATCTATTTATATTATGGTAGAAGGCATTGTACTGAGCATTAGTCAAACACTCCAAAAAAGGGTGTCATCCAGTTATCATACAATCCACATAAATGATATAAATCAAAAAAGATGAATTTTGACAAATACTGTTTAATTAATGTGATAATAAACTATTGGTCTAACAACTGGCAAATTAACATCATACCGTAAGTGAAGTTTTAAGGAAAGATTTGAAATACGACCATTAGGTGACCACAGATTTGTGCTGGGAGTTCCTTGCATAGTTGCAGCATGGGAAAAAGGCAATACATTTGTGAGAACATTTGATAAATGAGCCCTAAAGGCTGGCATCATTACCAGGCTGGAGGCCAATAGTTCACTGATTTTTAAAAGCTTTTGGGCTGAATTTAGGTAAATTGTGATAGGGTGAGGGAAGAGAAGGAGAAAAGAAGGTGGTGATATGATTGAAAGGATGAGTTCTGCATTCCTCCAGTGGCATTTTGAGTAGATTTTGGGTGGCCAATGTAGCCTTTGTCTATACCAGAAAAGTAGTGTTGAAGTAGCTGATACATGAATTAGTGAAGAGTTTTACCAGATTGTTTAGTAATGCTGGCAGAGAAAAAAAGGCAGAATCTTTACATGTTTTTGAGGTAACATTCTAGGTATAGGGCAAACTGAGGCAATTACAAATTACAAGACTGTGTGGCAAAAGAGAGTTGGCTAGTTTCCAAAGAGCATACAATAGATCTGTCAAGCTGCTGTGTGAAAGCTCTTGCTCTTGGAAGAAAAAATGTGCATCTCGTTAGGTGTTATTAAGAAAGGACTAGAGAACAAAACAAAAAACATCACTGAATCATTATATGAAACTGCAGTGAATCCGTATATAGTTCTGTTCTCTTCCTCTCCGGAAGGACATAGTAGATCTAGAAGAGATAAGAAGAATAATAAGGTTCAGAACAGTTTCTGCTTAGGGAACAGTTTAAATAAAATGGAATTCTTCAGCCTGGAGAAGAGCCTACTGAAAAGGGTCTGTACAAGCTTGAATGCATAAAGGTAAAGCATAGAGATCTGTACAAGCATGAATGGTGAATCAGAAATAGTCATTACATATCTAATGTACATCTAATACACATCTAATGCAATAATTGAAGAGCATCAAATGAAACTAGCAGCTGCTGGTACAAATATGATGGTGCTGCTTTACAATAGGTGTACTTAATCTGTTGAATACTTTGCTGCAAGATGTCATAGACGCTAAAAGTTTACATTGCTTCAAAAAGGAGACAGTACAAATTTGTGTAAGAAAAATCCATGAAGTGCTGTTAAATATGAAGAGAATTTCTGGCTGAGAAAGTATTCTGGGGTCTATCACTATATGCTTCCTAGATGTTTGCTACTGGCCAGCCTCAGATGAGCTGTAGTATATTTTTCATATTATCTGGTTTAGCCTTTTTTCTTTCTGTTGGTTGTTCTTATGAGCCAGCTTTCATAAAGGCATAAAATTAGATTTTATTCTCCTATCTACAGAGCTAAAATTTGTCATCTATTTTGTTCAGATAATCAGCACACTGTCAGTAGATCTTGAAAAAATAAAAACAAGTCTATTAGCAACTTGAGATTTGGAAACAAATTGCACTGACCACATGCATTTTACTGTATTTGAACTGGTTTATTCAGTGACAAATACAGTAAAATGTATGTGGTCAGTGTCATACCAGTTAATATATAGGCATTTCTTCTAAAATTTTGAGATTGGGGTCTAGCCGTCTATTACTGGGAGCCATTTTACAGGCTCACAATGCTTTCAGAAAGTTCAGGATTAGTTTATGGGCTGCATACAGAAATTATCATGTGACTGAGAGCTGTCAGGCATGAAACACATCAAAGGAATTTGAGCTATGGGGACATTTTTTAATCTCTCAAAGGGAGACAGTGTTCTACTGTGTTATGGGTCCAAGATGGGTATGCAGCTTGGCTCTAGGTTCAACAGTTGATGTTGACTTGATCATTTCCACCCACATGTGAAGATTTGGATTGCACCATTATTCCTATGCCAGCACAGTTTCATGGGAAAAGGTTTGAACTTTGTCTGAGCCGTGGAAAGCTCAAGTGCCACAGAAAGGCCATCCCAAGCTATTTGCTATCCACATAGCCCACGAGCTACATTGAAGGAGCTATAGAATCAAAGAGAGTATTCCAGAATATCAAGAGTTGAGAGAAAACCAGATAATTTTGTCTCTGTGCACACGTCTCTGCACATCAGTAGAGCCAGAACATCCATGAGTAGCACTTGACTTGTCTAGAAGGGATTCTCTGTATCCTGGCTGAGGGCTTTAGAGCGCAGACTGCGCCAGCTCACACCTTCTTCTGTCTGACTTGAAGGGGAAGCATGAGTGAAAATGATCAAAAGTTTCTCAGTTTAGTTCCTGGTTTGACAATATCTTTTCCTGTAAGGGGGAAAAGTATTTTCCTGAGCTTGTTAAGGAAACTTTTTAAAAAGTACAAGCTTATATGTAGGTTTAGTTTCTGTTTCCTCAGTTACAAAATAAAAATAATTGACTATATTTTCATTACTATGATCTGATGTTAGAGGCCTGACTTGTATCTGATTTACAGAGGAAGTCAACACCTGCCCCTGAGAGGCAAGCAAAAGCAAATGATAATCCCACTGATTACAGTAGAGATCCATGTATAGTATTGAAGTAATGATTCTCCTGTTTAAAAATTCATTGTTTTGATCACTTCATTCAATTTTGTTTTCCATATTGTGTGTCAATGTACAATAATACTTGGTGTTACAGTTGGCGCCACATCTCCTATATTCGTTAGGGTATATTGACCTCTTCTGCTCACTGCTGAATGAGAGTAATGTTTCTTTTGAACACGTCCATGTTGCAGCTGGTTAGATTTCATGGCTTAACCAACCTGCATTCCTTAACTTCGCTTTTTTTAACTCGTAAACACACTGAAGTACCAAAAAATATTAATCCTTAGTGTCTTGGAATGGAAAGTAGACACGAGCTGTGTCATTCACTGATTAATGCTGCCCAAAACACAGCGTGTGAGAAGTATCTATGATTTCATTGCCTCCTCTACTGAAAAGATTTTAAACCATGCATTTAAAAAAGCATGGCAGAGGCCTCCACTGAGATGACCCCAACAGAAGTAAATCTTCAGCTGTTTTCTGTAAAGTCTAGCCATTCCTGTTTTCTCTGTGAAGAAAGTTTTTTTTTTTTTCAATGTTGTAATTATTCATGCTTAGACTGTTCTGTCCCTTGACTTACACAGTCTCCAAGCTATTTATGGAAGATAAAATTTTTATCTTTATTATTGATGTATCCTATCAGCCTAAGAAGGATCCATAGTCTTGTTATAATTAAGATATACTGAACAAAGACTACTTGAACTTTTGTAAATATTTCTAATGCTGGAGAAAGAGGGAAGAATGCCTCATGTCATTGTTTTCTAAATCGGCACCTTCATACCTTTTCCTTCTGTGTCGTGATCAGCTGTTCTACTGTCCTTATTGGTCTTTTTTGTCCTCTCTACTGCTCTGTTAATTTCCTTGCCACTTTTTTCTTTTCTGTGTTTTATTGCTCATTTCTATCCCTTTTTGCCTTTCTCTTTTACATCTCTTTCTGTTGACTTTTCTATTCCCCTTTCTTTCTCTTTGATTTCTCATCTATTAGCTTCAGTCCCAATTTCTCTTCCCTGAATTCTCTAAAAGTTGGCTAGGCTAGTGTGTCCATCCATGCTATTGTACACTGATAGAAGAAGAAAAAACCATCTTTTCCTTGAGTCGGTTCCTTTGCGTATCTCCAAACTCCCCTTCGTGGTCATGCCACTGTAAATGAACAGTTCATGTGAACTACTCCCGTACAAATTAGCTCCCACAGCAAAAACTCAGAAGAAATGGGTATAGTGTGGTTGGTGGATGCTTGGTTGATATTGTTCAGCCAATGCCTTGCAAGTTGTGAAACTCAGGGCTGGATTCTGCTACTGTTCATTCCAGGATCAGGCTCTTGAAGAGGATACTTCTGTCACACTAAATGTGAATATTAATTGAATTTCTCTAAATCTAAGACCTAATCAGTCCCTGTTATTTTACCAGCTGGTTATTGTACTATCTTAATGATTTCTCTGCCTCCCTAAGGAGCCCTTTTACTAGGTAAGACTCTGCATCCTCTCCCAACTTACAGTTGGTGTCTCATTTAATATTCATCTAACAAATGAGCTCAAGCAAGATGGAGTAGGCATTTTAAGCCCTTATTTTGCAAAACTCAACACCTATATAAACACTAGTTAGTCTAGTAAGGTAAATGTTTTAGTAGTGCTTTTGAATTCTTCTTAAGCTATTTGGTTGGCCATTATACTCAACACAAGACTTTAGTGCATTTCCCATATTCTCACAAATTCTTTTCCTTTTCACCTGGTTTCTATAAATTATACAATATTAAAATTGGCCACCTTCATTAGTGTCTAATATAACTGCAGTTACTCTCAAGGAAGAAGGGGAATTTAAAAGAATGATACATTTGTTTAATTTACATTTTGACATTCTGTCACTTAGCTTTTGTTTTGCTATAAATAGACTTTGAACAAGTAATTGCTGAACAATTAACAATAGCCAAGGAGGTTTATGCTTTTGTAGGAAGAAGTTCAACAGTTTAAGTCTATATAAATTCTCATAAGCTACACCTTAAAGACCTTTATAACACATTTAATAGTTTATTTGAAGTTAATTAAAAATAATAGTATGTTGTGTGTTATATCTGCAGGTTGGTTAATAACAATGCATGGGTCTAAGAGAATGGCAGAAGATAATACGGAGTTTAGTTCTGTCATTTCAAATGTGCTTTTTTTGTAGTCTTGTTCTTTCTATACTATATTCATCTCTAGGCCTTGCTTCTAATTTTTAGTATTTTACTGAAAAGTTTTTCAGACAAAGTTATGATAGTATTTGATTTGCCCAAATGGCAACATCACTTCTATTTGTACTCAGGAAAAGAGGTAGAAAAAAGACAATGAACAGAAAAGAGGCATACCTTAGTTGAATTAACTAAGTTTGTCTAGTCACTGGTTAGTTGTTCTTTTATTCATAAAGTGTGTGACTTGGCTGATTTTGCTTGTCTGTTTCCGTAACAGACTCTATCAAATGGGTGCATATTCTGTTTTAGATGAGGGTAAAGAATACTGTGTGTGTTTGTAAGTTTTGGTGGAAGGCTATCATAACTTTTCATGGACAATTAAAATTACATTTTCATATCTAGAGGGTTTTTCATGAAAGTGAAATAATGGAAAGTAATATGAAGATTAGACTTCTGTTGTCCTTAGCCAAAATGTTTTATGATTTGCAATTTGGGTAGTTTCATATTATTTCATTTTTCTCGTTTTAAGAATGATGCTTCAAAACACAATAGCCAGTTCTAGGATCTTTTCCGTGTTTAACAAGGAGCTATTTTTATTTATAAGGTACCTTTACAGTGAGGATACTTCACTGATGTAATTACTGAGCTAACCACTTTCTTAAAACTAGAGCCAGCTGACTTTAAAAAATCCCAAAGAGTTACGTTCATCTTCAATTATGTGCTTATGTTTCTGAGAATGCCTGCTAATCTTATCAGTCACATGTTAGCAAAGTGATTTTTTTCCCTAGGAGACCAAAGCTCAATATATAATTAGTCTGTCATTTTTATGAGCCAAATATCACATGATTCAAATCATGTTTTTTTATATTACAAACTATGCATTTTATTTAAAAATGCTAATAGGTTTCCTGGAAATTGTGCAACTATGGAATAAAATACACAGATCAAAGCTAGGCCTCAATCAGTAAAGTGCATAATGTTCTTTTTAAGTGTAAAAGTTTATAATCCCTAGAATACTCCCTTCAGATGAAAATGTGGACTCTGAATGTTTGAAAACTATTTGGAAAACAGTCCTAGGGCTAAAGAGAATGTGATTGAAAAGAAATTGTGATCAAAATAGGGAAGAAAATCTGTAGATATGGGGAAAACTAACTAAGTATTAAATAGACTACAGATATTTTTAAAACTGTACAGAAGAATAATTTCATATTTGTGTATTTGAGGGTGTACTTATAGCTTGAACCAATGTTGTAGCTAAACAGTGGTGAAAATAAGATTTCTTAAAAGTAATGTTACTATTTCCTTCTGTTCTTAAGCACTGAAAAGCAAGAAATCACAAACACCAATAACTACCTACTAATAGAAGCTTCAAAAATGCATAGATTGGACAAGGAATGTTAAGTTCCAGTGCTGAACATTGATAAGCACAATAATGAATCTATGAAACTGTTTTATATTTTTAAAAAGATGGCCAGAATCTGTTTTGCTGCTGGTGTTACAGTAAGGAAGGAAGCACACATCAGTAATTGCAGCTATAATCCACATTCCTTTTTGCTTTTCTTCCAAAATTCCTCAAAAATTGAGTGTGTCAAAAGTGGTTTGAACTGCACATGGTATTTTAAATACCTTTTGACTAGCCACAGCACAATTATTTCTACTAGTGGAAAAAATTAAATTAGAGAAGAAAGTAGAATTTGTCAGTTGAAAAGTGCCAAGAAATGCATTGTTTATAGGAAGAGACTGATTTGGTGTGCATTAGTGAAAATTGGATTGCTGAGTTTTCTTTGCTTGTTTGCAAATAGAAATTCACTTGCAACTTCTTTCCCTCTGCATTTCACATATGGGAGTATAAACTAGGTGTCCTTAGCATCAACCTTTTAAAGGCACTGATAGCTGGACAAATCCTATCTTAGGAGTGCCAAGAATTTTCCTTCCTTTTTATCAGTATGTTTGGGACATAATTTCTCCTGCCCTCTCTTCTGTGTGTAAGAGAAGATAGTCCCTTTCTGTTAAACTCTATTCTCCTTTTCCTTCTGATTGAACTTCTGATTGGGTTCTCCATGTTAAATCCCAAATGAAACAAGGGTTCTGCCTGCAAGACCCTAAGAGTAAAAGGCAAGAATAGAGGAATCGGATCAATTTTCTTCTTTCCCCTTATCTCAATAGTACTTTTAGTAGAATGGTCTGTAGCTGCTTGCAAGACTATTTTAACTGTCCCTAGGCAAGAACCTCTTCTACTTTGCCTTTCCTCCAATCCCCGTATCACTTAGGTTGGTCAATCAATTCCATCTAAAGGAATGGAGAAAACATTAAAGAAAAACTGGCATTTCAAGGTTTTCAGAGGATATGTAATGTGTAGCCTGGCACATGGTTAATATAATGTTCAGAAAAATACTAATTAGACATACTGAAAGATAGTATGGTGTAATCAAATCAACTTAAAATATACTAAAATAGTCTATTCTGTATATAGAAAAGATCTAGCCAGGAAGATTTTGATTTTTAAGAGGAGTATCCTCTTGCTTTCACACTGCGGCTGTTTTCATTTCATTTCAAAGAAATTCTATAAAATGCAGATCCTGCAAGGAGAACAATATGAGAGAAATCTTTTGCCTGGTGAGATTTTGAGTGAGCAGTACAGACAGACTGTCCTTTTGCTTTTGATTTTCACCTTAGTTAAAAAAATATTCTGACCTACTTTTAATACATTATTAAGTGCCTTTGAATAGTAATTAGCAGTTTCTTGAGCTAAGGTGCCTGAAGAAGGCAGTGGAAATGGTTCTTGCAGGTATAAGAGTATACTAATCAGAGGTAGAACAATTTTAATTTCTTTGAATCTGATAATGTCTTCTGTGTGTATTTTGTTTCAGAATTAAAGTGGCTCAGCAATCAGTAAGCAAGTTAACTGCAGAAAAGAAAGTTGAAACAAAGAAAATCAATCCTACAGCTAGCCTGGTATGATGTATTTCTCAGCATGACATTCAGAATGTTATTTGTTACAGTATTCTGGTCATTCAGAATTATGGTGTGTTTTCTTTCTTGTTGAAGTGTGGTGCAGTATGCTTCATCAGTTTGAATGTAGCAGATTAATATTCTTCCCAAGCAAAAATCTTTAAACTTATGCCTACAGTAATTCAACAATTAAGTTCAACACTTAGTTTGGTTGTGGGAAGGCATGGCTCTGCTAGTTTAGATAACAATATATGACAAGAGCTGCCGTTCTGGTTTCTTCCCCTCCGCCATGAAAGTCTCCTGTATTTTCCTTCATGCTATTTAGTCCATTGGGGCTCATTGTAAATTTGTCCAATGTCCAAGTCTCTTGTACATTTGTACTCTTGTACTCTAACAAAAATTGTTTGCTCTGTTGAGTAATGGCAGAAGGGATTAAATTCCCCTTTGTTCCTTGCTCTTCCCCAGGTTTTTTTAATAGGACACAAAAAGAGGAGTAATAATTTACACTGCATTCCCTTTGGGTGGAGATCAAAACCTTTTTTTGTCTGTGGGCAAGATACATAAGTTAGAGCAGCATCTCAGACTGTAGGAACAAGATACTAAGGGAAGGAAATGTACATGAAGGAATCCGTGTATTATTTCCATTCCCAGAAGAGCACATCAATTGCAGGACAGGTGACAGAGATATAAATGACAGCACTTGCTTGAGAAGAGGGCATTAGACAGCATAATTAGCCAATACTAAGTTAGAGCCTCTATGTCACCTGGACATAGCCACTCTGGACAAGAGAGGGTACTAGTTTCACATGAATTTGAAATGTATCCAGGTTTATCTAGCTGGTCTTCACAGAGCTTGTTATTCATCTGGGTGTTTTTAAAGGCACAGTATTAAGTAAGTCTGTAACTAAAGCAAACTCCATTTCTCTGTAATAAGTAATAAACTGGTTCTGAGCCCTCCTTGAGTGCTTCAGGAGTTAATTTTCTTGAATTAAAGAAAAATCTAATCTGTATGACTAGTTTTGTACTTCTCAGTATTCTAGACCACATGCTTATGGCAACTTGAGAGCAGATGGAAAATTAGAGAAAATAATGATAATAAAACTCTTTTTTTCTTAAACAACAGAAAGAAAGACTACGTCAGAAGGAAGCCAGTGTGACCACCAACTGAAAGAAGATACATGAAAATAATGAGAGTGTGACTTAATACCTTGCATGATGCTTTACTATGCCCATTCCCGAGGGAGCACCTTATGTTAGATGTTGAATTCTACTTTGCTGATCTGTTCCAAGACAATCCACTAATGATTTTTAAGTTCCTTCAAAGGGGTTTGTACATTCAGTAGAGAGAGTTCTCTTAGAAGTTGTTTACATGCGAATTCTAGAATGATTTTCTGTAACTCTTCCTTACATTGCTTAAAAAGTATCTATTTTTAATGGTTATTTGAAGTAATATATGCATAATGCATTAATGTGGAAGAGCTAATATCAGAATTTTGGATGCTGAGTTAAGCAATGACTAACAACCTGTAGGTTTTTTACAGAGGCTTTGTGTAGATTATAGAAAATATGCCATTCAGCTCACAAGAGACTATTACGCCATATTTTTTTTGTTACTTCAGTAGTAACTGAGGTAAAATAGATTGATGCTAAATAATTTTATAGTGTCTAAGTATTGGATGCATCTTTATAAAACTGATTAAATGTAATAATAGATTTATTCTGTATTTTACTATAAGTATTTTTATAGAAGCCTCAGCTTATGTCATACATTGAAATGGAAACAATATTTTGCACATGAAAGAAATAGCTTCAAATTCTATAGTTGTATGATTGAAGGCATAACTGATTCATTATTTTTATGGTTTTGACCTAACATTTCCTACATTCTGAACTCCAAAGGAAAAATGATAAAAATATATATTTTTATTTCAGTGTGTATTGAAACTATCAGCTCCATAACATATTTATTAGTCATTTTTCACTGCACTAAAATACAATAATGTATGTCCCTAAAGTCATACATTCACCATTACATCTCGGGCTTTCAATTCTATTGGCAGATTTCTTTAAACAATGAATATCTCACTCTAGAACATATTTTGCAGCCCACTCTTGTCTCCCTGGTTTTGTATGAATTAAGTGTCAAGGAAGAAATAAGATAATCTTGCTGTCATCTTGGAACATTATAACCATTGCATGGAAAGTAACATTTAGATTCTGAAAAAACCTAGAGAATATCCACTGTTACTTGAAAACTTTTACTGCATTTTAAGGATTCAGATGCAAGGAGATGTCTTAGAGCAGGAATTAGTTTAAGGTAAAACAGAAAAGTGACTCAAATACAAATACAGTAATGGCCTATAAATAGGAGAAACAAACTGGAGAAAACATGCTTCTGATTCCTGTTCAAAAGGAAGAAATTTCCTTTCTTATGATAAGGGTGTCGGAATTTTGTGAACAATAGAGAAGTTAGGTGAAGCAAAAAAGTACAAAAATATAACAGGGAGAAGGCATTAATCCTTTGCTGTAGTAAATGAAAAGAATATACATGAAAGAAACATTATGGGTTATCCACATAGCAAATTAGAGAATCTGTGATGAAATGTAGGGTAAAGTTGGCACTAGAAACATATGCTTATTAAAGAAAACCATAGTTAGGAGACCCCATTCATGAATGTAACGTGAAGATTCTATATGCTGCAGGTTTCTTAAATAACTATGTCTGTCATTCCTGCATAAATAAAAATAAGGGAATCAAGTTTGCCCTGTACATTTTGGAGTTTCTAGCTGCTACAGAAACACCTGAGATTTGTAAGTATAATTCATATGAAAGCAGTCAATAGTAGACCAGCAAAGATAAACTAATGGTTTGTTGTACGTTTTGGAGTTTCTAGCTGCTACAGAAACACCTGAGATTTGTAAGTATAATTCATATGAAAGCAGTCAATAGTAGACCAGCAAAGATAAACTAATGGTTTGAGTTTTGTTTTTCATGATTAGTGAGGACATTTGTGGGGGAAAAAGTTTGCTAGGTATTCCCATTGAAGAAAAGTAAATGCCAAAGATCTGAGTTTTCTGTCTTCCACCAAATGTGTAAAGTACGTTTATTTCCAATATTATTAGTGATAAACAACAGGAGCAATAATGCTTATACAAGCCAAAGAATAACAGCAAGCAAGACAGTTCTGATGAGTCTTTAAGCAGAGCTTTCATATGGTTTTCTACCTACTATGAAGATAGTGTATATTGCCATTTGAGTTGATTGGGAATTTTTCAGTGAACTGTTCTTACTTGAAAAATCAATCAACAAGACTAGTACTGTTTGTGAGAAAGGATTGGTCTTGAAAATTCTCATTAAAAGTATATTATGTAAAAAAGGCTTTAAAATTTTGATATATCCTGTTTCAAATTTTCTTAATATGAAGTTTCATTTTTCAGTTCCAACTGACTTTTCATTTAGAAATGTTGAATAATGTACACAAAAAGGGATTAAAATTAAAATTATTGATGTAAAGCATGGATTGATCAGACTTATAATTCTTCTCCAGAATATCAATTTTCAGTTTTGAGAACTTAGTGTATTTTTCAGCAGTCTCAGAAACTCAGGTAGCCCAGAGACATTGTTTCTCCCTCACCTCCAATTCAACTGATTTTCTTCTCAAGAGTGAGATTCTGATTAGTTTCACCCGTGGCTTAAATCCTCCACTATAAGCTGTACTATTTTTAAGTGAAATAGAAAAAAAAAATCATCTAGGGTGTTTGATTCATGCTCTTACTCAGGACTTTAAGACTACTGAATCAGCTAAATATCACACTTATACCCCTAGTGGTACCCACAAGTGTCCTGAGGCTGTTAATAATGGTAGACCTGCTGACCTTAATTAAACTATCTTATTAGAGAAGTGATATTAACAGATATTATGTCAGCTGTTTAATTATGAAATATTTAGACACCAGATATAGCATGTGGGCATAAGGAAGCACTCATATTGGGATACAGTACCACTAAGATTTGTTTTAAGCTTGGATTTGGTATAGGGCCTGACTTTACCCTGAGGTTTCTAATCTGGGGAGGAGGGAAAAGGGAGAGAGAAGGGGAAAAGAAAGAACAAAGTGAAAGGGAAGACAAGTCTTTGGCACATGTCTACATTGCTGTCAAGGAAATAAATGTAAACAGTAGACTAAATTAAGCCAAGCAACCGTAGCTGGTTGGTTACCATTTTCCAGGCTAGTTCATTTAATTTACCTTCACACTACACAAAAGTTACTTCTGTGAGTACACAATAGATGTAGCTTTTTTTTTTTTTTTTTAACTCTGTCATTATTGTCAAGCTTTTCAGAGTCTGTAAAGCAAAGCATTGTTAAAAAAGTATATTACGCAGGAAGTACTTACTACCCAAGAAAATGCTATACATTGCTTATTTATGAATTGGATTATTAGGAAAAAATCAATATAGATACCTAAGTCTCAATAATCTGTGAAGCACTCTTTAATGTATTTACAATATTGTCACTTACTGATTTTAAAATGAAGCATCTTTTAGCACCTTGGCGATATTTAACAGTATGAATTATATTTTCATGATGTTTTTATTAATCTATGAAAGCTATCCAGGTGATTTGCTTTGACTAACCCATGGAACCATTTTATACTGTGTGATTTATTATAGAGTTATAAATTTATCAGTTGAATAACATTGTATTTATTTATTTAAATTAGAATCTTTTTGCACCAAAACAGAAACTGTATGATCTTCAGATTCTGTACATATGGAAAATTAAAGTATAATGGCTGGAATGTTCAGAAAGCAGAGAGAAAAATAACGGAGTATTTTAAGCAGTTCTGTGAAGGATAAAGTTTACATAGGATTTCAACCTTTCTGAATTGTTGAGGATATTTCTTCCAACCAAGTTTAAACAGCCAGGATATCTCTGATCAGTCTAGCCAATTCCTACATGAAACGTGAAAAAAATGGTTTGTTGTCTGATGCACAGCATACTTATTGTTCTGTTTGCCAGTAAATCAATAGCAGTTTTTTTCTTACCTCTAAACATCTTTCCTAGTGGAAGACTACTGAGAACAGTGGAAGACTGTGTATTTACTTACTTAGTAATGCCATTTCTTCATTGCTTTAGGTCAATATCTTAAAAATGAATGCCTTAATCTTGTGTGGGTGAGGAATTGCAGAAATACCCAAACAAGTTAGAAATATTCATCTCATTACATCATTGCTATGTTTTTGAAAGTCCAACTCCATAATTTGTGTTTAAGCACCAGTGTAAGCTTATAATTTTAGAAAATCATATCCACCCTAGTTTTTATTCATTCTTGGCCTTGTCTGGATCTTGTTCAATTTTGTTATGGATCTCACTTTTTTGTTCCTTTTTTTTTGGTTCTTTGGAATTCATTAGTCCCTGTTAGTGGATTTCAGGATTTGCAGTCTGGAGAGTTCTCTTTGGCATTCTTCTTTTGAAGATAAGCCTACCTATTTGCATATAAATGTAAAGAAAATAAAAAGGAAAGACAAAAAGTAACTTGATCATAGTGAATAAGTTGCTTCCAAGAAAGAAAATATTAGGAACTAAATGGCTCCTTGAGCCAGCAAGGAAAAATACCACACAAAAAAGTCTGAAAATTAAAACCAGACAAATTAAAAATAGAAATAAATTCCAAACTATTAGTAATGATGCTGGTTAACCACTGGAAGACATTAGCAAAGGTAGTTGTGGATTCCCCAGTTCTGATGCTTTCAAATCAGGAGGGAACAGCTTTCTGGGTCTAATACAGCTTATGGGACTCGGTTCAGATGTACTTAAGTGGCATTCTATATCCTCTGACTTACCAGTTCATGTGATCGCTCTAGACACAAAATTCTAAAAGTATGTCATTTTAGATCAGTTTTTATAAAACTCTAAAAAAAACCTTGATAAAATAATAATTTCTTTCCCATCTTTAGTGAAAAATTCTTATCCAGGCTAGATGAGCTCTTTGTTGTGATTCTAAATTTAAAGTGTCACAAATAGTGTGGTGTAGAACATAATGCAATAAATTATTCTGAAATGTTAAAAAGTATTTGTATTTCAAATTATTAATTGATTAATATCTGTCTATTGCATCTTGTGCTACAATATGGTGAATTTATATGCTGAGGATTGCAACACTGTTTTGGAGATCCCCAAGCTAGCTCTGAGAAAACATGTCAGATTGCACAATGTGATTCCACACAGAAACTCTGGTTTCCTAGCGTTGGTTGAAGATTTTGAGCATATGCCAGGGCATTTACCGTGGCTATGGCTAATGCAAGGCAAAATTTATCTAACAGTTTGTCCTATTGGTGGATTGTTAGATAGGGCCTGTAAACGTCATAACCAGACTTTTGCACCACACGCAGGGTTTGAACTGTAACTATTTTATGCAATTATGTCAGAGATCTGAAGTTCAAAACATGCAAGCAAAATTGATAGAGCTGTTCAAATGTAATTATTTTTGCAATTTTTTGTTCAAAATGCTTGAAAGGCCAGTATTTCTTTTCTCTCTCTCTCTTTTTTTTTTTTTTTTTGCAATTTTTTAACTTTCCAAAAATCTGCTTCTTGGAAACATTACTAAAATGATTATTAGTTTTTTTCACTTATTGAAAATGTGGTACACATACACTCTACAACATTTTCAGTATATTTGAGGGGAAAAACAGCACTGGAGAAAATTGTATGTTTTTGGTATAAAAAGATGTGGCTAGAGTGTCTAATGAACCATTTTAAAACTAGTTTTTCATAAAAAATAGTCTCACACATTTTTAACTAGTTTTAAAAATGCTTGTCTGCTCCAGGGGTCCTGTATACTGTCCTTTTTACTCTTACCACATAGGTTTACCTAGACCTGCTTGCAAAAGTGTGTGTGTTCTTGGAATGTATTAAAAAACTACCCGCCATGTGAAAACAAGCCAGCATAGGGAAAGGAACAGGTTTCTTTTGTACTCCAAAAGGTCAGTACTACTATTCTCACCTTAGGTCTAGATATAGGTTGCCTTGCAACATCCCTCTCTTCTTGTGATTTTTGAGAAGGAATTATTTCTACTGCTAAGCTCTGCTTGGTGCCCTGCGCAAAGTCCAGTTATGCAAGCTTTGTTCAAGGTGGATGAATTTCACCCTGTGAGATAGATATTGGAGCTCTGGGAGTTTTTGGAGGCTGGAAGAGGAGGCTGTTTGTGTGGAATCTTTGCCATTAGCCATCGATTCCTTAAAGCACGGCTTCTGTGGTGTCACACTGCTCTTGGATTCCCTGAGAAACGATTGCTCCAGGGACACCTGGAATGGAGACTTTGGAAAATACAGTCAGGACTGTACGTTGTCAAAGGGGGAAGAGAAGAGTTCATAGTTATATCTCCAGATTAAAGTACAAAGTATCTTTCAAAATAGCAGAAATTTGTATAATAATTGTCTGTACCTTTTAATTAGACTTTATATATTTCAAAAATTCTACATTATTATATCAACTTCATTCTGTGGCTGTGTTTTTTGTTTTTATTGTTTATATGATAATTTAATCTTAACAAGAGCCTTTATATTTTCATACTGTTTTACTGTACTGTGATCACTGAAAGGCTGACTACAATGAAAACTGTTAAAAGAAAGATTCATTAACAAGATGCAGACAGGCCGTTGCTTTTCAAGTTTCCCAGTGGTGTTCTGCCAGTAACCCTAGTATTTTCATTGAGGTAAGAAGTAATTTAGCTGCTACATCATCTGAGTTCTGAGCCTTCTCTAATCATAAACTAGTAGCTGTAGTTTAGGGCCAAACGATGGGGCCAAATTCTGTCATCACTGATAGCTAGGGTCTTCACTGCAGTTACAAGTTAGATGGGCAGAATATAATCCTGAAGACGGAGAGTGGAGTGTTCTGATACCCATTAAACTCTAATGTACTTGATAAACAAAGAGTCCTGAAGAGTACTGACACGGTTTGAGATTCATGCAGTATATTGACTCTGACATACAGCATCCTTACAGGTTAAGCTCAAGTGACTTTAAAAGATTTGTTCAAGAAAGAGGAACTGTAGTGTCTGTTCACCAGTTGATAGTGTTACTTAAACCTTTTTTGGAATCTGCAACAAGATGATTTTTGTCAGTCTTTTTTGTGAAATGGGAATTACTCATTAGAAAAATTCAAATGATACATTTTCTCCCTGACTTCTCCCAGACAGAACAACCATGTAGTACTGTTTTTTACCTTCTCCTTTGGCATGCTGTAAATATATTCCATTGTACCTGGACAAATACTCATCATAAGTAACTATCCACAGATAGCATGTTGTAGAAACTGCAGTAACTGTGTAGAGATCGGAGAAGATAGTGTCATCTCGCACTGTCTGGAACATCCACAGTCAGGAAATAAATGCATATATTTTATAGCACATGCTGCTTATTTTTTAGTCAGTTGTAAAGTCATTTAATGAATGCATTGATGTTATTCACTAAAAACTGGGTAAAAGCCATAGTCCTCCTCTTACATTTCCTGTACTTTTTTTTTTCTTTATTAGTATATGTTTTTGGGACCTGGTTACCTTCTAGATTTTAGGGGAAGAGATGCCATTTGATGATGAATCAAAATGTAACAGGATCACAGTTCTATATTTCTTTTATATCTGACAGGAGGCTGAAGGAATAAAACTTTTTTTTTCATTCCTTGTGAAAAAAATACTTTTTCTGATTCCTTCCTTCATTCCAGTCATTCACTTTATGTTACAGTCCAGTCTGTTTTAGAATGGCTTGTGAAGAAATTAGAGGGTTCAGGTATGAATCTCCTTCCTTAAAGATTCCCCATAATGTGCAAATTCAACAAACTGGCATGGGGAGCTCCTCCCCTATCATCCTTTTTTTCTCGGCAATTCATAGAGTTCTCCACTCTCATTCACATATTTGACAAATACGAACTGGTTGCTAAAGGTCAAAAAAAAGCTCAATTACTGGGTGAGGAGAGATCATTTAGCTTCCAAGCCACAATGAAGACTTACTCAGACTTTACTGAGCCTGAGTTGAACTTCACTAATTCACCTAAGCTGACCACAACTCTCAGTGTCAAAGAATTAGACAATCAATACGTTACCATGCATTTCTGTTCCTTAGAATTTGACATAAAGTCTATCTCTCTAAGAGACAGAACTTGTGCATTTAGGTTTTTTTGCTCTCTTTGAGATCAGAACTATGTGTGATATGAGATTCGTATCTAAGTCTTTTGACATTATGTTTTATACATGTTTTCCATGACTTATCCAGGGGCCAAGAGACTCTGTAACATACCTGAAAGCTAAAAAGTTGGGAAAAAATGCCTTTAAAGTGATATAAAGGTCACTATTTCCTTCTGGTGGATTTTCATTTTAGGAAGTCCTCACTTCCTGTTGAAGGGTTGAAGGATTTTTTGTTTGTTTTAAATAAGCAATTAGAGTATATCAGATAATCAAGCCAGCTTATCTTGGACAAGCATCTACAAAGGCTTGACTGTTAGGTAAAAGAATCAAACTCTGTGCAGGTACAACAGGTCCTGCTGCTAGCTGCTGTAGCCTGAACAACAAAGATTTATCTGCATGTAGCTTGAAAAAGAGAGAGACTCAAGAGGCAGATTTAACAGTTTTTCAGGTGTCAAGTTCAGAGAAGACATGTGGAACGAAATGAATTCTTGTCGTATTGCACTGGTTTTGAAATGTCACTGATTTCTGTTGCAAAGGAAGAGAGCGCTCAGGAACTGTGAGATGGAGTTGGATAAGGACTATATATGGAGACTTGCTAAAAATACTGTTTCATTGTAGGAGCCCTCAGCAAAGCTGTGACTGCCCAGCCCAATTGGTACCCCATAAAATGCCTCTTTCAAGTGTGAATACCAAACATTCCTGAAGAATAAATACTTAAATTAAATTTCTTTGTTGCTAGGTTGAATATATTTGTCCGGCTAACAGCTGGGCATATTTTTCAACACCAAAAAGAGTCATAATTCAAAAGAAAAAGAAATCCTTGAAGCAGTTGATTCCACCAAGAATTGCTAAACAATGAGCTTTATATTATTTCATTGGCAATAAAATGGTTCCAGCTTTTTGGGGGGGAGGAGATGGACGGGACAGGAGGTTTTGGGGTCTGATGTTGTGCAGGTCTCAACAGTGACAACTGAAAGAACAGGTAGAGTATGAAATATCTTTTTTTCTAATTCTTATTTGTTATACTTTCACTATCCAATGTACCATCTGGCATAGAGGCAATGAGGCATTCAGAAAAAAAAGAATAATTCTCACAATGACTGGCAGTAAGTTGCCCACGAGAAACAGAATTATTTTTATAGCCTTTTGTAAATATATATTAATTACAATGACACCCCATTTTTCAGGTATATCATCTTCAAGAACAAAAGCTGCTCCGTCCAAAATAATTACAAGAGAGCTATATATATATGTGGGAGCAGAATTAGTAAAATTTTAATATCATATGGGGCAACACAGGAAGGCTACATCCAATTTTCAAAAGTAATTTAGGCACATTGGAACTCTTCAGTAGGACTTAGGCTTCAAAATGCCCAGCTTGCTTTCAAAAGGTGATTTAGACTTCTACATTTTGATTTTGAAAACGTACCCTGTCATTTTGTATACAATAACACTCAGCTATTACCCTCTGAAGTATAAAGCTAAAAAGCTTAGCCATGTTCAAATGTTACAGGAAAGAAAAATCGTGAAAGATTATTTTGGGAGGACTGAGTTGGCCACTAGAAAATGTTTTTAGTAGGATTATAGTATGATTTTCAACTTTTATTTAGGTATTTTGAAAATGTTTTTTGTTTTCCTTTCCAATCAATTTGAGCTGAATAGTTGCACTGTTGAACATTATTGTTGTTGGTACTCTTTCCTCTCTTCTCTCCTTTTGAGTCTGATGACTCAAAAACATCAAATATGGGCCTCTTTGGCCGTTTGACTTCTCTTTGAAGATGTAGCAAAATGGCAAATTCTCTAGAAGTGCTATTAATATTCTGCGTGTACCTAGCAAGTTTCACAGACATAACAGGGCTTGGTCTCTCCTGTCTGTATCAGATTTGCTTTAATAAAATCAAAGTTTTGCCTAAATGTTACCACATACACTCATCAGTAATATATACGCTGTCATTTGAATTGGGGCTCAAGTTTGCACTCTTCGTACCACAAAATGTACGGCATAAATAATGGAATATTAGTATGATTTAGTATTTTATTTTCAGGAATCAAACTCCTTTGGGTAGTTCTTGACTAAATACATTATAAATGTCTAAAAAGAATAAGCTAAGTAGATTCAGGTGTTTTTTTCCCCTTCACATCGTAACAATAATACATATATATATATATGTTTCTACTATGTGTCTGAAAGTTTAATATTCTCAAAAAACAAGATGTGCATATGATTAACTTTGTAAAAAGATATTGTAATGGAATGGAGTATTTATTTTTAAACTAAATTCTTAAGGAACCATTCTTGGTAAATAAAAGACCATATTTTCCTCCTCGGTATTTTTGTTCATCTTACCAATTTTATTTTTGTATGTAAAATACATTGTTTAGATTCTGTAGGTTTCTCTGTTTAAATAATTCTATCTATGTAACGTGTTTTACTTACTCTGCTTTACTGATACAGCTAATATTCCAGTTCCAGTGTGCTTCTTAAAGAAATAGACTCTATTTTGGGGACCGGCAAAAAATTAAAATATATGGCTTACAGATGTAAATTTGTTAAAGGTATTTTAATAAATGTTGATTTTGTTTGTGTCTGAAACAGTTTGCACACACTACTGTGGATGTAGATTTCCTTTAGTTCTGATGCTACTTTTGGCAACCTATCCCATTTCCAAATATGTGATATTGAAAAGCTCTTAAATGACTTTTAATAACCCATGAAATAATATGAAATGAATAGGTAAAACAGTGTCTCAAAAGTATGTAGCTTTCCTGTCTAATATTTCAGCTTCATTTTCTAAAGAAAAAAATCTGTACATCACATTATGATTTTTTCTATATTTTACTGTTAGTTGTATTACCCTAGACTGAGAGACTGGGAAACATTACTGTGGACCATTAGGGATCTTTGTGCCAGTTTCTATACAGTCAGAACAGAAAATATTTACATGTTTAGTATAAAATAATAGAGTAATTTCATCTAGCAGCTGACCGTTGGAGTACAGAAGCTGGAAGCGTCTGGGTCAGCATGCTAGGCAACTGTCTGAAGACTGCTATATTCTGAATAGCATCAAGTTTTTTGTTGACATCACATAAATTTAAAATAGAAAGAATGTGTTTCTTTTGTAGATGTTTCTGAGAACAGCATTTAGGTGCTTGTTTGAAAATTGTTATCCTTAGCCGATCAGAGGTTGGAACGATCATTTCAATAGAGAAGAAGAAATGATTAGCAGGGCAAAGAGATGCTATGTAGAACCTTGAAAATCATGACAAACTACTCAAAAGAGGGTGTCAGTGGAGATACTCAACAAATCTACAGTGACATGATCAAAACAATGCCTGGGGAAATTATCTTTACAGCAGCATTCTAAGCAGGGCAAAACTGCCTTTCTCATTACAGAGAGAATACTGCAGTAATCAAGACTGGAGCTGCCAGAGCCTGAACAAGGATTTCAGCTATGTAAATGGATAGGAGAAGATAAATAGAAATAATAGCCGAGATTTAGACATTAACTAGAAGTGAAGAACTGTTTACAATCACTTCTCTGTAGAAGAGAAAGGTATAGATAGCTATTGGGAAGACATGATGTATACTTAAATTCCACAACAATGAGAATGTTTGAAATGCCTAGATGGACACTGAACTGTTAACTGCATATGTAATTAAAATGACCTAAGCCAGAGTAATCCAATTTGGAGAGATACTTGCTCTCTTTTTCATTCTCTAACTATTTATTGCCTAGTTTTTCTCACACAATGAAGTGGTGTGCTACTATGCAGATGGATGCGATAAGCTTTTTTTGCTTGGAATCCTACTGATATTAATAAGTGCTTTGCCAAGAAATCAAGTAATAATAGGACTGTGTATGTACATGAACAGTAGTTCAGAACACTGATCTAATGTTCATCCAGAACCTAAATTTGGCCTTCCGGCCTAAAAGTAATGCAGGAGTCCTAAAATTCTTGAACTGTCCTTATGCCTCATGGAATCGAGGATTTTTTCGGCACATCACAGGGTCTAGCCAAAGAGCAGTATTTGCCATAGCGCTGTGCCGGTTATCCTGAAGGTGATACACTGTACGCAGGGAAGCAAATACATCAGACAAAGTGAATTTGCAAGAATAAACCTACATAATAGCACCAAGGTTGAACAGAAGTCCAAAACAGAGGGGCTGTCCCTGAAATTCTAAAATAAAGGCTACTGTTTCAAATGTTCAAAGCTCACATCTGATATAAACCTTGTTTTATATGCTCTAGAAATCTTCATTATTTAATTGTTTGTATATTTCAGCTCTAGAGTTACAGAAAAGTAATATTTCTTAAATACAGATTGAATTTCTGTTCCACTACTGTTAAATACTGTAATACAAATTGTCTGCTTCTAGTTAATAGACAGATGAGATTTATACAATTCAATTGTTTACAGATTTGTAAATATTACAGCCATTTATCCACGGGGGTTAAAACTGTAGATAAAACCATGCAACTGTTTGTAACTTATTTTGTTTATACATATGCATGTGTATATAGTTATAAATAAATAAATATGTGTGTGTGTGTGTGTATATATATATATATATACACATCTCTAATACAAGCTATACTATTTATATGACAAAAGAAATTAACCCACATGGATCTAGAATATACAGTAAAAATTCCATACACCCATTATTTCAAGAAAGGATAGTTAGAACAAAATAAATATTATATTAATAGCTGGAATATTGTAGTTGTTATTAAAATAATTTAAAAGGAAGTGAACCAATGACAGTGGCATTTGAGGTTTACTTCTGAGAAAACTTTCATCAAAGCAGACTGCTGAGCTCTATGTGCATTTTTTTTCCCGAGACACATCCCAAGGTACTTTGCAAAATAATGAAATTAACAATGCAAATATTGATGAATACACTAGGTCAAACAAAGCAAGTGCTGGTCGCCAGAGTGCCAATACTGAGAGCCAACAGACCAAGGAATTCCAGATGCAAAAAGTGCAAGCCACAAAGACAGCTGAATAGGATACTTGCCTTTCACTTCGTGCTGTATTTTTGAGGAGGGTGAAAAAATGTTCAAACTATTTTGCAAGTCTTGGTTTTGCTTTCTCCACGATTGTTTCATTTGGTTTTGTTTATTTGCTCTAGCTTTTTGCATCTTGCAAATGATCTGTGATACTTTCATAAATGTTCACATCTTTTCTGTAAGACAGTGGATGAAGAGGTGTATGGACTTGAGAAGTTTCTTGTTTCCATTTAGGTTGTGTTAGATATTGGCTACTGCTGGAAGTAGTGCTGTCAGTTGTTTTTATATAGACAATTCCCACACACTCAAGAAAAGTTAGGATTTTCAAGTTTGTTCTTACTGTGCATCTCTGACAAGAGAAACTAAAGCTCTGCAGCCTACAGATCGCAGGTTCAAAAGGAGTGAGTGGCGATTTAAGTTTTACAACTTACTGTTTCTGAGTGAAACTTCTTTAGTCATGCTGGGCCACCATGGAAACCCTGTGCAGCTTCTTCAAAAGAGTGTGAGGGGTAAGGGGGGAATAATTTTTTCAATCTCAGTGTGTTATGAGACTTTTCTCTCCTTTTCTTTTTTTGCGTTGTTTCCTGTTTGTAATTTTTTCTGTCTTCCTCTGTTTACCTCCCCGTTTTAGAAACCTTTGCTACTTTCATGCACATTTATCCCAGTCCCCCAAATGTTTGAGGTGGATGAATTCCCAATGCATTAATCCTCTTAGGATCTGGAGTTGAGTAATTTTGATTTGAAAGATTTAATAAGGATCTTAGAATCTTAAAGGAAAGCACAATGAGAGGTGTATTCTCTGACTACAGAAATTAGTTCCTAGTGGAAAAATAAGAGACAAGAGTTAGAGAGAGGGAGAGAGAGAGAAAGGATGTGTTCAGCCATGTGAACACTTGTTTCCTGATTTAAGGTCATCATCAGAATCTCTCATATAATGGTCTTTTTGTTTGTTTGCTTTATGATACATTCCATAACTCCAAAATGATGATGCAGATCCAGGAAGGGTTTCTGAAACTTCTTCATACACATGCTTCTGAAATTGTCATCTTTATTGCTTTTACAATAATATATTGTTGGAAACTATAACAATATCACAAGAATACATCTTCTTTCTACTCATTGCTCTCCATTTGATGATACTGCCACAGAAAGCAAGCTCTGGGACCATACACTGTGTCCTGACAGCAGAAAATTCACCTTAAGCTTTTAAAAGAAATTTCCCATTTCTTCTGGTCCTAAGTATCTTCTAAAATATCAGACCAAATCCATCTGTGAGTCTATTGTGAAACAATTACATTAAGAAAAATCTGAAGGGAAATTAGAGTCTTCAGAAAGTGAGAGAAGAGTTAAGATTCTTAAAAACAGAACAACTTGTATATGAATCTAAAGATCCTATTCAAAGCTAGACAGAAAATTTGGATTTTTTCCAAAAGCAAGATTAAAGTGGGTTCAAAATAAACTTGCATCACACAGCGATTCTAGTTTGTCTTTTCCTTTAAGCAGCACTGAACAGCTGAGAATCATTCACCTTACTTTAGCAGACATTTTTTGAAAGAAAAAGGGCAAAGGCAATATTAATTTTTAAGCAATGTGAGCACAAGAAATCTGATGCCAAACTGCCCTTTTTGCTCCTGGGATTGCATTGAGCTAATTCCCAAGGCATTCTTCTGAAAATGTATCCTTTGGATTTAAAAAAAAAAAGGCAAAAAAAGACCCTCTTGGATCCTACTGTTTTAGTTTTCCCTGTGTGCATCTTCTGGTTTGATTTAGGAATGTGCTGCTTGGTTCCCATGTGGATTGTTGTTGTAGTATTTATTTTGGAAGGAAAAGTGAGTATATGGTTCACGCCTTAACCTTGTCAAGCTTCCCCCTTACCAACTTGAACTGACACCATAGAAATTCTGAAAGGAAAGGCCACAGCCAAAATTAATCATAAACATTAACCATAAAATATTACTCTTGACCCTACCAAGGGGCAGACCTCTAGGAATAACATCCTGCTCCTTAAGAAAATAACATCCCTCTCCAACTGAGAGGAGCAGACAGTCTCGCCTATGCGTGACGGACGTGCTGACCTGTGCCTCAGGGACTAACATCCGATTTCAACTCAGAGGGTAATAAGCACTCCAGGCCTTACATTATGGAAGTCCTTCTCCAAACACAGCCCTATATATAAGCCTTGGCAGCTTCCGCCTTATGCATAAAACAAGTCCTGTCCAAGACTGTGCTATAAGGTTAGCTTTTTATGCAAGGCCAAACAGACTAAGGCTGAAGCTAGAAAAATTATATCTGCCACCCCACTTTCCAGACTATTTTGACCTGCATGAAAACCACATATATACTGCTGATACCACACATCATTGTACAAACAGTGAGCCCTGAGGAAAGACTACAGTCCATTGCTCCTTTACAACATTTCACTTGAATCTGTTCTCTGCTTTGTTTATTCTCAGAGGCACAATCCACAGGGTAGAGAAGCTATTTCCATAGCTGTCATGCAATATGTTGTTGAGTAGCAAATTGAATTAATACTAACGTTAGAAATCTGAAAAGCCCAAAACCAATACATAGTGCTCAATACTAACTTTACTTGGAAAAGAAATAACAGATTAAAGAATTCCTTCTTTTACTGAAAGTAAGCAGAGAAGAGACTTAGGTTCCTAAATCATTACAACATTGAATGAAGCAGCTCCTAAACATCACAAAGAAATCTGCAAGTGGAATAATAAACCAGATTGTTTCCCAAGAAATGTTGGTTGTACTGGCACTGACAGTGACAGATTTCAGCAGCAAGATGTTGAATTTATTTCCAGGATGTACTGCAGATAAATTTCTGATGTTGCACTCTTCCCTGAACTCATTCTCTTGTCAGCAAGGACAAGATGGAAGGAGCACCAAGGCAATGACTTTGTAGAGTGTTCTTCCCAGAATAAAAAAAAAAAGAGAAAAAGAAAATTCCCTCCTCAGAATCACCTCACCAAATGATTTTGATTTTCCAATATGATCATCAGTCCAAGATGGAAGCTGAGCTGCCTGATGGGGCAGACAGATTAAGTGGGAAGAGAACGGAGGGGAGAATAGAATGTTATTCCTAAATGCTGGTAGTTTCAACAATGATGTGACCATGGTGTTTCATAGAACATTAAAGAAAAAAATTTGCCTTGTAACCCTTCTTTTCCCCATGCTGAGACAGAAAGCAGGGTTTATCTCACTCACTGAATGAGGTTAGTTAAAGAATTAATTTCAAGCTTTTACAATTAAATTAGTGCTAGATTAAAGCTTATTTGGGATTTATATGCCACTCTGAAGTACAGACATGCCCCCAGTGAGTGAATGTGGCAGATTTGCTAGAGATGGCAGAGGTTACTGCAGTAAGATCTCCTGGGTAAACATCTTAAGGCAAACGAATATTTTCACGGGAATTGATTTGTACTTGAAGATAGGTGTGGACTGTTCATGTCTAACAAATTTAAACTGTACCCTACACGGATGGCTTGTTTCTGGCAACATAATATAACGTTTTCTCAAACTGAGTACTTCTACTTTCACACTAATGCCAATACATCACTCCTGTTTTTAATAAGCTATTTATACACATTCTGACAGTAGACTAGACTTTGTCTTTGAGATCAGTACCTAACTCTCGTATTTCTTCCCTCTTGCCCTCTATTTCTTCCCACCATCCATCACACTGACTCTTATTTCCTATCCTATCCTGTGAAATAGACACTACCTTTTTTTTTCCACCAAGAGTAAAACAGATCAAGGTGGTTCCATGTGTTGGTAAAGATAAATGTTGAGACTAAAATCTTTCCCTATATGGCTCCCATTAAATTTCATTGGGGAACGTTTGCACACCTTTCAATTATGAGGTACAAAAGCTAGTGTTGCAATAGATTTTCCGAGTCTCATAACATCAGGTCAGTTTTAGGAAACCAGTGCTTCTGCACTCTTCTTAATTGAAATCATATGCAATTTAAAACTCCATGTTTTGTGACTTAGTTGTCCAGTCTATTCAGATAACCCCTTCTCTAATGGTACAGGTAGTATATTTGTGTCTAAGAGAAGATTGACAAAAGATGCCTTGAAATTATGCAAACAGTACTTCAATGTATTTATAATAAATAAAGATATTTGACTAGATGTTCTAGGTCTGGAGGTGTGGCAAATGAAGATGAGGTGTGAAGATGCATTTGGACCTAAGGCAGTTCTCACTGGGAAAGATTTTTGCTTTACCCAGCCTCTTTCTTGAGGTGAGGTAACAAGAAGTCTTCTCAATTTGCCCAGTAATGTGATAAGAAGAGAAGAATATTTATCGCTGTGTACCTGTGCATTATGTTTTGTTCTTGATAATGGAACTGAAATATTTGGTTCTGAATGCTAGAAGTTTTCTTTTGTTTTATAAAGAACATTATTGCAGGAAGTAAACCTGGTGGTAGAGGAGTAAGGAGGTTGGTGTCTTCTGATAGCCCTTCCACACTCTCATCTGTTTAAAAAATATTGCCAGGATAGCTATTCTATCGGTTGGCTAAACCATGAGAGTTTCATTGGCAAAGTTCAGAATTTCCTTCAGAGGAAAATGGACTCTGACTCTTTGAACTTTCAGACTAATGGGCTGAGCAAAGTGAAAACAATTGTTTAGAGACATCATACACGGATCTAAGGGACAGATGGCTCTGAACTGTGCCAGGGAATTATGATAAGACATTCAGGCTACATACCAGGATTTTTTTCTATTTGCTTTTTTTTAATCACTGTTCTTTCCCTTCCGTTTGTTCTCAGTCTCACTTGCCTTTCATCGTTTCTCAGTAATAGTGAATATATGAGATATATATGCTAGAAACCTGAGATCACTTAATAATAAGCCTTAAGCTGAGTTCAACCCACATTCACAGAGCAATGGCCTCCTTGAACCTGAAGGTCCAAATTGAAGGCAAGACCTCTTGGATGTTACAGTTTCTCAGAGGCCTCTACTGATGTCCTTTCAGGGGCAGCTTTCCTTTTAAAACATATTCACTACACAAAGAATCCTAGAAGCAACTTGATGGTGAAATTAAAGACCTATGTAGATTACACTCCCAATGCAAGGACATGGATTAACTTTTCTTTCAACTCCTGCTGCTTAATGTTGATTTAATATAGTCTTGACTTTTAATAAGGTTATTGAGAGATAAAAGCTGTATAAGGAGCTGTGCCACAGATGCGACAGTCAGAATTTCATATGCAAAATAAAAAGAAACATTATAATAAAAAGAAAATTGAATGTTGCTTGCATAAAATCTGGCTTTGTTTTGATGCATAAAAAGGCAGTGTTCCACACTGAGTTTTTCATGAATGTCTTAAGTATACAACGCTTCTGATGCCACCCCAGTTGCCTATATATAGATCTGTCTTGTGTAAAGAATTTAAAAAGCATTAGAATGGAGAAATCAAAGAGACAATAAATTTTAAACCAATCTTATTGTCTGCAGCCTAAAGTGTTATTAAGATCAAAGTGGAGCAAACATCTGGCATTTGCCTTTCTGCAAAAATTAGATCAAATTACCTACCGTAGGATTTAGATCCATTCAGTAAGTTCGTTCGATTGTACACACAGTTTTCTTTCCCCTTTTTATTTGCTAGACCTAACATCCAAAAGCTAACATCTTCATCTATTTGGAGTTGAAACAAATTAGCAACAAAAATGGAAATATACATTCCTCATGAATGTCTGTTTCCTGAGGGACAGTCAAGGTCCTTCAGATCCCGAGGAGAGAGGTTCAGCTAGCCTTCCTCTTTGGCATTAAGTGTAATTGTCTAGAAATAAACTTTACTGAATGCACACAAGGTTGTGTTCCTCCTTGAAAAATAAATTCTTTATGCCAAGTGTTGTGATTGTTTTCATTGCTGACTTTATGTTATAATAATCACTCATAAAAGTGCTTTGTTAAAACACTTGGCACACTGGTCTATACTTTTGTGTAAAAACTTTGCAAATGTACATTTTTCAGGCTTCTAAAATATACCTAATGCATTCGTTGGTTTTGATACCTTTGTTTAGAGAGATAAATATCAGAAGTATTTTATATCTATATAACACAATTTCTTATTCCCTGGATGGAAGAAAACACTAAGCAAAGCTAAGCTTCAGAATACATATCAGTAATTTAAATATAAAAAAGACTGTGCCTTCGTACCTCAACAAATTAATTACAAAGCATAGGGGTTCAGTAAGGTTTAACTTAAAATAAATAAAAAAATAAAGTTTGCAAATTCATCATTAAGGAAATCAAACGATCTTAGCAGTGCTCTGTAGTGATGCCATGCAATAACTATAAAATTATGATTAATGAATTTTAGTGTTGGTGTCCCAGATGAGCTGTAACAATTCTTTCCAATTACTTTCTTGCTGGAATCCATATTGATATTACTAGGCAGAAGGATTAGATATAGATCTCAATTGTTCTAGAGATGGAGATATTAGTTTAACCTTTGTTCTTTTTATCTCTTGTAATATGAATTGGAATATAGCTGTTTCCATAAGGCATTCTTTAAAAAAGAAATACAAACATGGCCATTTCAAATTTTATTTGCAGAACTTTTATTGGGAGTCAGTGAAACTTCTCTACTTGGTTAATCCCCAAGCTGTGTGTCTTCTTACATCTGTATCACAGCAAGGAGAAGTTACTGCTTATTGCAACTTAGAAGCTTATTTTTTTAATGTGATCCCAAGAACTCTTCTTTTATGTCAATATATAATTTGATCCTCACATCTTGCTCTGCAGCCACTTAAAAGCAGCAGATTATGAATTTTATTTCCAGTATTTTTAGAAAATAATAGGAGAATGAGCAAGTGACAGTTACAATTTCTATACTCCTCCCCCTGCACCCATAAAAGCTCAGGGAGGAATTCAGGCAGCCAGAAGCCACACATTGTCAAGCGGCACCTTCAAGTCATCAGCTACATTCCCAGGCAGCCAGTGCAGACAGGCTTCAAATGTTTTTATGAAACCGCATTACAAGGTAGCATCAAAAATCTGCACTACTGGGATTGGTTGTGATATGTGTATATTGCTGTGTATTTCTGGTTTACGTCTCAGCTGATAAATAAAAAATAAAACAAGGTGTCTGAATCTTGTTATGGTTAATCTTTTTGATACCTTAAGGCCAAGATCTGATGGTTATTAAAAATCTGTAGCAGTGATATCTCCAGTGTTTTGACTAAATCCTAATAGACGTTAATTTTTACACTCCCTGCATTTCCCTTTAAAATCCTTTGATTAGCGCAACTATTCAGGTAAGCAGAATTACTCAGAAATAATTTTGGACATTGTATTGCTGCTATTAAGTGACTGTTCTATTTCAGTAATTAAAGAAGTGGTTTCTGAAGCACATTTGAATCATTTGGACAGAATAAGAGCTATGGTCTTTAAAAAGAGAAGAAACTGTGTGTAAGTGGAACACTGACTAAGCAAACGTACATGCTAGACTCATCCTTCTAGCAATGACTTGATGGTTCTTTTTCAGGAAATCTTTTGGAACTAATAGCTCTAGGTTAAAGCTTGTATACAGGACAGCACAAAGAAACATCAGTCCCCAAGGGTACTGCTCTCCAGTGCTTCCTTTTCTGCACAGGAGAAGGTAAATTACAAGGTTAAATTACTGCATCATTTTTGCAAATGCAATGTCCTTTTGCCTACACAGGCAATGCTGCTGACAGGCAGCTGGAGTGGAGCCACGATGCTGCCTGTTCCACTGACCCATCCAGAACACGCCATACCTGCTGTGTGCATGTGTTGCTCAGCTGTCTTGCACATGCTCAGCAAATCTGACATGCTCTTGAAGCCTTAGTCTTATTAAGTGTGTGCAAATCAACTGCACAGCACATGGATATCAGAGCACACACTCATAGAAATCCCAAGCAGAAATCTAGCTTCCCTTACAGGAGGAAGGAAAAAAATAGTCTTATTTCTATTTCCCTGAAAACTTAAGACATGTGGATTGTCTCTCTCTCTCATCTTCTTCTGTTTAGTGTCACCATCTACAAAGCATGTGGGACTTCACAGTGGATTCATTTTCAATTCAAAGTTGCTATGTAGGCCAAAAGTAAATTACAATGGCTGTCTTAATTTATTAGCATATAAATAACACCATAGTACCAGAAGGTACTAGAAAGGTAAGTCCAAGAGGTCTTTCTCTGTTTTTCTCTTTGTTTCAAATCTTCAAATAAAGATATATATGCACATCTGGACTATAGGAGAGCAAACTTTGGCCTCTTCAGGGACCTACTTGGAGGAATCCCATGGGTTAGGGCCCTAGAAGGAAGGGCCGTTCAAGAGAGCTGGTTAATATTCAAACATCACTTCCTCCAGGCTCAAGAGCGGTGCATCCCTATGAGTAGGAAGTCAAGCAAAGGAGGTAGGAGACCTGCATGGATGAGCAAGGAGCTCCTGGCAAAACTCAACCAGAAGAAGGAAGCATACAGAAAGTGGAAAGGGGGACAGACCACTTGGGAGGAATATAGGAACGCTGTCAGAGTATGCAGGGATGTGACGAGGAAAGCTAAGGCCCTTTTGGAATTAAATCTGGCTAGAGATGTCAAGGACAACAAGAAGGGCTTCTTCAAATACCTCAGTAGCAAGAGGAAGACTAGGGAAAATGTGGGCCCTTTGCTGAATGGGGTGGGTGCCCTGGTGACGAAGGATGCAGACAAGGCAGAGTTACTGAATGCCGCCCTTGCTTCAGTCTTTACTGCTGAGGCCAGCCCTCAGGAACCCCAGACCCTGGAGGCAAGAGAGAAAGTCTGGAGAAAGGAAGACTTTCCCTTGGTCGAGGAGAATCGGGTTAGAGATCATTTAAGCAAACTTGACACCCACAAATCCATGGGCCCCGATGGGATGCACCCACGAGTGCTGAGGGAGCTGGCGGATGTCATTGCTAAGCCACTCCCCATCATCTTTGAAAGGTCATGGAGAACAGGAGAGGTGCCTGAGGACTGGAAGAAAGCCAATGTCACCCCAGTCTTCAAAAAGGGCAAGAAGGAGGACCCAGGGAACTACAGGCCAGTCAGCCTCACCTGCATCCCTGGAAAGGTGATGGAGCAGCTCATCCTGGAGGCCATCTCCAAGCATGTGGAGGACAAGAAAGTGATCAGGAGTAGTCAGCATGGCTTCTCCAAGGGGAAATCATGCTTAACCAACCTGATAGCCTTCTGTGATGGAATGACTGGCTGGGTAGATGAGGGGAGAGCAGTGGATGTTGTCTCCCTTGACTTCAGCAAGGCTTTTGACACTGTCTCCCATAACATCCTCATAGACAAGCTCAGGAAGTGTGGGTTAGATGAGTGGACAGTGAGGTGGATTGAGAACTGGCTGAATGGCAGAGCTCAGAGGGTTGTGATCAGCGGCGCAGAGTCTAGTTGGAGGCCTGTAGCTAGCGGTGTCCCCCAGGGGTCAGTCCTGGGTCCAGCCCTGTTCAACATATTCATCAATGACCTGGATGAAGGGACAGAGTGCACCCTCAGCCTCCAAGTTTGCTGATGATACAAAACTGGGAGGAGTGGCGGATACACTGGAGGGCTGTGCTGCCATTCAGAGAGACCTGGACAGGCTGGAGAGGTGGGTGGAGAGGAACCTCATGAAGTTCAACAAAGGCAAGTGCAGGGTCCTGCACCTGGGGAGGAATAACCCCCTGCACCAGTACAGGTTGGCGGTTGACCTGCTGGAAAGCAGCTCTGCCGAAAAGGACCTGGGAGTGCTGGTGGACACCAAGTCAAGCATGAGGCAGCAATGTGCCCTTGTGGCCAAGAAGGCCAATGGCATCCTGGGGTGCATCAGGAAGAGTGTTGCCAGCAGGTCGAGGGAGGTGATTCTCCTCCTCTACTCAGCCCTGCTGAGGCCACATCTGGAGTACTGCGTCCAGTTCTGGGCTCCCCAGTACAAGAGGGATGTGGCACTACTGGAGCAAGTCCAGCGAAGGGCTACAAAGATGATTAGGGGACTGGAGTATCTCTCTTATGAGGAAAGGCTGAGAGAGCTGGGCCTGTTTAGCCTGGAGAAGAGAAGGCTGAGAGGAGATCTTATCAATGTGTACAAGTATCTGAAGGGAGGGTGTCGAGAGGATGGGACCAGACTCTTTTTAGTGGTGCCCAGCAACAGGACGCGAGGCAACGGGCACAAACTGAAACACAGACAGTTCCATCTGAACAGGAGGAAATACTTTTTCACTGTGAGGGTGACAGAGCACTGGAACAGGTTGCCCAGAGAGGTTGTGGAGTCTCCTTCTCTGGAGATATTCAAAACCTGCCTGGATGCAATCCTGTGCAACGTGCTCTAGGTGACCCTGCTTGAGCAGGGGGTTTGGACTAGATGATCTCCAGAGGTCCCTTCCAACCTCAACCATTCTGTGATTCTGTGATCTTTTCATGGACATGTGTTGTGTCCAATTGTACCCATGTCTCAGATCAGAACAAATCAGTTGCCTTTTAGAAATAATGATTCAGAAAATTTTAGAAGCACAGAAAAGCTAGAAGTGAATGAGATTTAAACAACAGCCTTTAGAAAAAGCTAGACCTAAAAAGCCACAAACAAATGGTACTACATAGCCTGGTCAGCTCCATGTTTCACATGGGCTTAGTATGAAGAAAAATGCACAGGATCTTGTCACCACCCTGCTTTTCAGAGCTGGAAATTGGACATCTGAATCTTTCCTTTGGTTATCTGTGTGTGCTAAAGGAAGACGCTACCTTGTTGGTCACTCATAAGATTGTGTATCTAACTATGCCATTGTCATTCCTTTGAACTGAAAGGTATATCTCTGAAAACCATTAGCATTTTATTTCTGCGCAGAGGCCTATGTGAAATGAAAGACTGTTCTCAGCCAGGTTAGTGTGATGGTGGTCCCTATCAGAGAAGCTTTCCTCGCAAGGGCAGAGAGGGGCACCGTTTCTGAAGACAGTAGGTTAGCACAGGGGTCTGGACTGATTGCTTGACTCCCTCACACGTCTGACAGAGTGGCAGATTGGAATGATATAACTTATACTGCTATTGCCCACCTCCTATCTGCTGAGTGGAAAGTTCAAAGTAATCCATCCTTTGTGGTTGCAGTTTTTCCTCAATGCCAGCCACCTTTAAGTGCTGTCAGCAGGGACAGGGAAATTAAAAGGTAATGACAAACTTTTATGTACTCTTTATTTTTCATCTTCTCTTTCCCTATTTACAGCTTCAAAAGTGTTGTGTTGCAAAAGTGTTCCCTACACTTTTTTAAAAGTGGGAATGAAACTGATAAATGGACAGAAAACTGAGGTAAGGTGTAAAGCAGGCTCACTAAATCCAACTTTAACTCTACAACAATTCAAGTTTGATTTATATTTTGAACTGTCACTATATGGTTTACAAGGCGAAAAGTGCAAGTAAAGATTGAGATTTTTCTTCTATAAATTGTGGAAGGGTGAGGGGAAAGTGACAGATCTCATTTAAAAACCTTATTGAAGTAACCGTGGTGAATGATGGTGCCACTGCTTGTCTCTGTGTCTCTTTGTCATAACATAAGCCCTCTTATAATTAGAAGAAACTACAGAAGTCCAAGTAAAGTACAACAGATCCAGAAAGATCTGGAAACTTAAGGAAGAAATAAAAAAAAAAAAACAATAGGCATGGGCTGGAGAAGATTTTTTATTTTTTTGTTACTAGTAGTTAAAATGACGTACAAAATGCTGGGAAGAAAAAAAACTCCAATTCTATTCAGTTACAAAATAATTAAAACTTCATTTTAAAACAAGTTTTGCTTTGTGAGACTGAGCATGAAAATACTGCAGCCTTAGGTTATATAGTCCATTGTTTTCAGAATAAAACAGACATTTAAATACATATTGTGGTTGATATTAAATATCTTGTATAATTGTAAGTTAGCAGAACTTTCTTACTCTCAGGCAATAACTAGCAATTCATAAAAGTTCTTTGTATAAAATTTACATATTTTGGGGGGGGATCTGCCTCACGGGGAGTTCCTTTGTGATTGATGCATTGGCTGTTTTGGAACATAAAGATTTGCAAAATTTTTATCAATTTTCCTTCAGAATGCTAACCCAATGTTAAATGAAGGAGATGATAGTAACATCTAAAGCTTTGCTTAATGTCTAAGGGTTTAGAGACAGAGCAGCCTAGGATGAAATCCTAACACTGTTAAAGACAATAGGAGTTTTGCTATCAGCTTCAAATGAAGATAAAATTTCATTCTTAAGGTTTGTCCATTTATTGCAGAAACATTAGCTAGCATACAGCTTTCAGCAAAAATTGAGATCAGCCCTTGTACCTCCAAACCAACTCAAAAAAGTAATTTAAAGGAAAACAACCCCTGTAAATTATCATTGAAAAGGATTTGTATTAATAATAACATTAAATATTCGTATCTTTCTGTTTAACTATTCACATTCCACACAGTGGAAATCTACCTCCTGTAATTCCAGATTTTAAAACTGGATTTTAAAATCCATGAATGAATGTGTCGAACCTGCTGAATGAGAGTATACCAGAGGCAATGCATTTTAATAACATGAAACAATGAGTTGCAATCTCTTAATCTTACGGATGCAGACCTCATAGCAGTGTATTTTACAGTAAAAATATATTAATTGCAGAGATGTAGGATACGGCTAATAATTGCACAATACATTGTGTAACAGCTGCGGCTTTAATATAATGACTGCACATTTTATGCATCTGTGACATGCCACTGTGTATTTTTGCCATTGGACATGTTAATAAGAGCAGAAATGTCTTCCTCACAGCTCGGTGGACAGAAATACCTTCCAGATAACCGGTCTGTGGCCGAGAGAGGCGCCTGGTGTGAGAAAGAGCAGCGGCACTGAGAGTAGATACAAAGGAGTATCGTGGCTGAATGGTAACCTGGGGCCTGGACCACAGAAACCCCATCGCACAGTTAACGTGGACCTGGCTCTCCTTGCACTCACATCGGCAGGGCTTGCCCTAAGGCCCAGTACCAGCTCTAGCCGGGCAGTCGCCACAGGAACATGCATTTTTCTCGGGCGAAGCCGGAACAGAATTTCCTCTCAGCGTCCCCTCGGCATGGGTCTCGGCAGGGACGCGGGCGGCTTCTTCGAAAGCCGGCGCCTCGGAGAGCACGAGCGGTTTGCACCCCACGAGACACAGCCAGCGAGGCAACAGCTGGCTCCCGCTGAACCCCGGGAAGGGGAAGGGGAAGGGGAAGGGGAAAGGGAAGGGGAAGGGGAAGGGGAAGGGGAAGGGGAAGGGGAAAGGGAAGGGCGGCCGGCAGCACCGGCGAAGGTGGCCCTGGGCCACCTAGATAAAACGACTTTTTTTGCAGGCCCTTCTGTGCTCTTGTCGAAAGCCACACGCTGCTCTAGCTTCAACACCTAATCCTGAAGGACAGAAAATGCAGGATAATCTCACAGGTGAGACACATGGAGCTGTTGGAAGTCGTGTGTCCCCTTTCATGCCCCCCCCCCCCAAATGAGAGGGGCAGTTAGCCCTTAATTTTCAGGAAATTCTCTTTACTTAGTCCAAATCCTGTTTAAATGCAAGTCTGTGGTAAAAGATATAAAAAGAGGATTATTGCTGGCAAAGCTCTGCATGTCTTTTTCAACAAACTGCATGCCTGTGGCAGAGCTAAAATAACAATAACAATGCGCTGTTTACTAGTCATGAATGTCGTGCCTTTTGTCTCTTGTGTGGTTATTGCATTTGCAGTCACATGATGCTTGTTTTAATTTTTGCTTTGCTCTCTATGTGCTAAATTACTGCCATTTTGTGCTTGATGGTTAGCAAGATTTCTGCGCTGTGGTATGTATGTTTTTGTGTATGTGTGTGAAAAAGAGAAGGAGAGAGTTCAGATATGCGCAATGGAGTATGCATACTCACTGTATGTATGTATAGATACCAATGAATAAAAGATACTGCATATGCATATATATGTAAATATGAAGAATAACTGATAGCTGAAACACAAGACATCAAATGGATCTAGTGGCACAAGAATGGGTTTTGATCAACTTAGCCATTAGAATTCAGAAATATATTTATAGTCTTGTATATAGTTTCTCTTTAATTTATGTAATATATGAATAGGTCTATAAATTAAAGCCAAATGTAAACAGAAGACAATATCTCTTTCTGTGTCTTGCTATTTATGTATCTTTCTTTTTCTTCCCATTTGTATTCCCCCATCTACTTACTCTGACCTTTTTCTTTGTAACTTGCTGTAATTCTGTTTTCTATCCATCTATACTGATTTTTTCACACTCCTGCTTCCCCGCATTGTTCTGCCAACATGGCTTTTGGAGTACAGTTACTTTTTGAAGAAGCATGTTAGAAACTCCTGACACAGCTGTTATTTTCTGTGATGTTTTGCTATGGCTTAACAGCTTTTAGCCTACTTTATATTTAAGAGTAGATTCATGCTTTCAAACTTATTGTCCGCTCACTGTGATGTTTCTCTTAATGCAGTAAAAGCAAATAGCATGGCAGTTGAACATTAGCAAAAGCCACAGGTCCACTTTCCCAGTAAGTGGCAAAAATGTGGATGTGCACTAGGAAACCTAATTATTGTGATGTTGAGCCTGTGGGTAAATAGATTTTAATATTTCATTCCCCTGTTAAAAAGAATTTTACCATAGTGAACATTCATCTATTTGCTTATACACATCCCTTCTCTTTCTTGCACACAAACACACACATGCATGTCCTTCCTTTATGTCTAGTTTTTTCTTTGGTTTTTTTTTCAGATAATTCACTGGATTCTTCTCAGTTGTGTCCAGCCCCGAAGGTATGCTATTTTATGCCACTCACTCTCACACTGGCAATGATTGCATACAGTCAGAGTGCAATGAGTATAGTATTTTCCTCAGATTAGTCCAAGTCAATAGATATACATCGGCATTCCTTAACCCGGGTGATTCTTTTCTTCTTTCTAGGGGGCTGAAGCTCGGGGCAGTTAAGTGTAACAGTCATGGTGGTAAATTTCTTGGGCTTGCAGAAGGAACAAGATTGGAATGAGCCTTCTTCTTTACGGACGTGCCTTGGGATGTAGAAAGAATTGCATTGACCATAGCAGAACCTGTTGATAATGGTACGACTGTTGCAGCCTTCTTCATGGATAGTTTGTTTGAGGGGTTGAGTTTTACACCAATCCCGTTTTAGGTATTTGCGCTCGGTGATGTGCAGTGCCTCCTGACTAGACTCCAGCACCTCTTCAGCAGGCATTGAAGTGCCTTTCCCTCGCTCTCGATGCCTGGAGCCCGGCTGCTGCTGTGCCTGTGTTTGCTCTGAATCATTGGGCTGATCTTTGTCAGGAGGAGGGATAGCACCTTGAGATCCACGATTCCTCTTTCTCCCTTCTGTGGTCGGTAACAGAAATCCCACCAGAAGAAACACAGCGCCAACAGCATACAGTGTGCGGACCATCCTATATAGAGGAGGTTGAGGAAATAAAGCACAGTTGTGGATTTCAGACATCATCAGAAGTCAAGTATGTAGTAAATCTTCAGTTCTATAAAAGAAATGTGTGTGTATGTGTGTATACACATATACAAGGTAAGTATTCAACCTTTACCAGCTGGAAAGCTATTTCAGAATTACCAGGTAGTTAAAACTTTCATATATGGTGATTCAAAGTCAGAGGTTAAAGCAAGTCCAAACAGAATTCAGTTCTGTGTAGCATGCATCTATTTCCAGCTCTTTTCTCCATGTATATTACCCTGTTTAAGAGATCCCATTCCCTTCTTATATCTTACTGACATTATGGATGTTGCTCCTGATTTACACTGGTGGAAGAACAGATTTTATATAAGGATTTCTATGAAATGATTATCTGCAGTACCAGAAGACTAAACCCTTTGACTCAGGAGATCTGTTCCAGCTATGTGTTCCTAAGTCAGACTCAGAAGTTTTGTACAGCTTCTTGCATAATATACATACAACATATGATGTGCATACTGTATCCACCTGTTGTCTGAATTACAGCATCCCAAGCTCTCTCTTACTGCACTGTATTGATCCACTGAGTCTAAGTGTAATGAAGCCTACGGTAAGTAAGAGATGTGTAACAAGACAGGCAACTAACATAAAAGCATATATTGGATATAAGCTAGAAGAGATGAGTCTTTAATTTCAAATTACAACTTTTCACCCATTACTCTGAATCCTTGATAGTTACACAGATGCAGTCAAACAGTGTTAAGACACTTTGAGATCTCTGAGTTTTAGTCATTATATACAGCATATTATTGAGAGGCCATATGAGGACAGCAGAGTTTCACACATGACATTAAGCCATGAAGGGTTGTATCATACCAGAACGTAGTTTGTGCACACAAAACCACTTCAAGTGCAGTAAGTGGAGACAATCGGGTTCTTCAAAACTGCACTCCTGCTCCAGACCTAATTACTGGTGTAGGAACAGCCTTTTTCTCCTTCCTTGTTCTTGGTGGCCCAGTTATTTTCCACCATTTCTGGTAGTTCCCAAAGCTCTGACATCTTTTGGCTGTTCAGTCAGCTCAAGACACCAACAAACTGGGAAGAAAGTCATCACTCGTCACACCCTTCAGAAGCACCACACTCTCCATGGTGTTTCAGAAAGCGAGGGATGTGGCAGCCAGCAAGATGGCTTGGGGGGGGGGGGGCCCTTAGGATCCCCCTTGGGGGGGGGGGCTTGGAAGAAGTGACTGGAAAGGGCTCTTTGCAGTTCTACTCTTTTATGTTTTTTTGCAAGCAAAGATGAATATACATTAAAAAAAGAAGAAGTGGGAAGAAAAAAGGGGAAGTTGGTCTCTTCTACCTGCTTAGAGTGCTGTAGTTGTATCCCTTATTTGACTAGTTCTGCCACTAAAGGGCAAAATTGTTTCTGAACTGATGAGTCCTGCTTATGTTACTATACAGCAAACATATATGAAACCAAGGGCACTTTCCTGTACTATTTTACCTGCTCTGCCTAAGGCAACACTAACTGGGCAGAAAAGCAGTCCAATGCCAATGCAGCAGGGGCAATGTAGAGACTCAGGAGAGGCCTGGGATGACTATTACTACTGCAAAAGACATATGCTAATCTCTCAGGTACTAGGGTCTTTCCAGTCACCAAATCAAAACAAAAGTTGTATTTATGCTGCTCAAAAAGCCCTTCTCACTGAAGGGGCTGGGAAAGGAGCTATAAGGGTGGAAAAGTGTTACAGGAACTCTCCATCATATTTAGGGACTTGCTTGTGGATATAGTATTTTAAGTGTTTGTCTATGGATCATTAGTGTACCTAGAATTTATAATATGCATGATAAGTATATGCATTAGTTTTATTCATTTAGGTTTATGTACCAGTGTGTGCTACGTTTGGAAGAAGCTTCAGGCGTGAAGAGAGGGGTGTAAGAATGACACTATTACTGGCTCCAACAGACAGCGCGGAAGGACTGCTTTTAATATCTAAATGAAATGTTGTACAGAACATGCAATTTTAATAACCTTACAGCTCTGACATAGAAAGAAAAAAAATGTTGAGAATTCTAATTGAAGACCAATGCAGCATAATTTCAAGTGTGAGTTCAGACTTCACATTTGCTGTCTTTTTTCTGTTTCTGTTACAATCTCAATTTTATTTAAACATGTTTCCATGTTTTGTCTTTAAAAATATTTTTAAAGAACAGTTATAAAACAGTGCTTATTTCCTGCAGAGATGAGAATGACTCCTTCCAGAGCTGTTCCCATTTCTCCGGTGACTGTATACCCACACTGTATTTCGACAGTATTTTAATATCAATATTAATTTACTCAACATGGCGCCAGAGCCTTAAGAAAGAAAAGTCACTGCATGCAACAGAAAATAAAATGCTAGTTTCTAAGCAGTGCTGGGAAACTTCAGGTACTTTTAGTGTCCCATAATTCAGTTGATGTTTTGCACATATTCCTGAACCACTTTTATTTCTAGAACGGGTTATGCTGCTCTACCCTTTTGTTTCATAAATGCGCAGATGGTTACACAGTCATTTAAGGTCTAGTCATCTGAAAATGAAGTGTACTTTGGGATGGGAATTTATGGTAATGTTTAGCATTGTAAGATCTGTCTCCCAGATTCATGCATCTTTATTAAGCATGTGTTTAACCTTAAGAAAATGTAAGCATGTGTTTCAATATAATCCTAAATGGGGGGAGGAAAGAAAATTTTTCACTGAGTTGGTTTACAACCTTAAAGGTGGAGACTATATTGTATGCATAGAAAAGAGATTGTGATTCAAATGAAAATTAGCAATTCAGCAAAAATGTTTATTATGGTCACTTCCAAAAAGCATGTCTAAGAATAAAAGTAATCCAATCATTTGGGGCTAAATTATAGTTTAAACATAGACCAACATAAGAGACTGTGTGAGCTTCCTGACCCCAATAGGAGCTCAAGTAGAAACCTTCTTTGATAGTAATTTATTAAACACTTATTAAAAAATTAATATTATTTTTTAAAAAGCCAAATTGCAAAGAAAAAGGAGGTGGTATGCCTCAGTAGGGAAAGCAGCCAAAATGCTATGCCTAGATTCTGCACCATCTAGGTCCCAAAGCAGGGTATTTGCTTATGAGAGAGGACTACACCTCTGTTTGGCTACATTATGGACCAAAATGATTCATCCTTCTATGAATTAGTGTCTGAGAAAGGGTTCCTTAACATATTTTTTATTACTGTAAAAAATTAGAACACGGAACAGTACAAGATAAAGTAACAAAATCAGTGTTATCATACCCAAAGTTTTATCGAAAAGAAATCCCTCCTTAAGTAAATGTTCTCCTTTTCACACCCGTAACTCTGAACAAGTAATAACACGGGAGCTTGGGTAGGAGCTGTGCAGAATCAGGCTGTAAAATATTATATTCAAAATTTCTGCAAAATTTTCAAGAGCAAATTGGATGATACTGGCTGTTGCAGAAGCATTGGCAAAATCAGAATGCTGATCCGAGCATCCTTTGAACAGACTGATGACTACAAACAAAATGCCAAGTTCAATTCCTACTTATTTTCCTGCAAATCCACTGAGAGATCCAGTATCATTAACATTTATTTTTTTTAAAGAGTAACAAAGTATTTCAAAAATCTGTTCTTTCTAAACTTCACTGCTGGGTTTAGAGTTCTACTTTTCATCATCATCAATTTTACTGTTGACTTCAAACAGAAGCAGAATTGGGCCCCAACATTTATATAACCAATTATCTAGAGCCTGAGATCTAATCATCTAAGGCAGATGAGGAATTTTGTGTATTAATACTAGCATCAGTTCATATAGAAGTATAATCCCTTTCTGTTTTATTACTTAATACAATTAAGTTGTAAATTTTTAGTTTAGATGTTTTCTCCTCTAAATTAAGAATCTTCAAATGTCAGTTTATTAACAGCATTTCCCTATGAGTTCCAAGGCAGAGTCATAAAATTATTACTGAAATTTTTAGCACAGAGCAACTTGTTTAAAAATGCTGGATGGAATCCTCGTTCTGTTGAATATTTAGTAAAATTCTCACAGACTTCAGTAGGCCTAAAATTTCATCTGTAAACCATATTTATTAGGAAAATATTATGATAAGCCATGGACTCATGGGCTTCACAGAAAACATGAAAAATTATCTGCAGAAGACCTAATAAAATAGATGTACTTGGTGGCCTCAAACACCGGCCAAAGAGGCAAAACACAGGTCGGGTCGCACGGGTCGGGACGGAAGGGCCCCGCCGCAGTAAGACGGGGCTGTCACTGAACGCAGCCCCGGTACGCTGTGCACAGCAGCGCTGCGGGGATCACCGGGGCCGTCGGGGCAGCGAGGCCGCCAGCTCGGCTCGTCCCGGCTCCCCCGCGGGCGCGGACCCGGACACTCCTGGCGGCGGGCCGGCCACAGCGGCCGGGGTGCCCTCCCCGGGGGCTGCTGCCGGCGGGCTCCCCGACGGAGGGCAGCTCCGTGGAGGTGACTTCCGAGCCCCCGGGACTCGCTCCAGGGCCGGGGCGAGGGAGCAAACCTCCCCGGAGGGAACAGTCCAGCGCTGGGCCGCGCCGCCGAGAGCAGCGCTGCCGGGCCGGGCTTCCCCCGCGGCCGCCCCGTCCCGCCGCGCAGGCGAGCCCGGGCCGGCGGGGCTCCGCGCCCGCGGACGGGCACGCTGCGGGACGGGCTCCGCGGAGCCCCGCGGCTGGGCCCGGCTGGCCGTGGCATGTCCGCAGCGGGCTCCCGCCCCGGCCGGGCCGGGCGCCGCCGCAGCGCCCACGCTGCGCGCTGCTTCCCGGGGCCCCTTAGCAGGGGAAAGGACGCGCTACGGGAGCAGCGGCAGGGAGCCGTCGGGGCAGCAAAACCCCTGAGGGCTCCCAGTCAGGTTGGAGGGCAGAACAGGGGGAGGCGGCGGAGGGAGAGGCAGAGAGGAGCTGAGCGCGGCGACAGAGCCGCCGCGCCTCCCCCGACGGCGCCTGAGCCGCGCGGCGGCAGCGGCGGCGGCGCTGCCCGCGGGCGCGCACCCGGGGCCGGCCCGCCGCTCCGCGCGTCCCCGCCGGCGCCACCCGACTCTCCCGTGCGCTGCGGCTCCCGCCCGCGGGGGCCCTCAGGTGCTCGGCCGCCCGCCGGTGCCCTCCGCGAAGCAGCAGCGGCAAAGGCGGGGCGGGCCTGAGCGGGCTCGTCGAGGCGGGCTCGGCCGGGCCGGGCCGGGGCGGGCAGCGGCGCGGCTGGCACCTGGGGACCTGCCCGCGCCCCGCTGCGCGCAGAGGCCGAGCTGGGATTTTGGCGTGTGTCGGGTGGGCGCCGAATCCAGTTTGTCGGGAATGATGCTGTAGGCGGAGATGAGGCAGCGCTAACTGGGCTTTTGCAATCCCTGTGTTTGTGCAGGGAGCGGGATGTAATAGCGCCATAATCCCCAGTACCGCGGCGGAAATACCGTGGTGTCTGCCCCGCTCCATCTGACAGGCGGGACGGGTGTCATGCTCCGCTACGCCGAGGCGCCCGCGAGTTTCGCTCGGCTCCGATGAAAGACTCCTCCCATCCCCCCTCCCCGAAGGTGGGAGAAAGGGATTAAACATTTTTCCTCCCACAGACACTGGCCGAACTCGGTCGCTGCTGGCCCTGGTCGCGCCCGCGCCGCGACTGCCCGCTGCGGCGGTCCGCACCGCACCGCACCGCACCGCCCCGCGGCGCCCGGCCCGGCCCGGCCCGGCCCGGCTCACCTGCTCGGCGGCGGCTCCCCGGCGGGGCCCGGCGCGGCGGCGGCGGCGGCGGCTGCTCGGCGCGGCCCGGGGCTCTGCCCGGCGGGTCACTCGGCGGCGCGGGTGGCGTGGGAGCCCGCAGCTGCTCGGGAGTCCATGGAGAGGGAGTCTCGGATCCTGCCTACAAATTGCAGCAGCGCCGAGCTGTCTCCCATTTAAATGTCTGCCAGCTGAGATCTGCACTCCAAGCCCCTCCAGATCATTGGACAAGCGCCTCCAAAGCCCATGTTATCCGCCCCCTTTAACACTTCCATAAACTTCCACCAGGGAAAGCTTTCAGTCATCCAGATAAACACTCGGCTACTTTCCTCTCTTAAGAGAGTCGGTGCTAAAGGTCACCCCCCCTCCCCCCAGGAATTGTTCCTGGAATGCACAGAAAATTCACATTTTCCATCCCCATTAAAGTATGACATTTAAGAAGAGTTAAATATCTTTCCCTCTCCCTTTCCCCCCCCTCACCGTTCCCCTTCCCTTCATGCTGCACTGGGCCGCTCGCTGCGCAGAAAGCCGTCCGGGCGCAGAGGCGCTTCGCTGCCCCAAGCACACATCGGGCGAGAGCTTTCCCAAGCGGAGCAGTCGCTGGTAGCCCCTTAGCCGGTTTGCTTTGGCCAGCAGGGAGGCAGCGAGCTTTCTGGGCCTCGCTGGTGTAACTTGCAGTTTCTGGGGTTTGCTTTCTGCAGATATGCCCGCACTTAGGCAGTTTTGTCAATAAAACTGGGGAGGGGAGGGAGGGGATTAAAGCATGTGGCTGCCGATCTGCGTCCGTGCTCATAGCTCTTTATCAATGAAAGATTTTTTTTAGCTCCGCAAGAGGCGGGCCACCTCGGCTGGTTCTTTCCCTCCCGTCACAGCGTCTCCGCGCAGGCTGCAGGCCCCTCACATGCCCCGCGACGGCCAGCGGAGGCGGCAGAGCTGCGCGTGCAGCCTGCCCGCGCGGTTGCGGGCGCGATGCCGCGGGGCAGCCCTCCGCGCCGCTCCGCGGCCGCCGAGCGCGGGCCAGCCCCAACGGGATCCGAGGGGCGGTTCGGAGCGAGGCAGCAGCCGGCGGGGGCCGCGGGCGCTGGCGGACTGAGCCTTCCGCCCGCGGAAAAGGGAGCGGAGCCCCGCGCCGCTGCGCGGCTGCCCGCGTTCACCGAGCCTGCAGCCCGCGGTGCGCCGGGGCCCCAGGAGGCCGAGGCCGAGGCCGAGGCCGAGCCCGAGCCCTCGCAGGAGAGGGCGGGCGGCGGGGGGCCTCCGCACCGACTCTCGCCTCCCCGCGACTTTGAAACGCGGAGGGTCGCAACGCCGCGGAGGGGGGGAGGCACTAGGAGCAGGAGCGGCCCCGAGATGCCGGGGGACCTTTCGGCCCTCTAACCGCACGGAGAAGCCGCTCCCGGAGGGCACCCCGGGGCGCCGCCGGCCGCGGGCCACAAGCGCCCCCCGACGGGCCGGGCCGGGCCGCCGGAGCCGGGCGGCGCAGGTGGCATCGCCAGCAGCGTTTTGTTTCCTCCTCCCTACGCGCTGCGAATTGCTGCCTGCGAACCGCAACAGCCCTGCACCTCTCTGACCTCGCCGTCATAGTTCGTAGTCATCGCATGCCTTGGGCCTCTTATGAACGCTACAGATCTCTCCTGGCATAGGGGGATTTTTATTGGCCTTGTTTATGCAGATGTGGAGGACAAACTAAAATCAGCGGACCTGCTACTTTCGGGATGCTGTGTTTAGGCAAGATGCCCAGCTTCTGAATTTTCAGAGTATTTAGCAACAGCTTGCTCTTTAAGGGCAGAGCATGGCACCAGCTGCAGAGATGAGTGCTCAGCATGTTAGCAAATTAGGCCCATTGCCTTAAATCAGAAAACAAAGGCATATGTGCTTAGTAATAACTTGGAAAAAAAATCACCTCAGTTGCTTGGCCAACAGTGTGCGCAAATGCTGCAGAAGCAAAAGGGCAAGCGACTGCAGTGTAATGGTAGGTGGCAGCATGAGAGAGAAAATGTGTTGTGCAGGGGCCACTGACCTTCGGTTACAGTCAGGAGGGAAGGATTACTGGCAAAGAATCACAGTAAGTGACATTGAGATGGATGAAAAGAGAGGCCTAGGGAATTTTCAGGATTTTTCTTTATTTTACTCAAAAAAAAGTTCTATTAGCCTTCATAGATGTTTTTAATTAGCTAGGGTCCTTCCTTTGTGAATCCAGACAGAAAGTCACAAGTCTCACCCCTTGGTATGTCAGCAGACTTTATGCTTGTTTTCTTTTTCTCTTGGTAAGCCAGTAGTTGTACTTGCATGCATAGGTAAAGGGACTATTCCCCTCTTCCCCTCTTGGTCTTTCTCTTTTTCTGATTAACTGCCCTTAAGCAGGGCCGGGGGGCTCTGGGAGCTGCTCCAGCTGCCCCTTTCCCAGGGCCATAATGCAGCTGTTTGGTGTGGGAGGAAGCTCTTTCTGCTACTGCCCTGAGCTGCTGCTCCTACCTGTGCCCGATGTTGGCACTGGTGCTGCATGTACTTCCATGCGTTGCTCCTGGTCTGCAGACAAGCCGCCTCTTTGCTGTATTTTTCTGGGATATAGTTCACATGCAGCTGTGGCATTCGCCTTACTAGATGATGGTACTTGTGGGCATCTGTTGGAGGGCAGTTATCTCCGCTTCTCAGTGCCTCACTGCTCTCAAGTGTCTGGCTGGAAAGGTGGATCTGGAGTAGGTCTCGGCTTAACTTAAAGCAAACCAAGAAATCCTTTAGGATGCATTTCCTGGTGTGGAAGCTGTATTCCCTCCTCAAGACCTTTCCTGATTTCTTGCTGATGAATGTTGATGAATGCAATCCAATGCTCCCCACCGTATTTTCCCGTCTGTTTTCTTTCTCTCTGTTTAATCCACAGTGTTTCAAGTCTAGCATCTTGGGTCCAGAAAGACAAATCTTCAGGATTTTCTGATCATTGCAAAGTAAAAGTATTCCTGCAAGATTTTGCTTGCTCATTCGTAAAAATAAGCCAACTGGAAACCAAAAAAAGTGTATCATTCTAGTTGTGTTTGCTTGCTTGGGCAGAATGAAGGTAGAATTGAAAAAAAAAAAGACTTTGCAAAAAAAGAAGAAACACTTATGTCTATTTTTATTTCTTTGTGGTCGAGGGGAGGTGGGGGGAAAGACTTTTTTCCTCGTTGTTCTGTTAACATCAGGTATCCAGATCATTTCCAGCTTGGAAGTTTGTATTCCTTTTACTGCGGGACTCTTTAACGAAACATTCCCAGAATTTACTCCAAAGATCCAGCTGCACGGGTGAGACCTCATCCAAAGACAAGGTTCTGTTGTTTCCTGGCTTAACAGGCCCACTGCTTAAAAGAAAATTACCTTCCCCTTCCTCTCACCCCAACCTTATCCACATTTGAAACTTCGTTGATGCTCTAACCAGTGCTGCTAACTGGAGCTGGAATACTTGCGGGGATATTTTGTGTGATTATTTAGTATGAACAGAAACCTATGGGGAACATGCCTTTTTTTGTGGCATAGGTTTGAGCTGAGGAGTTTGGATGTCACAGGGTCATAACAGCATGTACTGTGAACCTGACTGGATTCAACTACCCACTCGCTATTGTTTTGGGGGGGGGGGTGTTGTTTTTGTTTTTGTTTTGTTTTTGTTTTTTAAATTTCCTCTCCCATTTCTCGCTGGTATTCACTGTATGAGTTGCTCTTTGTTTTAGTGGAACAGTAAGAATTGTTTTAATCTTAAAAGAAGTTCTGTACTTAATTCTCTCAGAGAAAAAAATGTTTTTGGGCTGAGCTCCTGTCTGCTACTGCTAACTTTGAGCACTGCTCAATATATCCTCACTGCCAGGACAGTTGGCGCCTTATTAAAAGCCTTTGCAGAGGAGCCAAAGGCTGATAGGGGCCAGATCCTTTTCTTGAGTAAATTGCAATAGCTAATAATAACTTCAGGGAGATGTAACTGATTTATGCCAGCTGAGAATATGGCCCTAATATACCTGGAAATCAAAAGTCTCTCACTCCTAGACATGTTCCTCTAGGTCAGATGTAAGGCAAGCTGTCTGGGGGAGACTGGGCACATCTGAACTGCTTTACTTGGTATTTTGAACTGTTCTGTGAAGAAGAGAAAGGAGCTTGGTTGACAGGGCTGTGAATCTGGCACTAATTTACAGAAAAAAACCCTAAAAGAGTGCATTCAGCCATTGGTCACAAAATCACCAGTGGTTTCAGTGCTTTATATAAGGCAGCAACTTCAGATACTCCTTTCTTTTGGTAATGTTCAAAAAGAGTAATGTCAAACCACTCTCTTCATGTGTATTGAAGCAGAAAATCAGAATAGATGAATATATGCATCTATATACCTACCTGCCAATGTGCCTCAACTTCTTGTTAATACAGAGGCAGTGATGCTTTGCTGTGCTTTTTGCCTTTTGAGATTACAGTGGTGGAAGAACTTCTGAAAATCAGGGAGCAAAATGTTAAGGAACGAGCTTTCTCCCCAGCACCACCTTAACTCTTCTCTTTGAGCTGGTGACCATGTTACAAGCAAGTTTTGACTATTCCTGTTGCCCGCTGCTTGCCATCTGCCATCCGCGGAGGGATGTGAAGGTGCACGGTGGCGGGGCAGGTTGGTCTGACGTGGTTCGGTGCAGTCGTTGGTCTGATGTGATGAAAGATGCGTGCGCTTCACAGAGGTCTTGTTTGAGAAGTGCATGTTGCAACACACACTCTCAGAGACGAGGATCTCCTTGTTGTGGGGACTGTCAGCCTGCTGGTGGTATGCACATCTGATTTTCCTGGCTTTCCAGAGGGGTGAGAGGAATATGTAATCCATGAATTAGAGAATAAGGAAAATCATATTTAGGATGCATTGAGTGGTCTGTGCTTCACTTTGTGCTTCACTCTAGCAAAATTCAGTTTCATTAAGGAATTGAAATCTTTCTCTTATTTGAATTTTGGAATTAACATCCATGTGTCTGGGGCTTCATCCCACAGACTGAGATGAAAGCATTGGATGAATATCGTACTTACTGAAAAACAGTATTTTAGATTCAGGTTGACAGAACATCCTTTTAATGTATAGATTTCCATCAGCTGAATGAGAGAAAATCAAACAAGGGAAAATGCTTATTTTGGGTTTCTTTGGAAATGAACTATCTTGATTTTTTTTTCCTTTTTTCCCCCGATTTCAAAATGTCATTTCATCTAGAAATACACATACATTTTATTTGCAAATGTTCAGAAATAAAACAGTGGCAATCAAAAGAAAAATAGGTTTCAAGATAAAATCACTAACTTTAAGCATCTAAATACTTTAAAAGTCTAGGATCCTACTCTGAAAAATATGGCCTCCTGGTATGTTTGAAAAGCTTTCTTGTTTAGAATATAATGCATGTAGCTTCAGGTTGTGGGCTTGTGATGATCTCTGCACCTAGGAGCCATGGTCACACACCAGAATTCCCCTGTACTACGTGCTGCAGAAATAGAACAAAATATAGTCTCTGGCCCCCAAACGCCTACATATATAATACAATCCATATGTGACTATTTTTTAGAAGTGATTAAAAAAAACCTTGTTTTATTAGGGTGAAGTTTGACAGCTGGAAAAATATGATCTTTCATGCTAAATGAGGAAGTATCATTTGTCAACCGAATCTTTTATAATACTTTTCACAGTATTTTTGATGCATCTTATGTATTTGATGGCTATAGAATAATATAACAAGAAAATGAGAGCCATAAAATACCCATGAAAAATTCCTCTGCCCACATGCATTTGCTTTTCTTTTTCTTCTGTGGAAAGGCTGTCTTACGAATCTGTAGCTGTAAGGAAAGGAGGTGTTTGCTGACATGCTTTGCTTTCAGGATAGTTCTGGAGAAACATGATACAAGAAGTGACTCAGCTAAGCAAACTGAGTTTGTGTGGGTGTAAGAAGCCCTTACAGTCTAAAGTCATAGCTGGGTGTTATGAAAGGAGTCATCGAAGGAGCTTGACATATTTTTCACTCCAGTGATATGACAGCTATGAAATACAGTTTCCAGTTATGCTGCAAAACAGAAAGACTCCTTTCCCTCTTCTTACTACATCCCACATGCAGACAGTAACATTTTAGACAGATTACATAACACTATTAAGATATGTATAGATATATACAGTTCCATCAAAATAGGCTCTTCACTCTTTTCTTGCTATAATGAAAAGCAATTTGTTGTTGGGAACCACCTGTAACTTGGGATGTTACCGTTTCTCAGCAATGTAAAAGAGAAGGGGCTCTGCATGGCAGTTTGGGAGCTTTTGTGCAGCACCCACAGTGTGTGCGATGTTAGCGTCCTGATTCAGGTAGGCAGATGGAATTCAAGAGACTTGGGCCTTTTTCCTGACTTTGCCACTTGCTGCTTGTAGCAAAAGAATAAAGGCGTAATAAAGGAAGGAGCACTATCTAAGTATGTAAGAAGGTTGGAAAGGCTTTTGTGTTGGTTCAGGGTTCGGGGGTTTTTTTCCATTGCCCTCTTTAAAATTCAAATCTTATCTGTTCTTTCTGTTTTTCCTGGCAATATCTAGGTAAAAATGGAATACCAGATTTAAAAAAAAAAAAAAAAAATTTGCAGGAATGAAGGAGCTGAACCTCTTTTTTGGCTGAGATGAAACCTTATGTAGAATATGTAGAAGTTCTGCATTTTATATTTGAAATCCAGTGTAGCAAAAATGGCTACTGTATTATGGGAAGGAAAGAGCTCTTAAACAATTGTGCTCCTTTAGTGTCCACTCTCCACTTCTCTAAGTTAATACTAATGCAACAGTTCCTGAAAAGGTAGATAGAAAGAAACAGAACTCTTGCTCATTCCCATTTTTTTGTTTAGATCTTTCTCTGCTGAGGACAAGACCTGTGCAGGAGGCACAAATAACCCCCCGTCCCTTTTTCCTTTTTTAACTTGAACTAATTTTCTCATGACTCCATTTCCCCACCTATAAAACTGCAATAGGGAACAGAGTTTTCAAAGGAGCCAGAATCATTTTGGCTTAAATCCTTAAAGCTGGTTAGGTACCAAACTTCCAGTGAAATAAGCAGTTAGCAACAGGAGGTAGAATTTAAAATAATCTGGCAAGATTTTTTTTTTTTTAACTTTCACCTTTGTTTTTGTGTCTGCGTAGGAGTCTGAATGCATCCATTTTTAAATGTCTAAAAGCTTTTAATAGGGAAGAAGGCCTTTTAACTTCATAATTCTCTGCTATAAAAAAATCGTATTTCCAGTGAATAAGCCAAGTTTTCACTGTTATGGACAAAAAAACATCTAAAGGCAGACAAAGAAGTGTTTTAACCAGTTGTGATTATCTAAAACAATTGTTAAAGATAAGGTTCCAGTTCAGCAGTCTTTGTTGATCTGAATAGCATTTTAACTATACATATAAATGCAAACATACAGCTAAGTGCCTTGGTAAGAAAGGTGGACTTCTGTGCATTCTGAACTTCTTTGCTAAACTCTAGTTTCGGACCCCAGCCCTGCAGGGACTTGCCAGATGCTTGACTTTATTTTCAGTGGGACTATTCGGAGTGTATGAAATGAAGTGCACACAAAAATCTGAGAGTCCCGAGTCAGGCGAGCCTTTCTAGAAGACCCCAAACCAATTTTTATGTATGTCTTTCCCTGTTAAAGGGTCCTCTAGTTGATGTGCATATTAGGATTCTAAACCTTACAAAGCTACAGAATTAAAAGTGTAATATAATAATAATAAAATACAAAAATAAAAGTCTACTTTTTATCTGTATGGTTACCAAAAATTTCCTCTTTCAAAAATTGCCAAAAAAAAAATTACTTCTGGGAAACTACACAAGCAAGCCTAGGGCCAAATCTCTTGTCTTGATATTTCCAACTGTTCTGGTTTGCTTCTTCTGTTTCCTTGTCAAAAGTATCCTGTTTAGCCTGTTTGGCCAAGGGCAGTAGGATATTTATTCATTGATCTTTCCCTTTCTTACAGTATCTTGAATTCTAATTAGCATTTTCAAGTTCTTGTATGTTATTCCCCAAATATAACTACAACAGACATTGTTTTTCCCTTTTTGTAGAGCTGTTCAGAGTCATGGAAGAGCTGTAAAGATCTGAAAGATCTTACTTTCTGCAATTAACCACACTGCCTATTAATTCTTTATCAACTGCTTTCATTTGCAGTTTTTTGGGTTTTTTTAAATGAGTAACATGCAATTCAAAGTGCCTGGAAAAGCATAAAATCATGTGGTGTTAAGAGAGATTCTGTAAATAGGTCAGGAGCTATCCTCTAGGTGTTTATAATGAATCAGGCACCAAATACTTTGAGCTTTTGGATGCACTTTTAAAAGTCTAAGAGTATAAACACTTTTCTCACCCTCCCCAGGAAGTCTTAATGTACTAAAGACGTAAGTTAAGAAGCTAAATTGCAAGTGACCAAATCAATCACACTTCAGATCAGACTGTGGCAGGGTTTTTTGGTTCTGAACCAGATGGAACTAGACTCTGTGAAGGAGGTATTATTATTTCTTGACATGGTTTCAAAATGAACTTATGAATTCATAGTAAAAAATACATATTTTTCCATTGACAAATATAATAAAACATCTAGAGGAAGGAATCCTTGGGAGCTGGCATCACCAAAAGCCATCAGACACATTTAAAAAAGAAACAATGCACACAAAAAAACCCTCTCATACCTATTTCTTGTTCTTCTGATCTAACCAAAGAGAAAACAGAAGCGAACAGGAATATTTTCCTGTGTTGTAAGGCAGAGAAGAAATCCTTCTTTTAAATATCATAAATTCTTGGGTTCAGAGTTTGACTTCTTTTGGCTAAGCCTTTTCTGTAAGCTGTGCTTACGTGAAGATGGCTATCTTGATGTAAAATCCTACCAGAGACAAGGTACAATTGTTTTTACCTTTATGTAATTAGTGAGACAAATCCAGGGCGAGGGCATAGGCTATCTGGAGGTAGAAAGCACATTTTTATCCAGTGGAGATGGAACAATTTGTTCAGAAGGCTCTTGCAAATTACGGAGGTGATGACTACTACAATCAAGAGTAAGAAATACTTCTTCATTGATAGTGAAAAATCATCACAGCAAAGTGCTATGACTTTGTTGCTAATTCAGAGAAGTATTTTGAAAGACAAAATACTTTCATGTTTTAACATGTCTGATCAAAATGCTTGTTTTATCTAGGATCCAGATCCCTCTTGCTTTGAGAACACTACCACCAGCTTCTGTAAAAGCTTGAAAACCTCCTCAGTATGTGGCTCTGAATATTTTACTAGGGAGAATGACCCCTCAAATCACCTTGCAAGGCATTTTTCCAGCTGCGGTGGGGGAAAGTTTAAGTCTTAGCCTCTATGTTGTGAATGCTTATAACAAGGCATGTCTCTTGCTATAAGGAGTTGTCTTGCTAACATCATGAACACAGCTCCTTAGCATCACTGGAGCCCTTGGCCAATAAGCCCTTACGTGAGAATGTTTGCAAGATCAAATTTGTCACTGAAGTGCTAATAGTGAATAAGGAAGTCGGTTTTTAAATGCTTCCTTTTCAACAGATGCAAAATGATCAAAAGGATACTTTTAAAGTAAGTAGAATAAAGAATGCATAGTCAACTAAAAGGACTCTTGCTAATTCCCAGTTTTTGTTCTTACAGTTATTTGGGTAGCAGCTAAACATATCTCACTTTCCTGCAAAAATAATACTTTAGAAATAAGTGAAAGAAGCCTGATATTGTTTCAGGCATCAGAAAGAAAAAAATTGTGGCTCCTGCCTCCTCGCTCACAGGGCTAGCCTTGGACAAGTTTCTTACAGAAACCCAAAGGAGCTGGGTGCTATGGTGCTGACCTCCCTTCTGCAGGGCTGGATCCCAGCCTGGAAGCCACAGACTCACCTTAGACTGAGCTGAGAGTTGCCACGCACAATTTGCAACAGTGACTTCTAGTTTGCAGAGCAAGTAGCTACTTTAGCTAGCTAACTGGAAACACCAGAAATGGCTGGTTTGAGTCACTTCTGTCTCAGGAGCGTGGGTGTCTAACTTTGGGTTGAAGGAGACACTGCTCTTCAATTCAGGATTCAAAACCTGGGCCCTTTTCCTGAAGTTAACCAACTAGGCTGCTCTGAGAGCAAAATGTAGCAAGGGTCACTCCTCTCCTTTAAAATGAGGGTAGAGTAGCAATGGAGAGTGCCATCCATTCCCTTGCTTTACAACCGCCTACTTGCTGGAGGCATAGCCACTTCCATGCCTGCCTCTCTCTGGAGGAGTTTGAACTTGTATCTCCTACGCTTCCGTGGAGCGCCTGAGCTCACGCAGGTGCCTGTTTGGAGGGGCAGACTGCCTGTGCTGTCCCTGCTGAGGCTGTTCAGCAATTCAGAAGGCAATTAAATAAAGGCAGGGAGCAAAAACAAGCCATGTAATGTGGAGGAGGAGGGGAGGGTGTTTGGGTTCTTTTGTCCCTACTCTACTACTTTTGTATTTTTTTTTTTCCCCCTCCAGTGTCTGGCTAGCTACAGTCCTTGGAGGACGTGCTAGAACCCAGGTGTTGCCCTGTCCTTCCTCATGTTCACTCTGCCATACTAACCGCTAGATAACAAATTCATGTTCATTCTTGATCCCCTTCTCTGGCCCTGTTAGATCTTTGATTCTTTTGCCACAGCTCTTCCAGACACATTTTTTTTTTATTTAAACTGTCTGCTTCTGCTGTGGTGGTTTGTGCAATGCCTGGTCCTGCAGGGATGTGTGAAGTGGGTCCTTACCAGGTTGGTTCCTGCAGGCAATATAGGCAAGGGATTGCCAAGTTGTGGATTCAGGCTGGGTTTAGGACTGAGATAGGTGTTGAGCTATGCAGGTTCACTGAGTTTCAACCAGTCCTGGGCATGCACAGAGGTAGAAGTTTAGGTGCCTGAGGAACTTACTGACAAAAAAGCATAGTTGTGTATGGACTTTAACTGCCAAAGGAGTCAGAGAAGGGGGGACAGGATTTGCGGATCACTCACTTGGCCTTTGGTATTTGCATTATACACAAGTCCCACTGTGGGCAATTAAGCCTTTCGTGGATCTGGCCCTCAACCTGTCTTCACCTATCTGTCAATTGGAAATACTTTCCAGTTTTGTAAAAACTCCAGTCTGAGAACCTCTAGACAGACAACATAGATGCAAAGTATTTTTAACAAGCAGCTGATATTTTAGGGGCAGTCTGCGAAGGACTTATCTTCAAGTTGGTGGACAATTCCTGTCATTGTGAGGGGTCATGTGTTGCTGCTGAGAACATAAAAATGGTGGGAAATAGGCAGTGTTAGTAAGCCACAGGAATTAGAAAATAGCCTCAACTACTAGAGCAGAAAAGAATTCGTGTGTTCTAAATTGAAAAAAATATATCTTATTTTTATATCTTATTTTTACACATTGCCTGCATGTTGGATAACTTGCACTCATATAAACACTTGAAAACAAGTTCTTCGATAACTCATAACTCCAGACTGACAGCCATCACAAAAGCTTCAACAAAGCTGGGAAAATGTGGGCAGAGGGAAGAAGCTCTAAGGGATCAGAAGCTGGGTTGAGCAGGAATTCCAGGGCAAACTTCTATTTTTAATTCTGCACACACATGTTCCCATGTATGCATATAACCCCCACGGCAGCTGAGTCATAGGGTTGTTGGGGAATTTAACCAGTAATCCACCGACTATGCATAAAATATGATAATGATACTTATCTGTTATAAGAATGACTTTCTGAGAACTTGCTTAAATCAGCTATGACTACTTTTTAATTGACAAATATTGTATGCAGCAATAAAAATAAGTTTCTTAGTTCAATTGCAGTAGCACAACTTCAAGGCTCATAAATCTTACAGCCATTGTACTACCCTTTGGCGTCACTGGAAGTTTTGCAATTGACTTAGTCACTGGTTGCAGCATTCTTAACACACAGGGAAAAAACAGAGAGAAAGTAAAAACTAACCAATGCAGAACTATTAGTGCTGTTTTGGATGACCTGACTTTTTCTCTTTTGGGTATATTTTGGCCATTTGGAAATTCAAAATGCCACAATGATGTTTTTTTATTTTTATTTTTATTTTTTTCCAAATGTAGAAAAGTGCAGAAAGGATTCTGCCCACGAAGAAGCAGGATCACATTTCCCTGCGTCCTATAAGGGCTGTGCCACTAGAATTTCAGCCACGTATAGAGGACTTTCGGGCAATAGAATGAAGATAGTGAACTGAAGAAGTGCTAGTGTATTTTGTTTCTCAGAATAAAGAATTAAAACAGGCTAAGACTGAATTCAACATCAAAACTGTATATCCCTCTCTGACATCTAACTCTTAGATATTCAGATGTCCAGAGCTAAACGAAAAAAAATCTATCCGTAATGGAGATCTTTGGCAATTCCTCCCAAAAAGTCACATTGTTATATGTTGATTAGGTTCAGAATGAAGATCTGGAATAAAAGCAGACAGCATTTATACATTTAAAATTGGGGCTTACTGCTCTGTAAATGAATGAAACCTGCTAGGGAAGGAGGGAGACATTATTTATCTACTTTCTCCTTTGCCTCACTGAGCTTACAATGAAATTTAACCACTGACTCCCACTACTGTTTTTCTTGGAGAGGGAAGTAGGAAGAAGAAACATTGTAATTAAATGTAAAAGACACCCATACATTGTCATAAGAGCTCAATTCCACATGTTTTGGTAATAGGAATTATTTTTCAAGGGTTAAGCAAAAAGTAAGAAGAGGTGATTCAGGTCTACCTAATCTTTGAAGTTTGAAGCCATCCTCAATTCCTACCATCTCTGATCCCTTCCCCCACCTCCACCACAAACACAAAAAGTAGACTTTGTTAGTCAAACAAGATTTTAAAAACTCTTTCAGTTCCAGTTGCTAATGCTGCTGCCATGACATTCACAATCATTTAAGATTTGTTATGATGCCATGTGTTGCACACATGGCTAGCAGCTATTCTGACCATCAAGATTCATGTAATCGCTGCAAAGCAGTTAGCATCATAAAAAGGCAAACATGAGCAGTTACTACACACTTCCTTCTCACGGCGAATTAGGACGACGAACTGGAATTCAACCCCATTCTTCACCTAATGGCAGAAGCCTTGAGTGCAGTAGACCCGGACTGTGTATGTACCTGGGAAATGACTCCCTTAACCCTTTCATGAGCTCATGTAGAAATAAGTCCGTTTGGAAACCTTGGCTTAGGACTTCAGTCCTGTGCCAGTCAGCCATGCTTGTGGCTCATGGGGCCCTTCACGATGGTAATTCCACCTTCTTCTTTTACCTTTCTTATTAGTTTTTATTTACTTTGCAGCAAAGTAGGTCATTGTCAGTGGCTGCGGACTTTAGGGAGCTTTTTGTCTTCACACGTGGTTGGAAATGGTCTTTGGCCCTGGAACATATTTATTCACTCACGTTGTAAGGGTGAATCAGCTGCATCAAGCTGTGGCCATCACTGACTTCAGTAGCTGTTGCAGAATGTCCTGTCGTTGCATTTTAAAGGAATGGCTTACCTTTTATGGGAAGCAGTGAGACAGTACTTATTTAAGATTAGGGAAGGTAATTCCATTGCTTAAATAAAACTGAATTTGTCTTTTTAAATGTATATGCATGCATGCATCAAAGGATTTGATATCATTTTAAGTGTATGTATATGCACACATGTGGCATTGGATTTGATACCGTGTTTGGGGTTTTTTTTCTTTCTTTTCTTTAAGGCATATCTGTTTCCCTTCCTATTTCTATCAAGCACAGTGAATATACAATTGAATCTAATTGTCAGCCCCACTAGCCAGAAACCTTGGATTCAGGGATCTGAAAACTGGAGGTATTGTCCTCTGATTCACTGACAGTACTGGTAGCTTCTGACTTGGGAGCTTAGATCCTGCTACACTGCAGTAGCTAATAAAGCAGTGAACACACTCATCCCCATTAGGGCCATGTGAAAGTGTACTTTCCCTGCACATCTTACATTTTTGTTTGGTTGTGGCAGCATCTCCTGCATCTGGCCACCTTCCCTTTCTCCTTCCAAGCAGTTCATAAATCTGAATCTGTGAGTTTGACAGAGCAGTTATCTTTGAATTCTTTATCCTAATGATCCAGAAATACCAGAGCCCTAATTTCAGTTCTTACAACCATGTGAATAAGAAGTACTTGCATAAAAGTTAATCATAGCACCAGTGTTACAGCATTACAAATGCAATAAGAGTTGGTCTAGTGAGCTTACAAGCAAAAATGGCCAGAAGATGCCAAGTTTGTTTTGGGTTACTGTTGCTATGGGCTTTTTTTTTCCCCCCCAACAAATTTAGATGTTTCAAAGATTTGTTTTTGTACGGCATGAAAATGAAAACAAAACCTTTTCAACATTTTCACACAGCTACTGGTTAGAGGCCTGATTTGAGGGCATGGATTCAAATCTCTTCATAGTCAAAAAAAAAAAAAAAGAAAAAAAAAAGAGTGCTTTCTTCATCCCCAACTCCTGGTATTTGGAGAAAAAAAGGGGCTTAGATATTGCATCAGACTCCCAAAACTTACTTGATTGTCTCTCCATCTTTCTGTCTGTGCCTTCCCTCAGTTTAACAGGTGAAGATATGCCTTAGCAAAAAGCTTCATTTTTACAAAGTAAGATTCAGGTCAGCTTTATTTACAGTCCTCTAAGTAAGTGACATCGTTAAGTGACCCTCAGGACATCACATTCCCAGGAATTAGTTCCAAGTTTCTTTGGTTTGCTCCTAAGTTGCTGAATTGATAAGATTATTAACATGGTTTTGTTAGGTGATTGCAAATGTGCCAATAAAAAGAGTATCACTTTTTCCCCTCTTAAATAATTCACTGAGCATTTTTATATTACTTTCTTCTGTGGGTTTATAGCTTTATATTCTTTACTGCTGAATTTATTAAAAGAAGACATCTTAAAAATGTATATCCATATATATGTGTGTGTGTATGTATATACACACATACACCCCCAGAGTAAGTATAGTATCATTAATGAAATACTTTAATCTGCTCAATAATGCTTTATTTTTTTTACTAGCATCATAAATACTTCTTTACCAGACAAAAATAATGTTGCATGGTAATACACTTTACTTTGTATAGCTTCTTTCAAGCAAATTGTATCTCAAAAACTTTAGAGGTAATTAACACACTTGCAGTTTGTAAAATACCTAAAAATGCTCTGATTGCCAGGTAATGAAAATTCTAAACAAGCAATATAGGAGCTACTTAATTCACAAGTATCATAAATGCAAAGGGATGATGATACCCGTGATATCTGGCCAGCTATTTGCCTCATTGTAACTATCATTTTGGTGGCGTGAGCTCTTATGGAGGGGGATATATGTGGTATCTTTACTCGTTGATTCTGAAAGACCAGCACTATGGTGATTCTTCATATAAAAACTACATCTAAATGTTTGAACATGTTTGGACTGTTGTGGGCATGGGGGAGGGGGGCCTTTAAGCTTGTTTTTGTTTTTTAATGAAAACTGCACTAACAATCCCAGTTAGAAAGGCAGCTCTACCCTGGAACTGAAATTAGCATCATTAATCCCTTTATCATGGTATAAGAGCTATATTTTTGTTGCAATTTCACACTTATGCTGTTGAGTTTTCCTGGTGAAACACTAACTCTGCTGAACGGCACGAGCAGATTGCTGCTTGCTGCTACGCATTCTATTTCTGCTAGCAGGCAGCTCCCATAAGGCACGTCGTCATGTTGTGCAGTGTAAAGGGTTTCATTTTGTTTGCTGTTTGTATTTAAAGACAAAAATTTCTAAATTGTACAGTTTTTCTTTCACCTGCTCTGTGCAGTCTATCGCAGCTCAATGGGCAGCTCCTCGGGCCACGCTAGGAGGGGGCTCGTTGTACTTGCTGGTCAGCCCCCAGTGCCGAGTAGCACATCGCTGCTCAAGGTAACTGAGCTGAGATGCCTCAAGGAATCAGACATGGGATTCCTGATACTGTTAAGCAAATCATGCCTCCCCACCGCTCCCTCTTGAAGCTGTGCAATTACCACATACACACAACCTTTTACTGTGTGCTGGCCCCTAGTAAGAGCTTGAAAAATGAGTCACCTTCTCGGTTGTTGTTTTTCATCTAGGAAATGATTAAAATGGATTTTACTGTAGCTAATAAAATAAGGCCAGCGTGTGGCTCAAGTTACTAAGTAGATAAGACAGTTGAGTATCTGAAGAAATACTAGTTTCTTAGGAATGGAAATCTAGCCCTAGACTGACAGCAACAGTGTCTGGCTGTGGGCCTGGGCAGGAGGCTTTTGCTCACCCTGGGCCACTGGGTGTCGATGGGGAGCCCGACTGCAAAACCTTGCTGCAGAGCCCTTTCTGCTTTGGAGGCAGCCTTTACCACGATGATAAGGATTAGTCATTTATGCACTCTCCTGCTCTCAAGACCTGAACGAAGAATAAGCAGGAACACAGATTAAAGAGTAAGTGTAAGAAGCAAAGAAAACAAGTTCAGGCACATCAACAGCTGGGTTACCCCCGTACTGCAGTTAAGGCGCTGGAAGTCAAAGGAGCTCAGCATTTCACATTTCACGTCACATGCAATTATAAATCTCTCTGCATTACATACTTTTTTGAGTAATTTTCTCTTCTAGCATGTTTTACAAGAAAACAGGAACTATGATGAAAGACATTATAATTTAGCCTAGAATGTTACAGAACTTTGCATCTACACATAAATAATTTGAGAGAGGAACGACTCTGTGAATACACAATTTATTATGAATTATTCACTGAGTGCTAGGATAGGAAAAGCAAATGCCAGACACAGTCAGATTTATGATGTTCTGTTAACTTTAACCTAATGTGGAGAGGAACTTCAGTTTCTATTAGTTTCCTACGTATTTTATGTAAGGGGTCATTGTTATTGTGCTGGGTCTTTTTGTAAGACCAGTGCAGGAAAGTATAGCATTTTTTTAAAGAGATTTGAAGTTCTAGCTTTGAACTTCATAATAAACTTATGTTATTTTCCATAATCCCAATGTCATTTGTGCACATGGCTTGTTTAGTTTGTACTATTCCAGATGCATCCTGAAAATAAAAAAATTTTATATTTTATGTTTTCAGCGCACCTTTAGGAAAGGGAGAACTCAGTTTGCTGCAATGTAAAGTTCTTCAGCTCCTTGGGGAAGAAGGCTGTTTAAGCTTCCTGGAGCAGTTTCAAGAGTGGCGATGGCTACCAATGTTGTTAGAGTATCGTAGCTTTTCAGAAGACCATCAGCCGGATGATCCTGCATTTGGATTCAGTGTATGTTGATACAGTTTTATTAACACAGACAAATGTCTCCATCTTCACCTATAATATTCCAAGGAAACATAATTTAAGCACTTCATAATGTGCAAATGCTACTGATACTCAGACTAAAAAAACAAAGTGGGGATTAATTTCTAAAAGTACCATTGATAAGGAAGTAAGATATGCAAGTGTTCAGGAAAAGTGTGGACATGGAAAAATTAAAACTAACAGAAAAATATTCCAGTGGATAAACTCAAAAGCAGTTCTTTAATTTTTAAATTTGCACTGCAATAGTTGAGACAGATTAGCCTATGAAATATTTTGGAAAATGTCGCTTTTCAAACCTTGTAGATTGCTTAAATGTTTATTAAAATAGACCAAAAGCCAAAATTCTCTGGGTAAAATAAATACTTTGTCTTTGCTAAGTAACAATATTTGTGAACAAAACATAAAACTATAATTTTCATGTGTCAAACATAGTAAAATTTAAGATTAAATGTTGGAGTCAGACTGGGCTTTTTTTTTTTACATCTCCCTATTTACAAGCTGCTCATTAAGACTGTTTACCTCACGTTAGCTATTAAAATGACTAATATTTTTAAAGTTTGCTCCATGACTAAAATAAAAACAACAGAACTGTTCTTTTACCATAACTTAACAAAAAGCGGAACCATATTTTCGTTATCTAGGAGAACATACTGTTATAAATACAGCTGTTTTTCATCTACAATTATATAAATAATAAACATGCTGCCATTCACAAGGATTTTAATAGATGATTATATATAAGCAATATTACGATCTAGCAGAAGATGGCATGAGTTTTCATCATTCATTTTTATTGTACTTATTCAGGACCCTTGTCTTCATCTGAAAAATGTGGAACAGACTTCTTTGCTACAACATTATCCAGTCGCTGTCCTTGCAGATACGGGTTCACACTCTGGAAAAGGTAAAAAATAAATAAATAAATTTTGTGTGTGTGTGTGTGTGTGTGTATAAAATATATATATATTTATATGTGTGTATATGTGTATATATATATGCATGCATGTGTACACAAACACACACATGTATTCAGGGAGATCTATAGATGGTAACTAGAAATAGTGGATATATATTTCTTATCTGTCAAATATTTATGGACTGAAAATAAGAAATTGCTCCCAGGGAGTAAATCTAAAAGTCAGTCAATGCTTTGTTTTCCAATAAGTTTTTGGTGCAAGAATTTAATCCATACCACTAAAATGAATAACTGCTACCTACCCCACAGCAGGGACAAGTAAAGGAGGACTGTCCAGCATATAGGACAGGCTGACTTAAACACTGGCTTTTTGCTCCACTTCCCCTTTCCTCAGTTCAGCAGCGAAGCAGCAGATCTCTAAGCAGATTCTCTAATTCTTGCAGCAACTTGTTATAAATGGACAGGTAAGCTGCAGTTTAAATCACTAGTCTCTGGTGGATCTTATACTGGGGATAAATGAGATACTGCGACACCAGTTTTCACCAAAGTCTCTTCTTCAGCCCATCTCCTCACCAGTAAACCCCTCCTCGCTGCCTTTCTTGACGCTGAGATAAAAACTCTTCTGGCACAGAAACATAGCCAAGCAAGATTATGGCATAGGAATGGCTCTCACCGTTGCCAGAACAAGGGAATGCTGAAAAGAAGATCCCTGGAGAGGGTTTAATTTCACTTTGCGCCATGTAAGCAGCACAACATGAGACTGAAGATGAACAGATCCTGTCCTAAACCTGTTTGGAGATGATGGTAATGTAGAAAGCCTCTGCTTGAATTTTATCTCTACCAATGAAATGAAATGTATTAATTGTATTTGCACCTATCAGGCAGATTAATGGAGCTTTAAAATTAACTTAAATACCATTTATACCCACTTTCAGGTCTCTTAAGTGTCACTGTAAATAGAATTCAAATACTTTCTTTCTAGTTCATGGATACGGATAGAAATTGTAGTGTGTTGGGTTTTGATGCCAATAAAAATTATTTGCCTCTCTAAGGACAAACTCTGGAGGATGTGCGTTTTCCAGTATCTTCTGATTCTTGTCAGGCTGACTATATCACAGAAATTACTTTTCTTGAAGTATTCTATGCTTATTTCACCAAAACTTGGAGTTCAGAAGTAGGCATAAAAGCCTAAAAACATGGATTAAAGTATTTATTTTGAAATATCCCAAGTATTTGTCAAATCTCTGGAAAAGAGATTTGGGATTTGTCTTTATGTGAGTTTAAGACTTTGGGTTTTTTTCATATTTGTTGAAGTTATCATTAATACTTAATCATAGTGTAGAGCTGTCCTCCTTTGCTGTATTGTTTACTGATTGCTTTGCCTGCTACAAGTGAAAACAAAAGAAAATGTTAAGAGCCAGAAATGAATGTGGAAAATCCTTGAAAATAACACTAACACTAATTTGATGCTTAAAATTAGGGTGTGTTAAAAATAAGACACATGTAAATGATTTATTTATGCTTGTTTAAAGAAGTTCTGTTTAATGTTAATTTAGTGAAATTCAGCTGTTACATAAACTTCTAGGAATTATTTGAAGATTCTTAGGAAGATTAATTGGTCTTTTTCTGGAATGGTACTTGCTTGCTACTTTTTGAAATAAAGTAGAACAGAATGAGAAAACATAAAAAGTTTGAACCCTTCTCTTTACTGACAAAAGAGAACAAAATATAATGCAAATTTTTTGGCTAATTTAAATCCTATACAGCTGTACTGAATTCAGAGTAATGTTGTTCACAAGTACCTTTGTGCGCAACTCCAAAGCTCACAGCAATGCGACTCAGCTATGATAGAAGAACGCCTGTTATGCTCACGATCTGCTTAGCTTTGGGATAGGACACTGGTCATGTATAGAAATTGAAAACAGGCAGAACCACTTCAGTTGAATAAGAGGTCACTGTGGGCCTCCTTGTCTTCCACAGTAAAAGTTGCAAAAAATTAACACGGTAGCAAATGATAAATATACACCTCCACCTTTTATAGAGTGCATGTATATGTTTAGTACAAATATGTGTGTGTTCTTATGTGTGTTTATATACATACATATACACAGAATAAGAAGTTTTGCAGAACTGACTAGTGCCTCCATGATTGTTGCGCTATAGCACTGTACAGACACAACGGTTCCCCTGCATGGACAACGCAGTTCTCCAAAGGCAACTTGCTGCTAACGTAAAACTGGAAAGCCGTGATTCAAAAGAGCAATCTTGCTGCCAGATGCTGTCCTCAGTAGGAAGCTTGTTTGTGTGGGAGGGCATGGACCACAGAGGGTGGTAGGAGAGTATCACATGGGCTTTTTGAGATCTAGGAAATTACAATCTGCTGCTGACGTCTCGAGGTTAGCCTTTTTGCTGATGAAGTGAGAACTGTGAATTGCTCATTACTGTATTAATAATCACTACAGTATTACTCTCAAAACAGTATTTTAAATAATGAATTTACCCTTAAATGACATGCCTCTGCTAAGAAAATAAATCTGTTGCAAGGATGGGGGATCCACCTCACGAGGCGGGGCACGCAGGTCTTTGCCAACAGGTTGGCCAATCTGGTAAGGAGGGCTTTAAACTAGGAAAGATGGGGGAAGGGGAGAGTTATAGTGCCAGGGTAGCTGGCAAAAGACAGCTCAAGTCGGGATGCCTCCAGCAGGTGAATGCAGCCAGGGAAGTGCGCATGGGATGTGGCTATGGAGGATCCTCTTGTACCCCTCCTGGGAAACCTGCATGCTCGATCACCTCTCTGAAATGCCTGTACACCAATGCACGCAGCATGGGGAACAAACAGGAAGAACTAGAGATCTGTGTGCGGTCGCAGGGCCATGATCTCATTGCCATTACAGAGACATGGTGGGATAGCTCGCGTGACTGGAGTGCTGTCATGGATGGCTACGTGCTTTTTAGGAAAGACAGGCCAGGCAAGCGAGGTGGTGGAGTTGCTCTTTATGTGAGAGAGGAACTGGACTGTATCGAGCTGTGCCTAGGGGTGGATGAAGAGCGAGTCGAGAGCTTATGGGTAAGGATTAAAGGGCAGGCTAGCATGGGTGACACTGTTGTGGGTGTTTACTACAGGCCACCTGATCAGGAAGAGGAAGTCGATGAGGCCTTCTACAGACAGCTGGAAGTAGCCTCACGATCCCAGGCCCTGGTTCTCATGGGGGACTTCAACCACCCTGCTATCTGCTGGAAAGACAACACAGCTAGGCACAAACAGTCCCGGAGGTTCCTGCAGAGCACTGATGATAACTTTTTGACACAGGTGGTGGAGGAGCCAACAAGGAGAGGTGTGCTGCTGGACCTCGTACTAACAAACAAAGAAGGACTGGTGGAAGATGTGAAGGTTGGGGGCAGCCTTGGCTGCAGTGACCATGAGATGGTGGAGTTCAGGATCCTGCGAGGAGGAGGCAGGGCACTAAGTAGGATCGCAACCCTAGACTTCAGGAGAGCAAACTTTGGCCTCTTCAGGGACCTACTTGGAGGAATCCCATGGGTTAGGGCCCTAGAAGGAAGGGGGATCCAAGAGAGCTGGTTAATATTCAAACATCACTTCTTCTAGGCTCAAGAGCGGTGCATCCCTATGAGTAGGAAGTCAAGCAAAGGAGGTAGGAGACCTGCATGGATGAGCAAGGAGCTCCTGGCAAAACTCAACCAGAAGAAGGAAGTATACAGAAAGTGGAAAGGGGGACAGACCACTTGGGAGGAATATAGGAACGTTGTCAGAGTATGCAGGGATGTGACGAGGAAGGCTAAGGCCCGTTTGGAATTAAATCTGGCTAGAGATGTCAAGGACAACAAGAAGGGCTTCTTCAAATACCTCAGTAGCAAGAGGAAGACTAGGGAAAATGTGGGCCCTTTGCTGAATGGGGTGGGTGCCCTGGTGACGAAGGATGCAGACAAGGCAGAGTTACTGAATGCCGCCCTTGCTTCAGTCTTTACTGCTGAGGCCAGCCCTCAGGAACCCCAGACCCTGGAGGCAAGAGAGAAAGTCTGGAGAAAGGAAGACTTTCCCTTGGTCGAGGAGAATCGGGTTAGAGACCATTTAAGCAAACTTGACACCCACAAATCCATGGGCCCCAATGGGATGCACCCACGAGTGCTGAGGGAGCTGGCGGATGTCATTGCTAAGCCACTCCCCATCATCTTTGAAAGGTCATGGAGAACAGGAGAGGTGCCTGAGGACTGGAAGAAAGCCAATGTCACCCCAGTCTTCAAAAAGGGCAAGAAGGAGGACCCAGGGAACTACAGGCCAGTCAGCCTCACCTGCATCCCTGGAAAGGTGATGGAGCAGCTCATCCTGGAGGCCATCTCCAAGCATGTGGAGCACAAGAAAGTGATCAGGAGTAGTCAGCATGGCTTCACCAAGGGGAAATCACGCTTAACCAACCTGATAGCCTTCTGTGATGGAATGACTGGCTGGGTAGATGAGGGGAGAGCAGTGGATGTTGTCTCCCTTGACTTCAGCAAGGCTTTTGACACTGTCTCCCATGACATCCTCATAGACAAGCTCAGGAAGTGTGGGCTGGATGAGTGGACAGTGAGGTGGATTGAGAACTGGCTGAATGGCAGAGCTCAAAGGGTTGTGATCAGCGGCACAGAGTCTAGTTGGAGGCCTGTAGCTAGCGGTGTCCCCCAGGGGTCAGTCCTGGGTCCAGCCCTGTTCAACATATTCATCAATGACCTGGATGAAGGGACAGAGTGCACCCTCAGCCTCCAAGTTTGCTGATGATACAAAACTGGGAGGAGTGGCTGATACCCCAGAGGGCTGTGCTGCCATTCAGAGGGACCTGGACAGGCTGGAGAGGTGGGTGGAGAGGAACCTCATGAAGTTCAACAAAGGCAAGTGCAGGGTCCTGCACCTGGGGAGGAATAACCCCCTGCACCAGTACAGGTTGGCGGTTGACCTGCTGGAAAGCAGCTCTGCCGAAAAGGACCTGGGAGTGCTGGTGGACACCAAGTCAAGCATGAGGCAGCAATGTGCCCTTGTGGCCAAGAAGGCCAATGGTATCCTGGGGTGCATTGGGAAGAGTGTTGCCAGCAGGTCGAGGGAGGTGATTCTCCCCCTCTACTCAGCCCTGCTGAGGCCACATCTGGAGTACTGCGTCCAGTTCTGGGCTCCCCAGTACAAGAGGGATGTGGCACTACTGGAGCAAGTCCAGCGAAGGGCTACAAAGATGATTAGGGGACTGGAACATCTCTCTTATGAGGAAAGGCTGAGAGAGCTGGGCCTGTTTAGCCTGGAGAAGAGAAGGCTGAGAGGAGATCTTATCAATGTGTACAAGTATCTGAAGGGAGGGTGTCAAGAGGATGGAGCCAGACTCTTTTCAGTGGTGCCCAGCGACAGGACGCGAGGCAACGGGCACAAACTGAAACACAGACACTTCCATCTGAACAGGAGGAAAAACTTTTGCACTGTGAGGGTGACAGAGCACTGGAGCAGGTTGCCCAGAGAGGTTATGGAGTCTCCTTCTCTGGAGATGTTCAAAACACGCCTGGATGCGATCCTGTGCAACGTGCTCTAGGTGACCCTGCTTGAGCAGGGGGTTTGGACTAGATGATCTCCAGAGGTCCCTTCCAACCTCAACCATTCTGTGATTCTGTGAAAGCAAGAAACTGAAGCTTTGCTGCTGAAGTTCTAGGCTCTCCCTGGCCACAGAGCTGTCATGCCTCCCAGCCGTTCTTTCTTTTATATCCAATTACATCAGCTGGCACACAGACAGAAAACGTATATATTTTCTTCTTTTTTGTCATGTATATATTGCACTAATCCTACCTTAACATGCTGTTCTGTTCTAACAATTAATAAATATTCCACGTAACTCTTCCCAGAGTAGATTCTGCTTACTTTACAGACTTAAAATAAGGTGTCACCACTTTTTGCTTTTCTGTTAACAAACTTGAAAACCAAACTAAGCAGGAGGCAGATACTAAGCACACTCATGTAATAATCCTCATGCTAGATCATTAACTTTTGATTGCAAAATGTTTATTACTGGTGATATGTGATTCAGTAAGAAATCAACTCATCTTCTCACTTTCTGGCAAAGAATAAGTTTGAAAGTTTAAAAAAAATCATCTTACGCTTTAGTTATTCCAAAGCAAATCTACTCCATTTACAATATGAACCCTGCTGTCATATTTTGCAAAGTTACTTTTTGGCAAGGAGCTACACTTTAAAATGTAAAGCTCTGTTTTCTTCTTGTGAAAAAAATATACCAGCAGCAAAGCTAAAGACTTTTCCTTTGCCTTAATGTGACTTTTTGAGAGAAGAAAGGCTTAAAATATTGAAAAAAAGAGAGAACTTAGTGAGATGGACCGTGCAAAAGTTCTCTGCAATATGTGGAGCTCCTTCCTTGCATTAGGGCCAGCAGAATGAGACCCCAATCATCTTTGTCAGTCAAGCTGCTGGGACACAGTGATACAAGTTTAATTCTGAGGTAAATCTAAGTGTACTTGTATCAGTCAATCAAGTTGCATCAGTGATGGCACCAATTTTGCTGTCATTTACACCCAAACAGCTACTGAAATGCATGGATAGAAGTAATTAATGTTACCTATATTTCTAACAGGAAACATTTTAAATTTAGTTTAGAAGAAATTTAAATAATTTAAAATGTTTTTACGCAAACTGGATTAAATTGAAAAGACAGATAATACAAAGTTTTTTAAATTAAAGCTTTGCATTCAAGTGCACCTTCTGAAAGCACTGCAGCAGGCTATTTAGAGAAATACATCTTGTACTCAGGATCGCCATGGAGCCTGTTGTGGTAGTTTATCACAGAGATTCCCCAACTCAAAGCATTATCTAAGTTATCATGCAGATGCATTAGACCAACTGTTCATTTCAGCAATATGATTTTAATTTTCACTAGCCCTATGACAGAGGGGCAATAAAGTATTCTGATAGTTACCCTCTTTCTTCTTTTTGGACCACCATTAATCTTCTCAAAGAGTAAATTCTTGCTCTGGAAAAAAAAGTAGCCATCAAATTCATTAAACTTTTTTTTTAAAAAAAAACAACAGTATCAGATATTAGCATATGAACATTTTAGGAGCAAGTTTAAATGAGTTTGTAAAGTTAAGGGAAAGATAAACCTCAAACAGACATTTGGATACTGCTGCTAATATTTTGGAGCTCTTCAGGAACAGTCAGTGTCATCAACAACTAAAAACTCAGTCGTATTCCTCTAAGTTGTACTGTATGCTTGTCTGTGTTCAGGGCACAAGTGCTTCAAGTACATGCTGGTATAATGATATAGATAGGATGTTCCACACGTAAAACACACCTACTTATTAAAAAAAAAAAGAGAGAGAGCGAGTGAGAGAGAGTCCTGTCTCTGGTACATCTTCACATTTGAGGTGACACCAGTACATGAGCAAAAATGTCTCCCTTTACAAGCGAGTTTCTAATTCCTTTTAAAACCTGCAATCAGTGTCATTCCTACTGCTTTGTTGTCTTTGCTTCTTTCATTCCAGATATCAACACTTCCCAGTGCAAAGTTCTGCTGAAATCGGTTCAGCGCCAACCCTTTCTTTAAGTAGTGCCCTCAATAAAGTTTCTAAAAACCATTTGGTCTATAACATTTTTAATAGAGTGAACCTTTTAAAAACTGCCAAAAACATTTTGGCAGAAAGGAAAGTTATGATGATGAGGGGAAAAAAAAACAAAACTCTGACCATAGTTTATATAAGTGCATCCACATATTGTTATATTTCATACAAGTAGTGAATTCTAATAAAGTCTGGAATAACACACAGATGCTCAACACATTTTGTTTCAATTGTGTATTATGAAGAAAAACAAAACCAAACCCTAACCTGAAAATGGAAGGAGAGAAGAATTACATGTATAAAAGCAGAACACTCTATAAACAAGGCCATTAATTCTGCTATAAACAACTGACCTAACGTTGATCATATAAATAGAAAGTGTAATTCTAGTGAGAGACAAATTCACCAAACATTTCTACCCTCTGTGCAGCCTTGATATGAGAAAAAACAAACATTTTCAAGTGTTATAATGAAATCTGCCAAAATTGTCTGTTTTGTACTTCTCATGTACATTAAACCCTGAATTCAAAAGGCCTATTTCTTGCCTAACCTCAGTTATTTTATCTCAGCTGTGCCAAAAGGGAATAGAGATGAAGTTGGTCAAGGGAGACATTCTTGGCTAGCCATTTATGCAAACTCACGTAGGGAAAACTTAACATCACAAACAAAAAAACCCCACAGATGTGTAAATTATTCTCTGTAGGAAACAAAGCACACTGAAGTCCCTCTTCATAAATTATTTGACCTTATACTTTTCATTAAAAGTAAAAATATCGTTTCTGAAACAAAAAGAATGTCATGACTACTGCAGCTACATTCCTATCACTCATGAAAACTCCTTCCAAGTGAACTGTTCCTGCTCAGGAAAATCATATTTTGCTTAGTCTGCTTGCAAATATTTCAAGACCATAACTACTATTATGTGTATAGTATTATGTGTAGAGCAAAGCAAATGAGACTACAGATCATGAGCTAAGTGTGTGCTTGTGTGGTGACAGTGATTGTGAAGATGTGAAGGCACCATGTAGAGGCCTGATAACATCAGCTGCTTAATTTGCTTGTAAGTGCTGACTGTTCTCATCTTTCGCCTAAGAAATGGGGCACCACGTTTCTCAAGATAAAGATGAACCTCATCTGGAGACGTGCTGCACTTTTGAAGAGGAAACGTTGATTCAGAAGGAACATGAAGGGGAAGTCATGTCATGTCAAACCTTAGCCCTCCCAGGACTGTGGGCACCACTGTGGCACAGTGGGCCACTGTCCCCTTGCTCCTGGAGCTTCCCTTGCACCCTGCCCAGGTACCTGGATTAGGTACGATGGGTTGGGATCTGGGCTGAAGAACACCAAAGTTAAGATGCTTGTAACCAACTAACTAGTGCCAGAGAGATTTACCTCTAGATCTTTCAGAGGTCGCTGAAATTAGCTGAAGTCAACAATAATTAGCAGCTCTGTAATCTGGACTTGCTCAATTATTGAGCAAAACTGATAAGGAAAACTGCATCAGCAAGAGTGCACACCTTGAGGAGGGCTTTTTCTTGTCCCTAAATCAGTCAGTTTACACTCTACCACTAGTACCAAGCATGGCAATTTCTATTACACCAAGCATATTATGCTAAACTAAGTAATCTGTATTTACTGTCTGAAATTGAAAAGGGGTATCCGACCTACCATAACCCTTCCTAGTAATCTTCGCTGCCATCCATATATTTATAAATCTGAGTTGGCAAAGAGAGATGCACTTAAGATTGCTCGAAATAATTGAAACTGGAAAAAAGTGAAATCTATGAGAGACTGCTTTCAGGCTTTCATTAAAATTGGGAAGCAAGAGGTGGCAACTCCCTTAACAAGGAGTTCAATTTTGTGGCGTATTTTTATCCCTGCTTTCCATTTATCTGTCTTTGTACTGGCTTGGGTCCCTCCAATGTAGCTGATAAACAAAACCAGCATTATTTCTACCCTGACAGTGAAATGTTATTCATTGCTTCAGTAAAAAGAAGTGTTGTTGAAAAACATCATCGCCTTTTAATTTTCTATTTGTACTGATAGGCATATCAGAAAACCTAGCTGAACTTCCCTCCTCTTTTTAAACCCACCCCTCTCCCCACAATGTGGGAATGGTTAACACTTCAGGTTTCAATAAACCTAAAAAACATTTATATAAAAAGGTAAACTGTTTTCATGAAAGTCTTTCTGTATGCCAACAAGACTTCTTCAGATGCACCAGTTAAGAGTCAAGATGCAGAAAAGGCATCTGCCAGATAGAAAATACCTTCCTCCTGCAAAGAAAATCTGAACTGAGAAAAGAAAGTGTTCCATGGCCAGATATCTTAGAAACGATAGCTGCACACTCAGGTAAAATCCTCCGGAAATCCTCTGTCCTGCCACTCCCATTGTCCCCTCTACATTTTCCCCATTTGAGGGAAAAGAAAAGATTCTGCCCTATGGCGGGGAGGAGTGGGAGCTGTGCTGCTTGGCCTAGGAACAGAGCCTGCTCTGAGATGCCCACAGGTGAGCACGTTGATATACGGAGAGGTCTATCAAAGGCCAGGGAAGGAAAAAAGAGGAAGTATTTTTCTACCTCAGTACATGTTTATCACTATTTATATATTCATACCTTCATATGCATTAGCAATTATTTATATATATTATATTTAGCGTCTGCATAGAATCATAGACTTTTCTGTATAAGAACTTCTAGAATTAATTTACAAAATGTGTCTGCACTGCAATTATGGAGTGATTCCTTTTTCCCAGGGGTAATGTAAAGGTCCCACAGCTTTGCAAGCAAGACCTTAAGTCACTTGCTATTCAAAACAAAACAAACAAAATATCTGTTTCTTTCCCATTATTCACAAACAATCAGGTCTTTTGTTAACCTACTAATGTAATTTGGGTTTTACTGTGGTTCTGCTGAGGAACGCACATTGGCTCTTTGACAGGCTGTGTCCATGGGACCGTGACACTGCCTCAATCGCTCTGTGGTACCAGGGGACCAGGAGAAGCTCCCCTGAGAGCTGAAGGCAGGCGCCAGCTTGCGTGGGCCTGCGAGACAATCTTGTGGAACTGCATATAGCAGTGCAATATTTACATCCCTTATGGGTGTCTGGTCCTAGGTTTCTCTGCTGGCAACTGCAAAAGCAGGAGCCAGCTAGTGGCACAGGGGCTTTTTGGGGGGATGTGGATGTGCACAGTTACACACCATGCTGCTCACAGTCTGCTGGGCTAGTCACTTATGACCTGTCTAATCCAGATGCCAGTAAGTGACCTAAAACTGAAAGATCTCATCTGCTTTATCTCTTTATTGCTCTTTTATAAAGTCTCAGTTAGCTAATTTTTAGAGTGCTTTTCTGCTCTTACTTTTCCAGAGGGGGAACAATAACAAAAACATCTATAAAAACAGATATCATTATATTTCCTAATCTTTTTAATGTGTAGTAATATGCAACGAGGAGGCAATCACGGCAATATTCCTGGATCTTGGCAGAACATTTGATCATGTACGTTACCAACTGTTTCATCTCTAATTAAAAAGATCTGGATTTGGCTATGCTGCAGCTAGATATGATTACTGTTTGGGACCTAGCAGTCTGTTTTAATCCATGTGTGAGTAGTTTTTTCCCTGAATTAGTAGTGATGGATGGAGAAATGAAAAAAGGCCAGTATTCACTAATGATTACCTACCATTTGTTAAGTATATACGTTGTTGATGACAACACAGTATGTACTCTGATTCTGAAATACTGCAATAGGCCAAAGATTTGCAGAAGTGTTTTTATAGTCCTCAGCATGGCATTATGAAAATAAATTACTTATGAATAATAAGAAAACTAACAGCATTATCTGGCATAAATAATAAAGTCACCATCTGGTGTTTTTAAAATAAAAACCTTTGATGGTAATTACTTAGAATGCAACAAGAGTTTCCAAAATTTGGATTTTGGCATGATTCTCTCTAGAAATTTAGCACTCACATAAGTAATTAAGGCTATAAATCTTATACTGGTTTGATTATAAAAGATGAATCATTGTCTCATGATTACAGCAGGAAAAGAGGCTGCCAAACATGTCTATTTACCGATATATGCTTATGGAACACTGGGTTAGAGTAATAAGTAAAGTGTTATAACAATGTATAATGAGATTTCATGATTTGTTCTAGAAGCATAAATTATGACCATTGTTATTGTTTTCCTGGCGCCTGAAGATGGATTTGGGATTGGACATTTAACTGATGTAATCTAAGATTAAGCCGCAGAGCTCTCTTTGGAGCCTCTAGCCTGGTCTTCCCGGAGTTATTTAGGTCCTTGTATGCATAGAGCAAGGTTTTTGCCCTTAGTGTAACTGGCTGTATTTATTATATGCAATGTATAAAATGGGGTTTTGATAACAATGTGGTAACATCGTTCCAACAGAATATATTGGTGTTCTGCTTTCATGCAAGCAAGAGGGAAGGGAAGGGAAGGGAAGGGGAAGAGACAAGGCTGGATCACTCTGGCGAGCAATGCCTGGAGGGCTCTGCTCCTGCTCGAGGGCAACCGTCCGCCCCTCACACTTCCCACCAACTCCAGCCTTGTTGGTACCAGGCTCCAAAATAGCCTCACTGAGCCCTCCCTGGCAACTGCCTTTCTGAAAGGTAGTGCACAGCCTGGATAGAGGAAGCAATAATCTCCAAAATCCTTAGGTCATATGGAATCCTTGATTATGAGATTTCTAGACCTAGAATTTTAAAGCTGTTTAGACATTGCTGCACTCCATAACATCTAAGTACCTGAATAGTGCCTCATTTGAATAATCTTTCAAATTAGGGCCCTGCTATAATCTGAAATCTGCTAAAATCTGCACTAATTTTGGTTACATGTTCACTGTAGTTTGACTTGTGGTTTGTTGCATTTATCAAGCACATACATAGGTGTCATGTTTTCAGACAGGTAACAAGACAAGTATTTCTGTTTACTTTTGATGGGCTTTTCATCGATCGTTTTCCATTTTTCTTAGCCATTTTTTCAATATTTCTAAGGGAAAGTTCATCTTTTTAATCAGTTTCCCTTAGGGTGATAATTTTTCCAGCAATGAATATAGTCTTCTCCTTGTGGCTTCATTCTATCTCATGCAGCAGACAATACCCAGTATGACATGCAGCAAAGTAAGGAAGAATCGTGTACTCACCCACTTGCCCATGTTGGGATAGTCATGCTCTGGATCAAAAAGGTGTTGGTGCAGCTGGTATTCTCTACTGAACTCTGCTGTGTCTGGGGTGTTTTCTAGACACCCATCATCAACTGTAAAAGTATGTTAGAAAGCATCGAGTGCTTAGTAACTTTAAAAACACCCTATGAACATGCTCATATTTAGGGTCAAAATTCTTAAATGAAGTTATGCAATAAAAACATTTAAAGAACTAGATGACTGGAAAATATAAGCTTTTCCTTCTTTTGAAAGAAGTTGGTCAGGATATATTTAAATATTTTTTAAAATATACAACTAAATGAGAGTTCAAAACTAAACCCATTTATTTTCCAAGCCCCCCCCCCCCCACACTCCCCAGCCCATTTTCTTAAAATCAGTGATTGAAACTAATTTTAGGTAGAACTGCGTGTTATTCTGATTCAGGGAGGTCCTATTTTTATTTTTAAATGCCCACAGGAAGTGGTAGAAATTGTTTAAGGAATACTTTTGAAGCTCATGGTACAATGACTCTGTGAGCAAAGGCAGAATTTCCTTTACTAAGTAGCTCTTCATGGAACTCCATTGCTGGTTTGCTACTTTGTTCAAAACGGCTGAAAATTATTTACGTATCAGAGGTTCCCATAAAAATGTAATGGGGCGGAAGTTTTATGCTAAAGACACTTCTGAAGATTGGCAAATGATCTGGGGTATTCAGGAACATCCTTTAATCACAAGGGATGGCTCCATGCCAGACACAATACCCTTTTTAAAATTTGCTTATGGACTTTTCACCAAAATGAAGTGATCTTTGCATTAAACAAAGATTCAGAAACACTAGTCCAGAGTAGCACTTTGGATAGAGTCTGCCCTTGGAGTTCCCTTGTCTTCACCAGCGTCGCGCACGTGCAGCCTCAGGTCCTTCTCAGACATGCCCAAGGAGATCCTACCACCTGGGACCCGACGCTGGGCATCCAAGCAGTGAGATCTGCCAGAAGACAGACACTCCAGAAGGTACACCTGTGGACTTTCCTTTCTGTCCTGTGTGATCATCATGGAAAAAGATTTGCAGATGGATTATTTTTTCTGTAAATGTAGGAGACAGTAACGGTTTAAATTAAATATGAATTGAAGTCAGTGTCCTGAGGAGGTTAAGTCCAATAGATCCCACTTTCTCTCTTTTCTCCTTGGGAGAAAAGAAAAAAGGTTGCCAACAGGAAACAGGGAAAAACTAACCATACTGGCTAACTAACTCAGGAACCGTTAAGAGTTTAACTGGAAGCACTGAGAACTTATTTCTGTCTCACTAGGGACAGAGTCATCTCAAGCTGAGAAGCTGGTGACAACAGAGATGCGGTAGACTTTGTTGCAGTGTCTGTGCCTTTTGTTAGAAAACATGAAGAGGAGCTGGACATATGTGTGCCCTCTGTGACTGCTAGTCAAAAAGTCTTCAAGCTCAAGTGCTTGAGGCATATGTATTCCCGCTGTGGAATGCGCATATGCAGACAGTGACTGGAAAAATTGTTTTCCATTAAGCAAATCCACAGACTTGATTGAGGAAGGCCTCTGGTAATTTGTATGCATAATACAGTTTTAACAGTCACCACTTGAATTTCCATTTAAGGCTCTGAAAAACATTTTACTCTAATCCTAGTAGATATTATCTCCACTCACAGAGTACCTATGACAGAGCAGCTTATCTGACTAGGCAGCGCTTTCCTAAGAATTCTCTCCGTGTTCTTATCTGACTCTATTGATTTAGCTAACAACTTTTATTTCACTTAAAAAAGAAAAATTGAAGGGATTTTCAAAGTCATTTCTCTGGATGCCAGGTTTTTATTTTAGTTATCTAATCACTAACTGAAGTCTGATGGGCAAGCACACAAGACAGAAAATCTATGTATGCGCTTGTGTGTGTAGGGAAACATAAAACCATCATTCGTAACCTGTCAGACAATAGCTATATTGAACAAAAAGAAAACTTAGATATTATTTCAAAAGAGATGCAATCATCATCACCAAATGGGCTGTAATAGAAAACAGTAGTGAGGACTTTTAGAAATTTTTTATATTTTTGAATGAAAAGTGAAAATACTGCTTGCAAAACTTTACATGACAAATACTTACTTTCTGATCACTTCCAAGCTAGTTAGAACATTTTAAAATAAGAATATGGACACCTGCTTTGCATTATCCAAATAACATAAATGAAGACTAAACAGAAAAGATTTTGAAAGGATCTCTTAGTTCACAAATGAAAAATGAGAGAAAATGGAGTATTCATTCCCAGTTCCAGCTTCCACAGCAGCCAATGGGTGTTTTACTACTGCTTTCAGTACTGGAAATCATTCCTCGGCTCAAATAACAGGAAAAAGATCAGTTCCCTTAGGATACGTCTATATCATGCACATGTAGTGCTACATTAAAGATCCCTGAGCACTAGCCACACACACGGCTTAGTATACACACCGCCCAAAGCTAAGGGATGTATTGAGTGCCCCAGGTACAACAGGTACAATATCACCCCGACCCTCGGAGGCTGTATTACCTCTCTTTCAGAGCAAACTTGCTTGTAACAAGTTAGGGTATGTCCATGTAGTTCTCCACTTCTTGGCGTAGACATACCCTCAATGAGCTATAAAGCCATGTGGACTGGAGCCAAGGTATCTTAAATATTGACTCATGGTCTGGGTTGGAGATCAGGGCAGACAGTTTCATTCCTCTGGCACAATGAAAGTCTCTAAAAAAAGGGTAAATCTCATCTGTACAGAACGATAACTTTTTTCAGGGGCCAGCCTAAAAAAGCACTCCCTCCAGAGCAAGACACTACCATAAATCTCACCATCTTCTACTTGAAGGTTAAGATGATTTCTTTGATCTCACCTTTTATAGCAGTCATACAGCAATACAAAAGTTGCACATAATAAAAAAAACACCCTCATCTAAAATACCTGATTGCTCACAGTTCTGCTCCTAGGGTGGAGAATGAAAGAACACACCCACGACCGATCCAGTGTCGCTCTGCTTAGTACAGCACTGAACGACTCAGCAGTACAGTGAGTAGAGATGTGTGAAGGCTATAACAGAATTACCTGTTTTTCCAATGGGGCAGGGATTTGGAGGGTCAGGGTATCCTTGATCTTCACTGAAATCCTTCGGTATATTGTCTCCTGTCAGCTCAGCCACAATATTTGGGATATTGCCATAAGGACCCAAGTGCTGGAGACCCTCATGTGCACCACCTAGCAAAGAAGATTTATACACATGGTCTTTTTAAAAGGTTAGAAGTATAAGTGCTTTAGTTTCTTCAAGTAAGATTTCTTGATTAGACTTAGATTTAAAAAATACATATAAATGTTTCAGAGAGGTTAGATTCCAAAAACCTCTTTCAGACACATGATCCTGTGACCTAAATCAGATCACTTAGGTAATGAAAACAAAATTACGAGACAAACTCAGCCACTTACTATTAATCTTAGTGTTTTTTTCCCTTAACTATATAAGTTACAGGTAAGAAAAAGCAAAGAAGAAGAAACTTTCATGACTAGAGACAGTAATGGAACTTATTAAAACATTTACTGCACAATCATCCTCAGTCACTGATGATGTTCCTGTTCACTTTAGCAAGTAATAACTGAGCAAGATATGGCAAGACATCATCATTCCAGAAAAACAAAGTTAATCACATTGTAAAAAGACATAATACTGTGTAGAGCCTAGAATTTATAATTTTGTTTTAATATTATTAATAATATCTATAAGAACAATGCATTATTGATATTAATAATTTATTAATAACTTTAATAAATTCATCTGTGTGAAAGGATCCAAGAAATTATAGCAAATTTGGTTGTTCACAGCTGGAAGAAATATTTTTAGGTCAAACCGCTTCTTAAATGCAGATCTGAGTTTCCTGCAGTAATGGTGAAAAGTGATTAAGAGTCCTTATAGCTAACAGAAAGCTTGCATGTGCACACCTGCACTTTAATCATTATGGTATGAAACATCACATTCAGTAGCTTTTGACACCTTTACTTAATAAATCAGTTCTAGATTCAGGCTTTGATATTCTCCCTACAGCACGCGGAGCACCATGGCTCTAAGGAGCTATGGTTTGCAGTACTGTGATAGCGAAGCAGGGCTTTATAACACAGCAGTGAAGGACAAGTAAAGGTGTCTTCTGTTCCTGGGCAAACACACACAGAACTGGTGCGGCATAGCGAGCCAAAACGGGGATCCAGGTTGCAAGAGCAGAGCAACTACAGAGATGCATAAAGGGCAAAATCCTCATTCAAGAACTTGAACAAACAGGACTGGTGTCCTGTTTTAATGTTTTTTAGCATTAATGTTTTTAAGCATTAATTTGAGATCTGTGGAGGAGTGCAGTGCAGCTCTCCTTCCTTCTTCCTTGTGTCTCAGCTTGGGCTCCTTGCCTTTGCCAAGTACAGGCTTCCCCTAAGGTTTGGGGAACCAAACACAGCCCATTTTCTTTATATTTCTTTCTACAAATATTTATGTGCTCCAGATCTTTTTTGGAAGAATTACTGGCCAAATGCATCTAAACGCTAAAGCCCAGCTGTTGGAGGAGTTTTCTAAGTTCTATTTTACAGTATTCTTTTGAATTTAAGACAAATAAAAACTTAGTTTCAAATATGCTTTTTTTCTCTGCCATAAAATAAACACCACACACACTGCAGCAACAGCTAATATAGTTATTGAGTACTGAGAAGGTTGTGTGACAGCAGAACGATGTTTTTTAAAACCCTATATAATGAGGGATAACAAAATACATTCAACACAGAAATTCCACTAACAAGGAATGAGAGGAAAAAGAGTTTGAATGATGGAAAAACGTGAGTTAAAGATTGAATGCAGACACAACCATCTGGGTAAATAGCATGGTCATTGTAGTATCACCAAAGAGTCTCCAAATTTTCATAGATCGAAAAGATCGAAATAAAGCTTCTGAACATGAAAGCTGCTGCAGAAGAATCATTCAAGTACTCCTGTCCAGACTTATAAATAAATACTGCTACCATAAGTTGCATGTTTGATGTAGCTAGGCATCATGAGCTAACATAATCACTTTCAAAAATTGCTAACATAAGGTAGTCTTAACAAATTATATGTCCCTTTCTACATTTAGAAGTGGCAGTTGAGTCAAATTGACTAGATTTTTCAAATAAACAATTGGAAGCTGACATTATAGCACCAGAGGCAAGTTAGTCTATAAGCACATATTCCAATTTTATTTACATGACAGATTAAAATCTAATTAAAATGCTAATTTTTCCTCCTCGAATACAAGTTTCTGATTCTGCAGTGCAATGTTTGAGGTAAGTTTTACAGATCTGTAACAAACACAAAAGAAATCGTGCAAAAGCTTTGCAGCTGTGTGTTACGAGGTTTTCCCTTGTAGCTGACCATGAGACTCTGTACTGAAACTGGAATATAGCTATACACACTATCAACTTTATTATAGGTTTACAGACCATGGTCAACACAGAGATGATACTTGTGAAAACAGTTTGATACCATACAGATTCACAAAAATGCTATAGTGTTGAGATTAAAAAGAGAGGTCTTATGATACCTAATGTAGAGCATAAAATATTTCTTTTTTACAGAGCTCCTGCATATGAAGATTGATTGCATATTTGTACTTAAAAGCATCAGGTTATGATTCTGCTGTAAACTACAGAACCACATAATCAATACATGTTTGAATATTCTATATACAATGCGGTTCACTGTGGGACAATCCGTCAGATACAAGCATATCTACGCTCGTACTTGGTGCAGACCTCTTGGCACCAAAGCTCCATCCATAAAGAAAACAGAGGTACTTAGCAGGCTCCAGCATGCTATATATACATGTAAGTTTAAACTGACTGCCAAGAATTCCCTTGACTTAGTACAAAACAATCCTTTTATATTAATATAAAGGATCATTTCCTTTAGGTATAAATGTTCAGGATTGTTTAAGGGTTCTTCCTTTCTTTCCATAAGAACTAGAGACAATAACACCTGCTCTGGTGCCATAATTTTGCACACTTGAGCTATTTAATAGTGTTAACAAAGCTCATTCCTTATAAACTGTGATAAATAGTGCACTCAGTAAAGACTGCAATAGTAAAAATAAAATGCTATGACTATCCCAAATAGGGGTATTATGTACAGTATTTCACAAACTGCATTAGTTTTGGTACTGTAATGTTACTGATTTGAAGATACAGATTAGGATTATATATACCGCAGCTACCAAGTCAAAATATTGTGATACAAAAATATACACTGTCTTCTAAAAAGACAGCACAAGATGGGTCTCTTGAACCTGGACCAAACCTTGAGGAACAAACAGAGCAAGAGCAAAAGCAAACAGAACTAAATATCGGGGAACTTGCCGTCACTTCCTATCGAAGGGAAGCGTGAGAGATACCATTGTTAAACCCTCTGAAACTGGGTTAGACAAAACCTGCAGGAATAGCACAGAGAGCAGTCCTTTACTGAGAAGGGATGGGATAGATAAATTCAGGTTTTTCCCATCTCTGTTTGCTTGTTGTATGAACTGGCTTCCGTATGCCACATACAAGCAAAAAACCTCAGCTCCCTTTCATGTGCAGGATGTTTGTGTGAGCATGGGCTTATTTTACTTCCCTCTGCAGGATAAAGAACTATTGGTTTAGGTCTTTTAGACTGAAGTCTGTATTTCATAATTAAGCTTTGGATTTCATTTAAACTGCTGTATATATGTAGTCATCTTCTGGCCCTGGTCTCTGTGAACATGACATGAACTGTTGCAGAGTGGAAAATAAAAATGAAGCAACGCATCTTCTCCCCTCCTGCCTGTAATTCTGGAAGGGTCTTCAATCATTTCAAAAAACTGCTACTATTATCTCAGTTTAGAGATACTGGGAATTGACTAAAAATTTAAAGTGCACACATTTTAGTTCTTTTCTCTGTAAGAGCAACACTATCTCTGTGGGTGCGCGGACATCACAACCCCTCTGCTCTAAACAAACATCAAGAGCAGCTGGTTTCCTGCCAGTTTTGGTTACTGCCCCTGACACAACACATCCAGTGGGAGAGCTGTCAGGCCACTGAAGTTTGAGTTGCTGCTACCCATCTGCTGGTAGCACAAAGCACAACCGAAACAAGCCTGCTCTCGGGAGCAATCCTCCGCATCAAATACGAACAGCCAACGCTGCCTCCACGAGTCATTTTAAGAAAGCCAGTGAGAATGGCTTTTCAAAGTGCAAAGTGATTGCAGAACACTCCAAGACAAATCTGCCGCTCGGTCTAAGCAGAACGGTTTTCCGCCTCATCGTGCAGATAGACTTACCCCTCCTACAGCTTCAGGACAGAGGTGATTTGGCCAATTGCAGAAAGGAGAAACAAAATAAAACAGAATGTGAATCTTAGTTGTGAGTAAATAAATCACAGATCCCAAATTAAAGCCCATTAACTTTCAAACTCACGTTAGCTGCCCTAGTTTTCAAATTTTTGCTCTTAAATGTCACAGAGCAGATTCTCAAAGTGTCCGAGCCTTTCCCAGAAGCAGAGAGGAACAGCCCCCTGGAGTAAGAGCTGCACCTCTCACTATCTTGAGCTCCGCAAACTCCACGCAAATACGAGCTGCAAAGGAAGACTGGCACTGTATATCCTTTCCCACTTGTGTAACAGTCCTGAGGGAGCCACTGCCAGCAAGAGATGAAGTGTATCAAAAATCTGCCCAGCATGCCCCTTTTTGCTGTATTTCTCACCTGATGCTAGGCTTAGGGGGTGACAAGTAAGGAAATGTTATGCTGGAGAAGAAATCTCCACATGGGGAGACTCTTCTGGCAGCTTTTTGTGGCTGCCTTGAATTTCACTAGACATGCAAAGGGACCTTTGCTGCCTGAAAAACTCTATCAGAGTGTATCCAAGGCTGGTCTCCAAGATCTGTATGGTACATTAGCGCTCTGCTGTAAGTCAGTTCATGAAATGGAAATAGATAGTAATCTGAGATGCAAAACCATCTTCACTACCTTGCAAAATGTTTTGTTAATCTAAACTATTAGTCCTTATCACTGGGAAAAATCTTCATAACATTTTCCAGTCTGTCATCTCTGGTACAGGAATAGTGCTTTTTCCTTTCACTGTGACAGCTTTCCATGCTATCCTGGATCAAGCATTTCTGTCACCAGTCACCCTGCAGTATCTGCCTTTCCTGTGTCGTCATCACATTCAAAAGTGATGCCTCATCCTTAGTCAAAGGCAAGTTTGCCAGTATGCTTTCTGAGGTTCTTGTATCTTTATATGGCATCATGTCCACTATATTCCTTTTTCCTTTCATTTATTAGCTGCAAGATTCCCCACCATGCAATATAATTAATTCAAATTGTCCCAAAAATCTTGACTGCAAAAACATAAATACATTTTCATTACCCTTTCTAATATCACTATGAGCCTTGCAGTCCCAGTGCCATTTTTCCCCCCTGCATCTTCAGCCAGCTTCATCCTAGAGAGTCTTACTCTTCTCTGTTGCTGAGATTGATTCAGGTCAGGAAATGAGCAGCACACAAGAAATTATCAATTCTCAGGTTTGCTCTGTTCCACAGAAGCTGCTGAATATGCATATAGGGAAGGGAGGTTCCACTTGCTGGAGAAAGAGCACAGAAGACCCAAGAATGGAAAAATGCAAACATAGCCAACTTCCTTAGCCACTCAATAGCAGGCCTGGGGAAATCCAGGAAAACAACTATATGTAGACAAGTATTCCTGATTCCAGAGCCAGCTTCTATCACCTAGTGGCATAAAGTTTCTTAAAACTATGAAGATTAATTTTCCTTTTCTTTTCAGAGGGAAAAATTCCTTTCAGTGTGTTTTTAAAAGTTTTAAGCACACGTCACATAATTACTGACCTTGTTTTCAATGAATGATTCAATTTTTATCCCGTATTTTAGTTGCAAACAGTACAAATACTTAAGATATGAAATGCTTTTATTGTGAAAAGGTTAGGATCAAAGCAATGCCCATGCCTCTCTCACAAAGAATTTATAACAGTAACTTATATGCCATTATTATTCATTATTCAAATTGCACACACAATCAAGAAAACAGCAGCACACTTGCTGACAGAGCACAAAAGCAATCTCTTATGTCTCCCTTGGCTGAACAGTGCTATAATGGAGTCAAAGAATTTGCCTTTCAGTCTAAGAAGAAAGTTTTCCCACCTTACTTATAGATAAGGGTATCCCTTTTACGAACAAAGCACAAGCTACGAGATGCAGCAATAGCCACCTTTTATCACACTGATTTCCAGATACTAGACATCAGCAGAGTCAAGGAAAAGCACGTCCAGCAAACACCATGCACCTGTACCTGGCTGATCTTTATCTTGCTAATGGCCATGTGTACAGTACGTGGCTTTGTGAACCAGGGCAACCAAAGGAAGCCGGTGATCTACTTTATCCCATGAGGTATGGGTCACTATTTCAGTCCTATAAATGCAAATATAACACCTAAAAACAGGAGCACTTTATTCACTGGCATTGGCCAATCCAAATGATCCATCAATGCCAACAAACTCATAGAAAAGTACTTCTTTCATGCCTGTAATGTGAAGCATGGAGGCACCAGGATTGCCCAAAACAGGTCCATATTTTCCATGTACTGTTTCGCTGTACTTTATGAAGTTTACCACTTCAATTCTATTTTTCATGCACACTGCTCAAAGCCCCCAGCTGGTTCATCAACACATTTAATATCTTTGCACATCTGTCTGACAAGTGCCACTAGTGTAATTTTCTGATTCCCCCAAACGATTACATCCTGACCAATTGCAGTGTGAGGTTACAAGGGTCCCAAGTCTCTGCTTTGGTGAGCAGGGATAACCTCACAACTCTAGAAACAGCACCTTTCCTATCCAAAACTTCTGCTGATGCAGCCTGAATCAAGATGAGGGTTCCCTTCCACTTGAATGGAAGTGTAGGCACAGGAGAGTGGTAAGATGAAGAGCCCTGTAGCATAAGATCGCACAGAATCACACAGAATCGCTGAGGTTGGAAGGGACCTCTGGAGATCGCCTCAGTCCAACCTTCCTGCTCAAGCAGGGTCACCTAGAGCACATTGCACAGGATCGCGTCCAGGCAGGTTTTGAATATCTCCAGAGAAGGAGACTCCATAACCTCTCTGGGCAACCTGCTCCAGTGCTCTGTCACCCTCACAGTGCAAAAGTTTTTCCTCCTGTTCAGATGGAACTGTCTGTGTTTCAGTTTGTGCCCGTTGCCTTGCGTCCTGTCGCTGGGCACCACTGAAAAGAGTCTGGCTCCATCCTCTTGACACCCTCCCTTCAGATACTTGTACACATTGATAAGATCTCCTCTCAGCCTTCTCTTCTCCAGGCTAAACAGGCCCAGCTCTCTCAGCCTTTCCTCATAAGAGAGATGCTCCAGTCCCCTAATCATCTTTGTAGCCCTTCGCTGGACTTGCTCCAGTAGTGCCACATCCCTCTTGTACTGGGGAGCCCAGAACTGGACGCAGTACTCCAGATGTGGCCTCAGCAGGGCTGAGTAGAGGGGGAGAATCACCTCCCTCGACCTGCTGGCAACACTCTTCCCAGTGCACCCCAGGATACCATTGGCCTTCTTGGCCACAAGGGCACATTGCTGCCTCATGCTTGACTTGGTGTCCACCAGCACTCCCAGGTCCTTCTCGGCAGAGCTGCTTTCCAGCAGGTCAACCGCCAACCTGTACTGGTGCAGGGGGTTATTCCTCCCCAGGTGCAGGACCCTGCACTTGCCTTTGTTGAACTTCATGAGGTTCCTCTCCACCCACCTCTCCAGCCTGTCCAGGTCTCTCTGAATGGCAGCACAGCCCTCTGGGGTATCAGCCACTCCTCCCAGTTTTGTATCATCAGCAAACTTGGAGGCTGAGGGTGCACTCTGTCCCTTCATCCAGGTCATTGATGAATATGTTGAACAGGGCTGGACCCAGGACTGACCCCTGGGGGACACCGCTAGCTACAGGCCTCCAACTAGACTCTGTGCTGCTGATCACAACCCTTTGAGCTCTGCCATTCAGCCAGTTCTCAATCCACCTCACTGTCCACTCATCCAGCCCACACTTCCTGAGCTTGTCTATGAGGATGTCATGGGAGACAGTGTGAAAAGCCTTGCTGAAGTCAAGGGAGACAACATCCACTGCTCTCCCCTCATCTACCCAGCCAGACATTCCATCATAGAAGGCTATCAGATTGGTTAGGCATGATTTCCCCTTGGAGAAGCCATGCTGACTACTCCTGATCACTTTCTTGTCCTCCACATGCTTGGAGATGGCCTCCAGGATGAGCTGCTCCATCACCTTTCCAGGGATGCAGGTGAGGCTGACTGGCCTGTAGTTCCCTGGGTCCTCCTTCTTGCCCTTTTTGAAGACTGGGGTGACATTGGCTTTCTTCCAGTCCTCAGGCACCTCTCCTGTTCTCCATGACCTTTCAAAGATGATGGGGAGTGGCTTAGCAATAACGTCTGCCAGCTCCCTCAGCACTCATGGGTGCATCCCATTGGGGCCCATGGATTTGTGGGTGTCAAGTTTGCTTAAATGGTCTCTAACCCGATTCTCCTCGACCAAGGGAAAGTCTTCCTTTCTCCAGACTTTCTCTCTTGCCTCCAGGGTCTGGGGTTCCTGAGGGCTGGCCTCAGCAGTAAAGACTGAAGCAAGGGCGGCATTCAGTAACTCTGCCTTGTCTGCATCCTTCGTCACCAGGGCACCCACCCCATTCAGCAAAGGGCCCACATTTTCCCTAGTCTTCCTCTTGCTACTGAGGTATTTGAAGAAGCCCTTCTTGTTGTCCTTGACATCTCTAGCCAGATTTAATTCCAAACGGGCCTTAGCCTTCCTCGTCACATCCCTGCATACTCTGACAACGTTCCTATACTCCTCCCAAGTGGTCTGTCCCCCTTTCCACTTTCTGTATACTTCCTTCTTCTGGTTGAGTTTTGCCAGGAGCTCCTTGCTCATCCATGCAGGTCTCCTACCTCCTTTGCTTGACTTCCTACTCATAGGGGTGCACCGCTCTTGAGCCTGGAGGAGGTGATGTTTGAATATTAACCAGCTCTCTTGGATCCCCCTTCCTTCTAGGGCCCTAACCCATGGGATTCCTCCAAGTATGTCCATGGGATTTCTCCAAGATGAGGCTGAACGCTGCTCTTTGGCACTGCAGTGGAGTGTAGTGCTAACCTGATGTAATGAAGAGTCCTAAGGGGGAGAAACTAGCCTCTTCCTCCCCTCTGCTCAGTGGTGGAGCACACTCTTCTTCTCATTCATTCCAGAAGCAGCTGTGAGGGCACTGCTGAAAGCACTCGCCATGGGAAGCACAAAGAGAATAGCTCCGGAAACCTCTGGAGTGTGCCAGAGATCCTATCTTCTGCACATTACGCCACAAGTAAAAAAAGCAAGAATCGCTTCTTTGTCTAGACTTTTAAAATATCTTTTCACAAAATCAAATAAATTTAAAAAATCTTTCCTACGGCAAGTTGATTTAAAATTCAGATAGGAGCAGGGGAAATGAACATGATTTAGAGAACAATTACAAAAAGGTATAATTCCTGTTAAATGTGCCCAATGACTTGTTTTATTCATATGAAAGATATGCAAGGAAAGATTCTTAGAAAACAAGAGTTCCTCATAATTTGGCCAGTCTTCACTGGCAGATTTTGAAATACTTACGGACCATATTTCATTGCTAGATAAAATTTTACAATTTCATATTAAATTTCTATATATAATCTGCCGACACTAGTAAGCAGAAGTACTATAAAATAATACAGCAGCTATCATATTCCATCTCCTCAGGTTTCTTACCTCTCTCATCAGTTTATCTATCACATAAAGAAAAATAATTTGGGATTTAAATGTGTATCTAAGCCCATTCTAATTAATCAATCATTTTTAGGTACATGAGAATCTACTTAATTCTAACTCTTGCAGACCTGCCACCTTTCTTCCATGAAAAAGTCCCATCTCACTCCCCTTCCTCCGCTGGTAGTATCTCTTAAACATGACTTTATGAATAGCAGCAGTAGTCTATATCATGTAACAGTTGCTCATCAAGTTAGTGGGAAGGTTTAAGAGCTGGAGTCACTTTATCTTCTTGGTTCCCAGGATCGTGGACAATCACCGGGCTAGTAAAGAAGGGATGGATGGTGACACCTGCCCTCCCTTCTGCAGCTGAGAGAGATGACCGCTACACACATCTAATTTCAAGCAAAGGTTCAAAGTCCCAACTCCCTTAGTCAGAGCCATACGAAAATAACAAAGATACAGGGAGAAACAGGGATTAATACACTTTTGTTGCATTCCCCTTTGGCTAACTTCAGTGCTCCTCTGATCAGCACCCTAGTTTTGAGGGTTTGCCCTACCTCTCCTCAGACATACTGAGCAAGCATGCATAGCACCCGTGCAGCCCACACAGGGCTGGGTATTCAAGGACATGGCAATTCCCTAAACTCAGCAGTGGCAGAGTCCACAGCAGTAACATTCATCGCCGTCGCCAGATCTAACCCTTGCTTCTAAAGAAGGTCGTCAAACACTTTGAGATAACATGAAGCCACCTCCACATAGCAGCACAAACAGCTTCTGCATTCTTGTTACTCAGAGCTTGCCATGTCCTCCAAGCTCATACAGAAGCAAATATATTACAGGTCAAATTTTCAAACACTACCTTTAGCAAAATAAAGAACAAATAAACTCACACAAGCTCATTATTCTCCTGCACGTAGAATTACAGATAAAATCTATTTCACATGTGATTTCTTCACAGAGCTGTGTCATACCACCTATTCTGATGAAGAAAATTCACTATAAACCACCACTCATGTCATTTGCTTCCTAACTTTTAAATTCAGGAATTAGCATTCTAAATTGCCTTTCTTACAATATCCATCACCAGCTGATACTCAAATTCTGGTTACATCAGACATTACAATAGGAAAGGGAAAGGGAAAGGGAAAGGGGCATTTTTAGTAAGGCCTATAAAAATCCAGATGTCTACCACATTAATGTATTAAAAAATGTAGTCCTATCCTTTTCATTTCATGTTTCAGATCTGTAATGTCCATATTAAATTTGGAAATTCTATTTGCTAAGCTCTTCCAGTAATTTGCAAAAAACCTGAAAGTAGAGACTAGTAGAGTGATGCCGGGGGTTGATTTTGTTTGTTAAATGTCAGGCCCCTAACACGCTGTTTGGTTAAAGTCATGTGTGCCTCAGCAAAAGCAGTCCCACTGTGAATGTAACTTTATGTTTTAACTGCAGGAGGACTTTCTCTATACAACAGATACAATAATCCAAACCCCAACGACTGTGTGGTCTCTTTGTGCTAGATTGACACGACGAAGTGGCCCAGAAGCAGCATAATTGGCTGTGGGAGGTCCGTCCCTGTCCGGTGGCACTTTGCCAGCCTCCTGACTCCACGCTACCACTCCCAGACCTGGCACGGAAGGCGTAAGCGGGAGCAAGGAGGACACAGCCATAGCATCGGCATGCTTGCCAGTACTATATTCCCAGGTCACCACCAACGCATATAACTGCTCATCACCCAAGGAAGACCAATATCTCAGGGCACAAGGACAGCACCCACTAGCCCAAAGCCAAAGGAGCGCAGAGGTCACTTCTGCATTCACAAGCAAAAGCTTTGCAGCTTTCTAGTAAGGAGACTATACTGTGCTTGCAGGAAAAGAGTAACAGTGTTGTGGGCGTATTGCTGGACGGACAGCAGGGCAATCCAGCATCGTCTGTCACAGTTTTCTTATTAAGACTATGTAAACAGAATAGCTATTAAACAGACATTATTAGCATACATGATTAATCTGCATGTATTTTTCAAAAAGTAGATTTCATGCAAAATGCTATTTGTGGTTAATTACCTATGAGTGCAGACTCTGTACTAGTTGTTAGTAAAAAAAAATATTAACATAATTTTCCAGACCCTTGAGTTTGATCTTCTCAATCAGGCAAACCATCACTACCTTTTTCTAAAATATGAACAGGTAGCTACTTCCCTCCAAAAACAAAACAAAACAAAACCCAGCCCTTTTTGCAGCAGCAGCAAGCAGTCTCTGCAGGAGGGTGAAAAGCCTTGCTCATTCCTGATGAGGCATCATTTTTTCTTATTTCTACAAATGATCAGGTCAGGATTTAAGAGACCTTATTTAGTGTTTTCATTCAGGTTGACAGCATTATGCCTTTTTGTAAATTGAAAACTTTAGACTCTCTGGGCTGTCATGCCAGCATCTTTATCAACCATGGCTTGTTTGAAACATATTAAAAAAAATTTTTTTAACATAAACTAACCAACCAAATCAAACCAAAAAACCCTGAGATGCTTTTTGTTGCATTGAGTTATAAAGGAGGCCAAATGTTTTTCCAATGGAAATGTAAGGAGACAATGTTTTCAAAATTAAAATGAGACTTTTTACCATTACGAAGTAAGGGTTTTAAACTGCCCGAGCCGAGCTGTTGGTGCCCCCATGTGTCTAAGTGAGATTTCACTGGTACGATGAGAGCAGAGCAGAGCAAACGATTGGCACAAATTTAACACCTGTAATACAGAGTATTTGCATACAAAAAAGACATGTGGCCTCTTGCTTCATAAATTCAGGCCAAAAACCCAACTTCTGTGTTTTTGAAATGCTGAAGGCATTTGTCTGTATAACATCTATGTTACATTTTTGATAACGAATAATACATTATTTTATTGTCTTTTGTTCTCTATTAACATAGATGCAACCCTGTTATTCTCAATGGGAAACTTGAATACAGCACAGTGATACTTGTACAGTATTTTAGAAATAAGTAAAAACAATAACTACAAAAACTCAGTTACCCATAGAAAACTCATATTTGCTTTTTTTGATCATGTAGGATATGTTTGGTGTCTGCTGTGTTAACATGCAATGCACCATCTGCTGGCTGAGGTATACAAGTGCGCTGAATTAGATGGGCAGTTCACATTTTGTGACATATTTATCAGGTGAAGTTTCTTGTTTTCACTTTGCTACCAGATCTCTGGCAGAAGGGTTCACGTTGCCTTACAGCGAGCATCTCACCGAGGCTCTGAGCAGGTGACCGGCCTCCTGAAGCAGCTTGTGCTGCTGGCGCACAGAGAAAAGCTTGCGCTCGCTCCTTCTCCTCTTGACCTTGTATCTCTCCTTTGATTATATACAGTCTGCAGCGCACAGTAATTTCTTAGTAGGTTAAACTATCATACATTTTCTAGACTCTATTTCTATTTTAGCAGATTGGCCTGAGATAACAGACAGGTAAATTGACAAATGCAAGGGGAAGCAAATGACAGTAGAAACACATATTTAAAGATTTTAACATAAGAGAGGCAGTCCCCTTTCAGTTAGTAAGCTACATATTTTTTTCTATGCATCAAGAACAAAACTATCCAGTCACTCAGGAAAGAGAACACATGCTGGATAAACATGTTTCTTCAAAAGCATCCATCTTTCAGCTGTCTTTGGTAAATAGCAAATTTGTGTGTTCAGTTGACTACTGCCAAGTCAGCCCTAAAATTTTTGGGGGAGGAAAAAAAAAAAAAAAGACAATCTTATGTAGCTCATTGCAATACATTCAGACTGTTTGCTAGTGTTTTTAAGCCAAAATGTGATGATTATCACTAGAAAAAATGAAGGTAGGAGAGATGGAAAATGGGTATAATTAGGAAATCTGCTTGTGAACTAATAGCAATAGTATTTTTGTTATGTGTAAAATTAAGATTTTATTCAGCTGGAAAAAGTTTGTTATAATAATCACTCAGAAATTTGCAAACATTTCATTACAATAAGGCAGCTAGTATAAACATGACAATATTATGTCAGCTTAAAAATTTGCTTCCAAAATCCAGAGCTACAGAACTTATTTTTTCTTGACAGTACCTAATTTGAAAATGTACTTATACTGGATGAAATCTTGACCTTTTCAAAATTCAGTGGCAGCTTTGGAATCCTGGCTCTGGTGAAGCTGATGGCACCCACACCATCAACACTGCTCCAGGTCTACAGCAGATCTGTTTGGGCAATTTCTGACAAAAAAAATTTGGTAAGAAAAACATTCTGTTCAAAACAATTTTTCTGTAGAAAAATACTAAATTTATTAAGCTGTGATTGATAAAGTTTCTTATTCTGAGATACAACATCTGGTCAAAATGGGAGACAGATGTACTCCAGAACAGTCAGTGGATTGGTGGTGAGGACATGGCATGGGCACATGAACTAGTTTTTAAGCATCTACACTGGTTGTTGCAAATGATATTCTGGAAAATGGATGGAAGTCAACACTATCAGCAGCTAAAAATTTCTCTCAAATCTGAGATTTTCATACCCAACTCTATTCTCTGCTACTTTCAGGCAAAAAATCCCAGTGAAGATGGAGCTTCATCACCTTGCTGTGATGATTCCTAGTAAGAAAAAAACCTATTTCACTTTGACTTGTTCCAATCCCTGCCTTGCCACTCTAACTGAACAGAAAACTTCTGTTTATTGCTTTTTAAATTTGTAACACTACTTCTGTTATTGTTAAACTTTCTCCCTTCTATTATTCTGTAGATTTTAAAGTATTTGCATACACAATTATTAGCCAGTGATAATTATGCAGCTGTGCTGGGAGTAGCCCATACATGAATCCTTAAGAATCTAAAAGGCTGCACTGGTGTATTCTAAAAACACATGCAGTTATTTTTTTCTGCAGCTAACCCATAAATCACTTATCACTTACATATATCCCACTGGAAATATTAATTACAATTAATTACAAGTCCTCTCTCTGCCAATTTATAGAAAATACTACTGTCAGCCTACACCTGTGCTACAGACATGAGCTTCTTTGCTTAAACATTACAACCCATGATCCTGTGTCTTGTGCTGCTCAGTTACCTCCTTGTACATTGGCCAAGAAGCAGCTGATACACAGCCAGGTTGCGAGAGTTTGGCACAGGTTTGGTTCGGTACAACAGAGTTTCTTTCTCTGAGAAAATTCTGTTTCTAAATCATGTGACAGTTTCACAGAAAATAAGAAGATCCAAAGCCCCAAACCAAACGAAAAGCCCAGTTCAGAAAGGTCACAATATTTTGACAGTATTGAGCATTACACTTCATGAGCCTATAACATGGCAATGCCCCGCGGGGATCTTGCTCAGCTGCCTCCTGCCCTCATCCCTCCCCAGAGGATAGGGCCTCTGCTTGACTCCATTTCCTATTCATTTTGCCTAGAAAAGCATCAGCTGACAGGAGCTGCTCAGAGATCAGGAATGCCAGTCTCCTGGCAAAAACCGATTAGTGGGCAGACTGCAGGGGAAACGGTCAAAACTGCAAATTTTCAGGCAGATACCTGTGTGCATAAGTATAATGTACAGAAACCTCTCACAAAAGCAGACTATTTTGAATAAATGTTTTGCTGTGCTTTCTTATCAGTTCTGTTTCCAAAGTATTGACACCTACTACAAGCAAAACCCCTTGTACGTTTTTTCCTCAAATCTAGCAAACATAACTATAAATAGACAATAACCTGAAGCACTGTTGTTGGTATATAATATATTGACATATAATAATCAGTTATTGGAATATTAAATTCTGAAGTCTTTTACAATGTAAAGAGTTAAAATTGCTAGTGGAAAATGCAATGCTAGTTTTCTTAAATTAGCTATACTGTAATTCATGGTCTATACTTAAAAACAAACTGATAGAGCAAAACTTACTGAATTATATGTATTTTTTTTAAAGCAGGATCAGAAAGTATTATGTATACTGACATGAGAACAAATTAAGTTTGTGGCTGAAACAAATACTTTCAAAACATTCAGAATTTTTTTTTAAGGTTCAAGTTTCTAATTTGATATTTTAACAGATATCTGCATATAGACATATATACATGTCACCACTGAAACCAAAGAAAGAGCAAGTGATCTTTATCTGAAAAGCCTAGAAGACTTTACAGAAAGAAATGTTTGACATGAAGATCTGATTTGCATGTCTATTTTAATACTGTTTGATACTGTTGATCTCAGAAGATTTTGCCTTTGTAGAAATTTCTCAATAGCCTGTTAAGTATCTGTGGTAGACTTTCAAAAAAAAATAGTCATCTGTATCTGATCAAGAGATGAATGTTAAATATAATTCATAAACTGGATATATTGCCTTTCAGTTTTACTCTGTTATACATACAGAAGGTATACATCTATATATGAGCATTTGTATTAAAAAGAAAAAAAAAATCAAAGGTTTGTCCATCCCACTTTTTGTGGCAAATTGTATAGATGACTGGAAAACTAGTACTATTCTAGTCTCACAAGCACCAGAAGAGTTTCAAGATTTAAGAGAATAAATTCTTAATCTGTTTTTGCTATCACTGTAACTAAAAAGTAATGGCAAACAGCTGAGATAAAACATTTCTTTGTTAGAGGTCCAGATTTCTTCATCTTTTCATTAAAGGATCATTTCTCTGCTTTTAAAAAAAGATATAAAAACTCAGGGATCAGGGACCTGCTATTCCTTACACTTATAAGGTTAAAAAAAAAAAAAAAAGAGAGAGAGAGAAAAGAGGGAGAAGGAGAGTAAAATTACTTGCTTCTACCAGTCTGTGCCAATTTCACTCCATGTACACACTCATAATGAAGCAAGAAAAGGTACAGACAAATTTTTCTCTTTAAGTCTAATGGCTGTCATTTAAGGTTGCAGAAGAACAATGTGTCCATGAAAATTTCTTTAGAAAAGATATAAACTTGGGTCTGTAATTATCTTGTAGAAATGCATTTTCAGTTTTATTCCTCTCCTTAGCCGCCATTAAGGCAATCTTTTCTCTGTGGCTAAGACACTCTTTAGCTCTGAATGTGGACAAAGTGAAGGACAAGGACTCAGCACAAACTTTAAAGACTTGGTACACTATGTGAGATTGGTCTAATTGTGAGAAAGAAAAGGGTTAGAATTTTCTGCTCTGTTTTTGATGTTTGCACATGAGCTACAATATTCAGGATTACATACATTCAACCACTTATTAAAATCTCAAAATAAAAGCTAGTATATCACAATTCAAATAGCAATACATTCTGCAACATCACCTTAATACCCTAATATTCAAGCCAGATATTTCAGATAATTTAGTTATAAAAGACTCTGATTCCAAGGAAATTTTACTCTCAAAGTGAGATCTGAAGTACTGGCCATGAAAAGGAACAGAAGCCCAGAGCATTCACCCTAGCAAGACAGTTTTGAGGTGCTACTTCAGAATACAGGAGAACAGCAATGCTGTTCCAGCTTGCATTTGCTGCTGGAGCACCCACCAGCTTCCCACCACTTGCAGCTCTGCTCCTACATCACTGATCCTTTCCCACAGAGAGCTGCAGAGTCCTGGAGCACATAGGAAGAGCCCCCCTGCAAAATGCCCTCTCATCTTGCATGAGAGCGCAAACATTTGAGCTCTTCTGGTCCACAGATATTTCCAAAAATCCATGAGATTTTGGGTCTATAGCTCATGTTTGTTTTATACCAACAGACACACAGGTAAAAGGACAGTCCTCTGTATGTTGCAGCATACAATATATCTACACAACACTAGGGAAAGATTTTGTACAACAATGCCATTTTGAGCTACTGTAGACCAGACCAGACTTTTAAGACAACATGAGTTTTACTAAAAGCCAGTACTTTCAAATGTCACCTCTTCTTATGCCAGAATCATTACTTTAAGGAAGGTGAAGGATGGGTGATAATTTTAAAACAAAGATCAGGCAACAACAGGGTGAAGAATCCCATAACTTTAAGACCAGGATATTTGCATATATACTCAAAACAGTTGTCTGCAGGCTTAGAATTACTAAAGAAATAATTACCAATAAATTCACTATAATTCAAAGTTTTAATTAACTACCTTCAATGCTCTGTGGACCAACTAGGTTCATAGCCTCGTGTGCTGGATATTCTACTCGGGGTCTGGCAATGCCCAATTGTTCCATAACTCCATGGAGGAGCCTCTGAATATCTGCTTCAGAAACCCTATTGGGGGTCCTAGGGCTGTAACTAAAAGCTGAAGCCAATCCAAATACCAGCAGAAATACCATGTTACAAAGCAAGGTTGTTGCCATGCTGGTAGCCTCCTGTCACCTGTGAAGAAGAAAAGAGTCTGGTTATAAATGATAGTAGAAAAAACCCTGTACCCATGGTGGAAGTAACTCTGCTGGTCTTACTGTGATTACACACCACAGCTCCCTGTATCAGTTGAAAAGGTGCGGAGTGGAAGAAAAAAAGTGAGGAGATTATTCCTTTCTAAAAGGTAAGGGAGGAGCAGATTACAGAAATCACTTAGTTTTCTGATTAGTATTTGCTCATAACATTTATTAACCAATCCCTGCAAACAAAATGGATCCACTGATCCACTTGATGAAATACGTACCTCCTCCCCATCTGTTTATCATATTATTTTATAAAGTTCTGGGTTGAATGCAGAGTTTTCTTCAGATGGAAGCTATGTTTTCCAAGCTATGTCCTTGCACTATCTCAGAAATGAAACACTAGAAATTGCTAAACGAGCTGCATATTTTTATTTCTCCCTCAGACAAGAGGCTATGTACTCTTTATGCATCATCTTCCCCACCTGAAGCAAATAGGTTTCATTTGCTCCCCTTGAATACCTTTCACTAAATGGTTGCTCTGCATAGTTTAAATAGGCACAAAATCCAACAACCACCATTTACTGTTCTTTTTACAAAGCTGAATTTTAATCAGGGTGATTGTTTCTGACACCTTTTTTCCCCCTCCTATCACATAATGATTAATACATATATCTTCCATTCCCCCCCCAAACCCCCAAACAAATAAAAAGCCCAATCCCCCATTTTCTTCCTTGAAACACATACTCATCTACCTGATTTCCCCAAGCCAGCCATTTAAAGATGTTCCACCGTTACCATAATCTCACACAATGCACCTTTAAACGACTTCGAGGCAAAAATGGCAGAAAAATCATCTTAAAAACAATGCTGGCAATAGTCCCCTTTGTGCCTGTGCCCGGCTCCCCCATGCCGCACATCTCTGCTCTATCATTCTCCATAGGAGATACCTGCGCAGCAGGAGAACCAGCTTGTGCGTTTAGAGAAAAGCGTGGGGTTTTTTTTGTTTTTTTAAACAAACCTCAGTTAACAGAAACGAGCAGGTCTGCGGCTCCCTGCTGCCTGCGCGCACCAACCCGCACCTCTGCAGCACCGTCAAAAGCTGGAATTTACCCCCGCCCCCCCGTCCCAAAATACACCCCAAGCAGCTCATCCCCGGCCCAGCCCGGGGCCCCCGCCGGCCTCGGGGGCGCCGCACTCACCTTCCGCTCCCGGCACGGCTCTGCGGCTGCGGCGGCTCCGCGGCCGCGCATCCTCCGTGCGCAGCCGCGGCCTCGCCGCTCCCCCTGCCTTCAAGCGCGGCCCCGAGGCGGCCGGATCCATTGCGGGCAGCGGCTCCCACCGCCGCGGGGGCTCGGAGACCCCCCCCCCGGGCTTCACATATGCACGCTGTATGTTATGCACAGATTGCTTGCCACATTCCTTAATTGAAATAATAATAAAAAAAATCATACAAAGCCTAGGTTGGATGGACTATTCAGGACCCCATTTTTCAGCTAAATACTGTATTAAAAAAAAAAAAAAAAAAGAAGGTAGTTGTTGATAGTCACAACCCCAGGAATAAATAATGTCTTCTTTCTGTAACTGTATTAGTCTGTCTTCCCAGTATGCTTTTTCTCCCTAGAATAATACAATCCATGGTTTAATTACTGGGTCACAGCATTACATGACTGCAGGTTTACAAGGTAACAACACAGCAGTCATCTCCCTGCAGGTGAAGATTTCCAAATTAAGCAAAGTTGTACACATCATCCACAGTAGAGGATTAAAAAACAAAAACAAAACCCCCAAAACCTGTAAAAGGACCTTGCTAAATGAGAAGGTTCATCATTTTATTACAGCACTTGGCAAAACAATAATTTCTAAAGACTATTTTATATAACATGTTAACTGCTACTGACATGAATGTGAAATGTTCCTCTTGAGATATGAGAAAAATTGATAGAAAACCTCAGAAACAAAGCAGATCATGAACTACCCTTTCACATCTAGACTACTCGTCCCACTGTCTTTTAGTATACCTTACATTTCTGTAACTTGCAGGATTAAACTGGACCACCCTTGGGCATCTAGTATTTCTCATCCCTTCCTCAAACATGATTGATTTTAAGCAAATACATGTTTCAGAGGTTTCTTTGAACCTGTTAATGACAGAGCCGACAGCTTTCTCTGATAATATCTCTGATAAAAATGGTTGGTGTGTCTCTTGGGTTCCCCAGAAGTCTGCCCTTCTGACTTGCATACTAATTCCAGACCTACTTGTGTTGAAGATCAAAATAGTTTACTATTTTCTCCTTCAAAAGGAACAGTTCACATAATTTAAAGCTTCACAGCTCTCTTAGCCCACTTTCTTCTAGAAGTGAACCTATTTTCTTGATTGCTTTGGTCATGCTTCAAAACCATTAGCTAGTAGTCATTTAACCATCACTGAGTTGGTACTATTCACATACAGTCACAGACACAGCAACCTGAAATACTAATGGTAGAAAATAAAAAGGAATTTTGATTGTAATACCCTACGTTTCAAATAACTAAGCCTGCAAACTTAAACATTCTGGAGTACAAATTACAAGAAGTGGCAAGAAACAGATCAGTAGCAAAGGGGTTGTCCCTGGTAGATATATGCAAAGAGCTGTTGTGCCTTTGTGTTACACAAGAAGGATGTCTTTCAATATTTAAGACTATAGCAACATTTAACAAAGCAGCTAACGATTAAAGACAGCAAAATATTCACAAAACCCAAGTATTTGATAGTCTTTGCATGATGGCTTAAAGTGGACAGCATCCAGAATAATCCCTACTGCAGATCCCTGATCCATAGAGCTCTTCCCTTAATAGCAGATACTCCATCAAAGCTCCAGAAAATATCAAAGTCTCATTAGTATGCAAAATACATGGCACATCAGTGGAAAAATCTCAAGTCTCACTATTTCAAGCAGAAGTTGACATGACAGCTTACTACTGAGGAAAGAATCAGATCTTATTTTCATCCTCATGAAATTTCCTTTATCTCCTTCTGTCCAATTTCCATCTCATACCTCCTCCCTTGTGTCAGCTATGGCAGCTGGCAGTTGCTTTGCTAAGCCTACTTACCTCACTGAAGTGGCACAAAACACGGTGCTCTGGTGCATACATTTGGCCAACTGAGGGATCTGCCAACAGCTACTAAAAGCAGAGGGTAGGAACACATAGTTGAGAGCAGGGAGAAGTAGCCTCCTCCTTGGATGGCGGTGAACTGTCATGCTGGCTCACTTGCCTCACGAAAGTAAAGCTTCCAGCACTTCACTGTAACAAACACTCCTGTTCAGACAGTTTCATGGCTGCTTACCTCCTGCTGCTCCCCTAATGTTACATCTTAACAACCATGTAGCAATAGAGGGAGGTAGCTTAGCTGGGCTGATGGGGGGCAGGAAGTTTCTGTAAAATCACTTAACTGAACCAACTCACCTAATGAATCTGTGTATATGTAGGGAAGGAGGGGAACAGAAAGCAAGCAGAACTCGCTCTTTCTGTAAGCATTTTAGAAGCTTAAGTCCTGCTAAACTGTTTATTTTGTGCCATGATTTTGCTAGTTATGAGACTCAAACTTTAAGACAAACAAAAATCAGAGTGCCAGAATAGAATTATTTCTGACAAATATTTTCAGACTAATTTTTAACTGTCCTCAGTCTTGTGTATGACAATATAAGCTAAATTTGCAAGTCACTGTAGAAGAATGGTCACAGAGAAGGGACAAAAACAGTGGTTTTATTAAAACCAAGAGTATCCAGTGCTTTCAGCTCTTACATTTTGCCAACAAGCAATTTGTACATACAGAAAGCTAACGAACAGGTTCAAGTGTTTACTCTTAAATAATCTTACAACTGATGACAAACAGTTTTAATTCTGAGATGTAAACATTTGCTTGTGCAAATCAACTTTTAACACAGTATGGCTTTTTACATTTGTCTCTTGCAACATAATCAGTATCTAAAATCTGCTTCTGCACCACCTAGTTAACACCATTCTATTACTCTAAAAATAAGTTAAGACCAGCTTTTCATATTAAGATAAAACATTTTACTGCTGACAACTGAAGATACTTTGTACACATTGTAGAACATAAGTTGTCAGAGGAATTTAAGACTTGTTTTTCACTACTTGGATTAACTGCACATTTATTTTCCACATATTCTAAGTTTTCCAGTATGTGTACACATGGCAAGATATGATTCGTTTATCCTCTCAAAAAGGAAAATGTGCTCCCAGCTTACTCCAATAAAAATAAAAGTCATGGTCTCAAAAGAAGTAGAGCTGGTGTGAGGTCTAACTTAAATATCAAGGTAGGGCTAAAATACATTTAAAACTAGGAAGTAAATAAATTTAACACAGCAATACTCAGCATTAAGACATTTACTTTCAGATGTCTTTTTTCCTCAGAAGTTTAAAACAAAATCAACAACTTCAAATGGTACTTTGTCTAAATGCTGCAAAAATTGTTTTGGGACATGCAGCATGCTTTTTAGAAGGTATCGGACAGATTCTTAGCTATAATGCCAACATTCATAAAACCAGAGTTTTTAAAAATCAAATCCATTTAGATGAAAGACTAGCAACTACAAAAAGGCTTCAAAAAAACAACAAAAAAAACCAACATAAAACAGAGACATTGCAACTTGTGCAAGTCCATGACTTGTAATTAAAAAAAACCAAATAATTGGAGCTAAAAAAACAAAAAACCCACAAATTTAGTTTTTCCAGAGGTTAATGCAGTTCTAATTAGCCCATTTAGCCATCCTATTTAATCCTATAAGTCTACTGGTTTTGCAGTTGGTAGGAGTTTCACTTTAGATATTGGATTCTTTGGAGAGCCTCTATAACGAACCTTTTCTTTTCCCAGAGGATTTTTTGTGATGGCACATTTTTCTGGCACAGCACCTGGAATCTTTACACATGCATTTACTTTTAAACTAGATTTCACTGTTTCATGATTGGTTAGGTCTTCTAAAACAGACTTTGATGGATTAACAGTCACTTTCTGTTTGTGGATTTCAGCAGTTCTTACAGAAACATCAGGATTCTCTAATGGATTTAACCGTCTGCAACATGATTTGGACATTAAGTCTACCTGTTTATGAGATGTAGAAACTTGGTCGTGTGTACTTTCACTCTTGAGTGACAAAGCAGTGGAATTCTTTGAGAGCTTTTCTGTGCAGAAGGATAGTGCAGAATCATAGCTCAAAGATTTAACAAGTGGCGAACCAACATCACTAGCTTGGACTAGCTGACAGCTTGCAGATCATCTGTTAGCCTCCAATAAGGAATTCATTCTTCTTACAGATTGTCGAACAGGAGTACGTTGAAAGTTAAGAGGCGGTTTAGTTTTGCTTGCGGAACTTGGATCATTTAATGAAAGCTTGTTGAACCATTGTATGTGGTCAGAAACCTTTCCATGATCAGAAACAGTTGCTGTTTTAGTTAGAATTTTATCAGAATTTTCAGCTTGCAAGTACTGGTTGCCTAGTTCATTTCCTGATTTAGGTAGTCGTGAAATGGGAAGCTGTCCTGCCCCAAAAGAGTTAGCAGTATCTTCTTCCAAATCACAGCATTTTACCCTACAGTTTTCAGCTGTCTCAGTGTGTGTTAATTTTATTTCCTCTTTTTTCCCAAAGGAACCTAATTTGTTTAAGTCATCTTTCAATGAACTGTTCTGAAAAGTCAGCTCGTCTTCTCTGGCCATTACTTGAGACACAGTAAGTTCTATTACATTTTTCAGGTCTGGTTTCTGGACCTGAAGTTCAATCTCAATAGAACTTTGGAAGTTTTTCTCCAAAACTTTAATTTCATCTTTTTTTGATTTTTGTTTATCAATAGCATAAGATTGATTAAATTGGTGGAACAGCTGTCTGGATTCTGTATTTGCTAGACTTCCAGAACTTTCAGCTAACTTTTCTTTCTCTGGACTGAGCCCTGTGAGACAGAGAGTTTCACTTAATGTTTCTTCTGTAACATCTAAAAAGGAAGACTTTGTATCACTTATCACACTGTGAAGACTACTTCCAGATGCAGAAAAGGCTTTCTTAACTTTCAGTAATGTTTCTGTAGTTAAATTACTTTCTTTCTCACATAGCAAAAGCTTTAAGCTATTGTCTTGTTTGTTTACAGTTGTGGATCTGAATTCATCTGGAACAACTGGTGGCTTTCCAGCTATGAAAACAGATTCTGAAGAACCAGCTCCAGCTTCAGGGTGTCCTGGCAAACTTCCCTCATTGCTGCTGATCTCCTGAGAATCCGTAACGGCAGGACTATTCCATGACATTCGATAAACTACTTTATCATGACACTTTGGAGTTAACAAGTTTTCTTCTGACTTGCTCACATTCTTTGAACCTTAAAATAAATGTCACAGTATTTAAGAATAATGTTTTGTGATTAGAATATGGCTAATGAAATTAATAATCGTGATAGGCAAAAATCCTTGCTAAAAATAACCTAGTTATCTAAGCAGCACTGAGTTTTAAGGTACCATCATTACCTTAAGTTTCAGAGACATGAAAAAAAAAGTTACACTATTGAAAACTGAAATCATGCATCTTATCTTGCTAAACTAACAAGAGAACTACTAAGATACATAGATACTACAAACCTGTCCTTATTAGCTAAATGACTTTTTCCCAGGAGCCACTACTATTGTTCAACTAACTTTTGCCCTACTAGCTAGAAGCACCATTAATCCAATTGCTTTGATATCTTTTTGCAGTTACTTTGCTTCATGAAAGCAGAAGCTTTCCCCATTTAATATAACTTGTCAGATATTTACCTTTCTTAGGGAATTTTTCATTGTTATATGGGCTGAAGAGTACATCTCTTTTTGCACATTCAGCTCTGCTTTCCAAATCTTGTTGGCCTGCAAGACGCCTTCCAATATTTTCAGATCTATTACCAACTGCACATCCTGATACAATATTCTTGAAGGAATAAACAAAAGGTGTTACTCTTTATAAACTTGTAATTTAGAATCTCATTTACAAAATAAATGTTTTATGTGATGGAGCACCTGGGAAAGTTGGCCAGGAAAAGGCTATACAAGTCATAGCCATAGCAGCCTTTTCCTAGCCATCCCTTCATCTTCCCTGGATGCTCTGTAGACCTAGGTAGGGAACAGCCTACCTGCAGTAAGGCATACTTGCAACGCAGTGAATATAGTGATTGTGATGTATGCACATGCTCTAATACCTGACAGTTCCTGAATTTCTGACTTACTGCTCACAAGTTGAGCAGTTACTATTATGAAAGCAAGTCTAGAGATTCTCATACTAGGTAGCAGGTCCAGCTGTGATCCAGATCCAAAACTGATCTATTACCAAAATAAGTTCTTTCTGCCACTGACAAGCAGTTCCCAAGCCTTATGATTAAATTTGCACAGTGACAAGAAGAAAGCTATAGAAGCGGCATACTTACTATGTCTCTGTTGCTTTTCCCCAAACCAAACTTCAGGCGTAACGACCTACGAACCATTTCTTTTCGACTAATCTTTGGAGAAAAACAACCTGTTTTTCCTGATTCAGCCCTGGGGGGAAAAAGGGGAAGAAGTGACACACACACACACACACACAGGAGAGAAAAATAAAAACAAAAACCACAAACACACACACCCACACAACAGTGAAAACATCCTGACACTTACTTTGGTTCTTTCCTCTAGTTTGAAGTCTGCTACAGCCTTCAAGACAAGCTTTTTTAATAGGGACAGGAAGGTTTCTTTAAAGCTACCACACCAAACCTTAGAGTTAATTTGAGCTACTTTTTACCACATTGGAAAATCCAGTGTTTTTTAGACAACTGTAAAAAAAGTCAGTGTGTTTTAAACACCAAGAAAGGTCATTTTTAAAGAAAGAATGAGATTTTATGCATCATTAGTCAAGGGATAGAGAATTCTCTCTCCAATTTATCTTTAGTTTCTGTGAATTAAGGCAAATTACCTGTATAACTTTTTGCTTGCAGGTCTTTTAATTCTTCTGCTTCCTGTACTGGACAAATGATTTTCACTACCAGTTGAAGGAGACAGAGAGTTTTGAGATGACTCAAGGGACACAAAAGGACTTGCATCAAACTGAACTGTAGGAACAAAATTGTATAGAATCTCAAATTATGATTAGATTATAATTACAATTAAACGCTCTTCAAATCATGTTTTCAGATAAAGTCTTAGCAGTTAAAGCAGTGAAAAGAAGGTTTATGCAGAACAGATATTTTGCTTATTTTCTGGAGTGATGACTTGGAAATATTTTGACTTCCACTTCTATTTAATATTAAAATGAAGCTGTTGCTTGTAGCATCTATAGAAGCAATTGGATGCAATTAAATCAAATCAGGAAGATACTCTTAACAGATGCACAAGCATGCTAGTGATGTCACACTTTCAATTAAGCTTCTACTCCATCACCAAATCGGTTTTGCAAATTTAAGAACTTTATAAAGAAAAGTTAAATTCAATCTTGATATTATTTGCAATGTGTGGCATGTCCACTCTTTTACATAAATACTTAACCAGACCAATTAAAGCAACAACAATAAATGAAAGAGGCACTATTCTATTTCCTAACTTTTTATGAAACAGATGCATTACTATCATCTTTAGAAGATGCCATTGCTTCAATGTGTTTATCCCTAAAGGCAAGAATTTCATAATGAGCTTGAAATGATTTCATTAAAAATATATTAAAGAGAAAACTGGGCAGTTTTAAACCACTCTCCTGGGGCGGGGGGAACACTGATCTTTAGGAAGGACAAACATAATCAATCTAGAAATTTTCACTCTAAATTCAGTTGGCAGTATATTAAGGGAGCCAAACAAAAAGACGATTTGTGCAAAAGGCTGACAGTTAGAAGCACTCTGGTAGAATGAAGGGGTATCAGAGTAACAAAAGTTCAACAAAAAGAACAGGGAAAACCTTTTTCTATAGAATTTTGAGGTTATTTAGCATCCAGGGAGAACCAGAGGTGATCGGATTCAAGAAAGAACCTTTGTAATAGTAACATTTCATCCCACTTCATACAGAACTAAGACCAGTCATTCAAGTATTTAGGAAACAGAAGAATGCTGCAACATTTAAAAAGTTTAGAAACAAAGGCAGTCTTGATGGATTTGTGTGTAAAGACAGAAATATAAGTATACACTGGAGATAGACTGGAAGAAAAAAAAGGATGAGAGTATAACCTGAATATGTGGTACAAAGGGACTGAAAAGATCAAAGGACATCAGAATTGCAGATCTGAGATGGGTGATGGGTGTTCCCAAACATAAGAAAATAATTTTGCTTTTGGGTATTTCACATTTTCAGACATGACAGTCACCGATGAACATAAATCCAGAAGACTATTTACTCAGACAGGGTAAGCAGTATAAGGAACATTTAAGTGAAGTTAAGACTGCCCAACAAGAACAAAATATTATATGTTTAAATTAAAAACCAAGAGTAATCACTTCAAGCAGCAAGAAAAAGAATAAAAGCACTGTACCCGATGCTGGTGTTGAGCTGCTGCTAAAAATGCTACTTGGTAAGAACTCCAAAGCAAAACTATGCTTAAAAGATCGTCTTTTCTTGCTAGACAAGCTCTGGGAGCAATCAGTTGGAAGTTTACGTTTGGTACTTGGAGTAGGAACAACTGGAGTCACTGACGAAAGGACTGCAATTAAGAAAATTGCATTTGCAATAACAGCTTAAAAGGGTGAGAGTTTACTTGAATATAAACAGTTTAGTGTCCCTGTCTCCCCCCGCCCTGCCCCAAACAAGCAAAGAGTTATTGTAAAATCTTAACCAAAGTGCATGCATTTTTAAACACAAAGAGCAATCAATATAGCTTTTTGGGTCCCTCCCCCACACACCCCCAAGTTAGCATCCCAGAAAGGAAAATCCAAAACCACACACTTGTACAAGAAAATACAGCTATTAGAAAAAAGACACCAAGGACAGTCATCTTCTGCAAGTTTAAGCAACAGAAAAAGCAAAAGAATTTCAGTTTTTAGCAAATTCATTCTCAACAGGATAAAATGCTGTCTACTGCACTAAAGCCTTAGTGTGCATTAGCTAAAAAGCAGAAGCTTAGTTTCTAATCTTAGAACTGCTCAGCCCACTGCTGCAGTGATTGTAGCTGCTCCAAACAATAAAGTAAATGCAGTATCCTCAATAAAAAAAAATGTAACTATATTCAAAGTTTTAAACAATTTAAACAGAATCTTTTATCTTCAATTAACTTCTGAAGCTTCAAATTGTTTTTTGGAATATAGTCTACAAATCCAAAAGATACTGCATGGTCTCTGTTTAGTACGAATACACCAATACCTACCACTTCTGTCTTGCTGAGGTGTAGTGGAGGGTGTTCTGTTAGATTTAAATTTATTCAATGCTCCACTAACAAAATCTGAAATGCAAGACACCGAGCAATCAAATTTAATTACTAAATTAGTCTTGTTCTACTTTAAACTAAACTTTAACTTATATTCTTTCAGAAAGAAATAGAGCAATTTAGTTGAAATGGTTGTTTTATCTAAAGAAATCTCTATTGCAGATCTTCTAAACTTACCAGTTTTGTTAACCTTTCCACAACAACCAGAAAGTTATATATTCCTTAAAAAGCAAAATTCATACAAAGACAACAGAAGTTTCTTGTAGTGAGTTCTACTGGTTATTGTAAACTATACGCCTTCCGATATGTTGTAGGCAAACCTAAAAGATATCCATTGTAGACTTTCTCACAGGTGTTACTGGGCAGTCTTCTTGAAACTGGTAAAGTTTTAATACTTTAAAGTTAAACCCAAATCCAGGTATAAAACTTTGATCTTGTAAAGAAATATTGTACAACTTTTGTGAACTATGTTCTTTTTAATGAGAAAATGAAACCAGTAGAATATGCATAAAGTCTTACACACTTAAAAGCAGAAGAACAATAGAACTGCAGCATTTTCATTAAGCACTACTGCAACCTAAAGTTGTATTCCCTGTGTCTATAGCGGAGATTAGCTGAACTGAGGTATGTCTTGTATGGTCTAGTAAATAGCAGGTGTTTTTTCAAAACTTATCTTTGAAAATAGATAATACTGAGTAATACAGTTTTACTGTATCTGGAGAAACAGAAGCTGCATACTGCCAGAACCTGCTCCAGAGAATGAAAAAAAAATTCTAATTGCTTCTCCTTAGTTTTAACATTCACAAACATTTACCACTTTGCAACTCCAAGAGGATGTCCCTTCTTCAAGAAGTGGCAAGTATATTACAGAAAGAAGATACTCTGGCTAAATGTATATCATAATAAAGCATTAATTTCAGTTGCTGTCAAGTTTAATACTCCAAGCACATCAGCTAAGTAAATACTCAGTAAATAAGGAATACATACACGATCAGAGTTATAATTAGAGTCAGGTCAAGTGTACATACGGCAGAGTATTTCCAAAAGGAGAATGTAGAAGAATACAGAACACACTGTTCTATTGTCTATATTTGGCAAAAAACTTCTACTGAATATCCTACAAAAAGAAACAGATCCAGGCTATCAGACCACACCAATATCCAGTAAAGCCTCACAGTCTGTTTCTAGAACTGAGCAGCTCTGGTGCTTCTTTCTTACGCTTAACAGAAATATACTCCTAATATTTTAGTATTACCAGACATTTTCAATTCTTGCATTCTAAAGAAAAACGTAGTTATACATCTTGAAACTCAAAAGCTACAAGAGTTACATTTTTTTAAAGCACTAAACAAATCTCCTCAATGAAGTTCAGACAGTCTTTGCTGTATTCAACCATAAAAAACTTCTTATTCACCAAAGTTTAGAAACAATTAAACCTGGGCTTTTCAGAAATGAGCAACTTTATAAATCAGATGTAAATCTGTTGTTAGAAAGCTATGTTGTTTGAAAATAACAGACCAGTTAAAACTAAACCAAATCCTATAGGATGAGTTTAAGTCTCACTTAAACTAAACTGATTTATCTTATAAAAAGTTTACTAGCCTGCTTACTCAGAGCTTAGTAACAGTATTTCATATTATTTTTTATTTTATATATATAAAAATATAAATATTTATATATATATATAAAATCTCCACAAAACAGTGGTTGGAAAATAATTAGAAATTAATACTCCAGATTTACAAACACTTTTTTTTCCCCCCTCAAAGTTTTAACCTGCATACACGAAAAAGACATGCAAAGTCTACCGTGAATTTCCCTAGACTTTCTTACCCTGTATGCAGGGTATACAATTCTGACAAAGTTCTCATACTGTAAGCTCTTTAAGGATGTTGTGTGTAACACGTCATGTAGTTTGCACAAGAATACTGTGTCCAGTTGAGAGTTCATCTTCTGATTCAAAACAGTGCCATTTATATCCTTGCTATCTCACAATCTGACTTATCAAATTATGTAACCATTGAGCGTCCAAGTATAATTTTAAGACTACCAATAAAATTTTAAAAATATTTCATCTGTGTTCTGCAACAGGATTTGAATTTAGCTCACCAAAAATATGGAACATTAATCTCACTTTACATGCCTGGATGCCAACAAAACAGTTGTTTTGGCAGAAAACAGACATACTGAAATAAAGTCTGTAAATATATATTGATGTGATTACTTAAGTCTCATATAGTAGCTAACAAATTTCACAGAAGTCTATTCTGCTTAGGATCAGCATACCTAAAGTCTCAAAATTAGTCCATTTTAGTTGCTGAGGCTTTCAGCAAACATACCTACCCCCAACGCTTCGTTGTCTCCTCCTTTTACATTCACTGGGAGATTCACGTTCACTGTCTTCATGGCCCCTTAGTGAGGGAGAAGATTTGAGGGCATCAATACCTAACATTGCAGGAATCTTTTCCAAGATAAATTCTGGTACTTGCCCTGAATTAGTTGAGAAATATTTTTAAAGGTTTTTAAAGAGTTAGAAAAAACAGCTGTATACAAATATGTGCCACAATAAACTTCAATAAATATTTACCATCTTACCAATTTCTGCTGCATGATCAATAAGTGTTTGCACAACAGCAGCTTGCAAGCGAATTTTTTTTTCTGTATTGGCTGTCATCATTTCATTTTCACTTGAGTGCAAGAGGTTTGGAGCAAATATCACTGCCAGATTACTGCTATCCATTCTGTTTTCATTGGATCTTAACAAGAAAAATTTTTTTGTTTAAAACAAGTTATCAGGACAAACAGTGGAGAGAAAGAAAACTAATAACCCAAATGCAATTGGAAACAAAACCAAACCAAACCCTGGAGTCATTCACTTGAGTGCTCTTATATCAAGATCAATGAGTAGGTTTGCTATGCATCCCCAAACTAGGTAACTGCATGACTATGTGATTGAATCCAACAGGTTATAGATCCCCATCAGTTTTTAGGTATGCAAAATATCAGTTAGATGATGTTAGTTTCATCAGTCACTCCTTTTGCTTTCCAAAGAAAAACTAGAAATACAGCTATGAAAGAACAAGAATAAAAGTCCAGTCTTCAGCATAGTAAGGTTTTATAAGAAAACACTCTGGATTAATGAAGGGAAAGACTATGCTTGAATTCTAGTAAATGACTGCAAATTAGGAAGTTACCAAAAAAAAAAGTCACAGAAAGACAGTAGTGGCCTAAAAAGAAAAAGTTAAAGGAATTTATAGAGGTTCTTTTTGTTTGTTTCATTTACAAGTATCCCCTTTACATTACTTTACACTGACCTTAGGGACACAGTTCTCAGAAAGTTGAAAAAGTATCGCAAAGCTTCAATTGTTCTGTCCGCCATTAAACAAGAAAGCAGCACAGTGGCAGTTTTCTTCTCATTTCCTAGCTGCTGAGCTTTGAAAAGGCCTTCCTGCAGATGAGGTGGAAGGATGGGTTCTGGCAGCTCTCTAAAGAACTGTTTAAGAAGCCCTGCAACATCACATGGCAATGCAGCTGAGAGGCAGTTTTCACCTTGATCCAGTTTACTCTGAAATTGTTCATAAGAAACATAATTTGAAGTCTTCAACACACCAGCAGATTTATAAGTTTAGGCATTAATCCTCTAGCCCATATCAGAAGAGACCATCAAGTCTTCCCCATTTTTACTTTCAGTCTTGTCATGTTTTGCCTAACTACAGTATCTACAAAGAGACACAGATGATATTAATGGGCAACATATGTTTAATTTACAGGTTCTCCCATGTCCACATCTCTGTGGGAGAATACTGCTAAACAAATATCCGCACACTATCCAGTACGTATAACTGCTATCAAGTTTGTTTAGTCAAAAGTGTTTTCTCACAATCCAGACAGTTGAAAAATTGCCTGGGCCAGGGGAGAAATTGTTTGCCAGTTTCTGGATGAGATCCCCTCTCTCATTTCTAAAGCAGATAATGTTATATACTACTTCCAGTAATACAACTCAAATGCTACTGAAAAGAGTTCAAAAGCTAAAACATACAGATGATCAAATGAAATTCAGCTTATTTGATACACACACAAAATATTATATTATATATATATGAATGACTTTAGAGAATACCTTTAACGCTTTTAAGCGAACAAGAGATCCAGACTTCCTGAAGAGTCCTTCAGTATGAATATGTTCTTCTAAATATTCACAAGCATCAACAAGAAAGCTGAGGAAAGAATTACAACATACTTCACACATTCAGAATAAACTTCACATTCAGAATAAACTTCACTTTTCCTAGAAGAACAATCTCATGATAAATGCATAAAATTTTATATATAGGACAGTCTTCCCCAAAGACAGTCAGTAAAAAGAAACAGAACTGAATGATAGCTCTGGATCCAAATTCCCCACCTAACTTTTACTTTCCTCCTCCCTCAACTGAAACTATTTTTATATCTCCCATAAGCTTTACTAGGCCGAGAGTAAGTGTTTTCCTCCAACAGAAGTTCATTACTATACAAAGAGCAAAATAAGTGTAGATCTAAATATACAATGTTAATTTACCTTGGAATACTTCCATATTCTGGCACAAGTGACTGTGGTAATGCATGAAAAGATATTCCAAAGATTTTACCCTAAAATACAAAATTCAATTATTCAAAGGTCAGGAGTATTACCAACTACATATTACAGAAATGCACATAACCCACAAAGTAAAAACTGAAGCGTAATTAAGACAAAAAAAACAAAGTATTTCAGATAAGAAAGGTATGGGGCATTGTCAGAAGGACACTATCATCTTTTAATATCTGAGTCTACACTGATTCTAGTTAAAATTAACAGCCTGGATTACTATGAAAGAATAGAAAGTTATTCTGCAGTTTGTTTTGCATATCTTATATTATTCTACTTGGAGTCAGTTTTCCTACAAGGCCACAAAATTGGCAAGGATATTAACAGACTGTTCTGCAATCTTACCTTAACTTTCCAAATTGACAAAATTCCATTTTTCTTAAAAATTAAACCCAACCAATATTACACATTTGAATAACAACTTTGAAAAAATAAATAACTTTTTCTTCCATCTGATGCACTCAACACAGCTGTTTTAGGGAGGATTAATCTAAACAGAACAGTCTAAGGAAATGTTCTAAACTCTCACACTCATAGTTTGTATTTAAGAAAACTTTACAACCTTATAGCAAGACATAAGGGTCTTTGTGAGGTATTAGAAAACAAGCAGTTTCTTCAGTCATTACAACTGATGCTTGCCTACAGGTTTTTTTTTAAAGTTTGAGGTACCACACAGTTGTTTCATAGTTGGTATGTAGTTTCATAAGTGTCCACATTTCAACAAACCAACCTGTATTTTTAATACTTTGCCCCACCTCTTTTCTATTTAAATTTACTTAAAATCCAAGTCAGCTCCCCCCACTTCCCCCTTCCTCCCACCACCAAGACTGAGATCACTCCCGATTTGTATTTTTAGTATTGGAGATGAATGCAAACTCAGTCATTTATGCCTGAAATTCAAAGTGCTGATCACACTGAAAAAATAGTTAATCAATAACCAACCATTGTTAGGCTACCTTTGGCCTATCTAGCCTACAGAAAACAAGCATAACAGGATTGATATAGAAATGGAAGCAATACATATGCTTCTATTGCTTCATTCCAGGTTGCTACTAAAGGCACAGAAAGAATAGTAACTTCAAGATATAATGTTTCTCTGTATTTACAAGATGATGTTACTTCCAGTGGCCTGAAATTCAATACTTAAAATTCATACTTAATGCCTAAACTTACTTTACTGGGTTTTGACTGACAGACCAGAAGTCATGGTTTATTTTGATTTTTGAAATAAAATACTGTCTATTCCCTTAGAATAGAAATAGAATCCCACCCCCAATGTTATTCTCAACCTCTTCCCACCTCAGCTGGTGAGAAACAAGTCCCTGCTCAGTTGTTATTTAAAAATACATTTTGTGTAAGATTTAAACACTGTAGACAGCTAGTTAGACACTTATTATGATATACATACACACTCATAGTCCTTATTACTTTCTTCCCCCCTTCCCCCCCCCAGATCTAGATCCATACACTTGCTGTTGCCAATAGGGAGGAAAGTCATTCTAACTTTGTTTTTGTTCTCTCCTTTTCTGAACCCAGAGCATGTGTTTTTGCAACTCCTTCAGCTTATGTTGGCCAAGGGTTACTAGAACATTTCGTAATATCTTCTCAGCAATGGAAATGGTCTTACAGAAAGCTCATTCTAAGAGCACTAAGTTTTGTGCTATACCATTACACAGGGGTCTTTGGGTAGGACTTGACTGTGGCTCCTCCCATGCTTTATAAATTAAGTTCTGCTAGGAGATCACAATGTTTTGAATGGACTCCAATGCTGTATAAACTGGCATTAAGATACTTTAGAGTCCAGAGACAGAAAAATACACTTTTTTCTTCAATGAATTCAAAGTATTTTGGGATGTGTGTTTTGCGGGTTGTTTTTGCCATGTGCGGAAGAGCCACAACTCTGAGATTCTTCTTACCTTTCAAAACATATATTAGTGGTTCAAACAGACTCGAGTTTACCCTCCCTGTGCCAAGACTGGCAAGCTGCAAGCTCTCTCTCTCAAACAGCAGCAACATAACCACAGCACAGTACTCTGCTCAGACCACGAGGCCAACACAGCTTTTGGTCTGGGGCAGATTTTCATTCCTTAGAGCACAGGCAAAGCGAGGCAAGATCTGTCTGCACTACAGTATCCATAGTCATGTCTTATACCAAGAAACGGTGTAAATAAAGCCCTTCAAGCCAAAATCTAAGAAATCAAGGAGAATAAAAGACAAAGTTTTGAGAAACCACACAGCACCTATGTATTCTGACAAATAATACAATGACTAAGATTCCAATTTCACAGCGAGTAATATTAAACACCACAAAATCTTAAGAGCTCTTGCATAGACCAGAGACATACATTAGTAGCTTTGACACATATGTATTTGACAGAGCATATGAACTACATTAACAAAATCACTACTTAAGAAAAAAAGAAAAAGCAAACAAAATTTCTTTTTCACCATCTGATCTGTCTTGCAACACTCAGATCCCAAAAGAGAGGGCAAAATTCAGCATCGCTATAACGTTATCTTACTAAACCACCATATTTTGTGACGTGTGCAATATTTGTGATTTATTACCCCAACGACTGCCTGGAGCACTTGCTTGCTGAGGAAAGGGAAAAGCCTACTTCTGCCGTTACAGGTACTAAGCTGCCTCCCCACGAGAGTAGGCTATGCCTTCTCTTCACCCCACCGCCAGTGGCCAGCCCGAACAACAGCGTTACCGTAAGCGCACCGGTGCCTGAACGAGCGGCTGGGGGGAAGGAGCGCAGCCCCAGGCCCCCGGACTTCGCTCGCACAGCGGCAGCGCGCTCCACAGCCCGCCCTCGGCGGGCTCACGGTGAGCAGGAAGAGGGGGAAGGTCGAGGGCTGACCGCCGCCCTTACCTCTGCGGCCGCCGCTGCGGGCTGCTTCCCCGCCGCCCCTCGGCAACTCCCGCTCTTCACCTTGATGCCGTAAGCGGCACGGAGCTGCTGCAGCACCGCCAGCCGCACCAGGCTTCGCCTCTGCTCGGCCATCCCAGCTCCCGCCGCCCCCACGCCAGCCCCCGGCCTCCCACGGCCGCGGCCTCTCAGGCACGGCTCGGCACCATCACGACCTCCCCTCGCCTCCAGCCGCCCCGCCCGGCCCGGCCCGGCCCAGCCCGGCCCCACACTGCTGCCGCCGCCCGTTACTGCGTGACTCAAACGCAGCGCCAGCCCCGCCCTCGCCTCTGATTGGACCGCCGCCGTTTGAAATCAGGCCCCGGCCGCCCAGCCGCTGGGCGGGGTTGTCCCGCGCGCTGCCTGGCTCTGGGGCCTCGCAGCCCGTCCTGCGGCTGCGCTGGGCAGCAGGCGCTCCTGCGGCCTCGTCCGCTCCCGCGCTGCCCGCCCAAGAGGCCTCCCGGCGGCGCCGAGACGGGCGGGGAGCGCCGGGCGCTTGCGGGGGGACGCGGGGCTGTGCCGCGGGAGGGCGCTGCTGCTGGGGCCGGGGGGCGAGCGAGCCGCGCGGGGCGGTGTAGGGCCGGGCCGCGGCGGGGCTCCTGGCGCTACAGCAGAGTAAAGGCCGAGAGCTCCGGCTGCCTGGCGCCGCCCGAGGAGGCCTGCTCTTGCGTGAGGAAGCTCCCCCAATACGGCTTTCACCGGAGGCCTCCAGTTCTGTAGCGCCCTTTCTCGGGGGGGGTTGGACCGAAACCACCGACCAGCCGACATAGAACAAAAGAAGTAGCGAGAAAAAGGTTCCTCAAACAGTAAAAACGCTACGTTTCCCTCCCTTTGCCCCCAGAGAGCTTCAGGCCAATGTCTCCAAGTTTGTCCTGCTTTTAAATAAACTTCAATTTACAACGGCAAACTACAGTGGTTTTGTGAATAAACTGACTCCTCAGAGAAGGAATGACTACACGTTGTTACTCTGGCTTGATTATAATGGTGCTGTAAATTGGGCTAGAAGATTTAAAACAAGCATCTTCACATCTACCTTAATCCTTGATGCAGATTTCTCCTGTAAGATCATTGATCAGTCTCTGTGGACAAAAACAACTGCTGCAGAAATGTAGGTGGCAGTTTAGTCACTAGCACAAGGTTTGTTGTACATTCTGCATTTGGTTTCGTTTACTTAATCCTTACGCTGTTCGCGTACAACATCGTCCAGCAGCGTCACTTGGGGTTTTGTGCTATGTTCTTATTGTGAAGAACTGAAAATTTGTTTGAAGTTTCTATTCCAAAGGTAACTCTTCAAATATGAATAACAGTTACATTAATGAAATGCAATCTTTCTGTTTACAGTTTGAAATATGTGCTCTAAAAAAACCAAAAAAACTTTCCAGCTTTACTTTATACATATTATGGTACTGCTTGTAAAAAGGGTTTCATTTCATCACTAAGAGAATGAGAATATCACAAAGATAAGACATAGAATGATAATACCACATTTTGTGGTGCTCTGAACACCTACGAACACAAAACATGAGAATAAAACAAATCAAGAATAGCTAGAGTTTTGCCAAAATTGACTAATATACATGGGAAAAGTCATCAAAATATAAACAGAAAAAATCCTAGAAAATTATGCCAAAGACCTAGCAACAATAATAATCAGCAGAGAAGACATTAATTTTTTAAACACCAGAATTTTGATTATGAATGTCAAAATAACTGTCATTGAGCAAACCTCTAAATGTGGTTTTAGTGTAGCCTTATTATTGTATTAATAATATTGTAATAAGTATTATTATCTGCCCAGGCATTTGTATTATATGAAAACACCATGAAATTCTAAAACCTAAAATATCACTGAAAAGAAGTACAAGTGGTAGAAAACCTGCTCCTTTAAATTGTACATAATTTTAAGTGAAATATCATATCAAATGCAAAATAGTCTGATTTACTTTTAACTGGCCTGAGTAAAGGTTAGACAACTAAATAAACCATAAGATACAATTATATAACATAAATTAGTTTATTTTTGCAGCAGTTACAACAGTTACAACAGTAAGTATTACAATAAGACATATGTGATTGTAGATGTGGCTGTAGTTACAATGACACCAAAAATGAATATTCCTCAAGGTTCCAGTGGTAGAAGAAATACTGAAGGTATGAAATGGTTTTCCTATAATTTAGCTTAAGCAATCACTATCCAATTTAGTTTTCTGTAGTAATGAAGAGTTACACAAGAGGGAGCTAAGATCTGATATTTTAAGTCCCTTTCCCTGTTCTCTTTTTCATCCAAAATTTACATAAGAAAAAAAAACACATAATCATAGCATGTGCTGTATTTAGATAATTTCATATAAAAAAAGTGATGAAGGTCTTGAGCCTTTTTAATGTTTTGCAGAAGATACTTAATATTTATCTAGTTATTTTGTCAAAAACATTTATCAAGTATTTTAGTATTCTTGAGGTGACTATTTTAACACCTTTCTGCTTTATTTGCAGATAGAAAGACTGAGGCAGAAAAATTACTTTGTGAATAAGGACTAGTCAACTAATTTAGGAACCAGTTCTAGCATCTCCAGCTGAAATCCGTTACACTCATTCAAAATTGGTTTAAAAAATGAAGGTATACAGCTCTTTGGCCACATTTTTTCTGATAGAATTGTCTAAGAGTTGATGTGCCCAGGTTCTGGCATTATAAATAATCCTAATTTTCAAAGGCTATGGGTGATGTCCTGTCTTGAATTAAGTAAATGGCAAAAACTCTTTTGTCATAAGGAGAGCCAGGCTTACACTGCATTTTTCATCCAGCAGGTAATATACACATGTATTTGTACACACACACATTCTTTCTCACTGTACATACATATGTTTATATTTTCATTTGGAAGGGAAAAAAGTTTGAGCCCCTAAATTTAGCAAGGGGTTTTGTGAATTTTGGAAGCTGTTCCAGAAATTAGAGCTTTAAAAAAGGCTTTAAAAAGTCAAATGTTTGCTAACATTCTCATTTCAGTAACCACTGAGAACAGTTGTGTTTGAATCAACCAGAAACTCAGCCAGAGGAAGCAGAAACAAGCTACTTCAATAAGCACAGCCAAATCATGAGAAGCAGGGAAAAAAGAACTTACTCTTAAGTACCTCTCCCTGAAAAAACTCAGAACTTGGTGGGAAAGAGTGTAAGTGTCTCATTCTGGCCATACAAGGGCTGATATTTGCACTGAAGAAATATTTTAGGTATTTTCTTTAGGGCTGGAGACAGACAGACCCAAGATAGCACTAGGCTGTTGATATTTCTGAGCCCACCACTACTTCTGATACCTTCAAATGCTAGCTAGAATAAATCAATCTCCTGTGAGCAGGTTTCAAGTTTACTTCATTATCTGGAATTCCATTATAAAATAAAAAATTGAAAATGACTGAAAGTAACAAGATTTGTTGAGTAGGTTTGAGAAATCTGAAAAACCCTTGTACCACACTGAAGAGAGATGTGATTTCTTTCAAGCCACATACTTTCTGGGAAACCGGCATGTGAAATTTAAGGAGAACAGCTTAGCTACTGATGATACCTGACACACTGGTCAACTCAACTCAATTTAGAGGCTTTGTGTTGTAGACGCTTGATGTTTCCAAGCATGGCTGAAGCTGAGGATTTATTCTTGGCACTCAGCATGACTCAGCATTTTGCACTTATAATGCATTTCATTTTACCTTAATAGCACTAGTAGGAAGGTTGTTTTTTCTTTTCTGGTCCTCTCTCATTTCCAGTTCTTGTGCTTCAGTGCTTGAATGGTCTGAAACTGGTAATTTGCCTGTGGTAGAATGATTTAACAGCTAGATGTCATTTTCGCACATTGTCTTTAACCCTAAAACACAGAATTTAAAATAAAGGTGTTACAATACCCCCAGCAAGGACAATGTTATTAAGCTGTTCCTCAATGCAGAAAATTCTTCAATGAAACTAAAACATCGATCTGTATATTAAGGTGCAACAGCTACCTTTAAAATAAATGCAGAGTTGAACAAGTTGCCTAAAGAAAGACATGGGCTTTCATATCTGCTGCTTAACACCACAGTTGACTTACTGAGTTAAAGTATAGACTGATATTACCATAAATAGCACAATTACAGATGTATATTTTAGTGACATCATAGACTGTGGCTCAGATTAAGCAATATATAAGCAAGGCAGACCATCTTACATTGCCCCAGATGCAAATAATAAATGAAGACTGGTGACAAGCATCTCAGTAGCTCACAACGAAAGTATTACATTAGAAGTTAAAAAATATAAGAATTGTCTTGCTTCCTACTTTGATAGTAACATTAAAAGCAACAAAGATATCGAGAAAGAAAAGAGTCAACCTGGAAAGGCAGGAGTTGCATTCTGTGTTTTAAATATGGTTTAATTAATGGAAAGCTGAAAATTAAAAGACTAAAGCTAATTTGCAAATCAGTGATGTATTTTACTACCTTAACATACATGTGCCACAGCTGGGAATCTAAAAGCCTAAATATATCCCAAAGTCCAAGAAATACTTCAGAGAATTCAAAACACTGTCCTGTAAGTCACTTGACAATGAATATTCCTAGTATCTCTGTTAAATATTAAACTTGAATATTTTCCATGTGAGGCATGTCTTTTACTAATCTGATTACAAGACTAACCAAAAGTATGCTCTTGTTTAACAATACTAGAGAAAAACTTAGAAGGTTTTTTAGTAGCTCTATGAACAGTAGCCTACAGTAGGCAGGAACACTGATCAGTGCTTTGTTGACACCCTAGGTAATACTGATAATTCAGGAGAAGTAGTCTCAAGGTGGATATATAATCTTTTATACCCCTCAATTGTCCTAGACTGCTCCACTTCTCAGAGAAGATATTCACACCAGTCTTTGTTTCTATTCAGGATAGCAATTCTGTTTAGGTTTTTACTTTCAAGAAATACAGACCAAAAATAGTTTGAAATCCTAACGTGAGAGATTTATTTAATAGCAATTTACAATAGTTTCTCACTGTTTCTTTTGATTTGATACTGGGTGCTTCTATTTTATACTTTAAAAAGGGCTTGAGTGCCCAAAAGTCTATCATCTGTTTTTTTTCCACCTACACCAGTTGGTCTTAAAAGAGCTATTACCTACCAGACTGGTCAAAGGATATGGATAGGATAATTACAGTTACACTGCCACTACTGTACATAATTGCTTGTGTTTGTGTCTTGCAAAGATACAAGCTTATTTGGAAAACTGGGCCTTAGCTGCTGCTGCACAGCTCTGTCCACATCAGCAAAGGATTGCAGACTTCCCCAGCAAGTTCTCAAGGTGTCTCTTACATGTCCACTTGTTCTCTAAACACAGGGACAACAATAGCTTGTTCAGTCTCAAGAACAGGCTTCTGGGTAGAGCAAAATGGTTATTGCTTCCAATTTAGAGGGCAAAAAAAAAAAAAAAAAAAAAGAAAGGGAAGAAAGATGCAGTATCATACCTATAACACAGCTGTAAGCCAGAAAAAAAGAATAATAGTTTCTTCTAAAGCAAAGGTCTATAGCAGAGCTCAGGAGAAAAAAAAAATCTTCTCTTCCTCCTACTTCTTCTCACTCCATTTTATTTTTAAATTGTACTTAAGATCAGCTCCTTTTTCAACACATCCCCTTTATAAACTTCTTGGTAGTTAAAGGAGAAATAGATTTTTTTTCTCACAGCTGGCTCCCCCTAATATCCTGTAAATCCCAGAACTCAGGGCAGATAATAGAAATTTTAATTTCCTTTCTTTCCAACGTGTAGGCAAGTAGAGACTGCATTTAGAGATTTTTGGAATGTTTCTGGTAGGATACTTTGATTTTGAAGTTTCAAATAATTAAATCCTTGAAGGGTTGGAAATTTGAAGTAAAAGCTTCATATTGATATAATTTTGGACATGGAAATGAAATCAAGATTCCCTGATACTATTCCACATTTATAGAACACTTAAGATCTGAAGTGCTTCACAAACTATATATAGTACTTAGCTCACCTGCTGAAGTCTTGAATAGCACTAGATAGCACGAAAGTATTGACTTGAGCAGATCCCATGGCAGAAGTTAGATAGGACACTGAGGATCATATCTAGTGCTGCAGAACTTGTCACAAAGGACAAGATTCTAGTTTTTCATTGCTGACTTAACAAATTGTACCATGTTGTGAAAGTAGTGAGAGAGAGGCAAAATGCTTTCTTTTGATTTATGTTTGGCAACACATTAGTTTTCATAGATTCATGGAGTTTAAACACAGAAATTAGATTAGATTGTCCATAGTCTGATGTCTTGTGTATCATAATCCTGTGATTTATGTACTAAGGGTATAACTTGTGTTTAATAAAAGCAAAACTAGTGTTTAGCTAAAGTACAGTTTCCCAGAAAGCATCAAGTCTTGATTTAAAGACATCAAGAATCCATTACTCTCAAAAGTTAATCACTTTCACTGTCAAAGATGGACACCTCAATTCATACTCAGTGGCCTAGCTTTGGCTTCCAGTCATTTGTTTTTGTTGTAACTGTCCTCAAGATCAAGTAGCCCTTTTGTACCTGATATTTTCCCCCGATAAAGGTAGTATTCACTGTTGTTGGACTAGTTCCCACTCTTTTCTGATAACCTAAAAGGACTGAGCTCTTTATGTCTTGGCAGACTTCTCAGCCAAAAAAGAATTTATCAAGCCTAATGCTACTTAGTTTTAAGAGCACTTCCAGATACCAACCAAAATGATACATCCAAAGATACATCCGTGTCATTTTAAATGGTGATTTTAAAGGAAATACCAAAAGCTAAAATAAGAATGCTAAAGTTATAAAAGGGAACACTGGGCATTTTTATTGGTAAAGTGAAAATTAGGAGGCATTTTTATGTTTACCTTTACACATAAATTGCCTCTTCTTCCAAGTTGGCACATCTGGGCAGGCATATATTCTAGATACCTTGAGAATGTAAAATTTGAAGAGTGAGAAGTTTAGGTGCTTCTAGGTTTGGATGAAAGCTGAGTGGGGGTTTTTAAGGTTGCTGTTTTGTACTTGTGCCTGAAGTGGGATTTCTGGTGGAATGCAGTTAGCCAAGTCTTATATTAGTCACCCGAGGCCTTGCTCAGATGTGTCGCAGCATATTTGAACTAGGAGCTCTTCTGAAATCTTTAGAAGTTTAACTCCAGATCCAAATCTTGCTGTAAGCTCCCTTGACTTTGGATTTCTCCTTTTCAATCAGCGTGGGAAGGAGAGATGGTAAAGCAAGCTGTGTATGGAAAATTAAAATGAGAACAAAAGCCTGTCCAAATTATGCAACGAGGATCATTATGCCATAAAATTGCTCTTCAAATGTGGTTGTCAGCGGAAGATATTAAGATTTCAACAGTTATTTTCTTGATGAAGACTTAATTTCTTGCATAAAAAGGTTTTTAAGCTTACAGCTATGCCTACACAATTAGTGTCCTTTGGTTTTTAGAATCAGAGTTTGAAGGGTGCTAAAAGATTTGACTATAATAGAAGTATTTTCCTTCATTACAGAGTTGTTGTCTCAAACTGCTTCCGCAATAGACTTATATTTTAGATAATTTACAAATGTAATGTATCATTAGATACAATGATCACTAGATCATTTTGGAATGGCATTTACACAGCTGAAGGTAGCAGCCTCAGTACAGGCTTGAGGCTCATGTTGTTAAAATAATTTACATCTCAACTCAGTTTTGCTACATTTAGGATTAGAGTTAGGGTTGGACAAGAACAAACTGTAACTAAATTTCATCTGCAGATTCAAAGGAGGATTTTTTGTCCGCTGGAATAGAGAAGAGAACAGAACTCACAGGTTCCCTTTTTAACTCCATTCTTTGTTTTTTCCCATGAAATGGGGTTTTCTTGTATGCAGTGAGGCAGAAATTAGCTGTTCCAACATATCAGCAATGAGTAAATTTGAGGAAATAAAATATGTAGATGATATTCACGATGTTGCTATTGTACTTTAGGTCCACACAGTGCATAGTGATGTACATGTCACTGGAGGGCTCTGTTGTGCATGTCTGTAGTCAAAGAGCACCCTTCAAGCTAGGAAAGTTTGGCACCTGATGTTCCGTGGTTTTAAGCAAACCTATGCTGAAGAGCACACACCGGCTTTTCTTCCTCAGTTTTCCCTCTGGTCATCCCATACTGATTTGTTACATATTTGTTTGTTGTGGGGTTGTTATGGCACCCCAGTGGGATAGGAACCCTTGCCTCTCTTTCTAACTCTATTGTTTTCCTGCTGTGTGATCCTGAGCTGTGTGATCTTTACAGTTGCTTTAACCTAATTTCTTTACACAAATTCACAATTTTTTTTCTTCCTAGAGAAAAGATAATTGTATACTATTCACTGTTGTTATTTTTGTTACTTATTCTTCTTTTTTGTTCTTCTCTTTCCTTTTAAACATTTATATTACAGATGTGCGTGCTAGCCTTAGCGGGCATTTGAGCCTCATGCTACTTACATGCTACACAAATCCAGTAAAAGACAGAACCTATTAGAAAAAACTTGAAATCCAAATAGACAAGACAATATGTTTCATAAAGGAAAAGAGGCACAAGATGGCCATCTTAGAGATGGCTTCTCTAAGAAGGTCAGTGGCTAAGATAAGAATAGAATACAGGTCTCTTGAAATTCAATCCCACTACCTACCCACTAACCTATGCAACCTCTTCTTTATAAAGTAGCAGTAATTCTAACTGGATAGAAACAGTGGCACTGTGTGACTTAGACTTATGTTTCTCCTTATAGGGCCTGATCCTATTTCCTTTGTAATAAGTACAAAGACCTCTAATGGCTCCTGAGTCCAGCTCATACTGAAGAGCAAATAGGTAAAGGGAGCATACTTCACATACGCTTACTCAAACAATTCAACATCAAGTATATTTTCACAAATCAGGATTGGTTAATGAATGTGATGGGGACAAAACACCAGACACTCCAGTTAGACAATGCAACTGGTTTAAGAGATCATAGTATAACTTTTTATCATCCCTGTTCGGATCTGAATAGTCTACTGACAAACTTTTAGGAAAAACACTGGTATGGCACAGAAACTCTGTTATCTACTGCATAATAATAAAAATGCACAGTGTTATTGTAGGTGGCAGTAAAAAGATCAGAGTTATTACTTTTCATTTTCATTACAGTTACTTTTACAAATGGCACCGTGATAGGGGTTACACATGAATGTAGTTAGAAACAGCTCTGCTACCTATGGAGTAAAGCCACAATTCTGAAATCTCTTACATATACAGCCACCTTTCTATTATCTGTGGGTGGATCTTACCCATTTTGCACACTAAGCATGCTGTGAGTGCAGAGAAGCGCAAGTCAGCCTTTTGTGTACTAACAGTGGAAGTGGAGCTCTGTAGAGCCTGGTGTGGGTATGTCTGGTGTGGCCATATGTGACCCAGCCTCGGCACAAGGTCGCTAGAAAGCAGTACCACACTACCATGGCTATACAGCTTCCAGACCCCAGCTGATATACATATAGGTGGCATGCTTCATTGTGTGAACTTACAGGCTTTGGGAATATCTGCATTTCACAGTTAAGTGTTCAGTGATTAATCTTTTCTTCATTACATTCTCACTGTATATTCTTCTAGCCTTATTACTGAGTATTATATTATGTATGTTTTAATTGCTTTATCTCATTCCTCATGACCTTAAACAACAGAGAACTGACCATATTTATTGTTAATGCTGTCAGCAATCTTATTAAAATGATCAACTTAAAATTCCAGGCAGTAGAACTGTTTATTTTGCAGGACTGGAACTAAGTGTTTCCTCATCTATTATTTTCAATTATTTTAGAAGAAAACTTGAAAGATATTTGAAAGGGACTAAATACATTTAGAATGATAGCCTAAGAGAAGGCAGCAACTCAGAAGAAAGTAGAGAAGACCTGACACAGCTAACAGAGGCAGATAAGAGCCTATTACTGTATACTTCAATTTCCTCTATTGCTTGTGATCCCTGGAATTTGGTGCTGTTTTTTCCACATGTCCAAATACCTCCATTTTTGGAATCACCATATTAGTTTCTTTTCCACAGCTTTATTCTAGCAAACTAGCTCTAACCTGTTATTGATATATTATTTTTAAATTTATTTTATTTTTAGCTACTTATTTTTGCTCCTAAAAATACACATAAGATTAGCACTCTTCTAGGAAAGGCTAAGGTACTTCTGCTTTTGTGTCTCATGACTATCCTTCATTTTAGATTCTTACTGCATCTGAAAAAAATTACCTGCCTTCCACTTGAAGACATTCACACTGGTGTCAAGATATGTCAAGATTTTTTACTGTGCCACCTCCAGTGAAAGGCTGTCAAGGTGAAAACACTACGTGTCATTCTAGCTTCCCACGCTTCATCCAATTTTAATTTACTTTTAAATTGCCACAATCTCTTATGAGTACTGAATTCTATAAAGTAAATGTTTATAATCCCTTATTCCTTCAAAAATAAAAGATAAAGGAATACATCAAGATAAATAAATGCTGCACTTCAAGACTGTGATATTTGCAACTGTTTTGGGTGGAAAGAAAAAGCAAAAATGAGAAATTTCAAATAGACTGTGAACTGCACATACTATCAGAGGAAATTTTTCCAGTGCCAGGAATAGAAGAGCAGAGTCCACGAGTTCCAATGTCACAGCTGCAGGACTACTCTTCCCCTTTTTAGATTAAACAGTTTTCCCTATGCTAGTCAGATATTTCTTTAAAGGGCCTGAATCCTGTAATCCTCAAACAAGTACAACTTTCCTTGTTCACATTTTAGAGGAAACAAAGTTATTTGCATATTATTGCATAAGCACATTAGTTCTTTCATTTGGTTTCAATTTTTCATAAATACACAAACTCTCAGGATGGCTAAATGAAGAACAAAGAATAATTATTAGAATATGAAGAAATTCTTGTTTCATTAATTTCTATATCCATTTACTTATAGCTTTATGAGAGATTTTCACGTAGCTAGAGATATTGAACTCCCTCCATTGACTGTGCACAAAAATATCAGTTTAAAAACCTGCAAAGATCAAACAATTCCTACATTAGTTATGTTAGCTGCAGAAAAACCACCACCCCTGAAGCTGATTTCCTGCTTGAAAAACCATAAGCTAATTGCAGAACAAAAGCTACAATTTGAGAGGTTCTCCACCTTTAGCAGTTACTGAGTTAAAGCATATCTGATGCAGAACAGCTTGTAAACCTTTTGCACGTTTTGTGAAGAAGATACTCTGGTTGCTGTATGCTGTTAATACTGCTTTATGTGATAATATAGCATGAAGCAAAGCAAGCTCCATCCTTTCATGTCAACATTTTCAGTTTTAGCTGCTCCAAAGAGCATGTATTTGAGTACAGAGTAGGCAGTTGCTTTTTCAGTCAACTGTCATCTTTACCAAGCCACTTTCCACCTGCTGCTTATTTGAAAAATTAAAATACTTCCCACTCTCTCCAAGTCAGTTACCAAGATTCAGACATGTGGTGCCAGGATAATGTCTTTTACCTGATCGATACTGAAAAGAACAATGTGAAGAGAGCAACAGGTAACTTGTGGTAATTATCAGATTTATTTATTTTTAGTTAAAATATATTCATTGCTACTTATTATTTATTAACTGGTGATGATGACTCCTTGTTATTTATTCATTTTCCAAAGTCAAATGTTCGGTATATTTAAGGCCCAAATTAAACTGATGTTTTTTCATAATTAGAATGAGGAAGACTAATTAATAAAAATAGCTCAGACTGTAAGACCTAAAAATACATTTTCACATAACTGTTTCAGTACCCTCGGTGCTAACTTTCTAAAAGTAGTTAGGCAATACTGTGTTCAGTGCTGCTATGCCTATGCGTTGTTGATGCTAGCTTCATTCTCAAACATGGTAAGACGCCCTTAAGCCCAGACCTTCCAACTATCCACACTAAAGGCCTCTTATTCTAACCCCCAGGAACTGTGCTGAATGCTGGGGCCTGAAGACAGTCCTGTTGCTCTGCCAGCTGCCCTGGTCCCCTCCCCAACACGTGCTTGAAACTTGTCTGCGTGTTAAAGGCTTGAGCACAGGAAGCCAAGCAGAAGTAACTCCACAGCTTGCTGTTCCTGACTTTCTGTCCTTCTGTATTTCACTTGCTGTGCCTGTGAACTACAGTCTCATGAAGGAGAAAAGAAGATTGCTTCATAGGAAAGCTCTGTCAGAAAACCAAGAAGCATCATGCAGCCAGCTGAGGGACAGGTACACAAATAAGATGCAATCCTATTTGAAGGGGTTACATGGCTGCAGGTGCTCAAAATGATCTTAAGGGCAACCTAAAAGTTAGCTAGGTCAGCACCTTATAGTTTAGTTTCTAGCACTAAGACTTGGGCTCCTAAGTTAAATAGCTTTCATAAAGTTGAATGGAATAGTACTTAACAATGTGTGTTCTTAGAAGCTCTTTGAATTTAAATGCCATTTTGACTAATTAGGCATTTAACTCAAAATATCTAGGACCTGATGCACAGCAATAGTCAGCACTAAGGATAATCGGTGTATTCACTGAGAGGTACCCTGGAGATCTAGATTTGCACCTCATGTCTACAGAAAACTGAAATATCCAGAGCTACTGTCACTTTTGAAAACAAAGGTCAGATGTAGATTTAAGTTTTTAAATGCTCTGACTTCATCCATTTAAGGACTTTCAAAGCTTTTGGGGGTGGATACACAAACATTTCTCTCATCTATTTTTGTTCTTGCTCTTTCTGTTTATTATCAATTATTGGCCTAATTAACTTGTAAATCAAGCACAACTTCATTAAAATCCTTGTAGCTCTGTAATATTCTGAGAGGTGTAAGAGAAAGTAAAATAAAGCCTAAATGTCTTTCTTTAAATATATACATGTATATAAACACACACACATATATAAGCATTTCATTTTAAGTAAAAAAGATTCATAAAAACTTGACAAAATAATGGTGGACTTTAATATTGTATAGCCATGATTTTATACAAGTTATAACAAAACTTTTTGAAACAACATTAGATACCTGATATTAGTAAAGTCAAATAAGTTGATTTATACCAGGCAGGAGCAGAACTTTAATATAGTCCTAATAGGCCCAGAAAAATATAACTCTAAGACGAGGTTCTCTGTCAAGTGACTTAAATCCCTATATCATACAATAAGCAGAGATCAGTTAGGATCTTCATTTAGTTCTATTGCAAATATTTTCTTATCATGGAGGTTTCACTATAGCAAGTAAATTCCCATATACTTTCTGTATAGCAACTTCCCTTCTAAGAGTTCAAAGCATTACACAAATAACACGTGCCATTCTTGTAGAAATGCACCCTTCTTCAGAACTAAGGATGGCAGCAAGACTGGTGTAAATCTTGCTTTTTCTCAGCCAGATTTAAAAATGCTGGCTTCTCTTCTTATCCTGGCAGAACTGCTGTCCTTTGAATCTTGTTACCCTAGACAACTGTTATAGTTTGCTGACAGGACAACCCGAAGAGCTCCTAGGACGATTAGAGGAACAAAGAGCATGCACTGCAAGAGGAAACTAAAAGAATTTTGCTCATATGTAAAAGAGAACAAATACAATTATTGTTTAGAAACACATCAGTTAGAGAAAACCTCAAGAGATAAAGTAGGAGATTATTTAGATGAAGGCTAATGATAGTCAAGAAACTGGTAGGTATATGTGGCTATGAATACATT